>NC_091984.1:130618999-131267025 GCF_044704955.1 Pristiophorus japonicus
AAAGTGTTTGGAGTGTCCGTCCGCGCCCGCCCACCCCCCTTTAATCAGGGGGCATTTGATTTAATGTTTTATTTTGTTCACAACAAAAGAGTTGTGGAGCTGGTGAGTTGTGAGTGGTTTAGCCAGTCATGTGATGTTCACAAGACTCAATAAAACCCCAGGTAGTTGGTTCTAGCTCATTCAATTGTGAGCTTAGTGGATGAACTGGTAATGTGTAGTGTGATTGTTAAACCTTTTCTAATAAACCAAATAGTTCTTAACAGCAATGTGTTGCTATGAATTCTTAAGCAAAGAACCCATGAAGCAAATACATTACAGTCACCCTCGGCCTCTCGATCTCACCTGTTGTATGCCGCTCTGCGTCCTCTATCACCTGTTCCGTGCGGGCATCTGACTAGTGATGTGCAGGTGAAGCACGGGAGTTAAAATAGCTGATAAGGTCAGCGGCATTTGGTGCTCGTTTCGGCCCTTGCCCACCTGATTCCTGCTCCCGGATAGATTTGGACTGAGCCTCGATGTTTTTCTGTTCTGCACAATATCCTTATATTTTCCCTGTTTGTTCGATTGTGCATTGTACCCCCTACATTTCTTTTAGTAACTTTTATTAAGCATCAGTTCCTTTATTTCAAATAATATTGTTGAGAAAACATAAATGGAAGGCTCCTTTATACTCGACAAGGTGAAACGCTATTTAGTCATAAGAGTTGGATAACAAAGTTTGAGGGTTGCAAAATAAAATATTTTTTATTTGAATCTTGATTTACTCCACTTCACATTTTGTTGGTTTCCTGAGAAGGTCCACATTTTGCAAGTGAGATGTTTGCAGTCACTGCCATGTAAATCTCTATTCCTTTAAGCATGTGTTTCAAGCTGCAATCAATACCAGTCGTAATTCACACAGTGACCCTTGGTTTGCAACCATTAGGCGGTAATCTTCCCATGTAATTTTTGAAGATTCACACATCATTGCAGAATTACTCTTTGCTCCTTTGTTAATTGGATAAACTGTGATGAATGCAGTGGAATCAGTAACTTGATTGTTTTATATTTGCAAAAGCTTTTCTGACATCATACTAATGACTTTGAAAAGCTAATGAGTGCGAAATTGATGGCCTTACCGCCCACTGCCACCCACTGCCACTGACATTCCTCCTCAAGTTGTGCCCAGTGCCACTTCCGATGTGTCCTAGAGCGAGCAGGAGGGAGGAACCGCCGGGAACCGCCCACTGAAGTCAGCGGATGGCCGTGTGGCGTAAGTGGACTCCCGCCTGCCGAGGTGCCATACTGATGCAGGCGGGAGTCGGTGGCAGAACGGGGCTGGACCGCTGTGAGGAGGCTGGTCTGTCCCTGATAGTAGGTCTGAAGATCTGAAAAAAAGGTAAGTAAACATTTTATAATTCTTTTCTTTACAGGGACTTACCTGGATGGAGTTCCCTGAAGGTGTTCCGATGTTTTTTTTATGCTTTTCCTTTTCAGGTCTTCGACTCTCCGTGGGTCCGACTGCATCCTCGGCGGCACTTGGACGGCAAGCGCCTTTGCCGCTGAGGTTGCGAGCTTCCTTCAGTTGCTGCCCAGATTGGTGGCATATGTCCCTCTTTTGCCGACCTTCGAGAGACCTGGGTGATGAAAACCCCGCCCAAAGTACCATCAGGTACCTCGGCGGCCATCGGCGATCCTTTGGGCGGCACTTGGGCGGGCGGGGGCCTTCATCAAATTCGGCGCCAATGACTTTGAAAAGCTAAAGAAGTCTCAAAATAGGATAATGCAGCCTGTTTAAGAGGTATACATACTATTCCTAACCAATTTTCTTTCATCCTGTCCTGAAGATGAGAACTTATGAGTGTCAACCGTGGCTCAGTGGGTAACCAATCTAGGCTGACGTTCCAGTGCAGTACTAAGGGAGCGCTGCACTGTCGGAAGTGCTGTCTTTCGGATGAGACAATAATCCAAGCCCACATCTGCTCTCTCAAGTGGACGTAAAAGATCCCATGGCACTATTTCGAAGAAGAGCAGAGGAGTTATCCCCCGGTGTCCTAGCCAATATTTATCCCTTAACCAATATAACAAAAAACAGATTATCTGGTCATTATGACATTGCCGTTTGTGGGAGTTTGCTTGTGCGTAAATTGGTTGCTGCGTTTCCCACATTACAGCAGTGACCACACTCCAAAAGTACTCCATTGGCTGTAAAGCGCTTTGAGATGTCCGGTGGTCATGAAAGGCGCTTTATAAATACAAGTCTTTCTTTCTTCTTTATGCTAGGCCGCAGTTCAGCTGATGCCAGCACCCTTCCAGTATCTTGGTCAAGTGTTTGTTCTCCTTGTCAATGAATGAGCCAAGGCAGTTTCTGTCAGGAAGCTATTAGTTGTGGGCAGGAGAGTGGAGGAGGGGGTGAGCGGAATTGGGGTTTTGCATCATCATCACAGGCAGTCCCTCGAAAGGAGGATGACTTGCTTCCACACTGAAAAGGGATGAGTTCACAGGTGTTGCAATGAAGGACCTAATATTCCAGATCCCAAACTACATGTTGAAGGGTGGAAGATACCGGTGCGTGGATTTTTTTAACGTGTGAAGGCCATTGCACACCAGCCACCACACGGGTTTGACAGAGCTAGATCTTGGTCCAGTAGCAAGGGTTATCCAAGACGACTGGAGACCTGCTCTGCTGCACGGGCCTAGTGTGCACACATACTGCAGTGTGGACTGGCCCGTGCTGCCCCTGGGCTCCTAGCCCCGAACTCACGCCTCTCCTGGGCCCCAATCACATCCCTTCATAGTCTCTCGCTGCTCCTGCTGTATCTGCCCACGTTCCAATCACTGACCTTTACCTTGATGACATCACTCTTCGCTGCCATCGCCCTCCTGCACCAGTTTGCGCTGCTCCCTGGAGTAGTATGCCTCCACGCTGCTCCCGGGCCACTGCACCTCCGCTCCTTTTATGGCCCCGACCAACACTCAACAACATTATTGATGATATTGAGAAAATGCATGCTGTTATGAGATTGCATCCCAAACTCCCTCCCCACAAACCCCTTCCCACATTCATCAAGATTATGTGATCAATGGGAGAAATTTAACCCCTAATGGGCAGGTTTGAGTCAGGTGGCAGGTTGAAGTGTTAATCTAAATCCTGCCCCCGACCCGCCTCGAACGCACCCACTTCCGGTTTTAACAGAGGCAGGACGGGGTGGGGCGGCGGGGAGCCAAGCTGCTCCCAGGACGGGGGTTGGCACTTTAACGATGATAACAAGGCTGGAAGCCTCGGATTTAACCGTTGCAGGTTTATCGGTGGCCAGCCGGGTTTCCCAGGCCTCAGAAATTCGACCCTCCCCCCAGGATCAGGGTTCGGATCTATCTGGTCCTCCGGCCTCCTCCGGAGCATTCCCCACCTGACTGGCTGCAAAGCCCATCAATCAGGCTGATTTCAGGGATCAGTGACGTCACACACACGTATGCTATGGGAAACCTCCACAGCTCCCACATGCGACCAGGCCCCTGCACTCCCGGCGGGTCCAAAAGAAAGAAAAAAAAGACGTGGGTCTGGATTTTAGGCTTTTGTGTTTTGAGAGCGATAATCGCGGCGGGGTGGGAAAGTTAGCAGCCGGGGACAGTTTGCGCCTCAGTATGTAGGTTTGGGCAGCTGGGCCCTGGGTCAGGGGGTGCAGTGCTAAGGGAGGCGTTGTACACCTCTCTTGGCGCAAGGATGGGAAACGCCCGAACTCCAAAACGTTGCCCCACGCCACACAACACAAATTGTTAAAAAAATGTAAAGAAAAAACAATCACACTTACCATTACTCACCTTTTCGCCGACGGGATGGTCGGACCACCCTGATTTCCCAGGTGGTCACTGCGGGGCGCGCTGCAGGACGGACGGGTCGGGCAGGAGCTCAAACTCCCGGCGCAGCTGTTCCAGGCAGTGCTGCTCCGCATCGCCGCTAAACCAGACTCAAGGATCGCTGCGGAGCGCTGGAGGCTGACCGCCTGCCCAGAACACCTCACTGCTGCTACAGGTACAGCAGGCGGTGAAGAAGGTAAATGGCATGTTGGCCTTCATAGTGAGAGGAATTGAGTATAGGAGCAGGGAGGTCTAACTGCAGTTGTACAGGGCCTTGGTGAGGCCACACCTTGAATATTGTGTACAGTTTTGGTCTCCTAATCTGAGGAAGGACATTCTTGCTATTGAGGGAGTGTACCGAAGGTTCACCAGACTGATTCCCGGGATGACAGGACTGACATATGAAGAAAGACTGGATCGACTAGGCTTATATTCACTGGAATTTAGAAGAATGAGAGGGGATCTCAAAGAAACATATAAAATTCTGACAGGATTGGACAAGCTAGATGCAGGAAGGTTCTGGAGTTCCCCGATGTTGGAGGTCACAGTCTAAGGATAAGGGGTAATCCATTTAGAACCGAGATGAGGAGAAATTTCTTCATTCAGAGAGTTGTGAGCATGTGGAATTCTCTACCACAGAAAGTTGTTGAGGCCAGTTCGTTGGATATATTCAAAAGGGAGTTAGATGTGACCCTTACGGCTAAAGGGATCAGGGGGCATGGAGAGAAAGCAGGAATAGGGTACTGAAGTTGCATGATCAGCCATGATCATATTGAATGTTAGTGCAGGCTCGAAGGGCCGAATGGCCTACTCCTGCACTATTTTTTCTACATTTCTATGTAAAAAAGACAGTGGGGCCGAAATTCGGTGGCTTGCGCATCCGTTAACACTGGAGAGGGCGACTAACACACAACTGGGCGACGACTGATGCAGGTGTGCTGTGCTCACCTCCCGAAATATTCAATGGGATAGGGCTGCGCACTTTAGCACCGTCCATGTGGCGATGTCATCGAGCGTGCAACGTCCCCTTGGTGCGGCGGCGGTGGCAAAATGGAATTGGATCACCGGCGCTGTTCTCGACAGGGAAAGCAGTCGGTACATCGGTGATCCGGGGGCGGTTTTGTTTGGAGAGCAAGGTAAGTTGTGAAAGTTAATTTATTTAACTTATATTTATTTATGGCAGCAATGGGGAAATGTGAGTGTGGGTCATTGAAATTTTCGGGAACATTTTTTTCTCATCTTCAGGCGCCAGGATGCTGACATCCTAGCGGCAAACAATTCAGTAGGCCTCCTGCGTTACCGCTCTGTTGGTGCCCGAGAACGAGTGCGGAACGCTTCTCTTAGCGCTCCACTCTTCTCTTTGGGCAAAACAACCGAATTTCGTAATTTGAGGCGGTAGACACCGCTCGGTGCTAAAGTGAGTGGCCAGGCGGTGTCACTGCCTCAATGCGGGCGGCACCGAATTTCCACCCCAATGTCCTTTCTTTCAGTGATCTTAAATTTGTGTCTTCTAGTTATCAACTCACCAACCAATGGAAATAGTTTTTCCTTTTTTACCTGATCAAAATCCATCATAATTTCAAATGCTTCTATCAGATATCTTCTTAACCGTCTCTATGTTATTGTAACGAGCTGTAGTCTTTCCTCATAATGAAAGCCTCTCAATATTGGTGTCATTCTACTGAATCTTTTCAGTACACTGTCCAAGGCCTTGTTATCTTTCCTAAAGTCATCATAGGCAGTCCCCCGGAATCGAGGAAGACTTGCTTCCACTCTAAAAATGAGTCCTTAGGTGGTTGAATAGTCCAATACGAGAACCACTGTCCCTGTCACAGGTGGGACAGATAGTCGCTGAGGGAAAGGGTGGCTGGGACTGATTTGCCGCAGGCTCTTTCCGCTGCCTGCGCTTGATTTCTGCAGTAATTTTAAGACTGATATCATCAGGAAATTCTTCTTCGTGCAAGAGATTATTAATTTATGGACTGGTTTCCCAGGTGAAATTGTGGCGCAGAAGACCCTGGAACAAATGAAGAAACAAATGTAAGGATCTTTCTGGATGGGCTGAATGGCTTTTCTCAATCGTAATGACCTTGGGATCTGTCAGGCGGTCCATTGAAAGACAGGATGAGTTATGCTGCAGCCTTACCCAGTAAGCTCCCTCTACACATGCAGAATGCAAGCTAGCACAGCGAATAGATTAAAAAAACATGTTTTTTTTAAATGGAAGTTAATTGATATGGCATCAAGCATGTTCAGTGAGGCTTTATTGCATGCATCGGATGCACTGAGAATGTTTTTTCTAATCTCTAGTCTTGTCAGAGGTTTAGGAGCTTTGTATTGACTGGCGCCATCTGTCAAAAATAGTCCTCACTACCCGTGTTTGCTAAACTATCCTCATGCTCATCAATAATTGGCTAACATCCGAGGGAAATGCCCATCATGACTAGTTTGTAGGCACTTACTGTAATAGTCACACTATTAATTCTATGATGTTATTTAATGCTGCCACTACTACTTCGTGGTAATATTTGTACAGTAATTTTGTTATATTTTATTTATGTTCTACGGACTCCATTATTAATCAAATCCATTTTAATCTTGACAATTGGGCGTTTTTTGCAAATGGGTGCTACTTTCAGTTTAACAGAGTTGTGCTGTATGAAGATTTTACTTTCCCATTTCCTGTCTTCTCTGGTCCACAGGGATCTTTATCATGTGGTTAGTCGAAGGCATCCGGAAGATACAAGAGGCAGTGCTGCCGTATTAGATCAGAACCCCCAGTTAGAAATAGAACGATTCTGTCAGTTCCTGACCCAAGTCCTAGCTGTGCCCAGGAGACGTGAATCAGTACATGTGGCCATCGGGGTATGGTAGCATAGTGGTTATGTTGCTAGACCAGCAATCCAGATAGGCCTGGACTAATGATCCTGAGACAAGAGTGCAAATCCCACGCCAGCAACTGGGGAACTTAAATTCAAATAATTAAATACATCTGGAATATAAAACGCCAGGCCCCAAAATTGCCCTCTACCCGAAACAGGGCACATGCACCCCGTTGAATGTTTTTACCGTTGCAGTGCTTGACTTAGCCTCTAGAGCAAAATCCCGCTCTTTCTTTTTTTTTCAGGCGGACCAGAAGTCACTCATAATTTCTTTTAAAAGTCAGCAAAGAATGACTAAAAAAATGATTAAGAAAGGGATGATAGATTATGAAAGTAAACTAGCACGAAATATAGAAACTCTTGCTATCTGTTTTTAAAGGTATATAAAAAGGAAAAGAGTGGCTAAAGTAAATGTTGGTCCCTTAGAGGACGAGACCGGGGAATTAATAATGGGGAACATGGAGATGGCAGAAACTCTGAACAAATATTTTGTATCAGTCTTTTCAGTAGAGGACACTAAAAATATTCCAACAGTGGATAGTCAAGGGGCTATAGTGGGGAGGAACTTAACACAATCACAATCACTAAGGAGGTGGTACTCTGTAAGATATTGGGACTAAAGGTGGATAAATCCCCTGGACCTGATGGCTTGCTTCCTAGGGTCTTAAAAGAAGTAGCCAGAGGGATTGTGGTGGCATTGGTTGTAATTTACCAAAATTCCCTGGATTCTGGGGAGGTCCCAGCAGATTGGAAAACTGCAAATGTAACGCACCTATTTAAAAAAGGAGGCAGACAAAAAGCAGGACATTTTAGACCAGTTAGCCTAACATCTGTGGTTGGGAAAATGTTGGAGTCCATTATTAAAGAAGCAGTAGCAGGACATTTGGAAAAGCATAATTCGGTCAGGCAGAAGGGGAAGTCATGTTTGACAAATTTGCTGGAATTCTTTGAGGATGTAACGAACAGGGTAGATAAAGGGGAATCAGTGGATGTGGTGCATTTGGACTTCCAGAACGCATTTGACAAGGTGCCACACAAAAGGTTACTGAACAAGATACAAGTTCACGGGGTTGAGGGTAATATATTAGCATGGTTAGAGGATTGGCTAACTAACAGAAAACAGAGAGTCGGGATAAATGGTTCATTCTCGGGTTGGCAATCAGTAACTAGTGGGGTGCTGCAGGGATCAGTGCTGGGACCACAACTATTTAAAATCTATATTAACGACTTGGAAGAAAGGACCGAGTGTAATGTAGCCAAGTTTGCTGATGATACAAAGATGGGAGGAAAAGCAATGTGTGAGGAGGACACAAAAAATCTGCAAAAGGACATCGACAGGCTAAGTGAGTGGGCAAAAATTTGGCAGATGGTGTATAATATTGGAAAGTGTGAGGTCATGCACTTTGACAGAAAAAAAATCAAAGAGCATATTATTATTTAAATGGAGAAAGATTGCAAAGTGCCGCAGTACAGCGGGACCTGGGGGTACTTGTGCATGAAACACAAAAGGATAGTATGCAGGTACAGCAAGTGATCAGGAAGGCCAATGGAATGTTGGCCTTTATTGCAAAGGGGATGGAGTATAAAAGCAGGGAAGTCTTGCTACAGTTATGCAGGGTATTGGTGAGGCCACACCTGGAATACTGCTTACAGTTTTGGTTTCCATATTTATGAAAGGATATACTTGCTTTGGAGGCAGTTCAGAGAAGGTTCACTGGATTGATTCCGGAGATGAGGGGGTTGACTTATGAGGAAAGGTTGAGTAGGTTGGGCCTCAACTTATTGGAATTCAGAAGATTGAGAGGTGATCTTATCAAAACATATAAGATTATGAGGGGGCTTGACAAAGTGGATGCAGAGAGGATGTTTCCACTGATAGGGGAGACTAGAACTAGGGAGCAGAATCTTAGAATAAGGGGCCACCCATTTAAAACTGAGATGAGGAGGAATTTCTTCTCTCAGAGGGTTGTAAATCTGTGGAATTCACTGCCTCAGACAGCTGTGGAAGAGGGATCATTGAATAAATTTAAGACAGAGATAGATAGTTTCTTAATCGATAAGCGATTAAGGGGTTATGGGGAGCGGGCAGGGAAGTGGAGCTGAGTCCATAATCGGATCAGCCATGATCGTATCAAATCGTGGAGCAGGCTCGAGAGGCCGTATGGCCTACTCCTGCTCCTATTTCTTATATTCTTATGGTCTTATAATGGGGACAGAAGTGGGGTGGAGTTTTGGGGCGGGGTGTGTAGTGACCGCCGTGATGACGTCATCATGGCGCCCATCACCACGGCTCTTCCCTTCACTTAAAATGGAGAGCCTGTGCGATGTTTAAACTTCAGTCCACTGTGCCACCAGGGAGAGTTTATGTCGGGCCAATGGCCTGGCACCCAAGAAGAAGTGCCAGGCTGCCTTTTGATGGCCTGGCCGAACACGGGGGCATAATTGTCGGCCGACAAAAAAAAAACATGGTGGCAGCAAGTCCTCCCATTTAAGGGGAGCTGTACCGCCATTGCAGAAGGCCTCAGCCTCACTGCACCGCCGCGAAAAAGCTTGTTTTGGTACCGCCCAGCGGGCTGAAGATTTTCACGGCGGAATTTCAGTGTCCGGAGAGAACATCGGCGGTGTGCACTGTGATGATGCACTTAGGATGGGTCGGCAGCAGGGGAGTGGTGGTGGGGGAGCAGGTAACCACTGGGATACCGCAGGAGCTGAACTTTGATAATGGCGGCCATTACACCAAAGGTCAGTGGCCATTGCACTCCGCAGCATTGCTGCCAATTTCCAGTGTCAGAAAAGGAGTAATTTCGTAAAAACCCACCTGGTTCACTAAGGTCCTTTAGGGAAGGAAATCTGCCAGCATTTCCCGGTCTGGCCTATATGTGACTCCATACCCACAGCAATGTGGTTGACTCTTCGCGGCCCTCTGAAATGGCCGAGCATGCCACTCAGAAGGTGGCTCACCTCCACCTTCTCAAGGGCAATTGGGGATGGGCAATAAATGCTGGCCTTGCCGGCGACGCCATCCCTTAAACACATATTTTTTAAAGTCCCTGCTTTAATAATGCCCAACAAATGGTAAAATCTCTATATTGTGGCATATTTCTGTTGCACTATATCTTCATCGTGGATTCTCTGTCTCCCATCTTTTTTCCGGGAAATAATTGATATGCTCATTCTTCATAAATGTTCATTAAAAGAGGGGAGGGAAATGGAAAATTTTGCAACTACTGTAGAACTGAAAACTCCCATGGAAATTATAGCTTTGCTATCCTGGATGACACAGTACTACTTCACTAGCTATTTCAGCAATCCTCCTGGAACACACATGCCAACTGGTTTAGTCAGCAGCAGCACAATGCGAGCTAGAATAAAGGATCATTTTGTCCAGGAAAATTGGCCATCGAGAGCCTCTTCTGGATATGGGAATGTATGCAGGTTCTAAATAAATAAAAACAGGCTGCTTTCATAGTTAACCAGCTGATCAATGTTGTCCATCCTTTTTCATTCTTTCTCAGAGCCAGGTTGGGCTTAATGGTCTCACTCTTAACACTCTTGTGGTCTAACATGATATCATCCAGGCTTTGTTTTTACATAGAAACATAGAAACATAGAAAATAGGTGCAGAAGTAGGCCATTCGGCTCTTCGAGCCTGCACCAACATTCAATAAGACCATGGCTGATCATTCATCTCAGTACTCCTTTCCTGCTTTCTCTCCATACCCCTTGATCCCTTTAGCCGTAAGGGCCATATCAAACTCCCTCTTGAATATATCCAATGAACTGGCATCAACAATTCTCTGCAGTAGAGAAGTCCAGAGGTGAACAACTCTCTGAGTGAAGAAGTTTCACCTCATCTCGGTCTTAAATGGCTTACCCCTTATCCTTAGACTGTGACCCCTGGTTCTGGACTTCCCCACCCCGGGAACATTCTTCCTACATCTAACCTGTCCAGTCCCGTCAGAATTTTATATGTTTCTATGAGATCCCCTCTCATTCTTCTAAACTCCAGTGAATCCAGGCCCAGTCGATCCAGTCTCTCCTCATATGTCAATCCTTCCATCCCGGGAATCAGTCTGGTGAGCCTTCGCTGCACTCCCTCAATAGCATGAACGTCCTTCCTCAGATTACGAGAACAACACTGAACACAATATTCCAGGTGAGGCCTCACCAAGGCCCTGTACAACTGCAGTAAAACCTCCCTGCTCCTATACTCAAATCCCCTAGCTATGAAGGCCAACATGCCATTTGCCTTCTTCATCGCCTGCTGCACCTGCATGCCAACTTTCAATGACTGATGTACCATAACACCAGGTCTCATTGCACCTCTCCTTTTCCTAATCTGCCGCCATTCAGATAATATTCTGCCTTCATGTTTTTGCCACCAAAGTGGATGACCTCACATTTATCTACATTATATCGCATCTGCCAAGCATTTGCCAACTCACCTAACCTGTCCAAGTCTCCCTGCAGACTCTTAGCATCCTCCTCGCAGCTCACACCACCACCCAGCTTAGTGTCATCTGCAAACTTGGAGATATTACACTCAATTCCTTCACTTAAATCATTGATGTATATTGTAAATAGCTGGGGTCCCAGCACTGAGCCCTGCGGTACCCCACTAGTCACTGCCTGCCATTCTGAAAAGGACGTGTTTATCCCGACTCTCTGCTTACTGTCTGCCAACCAGTTCTCTATCCACGCCAATACATTACCCCCAATGACATGTGCTTTAATTTTGCACACCAATCTCTTGTGTGGGACCTTTTCAAAAGTCTTTTGAAAGTCCAAATACACCACATCCACTGGTTCTCCCTTGTCCACTCTACTAGTTACATCCTCAAAAATTTCTAGAAGATTTGTCAAGCATGATTTCCCTTTCATAAATCCATGCTGACTTGGACCGATCCTGTCATTGCTTTCCAAATGCGTTGCTATTTCATCTTTAATAATTGATTCCAACATTTTCCCCACTACTGATGTCAGGCTAACTGTTCTATAATTTCCCATTTTCTCTCTCCCCCCTTCTTTAAAAAGTGGTGTTACATTAGCTACCCTCCAGTCCATAGGAACTGAGCCAGAGTCGATAGACTGTTGGAAAATGATCACTAATGCATCCACTATTTCTTGGTCCACTTCCTTAAGTACTCTGGGATGCAGATTATCAGGCCCTGGGTATTTATCGACCTTCAATCCCATCAATACAGTCCATTCATTTCTTTACAGATGGACATAGTTCCCTTCCTTACTAATTAGGTCGGTCAGTCTCTTGCAGCCTTTTACTAACATAGAATCACAGAAAATTACGACACAAAAGGAGGCCATTCAGCCCATCATGTCCGTGCTGGTCTAAACAAAGTTACCCAGCCTAATCCCACCTTCCAGCACTAGGTCCGTAGCCTTATAGGTCATTGCTCTTTAAGTGCACATCCAAGTACCTTTTAAATGTGATGAGGGTTTCTGCCTCTCCCACCCTTTCAGACAGTGAGTTCCAGATGCCTACCTCCCTCTGGGTGAAGAAATGTTTCCTCATCTCCCCTCTAATCCTTCTACCAACTACTTTAAATCTATGACCCCTCTGCTAAGGGAAATAGGTCCTTCCTATCCACTCTATGTAGGCCTCTCATCATTTTATACACCTCAATTAAATCTCCCCTCAGCCTCCTCTGTTCCAAGGAAAACAACCCCAGCCTATCCAATTTTCCAGTCCTGGCAACATCCTCGTAAATCTCCTCTGCACCCTTTCTAGTGCAATCACATCTTTCATGTAATGTGGTGACCAGAACTGCAGGCAGTACTCAAGCTGTGGCCTAACTAATGTTGTATGCAGTTCCAGTTTAATTTCCCTGCTCTTGCATTCTATGCCTCGGCTAATAAAGGAAAGCATTCCCTATGCCCTGCTACCTTTAAGGATCTGTGGACACTCCAAGGTCCCTCTGTTCTTCCACACCTCTCAGTATCCTCCCATTTATTCCCTTTCCTTGTTGCCCCTCCCCAAATGCATTACCTCACACTTTTCCAGATTGAATTCTATTTGCCACTTTTCTGCCCAACTGACCAGTTCATCGATATCTTCCTGCAGTCTGGAGCTTTCCTCCTTATTGTCAACCACACGGCAATTTTTGTATCATCTGCACATTTCTTTATCATGCCCCCTATGGGGTATGGAGAGCTGGTGGCAGGTTGCTACTTTTATTTTGGTGCGTTATAGGTGTTGCTGAGCAGCCTTTTAACATCAGGTTCATTTAGGTCGATCCCGACGTTATAATTACCATTTATTTATTGTAGGCATGGATGGTGTTTTTCAGTGTTTGACTTCCGCGCTATCAGGTTCGCCTTTCACTGTTCTGGAACTTCTCAGACTGGTATTTGGAAGTATCGAGGTATGCATCTGCTGTTCAGATGCTAATTCAGAATTCCATCACTGTTTCTGCTATCTGTCTGACATCTCTGTAGCTCGATGGTCGGGGCGGCCCATGAAGCAGGTCAGGGCTATAAGTCGAGCTGGAGCGCCAGGCCCTGGAACATCGTGGCGGAGGTGTGGCGAATGAGGGTTCAGGGCCCAGAAGAGCAGAGGGCCCGGGGCAGCACAGGCCTGCCCACACTGCGATATGTGTGCGCACTAGGTCCGTGCAGCAGAGCAGGACTCCAGTCGTCCTGGTTAACCATTGCCACTGGATGAAGGCCTAGCACTCTCAAGCCCGTGTGGTGGCTGATGTGCAATGGTCACCACACGTTAAAAAAATCCACGCACAGGCATCTTCCGCCCCTTCAACTGAACTTCAGGACTGGAATATCGGGGCCTTCATTGAAACATCTGTGAACTCTTGTGAAAGCAAGTCATCCTCGTTCGAGGGACCGCCTATGATGATGAGCTCTATCCCTGCATTTCACAGATGAGAGGAATGAGGTTTTTGCCAGAGCAATGAATTTCTTCCTGTTCTGATTGAGGTTTACACAATGTCAACAGAAGTAGATCACCATTTAGAGATTTTACAGTTTGTTGGGTATTAGATGAACAGGGAATAATGGAAAGAATGTTCCTGATCACAGCAGTGAAAAATAAAGTGCTGTAAGATCGCCCAGTCACATCACATAAGGTTGCTTGTTATTATTGTAAAGGTGATGCATTAAATTGTGAAGAAACAGATTCATGAGAGAGACTGAGCTGGTTAAGATGACTGTATTGCTGCAATGGGAATGTTTTTTGGCAACAGTGTTCAGGAGTTTAAAATATCGTGGTAGCACACACTCCGGAGCAATTATCGCATTGTTGAGGTGAAAACAAAGCTGTGCAGTGCAGGAAACCATTTTCTGACGTACATTGAATCAATGGAACCATCCCATTTATATGATGACTGGGATATCAGCCCTTTATCCCCTCCCCCAGTCTCAACCTAATGGCCCGAAGAGTTTATGCAGTGAAAATGATTCGTAACTAATGAATTTCCTGTGAGATTCTCCTGTAGGTAAAAGCGGCATCTAATTTAGACACCCTAAGGTCCCAAAGCAGCAAATTACGTCGATGATCGCTTTATCTGTCTTCATTGGTGTTGGTTGAGAGAGGAACATTCGCCAGGCCACTGGGAAAACTCCCTGCGCTTTTTCAATAGTGTCATAGTATTTTTTCTGTCCACCTGTGTTATGTATGCAATAAAGGTTCAAACTGATACTGTTTAACTAAGCAAGGTACAACCTTAGCTCTGCTTTAGTTAGGCCCAAAGTGTCTGACTCACAAAATGGCTGACCTTTTATACCAGCACCATGTGCGTGCTGCTCAGTGGCCTCCAACAATGACACCATCTGTGGCTACAAACAGCATGTACATAATGACAACCTGAATCATTGGATCAGGTAGACGGGATCTTATTTCAACAATACATCTGAAACGCAACTATGTAGACATACATAGGTACAAACCTGAATTCTGGATCTGTACTGGCTGTTATCTTAGGTTCAGAGTCACTGGTCACTGCTGTAAGTGGACCTCGTGTGCTCTATGAACTGGAGTGCACTTCTAGTTAACTGATAGCAGAACTTGGAGATCATAACAATAAAACCCCTGTTGTGCAGACTGAATATAGTCATTTTGAATACACCGCCCATGAAGTGTTTGACTTCCACGCTATCAGGTTAGCCTTTCACTGTTCTGGAACTTTTCAGACTGGTATTTGGAAGTATAGAGGTACACACCTGCTGTTCAGATGCTAATTCAGAATTCCATCACTGTCTCTGCTATCTGTCTGACACCTCTGTAGCTCTATGGTAAGGATCCCTGCATTTCACAGATGAGAGGAATTCCTCCAAAATAAGTTTTTGCCAGATCAATGACTTGATTCCTGTCCTAATTGAGGTTTACACAATGTCAACAGAAGTAGACCACCATTTAGAGATTTTACAGTTTGTTGGCTATTAGGTAAACAGGGAGTGATGGAAAGAATGTTCCTGATCACAGCAGAGAAAAATAAAGTGCTGTCAGGTTGCCCAGTTGCACATCGTACGCACATGGCGGGTCACAATTTTCGGCCCAGTATTTTTTCTGTCCACCTGAATCACTGAATCAGGCAGACAGGACCTTAGTTCAATGATACATCTGAAATGCAACTATGTAGACATATATATATACATACATGCTACAAAACCGAATTCTGGATGTGCACAGACTGTTATCTTACGTTTAGAGCCACTGGTCACTGCTGTAAGTGGACTTCATGTCCTCTACGAACTGGAGTGTGCTTCTAGTTAAATGATAGCAGAACTTGGAGATCATAATAATAAAACCCCTGCTGTGCAGACTGAATATAGTCATACACCGCCACCTGCAGCACCTATCTTTTTAGAGGTATACCTATAAGCACTGGAGTGAGACAAGGCCAATTATAAACCAACAAATGGTTTACTTTACATGAAATATAGGAATGAACAAAATGCGGTTTTATTTTTAGCAATGGTTCAATACATTTCCTACTGCTCTTCATAACATACAAAATAATAAAATGCCCCTCTGTTACGGGCTAAACTCACAAATTAACAATCCCTGAACTAACCCCTCACAGACCATATACATCCACAACAGTCTGGAGCCCCTCACAGCCTCCCTCTCTGGCGTGAAGGAAACCAGGACCTCTCTGACTGTTGCAGACCGACTTGTCCAGAGAGAGAGAGAAAGGCAATGAGGCTGATCTCTTGCCCTTCTATTAGTTCTCCACATTGAAGATTGGCTTGCTAAGTTGCAGAGCATATTATTACATATTATTTATAGCACTGAAACACACCATTCAGCCCAACAGGTCAATGCCAGTGTTTATGCTGCACACGAGCCTCCTCCCATCCTTCTTCATCTAACCCCCATCAACGTATCTTTCTATTCCTTTCTCCATTAAGTGTTTATCTAGCTTCCCCTTAAATTCATCTATGCTAGCCACCTCAACTACTTCTTGTGGTAGCGAGTTTCACATTCAAACCACTCTCTGGGTAAACATGTTCTCTACATCTACCCTATCAAACCCTTTCATAATATTAAAGACCTTTATCAGATCACCCCTGTTATGCATGTTAACTGGGTTTTACCTGCCACCGGAGGGCCCGACTGTCAGAGTCCTAATGGTCACAGGCAGATACCTGCAAGCCGTGTATATAATGTTGGCAGCCATGTTGAATCCTCACTTTGAGAATAAATAAACTGGAGTAAGGTCATGCCTGAACTAGCTCACCGTACTTAGCCTCGTGGAGTTATTCGATGCTTAACAACCCCTTCTCTTCTCTACTCTAGAGAGGAGAGCTCCAGACTGTTCTGTCTTTCCTTATAGATACAACCTCTCAGTTATGGTATCATCCCAGTAAACCTTTTTTGCACTTTCTCCAGTGCCTCTATTTACTGTTCACAATACTCCAAGTGTGGTCTAACCAAGGTTCTATACAAGTTAAACATAACTTCTCTGCATTTCAACTCTGTCCCTCTGGAAATGAGCCTCTGTGCTTTGTGTGCCTGTTTATGGACTTATTAACCTGCGTCGCTACTTTTAGTGATTTGTCTATCTGCACTCCCTCTGCTCCTCTACCCCGTATAACATACAAAGCAAAGCTACCATCTTGAATGAGAATCACCTCCTGTGTAAAGAGTTCTGGCAATCAGATTGTCTGTTTAACTCAGCTCTCCTGCTGGATGTTAGTTGTTTGCACTGAAGTCATAACAGCTTGCTCAGTGGCTCTCCATTGTCTCAAAACTGAATTAGTATGTGAGAATATAAATTAAGCCAAAATACCTTCCAAGTCAAATAAGTAAAAACTTAAAAATATTAGAGTTATACTTTCCCTAACCCTATTCCTACTGGGTAAGAGGTCAAATATTAAATTACGTGGTAGCCCTATAGTCTCTTAGTCAGAAGATTGTGTGTCCAAACCTTACTTCAGGACTGGAGTATATGATCCAGGCTGACACTTCATTATTGTACTGAGGGAGTACAGCATTGTCAGAGATGCTATCTTTCAGATGAAACATTAAATCCAGGTTTTATTGCCCATTCAGGTGGATGTAAAATATCGCATGGTACTTTTCCCAGGAACAGCAAGGTGTTCTGTCAGTGTCCTGGCCACATCCATCCCTCAGTCAATAACACCAAAATAGATTAACCAGATATTCATCTCATTGCTGTTTACGGGATTTTGTTGTGTGCAAATTGGCTGCCACATTTGCCTAAATAACGGCAGTGATTTCACATCAAATTGTAATTTATTGGCTGTTAAGTGCTTGGGATGTGAAAGGTGCTGCATAAAAATGTTCTTCATTCATCAGAGACATGTTTCCTTGTTTAGTGGTATCTTTTTCACTTTATTGGTGTCTACCAACTATTTTTACATTGCTCTCTTTCTTTCTCATGTCATTCAAATAAACTACAAACTTACCATCATTGCTCCCCAACTGTTTAGGCCTAACTTCAGAAAAGCAGCCCTTTCTGCACCATTGTGGCATTTGTTTCACTTCCCATACCAGCCATCCTGGAGCTCTGACCTCTCTGAGTGTTATTGCCAATCAGTGCTGAATTGGGTGTAATTTTGTATCTTAGGCTGCTTAACTACTGGGTCAAGATTGTTCACCGTTGTTTCAGGTAGGGTCACTACAAGAATCTTCGATCTAACTATGGTGTGTGAAGTGACTTTCATTCAAGCGAAACCTGAACTTATATGTTGGGACAATCTAGAAGCTATGGTTCAGAATGTCAGACACACCCAAATGCTGTTCATCCTGCATTATCCTGTCCCTCAGTTCACCCGTTTATGAAACCCAGGACAAGCATTCCCTTGAGTTAGGAATCCAAGTTGATTCACAATTCTGCTGCCCGCCATCTTGATCTGAAGCAGGCGTTGGTCTATTCGCATATGCAAATAAAGGGGCCTGACGCTTGCTTCAACTTTGGTTGGCCCTGAGGCAGCCAGCGCCAGTGCTGATTTCCTCTGGGAAAACCAATGCTAAACACCACATAAGTAATCAAAAAAAAGTTAGGTACTTACTATAACCACCGCTGTTCCTGGTGTCATGATCGCCAACCTCACTCCCGACTCCGACCTCCAGGCCCCACCCCCCCGATCTGCACTCTTCCCCCCCCCAGCCCCAATCTCCTTCCCCCCCCCCCACCACACCCACCCCGACAGCACCCCCGACCCCCCCCCCAACATTACTCCCAAGCTCTGCGATTTTCCTACCCAACCCAACCCCCCCCCCCACCAAATCCCGATCACAGACTCCGAGACCATCCGGTTCTTCCTCCAGACCCCCCGCAATCCACCCCAATCGCTTGCCTCAAATTTTGCAGCACTACCCTGTGTGTGTTCCTCCAGCAGCGCCATCTACATTATGATGAGGACCAAGGCCGAAAATCCGGGGCTCCTCGGACCCCCCACCATTCGAGCATGCAGACTGTTAACACTGTGCGGGGAAGGTCCCCAAAATTTGACCCGCCGGAATTTCCAGGCCTCCACCTTTGACTAAGGCTCATCGGGATTGGTCGCATGCAGTTAATGAATATTTCCAGACAGACACAGCTCAAGTTGCTCACCCGCAACACAGTGAACATTGCTCCTCAATTCGTGCAGTCCTTTTGGCTTGCAGGCACCAAACTGAACTCCCACCTCATCAATACTGACTTACCGCAGTTAGGGATGACATACTGGCTATCTGTTGATGTCAATGGCACAAATATTAGTGTGCAAAATAGTCACAGTTCAATGGCTGAGTATGTTTAATAAGGGTGATGCATTCATTAAGTGCTCCAGTTGCTATAGAAACTGTCCTTTTGCTCTGATGAAAGAGGTTTACGTGCAAGTCCATCCCATAAGTTGTCATCTCTCAACAATTTACACTATTTTTTTGTATGGTAGTAATTTGCATACCTAATATCCTTTCACAATTTTGCTTGATTAAACAAATTGCTAGTCTGAATTGAATTGCGTTTACAGCTATTTTTGTAACTTTCACTGACAACATATTGCAGTGTGCAGTTGCCAAAGTGCTCATCTCATCCATCTTGAGATTTCACAAATTACAAGACATACAGTAAAGGCCTAATGTAATATTGTTGCCACAAAACTGTTCTAAATTATTAAGTATCACAAATACCTACTTTCTGAAGTGATGTCAGTGTTTACGCAATCGATTGAAATCAGGTCACATTCCTCGACCCAACCTCATTCACCATTTACTTGCCACTGTGTAACAGAAGGTATTAAAGCCAAATGGACGTTTCATGTTGTATGTAGAAGAGGAGATGAGAGAGAAGGAAAGCCTGCAATGATTGAAATACATTGAATTTGAAAATTGTTCAAAATCAGTATGACAGCCAGTTTGAATGCCTTTATTTTCAATTTGGAAACCAGAGTTGAAACCCAACTCTCAACTAGATTTTTGCTTTTGGCTTCCAGCTTCCCCTTCCCCTTCCCCTTTCATTCCTTCAACTCCTAATTCCCAGGCTAAAATGACAGACTTGTGCAAAGGAAGCAAAGCAGGCTGAGGAATCCCTTGAGTCGTTGGGTACCTCCAGGTGATTCTAACAAGAATTAGCACTGACAATATCTATGGAGATGCCCATTGAAAAGCTAATTTTTTTTTTGGAATGGAGAAGATTATATATACATATATGTATATATATATATATAATATAAATATATACAGGATTCTATCTTTAAAGGAGGGGATTAAGCAGTGGCAATAATAGAGTAGATAATGGCAGTGCAAGACAATTAAGTAATTAAGAAAGCAAATGGTATGTTGGCCTTTATTATAAGAGGATTTGAGTATAAGTAAAGGTGTCTTACTCCAATTATATAGGGCCCTGGTGAGACCACACCTGGAATATTGTGTACAGTTTTGATCTCCTTACCTAAGGAAGTATATACTTGCCTTAGAGGAGTGCAACGAAGGTTCGCCAGACTGATTCCTGGGACAGAAGAATGGTCCTATGAGGAGAGATTGAGTAGACGAGGCCTATATTCTCTGACGTTTAGATGAATGAGAGGTGATCTCATTGAAGCATATAAAATTCTTACAGGACTTGACAGGGTAGATTCAGGGAGGATGTTTCCCCTGGCTGGGAAGTCTAGAGCCAGGGGTCACAGTCTCAGAATAAGGGGTCAGCCATTTAGGACTGAGATGAGGAGAAATTTCTTCACTCAGAGGGTGGTGAATATTTGGAATTCTCGACCCCAGAGGGCTGTGGAGATGTTGAGTATATTTAAGACAGAGACTAATAGACTTTTGAATATTAAGGAATTCAAGAATATGGGGATAGTGTAGGAAAGTGGAGTTGAGGTAGAAAATCAGCCATGATGTTATTGAATGGCAGAGTAGGCTCGAGGGGCCAAATGGCCTACTCCTGCTCCTAATTCTTATGTTCTTATCACATTTGTCCCACATTAACAGTTAAGTGAATATAGAATCATAGAATGGTTATAGCACAGAGGAGGCTATTCGTCCCGTCGAGCCCGTGCCGGCTCTCTGCAAGAGCACTTAAGCTAGTCCCACTCCCCCGCCCTTTCCCTGTAGCCCTGCAAATTTTTTTCCTTCAGGTACTTATCTAATTCCATTTTGAAAGCCATGACTGAATCTGCCTCCACCATGCTTTCAGGCAGTGCATTCCAGGTCATAACCACTTGCTGCATAAAAAAGTTTTCCTCATGTCGCCAAGTTAATTCCACAGAAACCTTCTTTGATTCAGTAACATCAGTCTCTCCCGTAAGTGTTCTGACAGTTTTCCTGTACTGGCAGTTGACTGTTAGTGCCCTAAATCTGCTTGTGTGATAGTGTAACCTGGGAGCATAACAATACTGGGAGTGTAACAATAATACCGCCTTTTGACCGAAATCAGATAGTCATGTCTTTCACATATGTTGTTCTCAAATCTCTCCAAAGGCAGAATAAACAGAAACTTGGTGAGACACAAGGTTTGATACTATCTGATGGGCTGTTTTATATCACAGTATGATAAACAGCAGGTGTGACCGACTCACTTCATTCAAACAGAACAACTTAGCTTTGTGTAAAAGTCCAAAAATAAAGAACACGCCACACTATCCCATAAATGGGTCATTTACTTACCTTAAACCCGATGATTTCTGATTGTGCGCTAGTGTTACTAACTTCCCAACTTTAATAACAAATTACTTGTTGCTTCCAGTGTTTGGAGAAAACCACTTGTATTAGCATATTAACCTTGTTTCATCTTGGTGGCTTTTTAAAAAGAGACTTGTAGAATACATTTTGCTTTAAAGCCCTCACGTTAAAAATATTTCCAAATACTTTCTGGAGAACATGGCAGCTGTTCCAGCAACATGCTCTGAGTGATAACTGTGAGTAAAATCAAGAATAATCCAAGTAGATTAGCATTTTATAATGTTATTTTATTATCGATTTGCACTTTGTTGACATAAAAGTAACAGTAACTTGCAAGGGGCACGATAGGGTTTTACTCTACCCACAAGACGAAGGCTTTCTCATCGAAACAATCTAACCTGGCTGACACTCCCAATAGATAGTCTTCCTCGCAGAGCTGATTCATTCAAACATGGCCTGAACTCCCTCAGGAGTATCGTGGAGATACTTCACATTATTCTGATATAGAAAAACTGAGCATGTCCCTGATGTGGAATAGTCATCAGAAGGGTTTAAATTAAAATTGAGCACATGTTCTGTGTTGCATATGGAAAAGGAAGGAAAGCAGAGGTAAAGCATTTCCAAATTCACTGAAGTGCAGCACAATGAATAAATGATTACGTTGCTCATTATCATTACTGAATGCAATATCTTTGACCAGTTGTTACAATAGTGTATGTCTATTCCACTATTATTGATTCAGCACAGTCAAGGATGACATAGGGATCATCTATAATACAGATGGCACAAATATTAAAAATAAAGAACTTGAATTTATATAGAACCTTCCACAATCGCAGGATGTGCAAAAGCACTTCCCAGCCAACAAAGTATTAAAAAAAAATGTAGTCACTGTTGTAGTGTCGGAAAACACAGCAACACACCAAAGTCCCACACACAGCAACTAGATAAATGACCAGATAATCTGTTCTTGGTGATATTGGTTGAGGAATAAATATTGATTGGGATGCAGGGAGAACTCCACTGCTCTTATCCGAATAGTGCCATGTGTAATGTATTTGCTTCATGGGTTCTTTGTTTAAGAATTCATAGCAACACATTGCTATTAAGAACTTGTTGGTTTATTAGCAAAGGTTTAACACTCACATGACACATTACCAGTTCATCCACCAGGCTCACAACCACATGCCTCATCGTGGATCCTCTGAACCCAACTGGCTGGAGTTTTATTGAGTCTTGAGAACATCATGTGACTGGCCGAGCCACTCCCAACTCAACAGCTCTACAACTATTTTAAGTCAAACTTTGAATCAAGTGCCCCCTTATTAAAAGGGCACTAGAACTGGCAAATATAAAGCCTACTGCACCTGGTATTCCCAGGCTATCTCTCATCCAAGTACTAACCAGGCCTGACTTTGCTTAGCTGCCAATATCAGACATTTTCAGACTAGTAGGCTTTAGGCTCAACTTTTATACAAATATGTGACTATAGCCACAGGTGCATGCATTATACCATGGGCCCATGGGATCTTTCACACCCACCGAGAAGAGCAGTTTAATGTCTCATCCAAAAGACGGCGCTTCTGAAGTGTTGGCTAGATTTTGTGCTCAGGCCTCTGGAGTGGAAGCTGGCCCGTTACATCCTGACTCAGGCGAGAGTGCTACTTAGCTCCGAGCCAAGGCTGAGAAATAGCCCAACTGTCTTGTTCAATAAAATTGATGCACTTTGTTCACTGTACTTTTTACTTGACATCGTAGGATTTATGTGCCAGACATTTTACTTACATGAACTACATTGAGGTCGTTAATAAAGATTATGAACAGGAAGCGTCCAGGACTGATCCCTGAGAGGCTCCGCTGGTTAAACCTGCCTAATTAGAACCATTACCTTTGACAAATGCACTCTGATTCCTATTATCTGGTCAATTAATAATCCAATTTGCATTGTCATCTTGTATCTAGTGAGACTGCACTTTAACCATAAGCTCCTGTGAGGGATGGAATTAAACCATTTAATTATATAATATCCATCCATAGTTAATCATTTCACCTTCATTCTCAGCTGTATTGCATCCTCAAAACCTTTCAATAAAGTCTTAATGTGTGAGCTATCTTCCCTAAACAGTACCTTACAAGGCACCTGATCTATTCGAGAAGATTACTTTCCAGCTATGCCCATTCCTAATGGCCAATGTGGTAGGCAAAGCTCCCTACAGTCACTGCTCCATTACTTACCTGGACAGATTACTGCAATGACTACACTCCAAACGAGTTTCATTGGCCTCACAGTGCTTCAGAGCATCCTAGGGTCACGAAAAGTGCTGCATAAATGAAAGTTTGTTCTCTCTGTCTTAAATTGCTGTTGAGAGATTTGTCTGCAACATCAGGAGCTACCACAGGTGATCAGCATCTTCCCAGGTGACTTGTAAGATATACCGAGCATACTGTGGCTTGGTGCCATTGAGAGATGCAATATTGCCAGATCCCAACTGGGCTCCGATAATGGTTTTTCTTACAGTTCCCATGATGTTTCTGTGTACTCATAGAACCAAGAAAAGTAGGACAATCATTTCTCTTCATGGCAGTTCATAAACACAGAACATCAATAGAAATGTGGGATGGGCTCAATGAAAGAATATCCACAACGTTCAGTTTAAATTGTAAATCCTTCCTGTGCAATATGTTGCATTGTTTTTGAATTCAGTTCAAATTGTGCATCCCACACATGGTGTATATTGCACTGAATATTTAATTCAAGCTGTGTGTGTGTGAGGGAATGGGAATGGGAAAGAGAATCTATTTGTGCTGTTTGTTAATTCCCTGCCAAAACCCTTTGCCTCTTTACCCCTCTCTCCTCCCTAAGACCCTCCTGGACCAGTCACACTTTCTAATATTTCCTTCTTTGGCTTAGTGGCCATCTTTTTGATTCTGCCTCGGTGAAGCACCGTGACATGTCTTTCTATGTTAAAGGTGCTGTCGGCGGGTAGAACGCGCATTATTGGATCATTATTTGGTTTCCTGTGGATGCCATTACAAGTGGCTATGAATAGCCAACTCCTACAATACAGTCACGTGAGCTGTATTGCACCACATGAATTGAACATCAGTGCTCGTGGATTTAAAAAATATATATTACATTATAAGGAGTATTAGAGCTTGCATAACGTTAGTGTGGGTGGGACTGGACTGTAACACAGAAATCTCATTGTTCTGATGATATCACTCTTGTAGCTTACTCATCAGCCCAGGCAGTGAATTGGTGTCAGGACCTGTTTTCTCTCATCTGTGTTATTAATAATAGGTGATTCTTCTGTTAAATGCTCTTTTGTAGTGGAGTTGGTTGGAGAATATGGCTGGTTCTGGTTAACTGTAATTGTTTTGCCGTTCTGGTTTGTCGTATGATTTTGTTCATCATGTTGTATGGTTGCCACCTCATTTTTGTTTTTGATCTATTCCTTCCTGGGATGTGGGCAGAGTTGGCAATTGCCCTCAACAAGATGGTATTGAGCTGTCTTCTTGAACCGCTGCAGCCCTTGTGAAGGTACTCCCACAGTCACAACGGTTTGGTACAACTGAGTGAAGTGGCTTGCTAGGCCATGCAGAGGGACAGTTAAGACTTAACCACATTGCTGAGGGACCAGAGTCACATATAGGCCAGACCGGGTAAGGTCGGCAGATTTCCTTCCTCAAAGGGGCATTGGTGAACCAGATAGGTTTTTACGACAATCCGGTAGTTTCATGGTCACCATTACTGAAACTAGCATTTTTTTTTAAATTCTAGATTTATTTTATTAGCTGAATTTCAATTCCCCACCTGCCGTGATGGGATTTGAACTCATATCTCTTGGATCAATGGTCCAGGTCTTGGGATTATTAATCCAGTAACATAACCACTATGCTATCTTACACCTAATATTATTTGTTGTCCAATATTGCTGGTTGTGCAAGATTTAAAGTATGGAACAGCTTTGATCTGGGAAAATTGCTGCAGCTCCACTACCATTTCTAAATGAAAATCATTCAATGTTGGATTCTTTTTAATTAATTGAATTCCAGGCTGCTATTCCACCTCCTGCTCTTGTACTCTCCAAGGTAGGTCCACTACCGCCATATTAATCTGGCTTCTGTAATTATCTTTCATTTTCTTTTTAGCAAAGTAAAATTGAAAGTGCCTTACACGTATATAACACCCACCATGTCCTCGGCCTTTACTGCACACATATCACTTTTGAAGTGTGCTCACTGTTATTTTGTAGGTAGTAATCAAAAAATACTGCCGTCAATTCCAAATGATCTTGTGCAGTATCACTGTCTCGTTCTCTTCTCGTTCTCTGTCTATAACTTTCATGTGTACTCTGTTGCTCTGTCTCTCGTACATCTTCACTCCTATCCTGTTTATATGTATTTTTCTTTCTGCATTTCTGTCATTTATCTTTCTCTTCCTTATGGCTGCCACGTGCCTGTGTCTGCTGGTGTCACACTTGATAAGCAAAATATGCATCACACTTGCACCTGATTAATTCCAATGTCATATTTATAGCAGTGCAAAAAATAACAGTTGAACAGGAACAGAATGAACAAATAGAAACAACAACAACAACTTGTATTTATATAAGCATCTTCAACGCGCTTCACAGCAGTATTACGAGGTAAAACATTTGAGACTGAGTCGCATAAGTAGAAATTAGCGCAGGTGACCAAAAACTCGGTCGAAGAGGAATGTTTTAAGGAGCAGCTTGAAGGAGGAAAGAGAGGTGGAGAGGTTTAGGCAGAGAATTCCAGAGCTTGGGGCCCAGGCAACAGAAGGCACGGCCAGCGATGGTTGAGCGATTACAATCAGTGATGTTCAAGAGGGCAGAATTTGAGGAGCGCAGATACCTCGGGGGGTTGTGGGGCTGGAGGAGATTACAGAGATAAGGAGGGGTGAGGCCATAGAGGGATTTGAAAGCAAGGATGAGAATTTTGAAAGTGAGGCATTCCTTAACCGGAAGCCAATGTAGGTCAGTGATAAAGTCAGAATGAGAACCACTGGAAGTGAATTTGGGAAAAATTACAATCAAAAATAGGTAGTCCCAAAACATCTATCAAGAGCAAGAAGTAGAAGAATGGAATTGCTCCAAATATTTTCTACTGCCCTCTTAGTTAGTCAGTTCCTGAGTAACAGAATGAGGTTTGTAATATAACAAATGTTCCAAAAAAAATCACCAACATCACTCAATTCACCCGGGTTGTGTAGAGGACACAGAGAGGCTGCAAAGAGATTTAGATAGGTTAAGTGAATGAGCTAAGGTTTGGCAGATGGAATACAATGTCGGAAAATGTGAGGTCATCCACCTTGGGGAAAAAAACACTAAAAGGGAATATTATTTGAATGGGGAGAAATTACAACATGCTGCGGTGCAGAGGGACCTGGGGGTCCTTGTGCATGAATCCCAAAAAGTAAGTTTGCAGGTGCAGCAGGTAATCAGGAAGGCGAATGGAATGTTGGCCTTCATTGCGAGAGGGATGGAGTACAAAAGCAGGGAGGTCCTGCTGCAACTGTACAGGGTGTTGACTGCGTGCAGTTTTGGTCACCTTACTTAAGGAAGGATATACTAGCTTTGGAGGGGGTACAGAGACGATTCACTAGGCTGATTCCGGAGATGAGGGGGTTACCTTATGATGATAGATTGAGTAGACTGGGTCTTTACTTGTTGGAGTTCAGAAGGATGAGGGGTGATCTTATAGAAACATTTAAAATAATGAAAGGGATAGACAAGATAGAGGCAGAGAGGTTGTTTTCACTGGTCGGGGAGACTAGAACTAGGGGGCACAGCCTCAAAATACGGGGGAGCCAATTTAAAACCGAGTTAAGAAGGAATTTCTTCTCCCAGAGGGTTGTGAATCTGTGGAATTCTCTGCCCAAGGAAGCAGTTGAGGCTAACTCATTGAATGTATTCAAATCACAGATAGATAGATTTTTAACCAATAAGGGAATTAAGGGTTATGAGGAGCGGGCAGGTAAGTGGAGCTGAGTCCACGGCCAGATCAGCCATGATCTTGTTGAATGGCGGAGCAGGCTCGAGGGGCTAGATGGCCTACTCCTGTTCCTAATTCTTATGTTCTTATGTAAACCTCTACACTTGGTATTGCTTTCTTCCCCCCCACCTCCCCCTCCACCCGTACATGCCTGCACACACACACATGCGCACATACACATGCACACTTTTGCAGAAGGAGAATAGAAGTGCCTTCTCCTCAAAACAATTGGGTAACATCTTGGGTGTCTGTGCTTGCATAACCTCAATCCTCAGTGAAATGTCACCCTTTCAATTACTATTGCAGTGCATGTTGTGAAAAATGTTCAGTTATTTCTCAGATTCCAACCTGAATCATCAGATTTTGTTCCATGTTGGCACCTATGTGCACAGTCATTCATATAGACATGAGGATGATTGTGTATTTTTGTGACTGGGCGTGATGTGTAGAATCATAGGGCCCAAGTTTCCACATGATTCGCGCCTGATTTTTAGGAGCAACTGGTGGAGAACGGACTATTTTAGAAATCGCAATTCTCCACATTTTTTTTTCTGCAGTTCTAGTCAGGTAGAACAGTTCTAGTTTAGAACAGAATTTTTTCTTCAAAAGGGGGCGTGTCCGGCCACTGACGCCTGATTTGAAAGTTTCCACAGTGAAAATGTACTCCAAACTAAAGTAGAATGGAGCCAGTGAAGATTTTTGTAGAACTGAAAAAACCTGTTCTACACATTAAAAAATCAGGCGCAGGTTACAAATTAGGCGTCCAGAACGAGGTGGGGGGGAGGGGGGGAAGGGAACTCATTAAATTCGACAATAAATCCTTATTTATACTTCTACAAATATTATACAAATAAATCCAACCTGAATAAACATTTATAAGCCAAGAAAAGATTAAATAAACCATCTTCCTACCTGTGTGAAAGTGCTTCAGCCAGGGAGAATTCTGCAGCCGTTCGTGCCACTGAGCGAGAGGGGGAGGGAGAGAGACGGGGAGAGGGAGGGAGAGAGAGAGAGAGAGGGAGGGAGAGGGGGGGAGAGAGAGAGAGAGAGAGAGAGAGAGGGAGGGAGGGAGGGAGGGAGGGAGAGAGAGAGAGAGAGAGAGAGAGCGGGGGGGTGGTGTCGGGTCGGGGAACAGGAGCGCGGGTCGGGTCGGGTTGGGTCAGTCGGGTGGGGGGGGGGGCGGCGGGTCGGGTCGGGGCGGGGGAGAGCGGGTGTCGGGTCGGCGTGGGGGGGGGGGAGCGGGTCTCGGGTCTCGGGTCGGGTCGGGGGGGGGAGCAGGGGTCGGGTCGGGGCGGGGGGGGAGCGGGTCTCGGGTCGGGGGGGGGGGAGCGGGTGTCGGGTCGGGGGGAGTGGGTCTCGGGGCGGGGGGGGAGCGGGTGTCGGGTCTGGTCGGGGGCGGGAGGGGGGAGCGAGTGTCGGGTCTGGTCGGGCGGGGAGCAGGAGCTGGCCGTGGGAGGAGCCTCATTCACGCAGCCCCAGTGAGGCCATTGGGCCAGGGCTAGGGGCTGCGTGCTTCGGGCCCCTCCCACACAGTTTGGCGCCTGGAGCTACTGCACTTGCGTGCCGACTGTAGCGCGCATGTGCAGAGGTCCCGGCACTGTTTTCAGCGCCGGGACCTGGCTCCGCCCCCCCCACAGCTCGTGCTGGCTGCGCCGAGGGCCACAGGACCTGTAAGTAGGTGGAGAATACTGAGGATTTTTTTAGGCGCCGTTTTAGGCGCGAAAAACGGGCGCCCAGCTCGGAGGGGCGCCCGTTTTTTTTCTTGTGGAAACTTGGGCCCATAGAATCGTTACAGTGCAGAAGGAGGCCATTCAGCCCCACGAGCCCGTGTTTTGTGTGCCTTGTGTGTTTGCCAATATGTTGTGTGAATATCTGTTTTGCATCTGGCATGTTTGTCACGCACTAAAGTGGCCATTGCACAAGAAGCCCTGATTGGTTCCTGGGAAATTTGAGCCAATTTAAGAAAAACAATTTGCTGTCCCTGAACACATTTGCCAGTAACTTCTTCCATGTCCTTTTAGTGACCAAACTGCAAGTATTGGAGTGCTGCTTTTCACAGATTATATTGTGTGTTGGCAGACTGTCCTTTGTCTAGTATGCTCTGTATTGTATGCACCTGTGAGTATGCTTACAAGTTTGTAGAGCTGTTGCAAGAGGTGGGCGCCGGAGGGACTGGAATGCATCATCACCCGAGACAACCACATTTTAATTTGATTTCTGTCTAAATGTTAATTTGTTTAATTTGCCGGTTTTAGTGCCTCCACCCCCCACCCCTTTTTAGCCAGGAGGCACTTGTATAATTTGTGTTTCAGTGCCCTCAAAAAAAAACAAGGGGGCATTTGATTACTGATTGCAACTAAAATAGTTGGAGAGCTGTTGCGGTTCAGCCCGACTGCCTGCCTCTCTTCCGCGGTTACATCCGAGCCAGAGTGTCCCTGGAGATGGAGCACGCGGTGTCGCCTGGTACGCTCGTGGCCTTCCACGAGAGGTGGGCACCGGAGGGACTGGAGTGCATCATCACCCCCGGCAACCAAATTTTAATTTGAACTATATTGTTAAAAGTACATTTGTTTAATTTGTCAGTTTTAGTGCCCCTTTAATAAGTGGGCACTTGATTTAAATTTGATTTACAGGTACAACAAAAATAGTTGTAGAGCTGTTGCATTGTGAGTGGCTTAGCCAGTCACGTGATGTTCACAAGATTCAATAAAACCCCAGTCAGTTGAGTCTAGATCATCCATGATGAGGTGTGTAGTTGTGAGCCTAGTGGATGAATTGGTAACGTGTAGTGTGATTGTTAAAGCTTTGTTAATAAACCAACTAGTTCTTAATAGCAATGTGTTGCTATGAATTCTTAAGCAAAGAACTCAGAAACAAATATATTGCATGTTCTACTCGTTATATTAAAAAGCATACGGTAGCGATCTGGTAGTGTAGTGGTTATGTTACTGGACTAATAATCCCGAGACCTGGACTAATAATCCCGAGACCTGGACTAATAATCCCAAGACCTGAACTAATAACCCCGAGACCGGGACTAATAATCCCAAGAATGTGAGTTCAAATCCCATCATGGCAATTTTGAGGATTTCATTAAAAAACTGATGTCAGTAAAAATGGCCATTAAACTGTCAGATTTTCATCTAAACTTCACTGATGTCCTTTAGGGAAGGAAACCTGGTGTTCATATTCAGTCTGGCCCAAATGGGACTCCATTCCCATACCTGACTTCATCTCCAAACCTGTCTGACTTGGTTAAGTGGGATGTGTCTACAGGGAGTGAGTATGCACTCCGCACTGGGCAAATGGAAACACTACAGAAAGGTGTCAGTCTCCTTGGAGACTATTGTATGTGGAGATGGGTTTCTGTATATGTGAGATACCTGGCTGATCTCTCTCTTACCCATCCCCTCTCGTGCTTTTCCTCACATTCCTTCTTGACCACGTTCCTCCTCCCTCGCTCATATTCTCTCTCTTCGCTTAGTCTTTTTCTCGCTCATTCTCTCGTGTGCTCTCATTCAGTCTCTGTAGCTGCTCGTGCTCTCAGGCTCACTCAAGTTGTCTTTCTGTTAAACAAGGCAGGCATGCCTCCAGCCATAGCAAGGTCTGCATTAGTTGGATTTATTTTCAATACTACGCCATAAAATCAATTTTCTGACCTCACTTTTAATAGAGTGCAGAAGGAGAGCTACATATTTGGCCAGGATTGCATCCCCACAAAGGAAGCTTGAATTTTGAAAGTTTACCCATATCATGTTTCATAATGATGATGATAAATGTAATTTACTCGACCAAGGCATTGCTTGGCCATGTGTTCCTGACTGACCTGCTAAACAGTTACCCCTGGGCAATCTCCTCAATCCTACACAGCAAAGATTGAGTTCAAATTGGTTTAATATGTTCTAATGACCTGCATTTGATGATCCAGCCCACACAAAATGTAGAAATAAATTCAAAATGTGTTGTTCACTTTTCCCGTGCTGATACAGAATTTTTATTTGCTCCACGCTCTTCATGTTTTTGTGTTACAGATATATATTTCTGATCCTATTTCTCACTAATTAGGACATCTGGTTGTATCTTTGTAATTACTGTGCTTAATATTTTTCAAAATGCTCGCTTCGGGGCACCAGTAGGTAGATGTTAATGAGGATTATCGCCGAAATCGCTGGCAGACATCAAACAGATGATTGGAATAAAAACAAAATAATAACGGTGCATTCTGCAATGCCCGAGGAATTCGGTGTCACACAGAAGCTGCCTTCCGCTGTGAAGGGATGTGAAGGGCACCCAATCTCTACACCGTCCCCTCGGACAATGCAAGCTGCCAACACAGAAGTTAAAGAGATGTATACTGGCCTCTGCATACTCCTCAATTCTAAAGCCACACACACATACCTCTGCAACACTACCACCGCCCTCCCCCACCCCGCCCGCATTCCTGGGTCAATGGTTCATGACACATATTTTGTGAATGTATATGTCCATGTCTGTAATATCTGTTCAGACCGCCCTCTTAAACACACAATATCCCAACATGGACAGGGTGAACGTACATATTCACCTTTGTGCCCGCACCACCCTCTTGGGTATAAAATCTGTCAATGGATGGAGTGAACAGCTGCATAAAAACATAAGAAATAGGAGCAGGAGTAGGCCATACGGCCCCTCGAGCCTGCTCCGCCATTCAATAAGATCATGGCCGATCTGATCATGGACTCAGCTCCACTTCCCTGCCCGCTTCCCATAACCCCTTATCTCCTTATCGATTAAGAAACGGTCTATTTATGTCTTAAATTTATTCAATGTCCCAGCTTCCACAGCTCTCCAAGGCAGTGAATTCCACAGATTTACAACCTTCTGAGAGAAGAAATTTCTCCTCATCTCAGTTTTAAATGGGCGGCCCCTTATTCTAAGATCAGGCCCTCCAGTTCTAGTCTCCCCATCAGTGGAAACATCCTCTCTGCAACCACCCTGTCAAGCCCCCTCATAATCTTATATATCTCGATAAGATCACCTCTCATTCTTCTGAATTTCAATGAGTAGAGGCTCAACCTACTCAATCTTTCCTCATAAGTCAACCCCTCATCCCTGGAATCAACCTAGTGAACCTTCTCTGAACTGCCTCAAAGTAATATGAGGCAGGACTGGGCAACTTGGGCATCCTTTGCTGCCCTTACAGTTGCTTGCGCTGATGGTCTGTCAATCTGCTCGACTGCCAGGCAGGAAATGGAGCAAAAAAAAAACAAATGATAATGAGGATCTGCTGTTAAACAAGGCAGGTCCTCCGCATTGCTCGAATTTCCGGGTCTCCCCTCTCACAATCCCGCTCCCTCCCTGACTCCCCGTAAATATTTGGGTCTTTATTATTGACCGTCTGATCACATTTTGTCCTGCATTCTCCCTACCTGCTCCGAATTGCTCCCCCAGTCCACTGTGCCTCTGGAAAAAATATGTCCCTCCGCTGTCTCAGACATACCTTCCCTCACTCCAACCTCCCCAACTCTGCTTCCGTACTTGTGATCATATTGGCACATCTGTTGCTCTTCTCCACAACGGCCTTTCCTCATCTCTGAGGCCCTTGTTCTCTATTAGATCTGAGACAGTCTGTGATTGTCACCACACCGCCTGCTGTGGCCTCAAATCTGCTGGCCTTATAGTTCGGGTGCACTTCTCAAGCGATCAGATTATTTACCCAAACCTTAAGTTCCACCATCATTTCATATCCACAGTCATGCAGGAAGGCGGGGGGGGGGGGGGGGGGTGGGGGTGGAGTGCATCTGTCAATCAGCAGGTTAAGGGGAACCAAGGGGAAATGGAGAAGGAGGTCCCACAGACACTGATCCTGTCCAACAGGTTCAATATATTAGCTACTTGTGAGGATAAGGATGCGGGGTGCGGGGTGGACAGCCAGAATGCTAACCATGGCACCGTAAAGCAGGAGGCAGTCTAAGGTGGGGGAAGAGCAGAATAGAAAGGTTGTGATCATAGGAGTGTCCTCTGCAGTTGTGACCAAGACTCGAGAAGGATGTGTTGACTACCTGCTGTAAAGCTCAGGGATATCTCGAAGCAACTGGAGAGGAACTTGGAAAGGGAGGGGGAAGATTCAGTTGTCCTAATCCATGTTGGGACCAATGACAGAGGGAAGAAAAGGGAATAGATCCTACTAAGGAAATATAAGAAGTTAGGAACTAAATTAAAAAGTAAGACTACATGAGTGGTAATCTCGGGATTGCTACCGGAGCCACGTGCTAATTGGCAAAGGGATAGGCAGATCAGGAAGGTGAACGCGTGCCTGTGGGACTGCTATGGGGAAGGAGGGATTCCATTTCATGGGACACTGGCACCAGTACTGGATAGGAAGGAGCTGTACCACTGGGATGGACCCCACCTAAACTGGAGTGCGACCAGTGTCCTAGCAGAGAGGATAAATAGGGCGGTCAATAGGACTTTAAACTAAGAAGAAGGGAGGAGGGTGTAATGTCTATAAGCTTGTATTGTTTGTAGCTCCATACTGTCGATGTGGACGTATTGTGTACTGCAACTACAGAGTTAATAATAAACAGAAGCAGGAGGTTCCGGAGACTTCTGAGAGCTACCTGCCATCTTAGAAAGACCTGTGAATGCTGTGCTCTGTGAATAAATCACACTTGGCGGCAAGATGGGATTTTTCGGATGATTTAAAGCTGAAATTTTGTAGGTGAACGATTCAGCCAGCCGTCAGAGAGACTTTGGAAGCTTCTCTGGCTTTGGAAAAAGCTACAAAATCCGAGGTATCAAAAACGAGCACACCAGTTACTGCAGAGTTTAAAATGGCGGCATCTGTAGCAGTAATGGGACATTTAGGTGAATATAAACGTGACCAGGAAAGGTTTAAAGCATATGTGGATCGGCTAGAAATGTATTTCACTGCAAATAATATGATTGAAGTTCCAGAGAATGCAGATCGGAACCAGGCTGTGTTGGAACGGAAGCGAGTTGTCTTCTTGTCGGAAGCAGGTCCTGAATTGTATGAAATCCTGGTAAATCTGCTTGTGCCTGATGAGCCAAAGGACACAACACTTAAAGAGATTTTAATGAAGCTGGAGCAGCACTATAACCCCAAACAGTTAGAAATTGCTGAAAGCTATCATTTCGCTTTACGAAATCAAAAGACTGATGAACTATCAGTAATTACATTGCAGCATTAAAAAAGTTATCGATTCACTGTAATTTTGGAAACTTTCAAAACCGAGCAGGACCATTTTATTTGTGGGGTGAAAAATGATGCAATAAGAAGGAAGTCATTGACGACGGATGACTTGACTTTTGAGATTGCTTGTCAGACAGCGAGGTCGATGGGCATGGCCGATCAATATTCCCGAGAATTTCATAATAATTACGGTCGTCAGTCAACCGAGGTGAATCGCCTACAGATTCAAAGTAAAAGGCGGTGGGGGCCCAAAGTCTCAGAAACTGGAAATTCTAACAGAGCACCAAAGTCATGCTATAGGTGCCTGGGACAACACATTGCTCAAAGTTGTCCATATGTGAAGGCAGAGCGTTTCTTCTGCAGAAAGACTGGGCATCTTGCGAAGGCATGCCGACTGAAGGGTAAACCTGGGGAAGCTAGATAAGCATATGAGGTGGAAAGGAATAGACGTGTATGTTGATGGGGTTAGACCAAGAAGGTTTGGGAGTAGGCTCATGTGGAGCATAAACAACAGCACAGATCTGTTGGGCTAAATGGCCTGTTTCTGAGCTGCTGAGAGGTCATTATGTTGAAAATCTTTAAGTCTTGTGCAAACAAGGCACAGGAAGCCTGCTGCACAGCGTAAGGGGACCAGAAAAGAAAATTGTAACACCCAAAAATCTGTAATAAGATAATGCTATAGTGGGAGATATGTTTTAAAAGGTAATCATAATGAACTGTTTGCAAGTACTCTGAATAAAGCATTAAATGAGTGGTTTGTAACTTTTTTTAATGAGAAACTAATAATTAGAGTGTACAGTAATGAGAGACTTGCATTGTCAGTATATGTTATAATGTTTTTTAACAACTGATGTTTGTGAATTTTTAATAATCATACTTTGTTCGAATGAGAGATTTACAATAACATTGTTACCATGAGAAGATTGCAGTTACAGAATTTATTATAATAGCAGCCTTTTAGGGTTAGAGTTTTAGTGTTAAATTTCCCCACGGGTGGCGAAGCTGGCTGACAACCGCTCTCAGGGCACTGTCTAAAGGAGAAGCCTGCAGCGCCCCGGGCCGCCAGCTTTGTAAGTCGGCCGACTCTTGGGTTGGCTCGACTATGGCGGCCCTAGCGTGCTCTGGGCTGCCATCATAATGCCCGGCACTCCATTTTGGGCCCTGGGCTGCTGGCGGTCACCTAAGGTGCCGTGCAGAATGCACAGTGGTCCTCCCCTTTAATCCAAGTGGAGGGGCTTTGTAGTGCGTCAAAGCTACATGGAGCATCCGCATAGCGCTGCACTCGCCGGCGCATTACCGCCCCGGGACCCGCCCCCAGACAGAGCGGAGCGCCGGAGACTGCGCTCCACTTTATTTGAGGGGTGGTAAGCCCAATTCAGCCTTGGGAACGGGACTTCTATGCCCGGCACTAAAAGTCCCAGCCCCAGAAGTTTACCACCCCCAATTGGGGCGCGGGGAATTTCGCCCTCTTGGTTCATACCCATCTACTATTGATTCAGACTGCTGCAGCGTAGCAACCCCAAACAATGAAGTCGCATAAAAATGCCTCAAAATATGTATTTTGGAATTATCAGCTGAAGTAATGCCACTGCGACTGGCAGTCTTCCAGATCCATTCAGAATACACCATGTACCAATTCTATTTTGACAATAATTGGTTCACATTTGTGTCTGATTAGTTTTAACAATTTGCTGCTGTTATTTCTTATTATAATGGCTAATTGGGGTATTTTCAGGTTATTACTAATGGAGGAGATAGGTTGTGTATTGTTGAAAGTTTCGTTGGAAACCTACTCAAATTAATTATCAGGCTTGCGTTCAAATTAGGCCAAAAATAATCCTCACTTAGTGAGATGTGGGCCAGCACAGATTTGTTAAAGGCAAGATATGTCTGACAAATGTAAGAGTTCTTTTACGAAACAATGGAGCATAGTTATATATAAAGATGCGAAAGAAAGACTATAGTGCCTTTCACAACCTCAGGACCTCCCAAGGTGCTTTACACCAATAAGAACTTTTGAAGTGTAGGAGATGCGTACAACAAGCTCCCACAAAGTGATAATGACCAGATAATCTGTTTTTTTGTTATATTGATTGAGGGATAAATATTGGCCAGGACACTGGGGATAACTCCCCTGCTCTTCTTCAAAATAGTGCCATGGGATCTTTTACATCTGCCTTGGTTTAAGGCCAAAAGACAGCACTTCTGACAGTACAGCACTCCCTCAGTACTGCACTGGAGTGTCAGCCTAGATAGGGAATGTGTTCAATGTTGTGTATATGTTTCTTCAAAAGGCATTTGGTAGGGTGCTGCCCAGGAGGTTTATTGATGAAATGAAGGCACATGGTTTTAAAGGGAGTATAGCAGCATGGGTAGGAAGATACCTAAATGATAGATCATCATCATAGGCAGTCCCTCAAAATTGAGGAAGACTTGCTTCCACTCTAAAAGTGAGTTCTCAGGTAACTGAACAGTCCAATACGGGAATTACAGTCTCTGTCACAGGTTGGACAGTCGTTGAAGGAAAGGGTGGGTGGGACTGATTTGCTGCACATTCCTTCTGCTGCCTGCACTTGATTTCTGCATGCTCTCGGCGATGAGACTCGAGGCGCTCAGCGCCTCCCGGATGCACTTCCTCCACTTAGGGCGGTCTTTGGCCAGGGGCTCCCAGGTGTCGGTGGGGATGTTGCATTTTATCAAGGAGGCTTTGAGGCTGTCCTTGAAATGCTTCCTCTGCCCATCTTGGGCTCGCTTGCCATCTAGGAGTTCCGAGTAGAGCACTTGCTTTGGGAGTCTTATGTCGGGCATGCAAACAATGTGGCCCGCCCAACGGAGCTGGTCGACTGTGATCAGTGCTTTGATGCTGGGGATGTTGGCCTGGTCGAGGATGTTGGTGCGTCTGCCCTCCCAGTGGATTTGCAGGATCGTGCGGAGGCAAGTGATAGATAACTCAGAAGTCGTTACATCCCTCCCATTTTCAGCTGGGAGGGATGTGAGCAGTGGTGTCCCCCAGTGGTCAGTATTGGGACCATTGCTCATCTCCATGTCTATTCATGGTCTAGACAAGAGACACAATACCCAAGTTTGCAAATAACACTAAAATAGCGAGCATTGTTAAGTGTGACGAAGCCTGTAAGTAACTTGAGGAGATTGTAGCTTGGTTTGCAAATTAGGCAGATAGATGTCAGATGAAATTTGATGTGGGCAAATGTGAGGTGATATTTTCTTTCAATAAGGAATGAAATTATACACTAAATGGCAAAACTTTAAAAGGAGAAGAGTAAAGAGAAAGTTTCAGTTGAACAAGTCTTTTCAAAAAGGGAGGACAAGTTGGTTATGCAGTGAAAGAAAGTATATATATATATATATATATAGGGCATTGAGTACAAAAGCAAAGGGCTAATACTAAATCTGTACAAGTCATTGGATTGGTCAGAATTTGAAAATTGGGCTGGATTTTCAGCTAATTTGCACCCGTTTAGCGCCTGGGTGGGACGCAAAAACAAGTTTTTTTGCCGCGAAACGAGGTTCGCAACATTTTGCATCCGGGCGGAACTTTCAGCAGTGGTTTTGCGGGGGCGCTAAGACTTAACGCCCGCCCAATATTTACACCATTTGGATCACGTAAATCGGCGAGCAACGCTGCGCTAGGGCCCTGGGCGCAACTTTTGGCCGTATCACCCAATTTAGCATCCTCCTGGCAACCCGTCACCAAAAAGCAGTCGCACCCAGGCACTAACGGCACCATCTTTAAAATGGAGTAGAAGTTGAGTGCAGAAAAGGATTGGGAGAAGGAGGCTGCATTTTTCATAGTGAAATTTTATATGAGTTTATAATTCGATTTAAAGGACATTTCAGGACATTGTAAAAGATGGGGGCCATACTATGTCAGCCATTGATGCTGGCTGCTTAATTTATACAGCGTCGAGCTGGAAGAAGGATTATTGATGATCATTTTCAACATAATCGAAGAGGTCGCAGACGTATGGGGAGGAGGCCTTACCCCTCCCGAGTTTACAGGGAACCGCTCATACCGGCAGAAGGCACAGTGCGTTAGAAGGCTGCGCTTCCAAAAAGAAGTGCCGGCAGTGATGTGCCAGCTCATGAAGGCTGACCTACAGCCTACAGCAGCAACAGGACTGCACTGCCCATCGAGGTGAAGGTGACTGTGGCACTTGCCTTCTATGCCTCCTGCTCCTTTCAGGCATCAGCAGGGGACATATGCTCCATCTCGCAGCACACTACCCATTGCTGCATTCGCTCGGTGACTAATGCACTGTACACATGCAGGATGGACTTCATAAACATCCCAATGACCAGGGAGGCCCAAAATGAGAGGGCTGTAGGTTTTGGACAATTTGCTGGCTTTCCCAAGGTTCAGAGTATTGTTGACTGTATGCACATCGCCCTGCAAGCACCTTTAGAGAATTCAGAGGTTTACCGAAACTGAAAGGTATTCCTCTCCATGAACGTACAGATTGTCTGCGACCATACTCAGCGCATCATGGCAGTCAATGCCCAATGTCCAGGGAGCATCCATGATGCTTTCATCTTGCGTGAGAGCAGTGTCTCAGGCCTGTTCCAGCTTCAACCACAAGGCCAGAGCTGGATACTGGGGGACAAAAGTTACAGCCTCACCACCTGGCTCATGACCCCCTCCGGAATCCTCAGACAGAAGCCGAACATCACTATAAAGAGAACCATGCAGCCACACGCCACATCATCGGACAGACAATTGGAGTGCTCAAGCAGCATTTCCGATGCCTGGGCCACTCTGGAGGCTGCCTGCAATGCTCCCTTCAGCAGGTCTCTGAGTTCATTGTGGTCTGCTGCATGCTGCACAACATAGTGATCATGAGGGGACAGGATTTGCCAATGGAAATTACAGGACCACCTCAGGAGAGAGGGGGGGAGGAGGAGGACCAGGATGAGGACGAGGAAGAGGAGCCTGGCGAGGAACCCATGCCACCACCATCCTCACCACAACCACAGGAAAGGCATCGTGGAAATTTCACTGCTGCAAAAGCCTTACGACAGCAGCTCATGATTGAACGCTTTGCTTGAAGAGTTAACAGCACGTTTGACCATTGCCTGGCCACTCTATTCCACCATGTTGACTATTCCCCCCCTCTTATTCTGCAAATGAGACACTACACAGGAATGATTAACGTGAACAAAATAATTTTTCAAACATTGTAACATTTTACAACTTTGTTAACATAATTTGAAAAAATTGAAACTTTAATAAAATAAGATAAATTGTGATTAAACTGTGATTATACTATAACAACAACATGATAACCAACACCTCTGTACCACGGTCTTTCACCACCAACTTTCCCCTTACGCTTACCCTTCGCCATCCCCCCCTTGCCTGCTCCTCGTACCCAAAGTGGCACCACGATGGCGTGCAGCAACGTTGTCAGAGACCTGCTGTGTTGGAGGGAGAGACATTGGAGACACCTCATGGGGAGACACTGGACCAGCTTGGGATGTGGAAGGCCCGGCTTGTGACTGGCGAGCCTCTTCATCGGGTGTCACCAATCACAGGTGATCTGGGAGTGTCGCAAAAAGCCAAAAACCCAGCCCAATTATTGTATCTAGTTCTAGGCACCATACGTTAGGAAGAATGTTAAGGCCACAAAAAAGGTATAGAACAAATCATTGCATTTATATAGCAACTTTAACATAGTATAACCGTGCTAAGGTGCATTATAAAACAAAATTTGACACTGAGCCACATAAAAAGATGACCAAAAGCTTAATCAAAGAGATAATTTTTAAGAAGTGACTTAAGGGAGGGGAGAGAGGCAGAGAGGTTTATAGAGCAAATTCCAGAGCTTAGGGCCAAGGCAGCTGAAGACAAGGGGTACTGAGGTGAATGATCAGCCATGATTTTATTGAATGGTGGTGCAGGCTCGAAGGGCCGAATGGCCTACTCCTGCACCTATTTTCTATGTTTCTATGACACGGCTGCCAATATTGGAGCAATGAAAATTATGGAGGCCAGAATTGAGGAGCGCAAAAAAGAGAGTTACTGAGGGATAAGAGCTTTTAGTTATGAGGAAAGGATTGAAGATATTGTTAAAAAAAGATTAGAATGTAAAAGGTTAGAAGGAGATCTTGAAGCATACAATATAGGAAGTATCAGGCTACAATTGTACGACAGATATGGTCCCAGACCAGTATCTAGAGGGTGACACTCTGCAAAGCAGTCTTGCGTTATGCTGCAAGGAATGTCCAAATACAGGACGCACTGATAAGAGCATAAGAAATAGGAGCAGGAGTAGGCCACCTGGCTCCTCGAGCCAGCTCCGCCATTTAATAAGATCATGGCTGATCTGATCATAGACTCAGCTCCACTTCCCTACCCGCTTCCCATAACCCTTTATTCTCTTATCACTCAATAATCTGTCTATCTCCGCCTTAAATATACTCAATGACCCAGCCTCCCCAGCTCTCTGGGGCAGAGAATTCCATAGATTTACAACCCTCAGAGAAGAAATTCCTCCTCATCTCAGTTTTAACTGGGAGGCCCCTTATTCTGAGACTATGCCCCCTAGTTTTAGTTTCCCTATGAGTGGAAATATCCTCTCTGCATCCACCTTGTCAAGCCGCCTCATTATCTTATATGTTTCGATAAGATCACCTCTCATTCTTCTAAACTCCAATGTGTATAGGCCCAACCTACTCAACCTATCTTCATAAGTCAACCCCCTCATCTCCGGAATCAACCGAGTAAACCTTCTCTGAACAGCCTCCAATGCAAGTATATCCTTCCTTAAATGCAGAGACCAAAACTGTACACAGTACTCCAGGTGTGGCCTCACCAATACCCTGTACAGTTGTAGCTTTTATACTCTAAGCCCCTTGCAATAAAGGCCAACATTCCATTTGCCTTCCTGATTAATTGCTGTACCTGCATACTAAATTTTTGTGTTTCATGCACAAGGACCCCCAGGTCTCTCTGTACTGCAGCACTTTGCAATTTTTCTCCATTTAAATTATAATATGCTTTTCTATTTTTTCTGCTAAAGTGGATAACTTCACATTTTCCAACATTATACTCCAACTGCCAAATTTTTGCCCACTCACTTAGCCTGTCTATGTCCCTTTGCAGATTTTCTTTTCCTCCTCACAATTTGCTTTCTCACCCATCAGCAAACTTGCCTACATTACACTTTGTCCCTTCATTCAAGTCATTAATATATATTGTAAATAGTTGAGGACCCAACACCGATTCTTGCGGCACCCCACTAGTCACTGTTTGCCAACCGGATAATGACCCATTTATCCCAACTCTCTGTTTTCTGTTAGTTATCCATGCTAATGTATTCCCCCCCAACCCCGTGAATTTTATCTTGTGCAGTAACCTTTTATGTGGCACCTTATTGAATGCTTTCTGGAAATCCAAATACACCACATCCACTCCTCATCATCATCATAGGCAGTCCCTCGAAGCGAGGATGACTTGCTTCCATGCCAAAAAGGGTTGAGTTCACAGGTGTTTCAATGAAGGACCTAATATTCCAGTTCCTGAACTACATCCTGAAGGGTGGAAGATGCCTGTGCGTGGATTTTTTTTAACGTGGGGTGGCCGTTGCACACCAGCCACTACACAGGCTTGGCAGAGCTAGGTCTTTGTCCAGTGGCAAAGATTAACCAAGACAACTGGAGACCAGCTCTGCTGCACGGACCTAGTGCGCACACATATCGCAGTGTGGTCTGGCCCGTGCTGCCCCTGGGCCCTCGCCCCTTCTGGGCCCAAACTCACACCTCTCCTGGGCCCCAATCACATCCCTCTACAATCTCTCGCTGCTCCTTCGCCCTGACCTCGTTGCTCCTGCTGTAGCTGCCCATGCTCCAATCACCGACCTGGATCTTGGTGACGTCCAATCCAGTAGCCATCTTCACTGCCGTCGCCCTCCTGCTCCAGCATGTGTTGCTCCCTGGAGTGTTACGCCACCACGCTGCTCCTTCCGCTCCCCAGCCTGCTCCGAACCATCAGTACATTTAAGGGGAGGTTGGACAAGCACATGATGGAGAAGAGAATAGAAGGCCATACAGACAGATCCAGCTGAGAGGCAAATGGAGCATAAACGCCGGTATGGACTGGGTGGGCTGAACTGCTTGCCTCCACGCCCACATCCGATGCAATCCGATGTACTTTGCTCCTTTGGGTTGGAAGAGTGCGGAGCGATTCCATGCTGAAGATGGACAGTGGCACTTGAGGCTTTTCTTCAAACCTCTTATGTGGCACCTTATCGAATGCCTTCTGGAAATCTAAATACACCACATCCACTGGTCCCCCCTTATCCACCCTGCTCTTTACATCCTCAAAGAACTCTAAGCAAATTTGTCAAACATGATTTCCCTTTCATAAAACCATGCTGACTCTGCTTGATTGAATTATGCTTTTTCAAATGTCTCGCTACTGCTTCCTTAATAATGGACTCCTGCATTTTCCCAATGACAGATGTTAGACTAACTGGTCTATAGTTTCCTGCTTTTTGTCTGCTCTCTTTTTTAAATAGGGGCGTTACATTTGCGTCTTTCCAATCCAGACCGCCCCAGAGTCCAGGGAATTTTGGTCGATTACAACTAATGCATCCACTATCTCTGCAGCCACTTATTTTAAGACACTAGGATGTAAGCCATCAGGTCCAGGGCAGCACCACAGTTGTCTCGAAGACTTTACAGAGCTTGAAGAGAAAATAATTTGGGGCACAGTCAGAGACTGTTCAAAGCAGGAGGGAGTTGGCAAGGCAGAAGGGTTTGGGGAGAGAATTCCAGAAGGCAATCAGGAACAAAGGGATGCGGCATGTGTGTGGTTTGACATGAGCAGAACTCCACTTCCCGGGCACCTGACTGTTAATGTTACAAGACATCGGTGGGAGAGTCTGAATTCTCCTCACATTTAGCAAACTGAACAAGATTACAATGTTCCCAGGATGTCCAGTGGATCGCTTAGGCACTTTTAAAATGGGCCTTTGCATTAGGCTGGAGAAATACTGCACCCCAGTGCAATGTTAGACCTCCCCGGGACTACCCAGCAGAGGTCGCCTCACCCCTCCCAGTTTTAATGGGCTTGACGGTCAGATTGCTGAGTTGTACTGAGACTGCCTCTCATTACGGTGAACATGGCAATATAACTGCGCTGAGAGGTCAGTCAACGACTCAAGAGGGTTGATATGGAGTCAAGGCCAATATGACACTAACATTTCCAGATCTGAGCTCCTCATGAGTTGATTCAGATGAAAAAGTCATCTTGCACTTGTTATGTCCGGGGCTTGTCTTGTCGAAGACTCCGGGATATCTAGGTTATTTCTAATGCAACGCTTCAATTGTTCATTTTCGGCTGTAATTACTTTCCAGGCAGAATGTTTGACAGGTAAAAAGTTAATTGTCACCTTTGTGCTCAGACAATAGCGCAGAGCAGGTCAAAGGCAGGGTTATATTAATAACTGTCTATCCTAATGCAAAATTGCTGAGCTTAATTAAAATAAAGAAACTGATGCCCGATCTTATTAAAAATTGTGAGCATTTAATTGCTTTTTGGTATCACAACTTGCATGGCACAGTTTATGTATATATATATTTATATTGCATTATCACAAAACCTTCTTAATTTAAAGCCATTGTCTGGGACGAGGTATATTCTAAATCTTCAGAGATGGTATATGGTTACGTGACTTGCCTTTAATTATAATTGTGCTGAGGAATTTCAAGAACCGCATCTGAATATTCAACACTGATAACTTAGTGATAGTCCTATGCTGTATGGATTGTCAACTCTCACTTTTTTTTCAATTGAGTAACCTAAATGAAAGGCCTAAGCCCTACAGTGTCAGCTGTGGCTCAGTGGGTAGCACATTTGCCTCTGAGTCAGAAGGTTGTGGGTCTAGGGACTTGAGCACAAAAATCTACGCTGACACTCCAGTGCAGTGCTGCACTGTCGGAGGTGCTAACTTTCGGATGAGATGTTAAACCAAGGCTCCGTCTGCTCTCTCAAGTGGACGTAAAAGATCCCATGGCACTATTTCAAAGAAGAGCAGGGGAGTTATCCCCAGTGTCCTGACCAATATTCATTCCTCAATCAACACAACAAAAACCCCCCAGATTATCTGGTCATTATCACATTGCTGTTTGTGGGAGCTTGCTTGTGCGCAAATTGGCTGCCGCGTTTTTCACAATACATCAGTGACTACGGCCAGAAGTACTTCATTGTCTGTAAAGCACTTTGAGACATCCGGTGATCGTGAAAGGCACTATATAAATGTAAGTCTTTTTACAGTGGTTAAGGTTCAAAAGTTTGCGAGAAATTGAGGCCAGTGACGGTGTCATGGATAGGTATTACCAGACTCGGGTTTTGAAAAATCATGGGTTGTGTGAGGCTTAGAAATTTGATGCTGTGATGCCAGCCGTTAAGGCTGATTTTGTAGAAAAAATGGGGGTTGCCTTGCTTCCGCACGCTTCCGGCGCGGGAAAAGGCGGCAACCATTTTAATAAGAGCCACAGTGCTGCTGTTGACAGCGCTGGCATCTCAAATTTAAATAAGCAGACCGTGGCACCAATCGACGTGCAACGTCTAATTTGAAGCCACAACTGCTAACTTTTGACATTCTCGCTCTCCATACCGCCGTGTTCTGAATATGTACAGAAAGCGAGCGCAAGCGAGCATGAGCCCTGCAGAGACGCCTTCAGCGCTTCTTAAAGGGACATGCACACTCATCTTTCAGGTATGTTTGGATTTCAGCTTTTGGACTTAAAATTTTTCTTTTATTGAAGTAGTGGCTTGTCACAAGAGATTTTAAAAGTTGTTAAAGTGTGCAGAGAGTGCTGCTGGATGCTTGCAAGGCTTTGGATGGTAAAGGAAGGCCTCTGGGAAGACAGAATATGCTGGAAATACTCAGCAGGTCCGGCACCATCTCTGGAGAGAGAAACGAGAGTTAAAGTCTCAGCTCGAGATGCTGCCTGACCTGCTGAGTATTTCCAGCATTTTCTGCTTTTATTTCAGATTTCCAGCACCCGCAGTATTTGGCCTCTCAGAAGACCACTTGCTCACAGTCCCGGGGAGCAGATGGAGATGAAGCAGAGGCAGCAAAGGGGACTAGCTGCTCGCATGGGGAAGAGGAGGAAGCAGGGGAGGGGGATGCAGGGGAGGAGGAAGCAGAAAACGACGACGTAGAAGAGGAGGAAGCAGACGGAAAGCTCCTTTCTGGCTGGGGTATCCGGGATGGAATTATCCACCTGCGGTACCAGTGACCACAACCCCAATTCCTCTTTCAACATTAATTCCACTCCTTTCCTTCCCTCTGTTACTGACCATCACAATGTCCACTTGGCTACAATGCTGAAATAAAAGCCACCACAAAGCAAACTTTCCAATCCAACTTTATACGTCTATCCATTCAATGTGACATCAATAAATCAACTGATCATCCTTGTGCATTCCCTTTTTGACTGTTAATTATGTGCCTTTACCTATCCTACTGATGTCATGCAGTGCTACCCCAGCGGCTGCAGCATGGCCATTGGAAGGCTGTTGACTTTCAGTGGGGTCCACTGTAGATCGCCTTGCAGGACAACATCGAGGAGCTGGTGGCTGGGACTGTCAAATCAAGTGACGAAGTTTGTTCTCCTTCTTCTTCCTCACTCTCATCTCCCCCTTCTTGGTCATCCACTGGCTGGGCAGGCTGCATTTCTTGGGTATCTGAAATGAGGAAGGCTCAAGGGTAGAGTTGTGGTGAAGGCAGTGTGAGAAAGCACGAGCTGCGTTCTTATACCATGCGCACCTTGTAAATCAGAAGATATTGTGAGATGAGTGGGAAGTGGGTAAGAAGGAGGATAATATATGAGGATACCGGCATCTTGTATTCTTTCAGCCTGCTGCCAGCCAACGCCTCAGTCATGCCCCTGCCAAGAATTGCCAGCACCGTCTCCTCCAAGGGGGTGAGGTGAAGCCAGGAATGTGAGGTGTGCCTCGTGTTTGGTAAAGGTTGTTGGTCGGTGAGTGATTAGGGGCGCGGACGTGCATTGAGCAGTGTGTAAGGCTAATAGTGCAGTTGGTAGGAGACGGCTTTTGAAGACGCATTCATTGACCTTGACCAGTGGTCTGAGGTCATTAAAATTCTTTGGTCCTGGGGGCAACACTGCGGGCAGTGATGGCCTCGGTAATCTGGTCCCACATCGTTCTTTCTGGAGGGCCTCCTAGCCCCTTGTGCATAGAGGACATCTCTCGTAGTGTTGACCCTTTGCACAAAGCTGGTACACGTTCCCTGGCTTGTGGAGTTATTTGTGTTAGTGCTGAAGCACTTTTGCCATTACTTTTATGTGCACAAGGCAGTTCAGCTTTGAGCTAAAGACTGCAATTTCAGAATTATTTGTAATGTTTTTTTTTCAGACGACAGTTGAGCTCTAAGGGCTAAAGACTGCTGACTGTTAAATGATTTTTATATTTTCATTTTAGAAGCCAGTGCCCCTTCAAGGGCTTGACAGTGCTTTCTAAAATGACAGGCTAGCTTGAAGACAACGCTGCCTCGCTCCAGAGAGGCTACAGCCACGCTACATTCCCTAAAGAAACTACCACCCAAAACAGTACGTTACACAGTCAGTTTTATACTCGAATCATTTAAATCAGCAGGAACAATACCGTGCTGCCTGTACTCGTTCTGCGGGCGGCCGTTAACCTTGGACGCGGTGGCACCGCCCGTTTTCGGGCTCAATCGAATTTCTAGGCCTGAGTGTGCTGTGCCTTCTTCATTGTGCAACTATGAGGGTAAGGATCATAGAAACATAGAAATTTACAGCGCAGAAGGAGGCCATTTCCGCCCATCATTTCCGCGCCAGCCGACAAAGAGCCGCACGGCCCTCGGTCAGCAGCCCTGAAGGTTACATCTAAACCTACGAACAATGAACAATGGTGGAAAGGTAAAGAGCACCCAGCCCAACCAGTCTGCCCCACACAACTGCGACACCCCTTACACCAAAATATTCTACACTCCATCCCAACCGGCAAAAACCAGATAAAAACCCAGGCCAATTTGGGGGAAAAAATCTGGGAAAATTCCTCTCCAACCCATCCAGGCGATCGAAACTAGTCCAGGAGATCACCTTGGTCGTATTCGAATCCCTGCAGTACTTACCATCGTATCTGCGCCAGCCAACAAGAGGTTATCCAGTCTAATCCCAATTACTAGCTCTAGGTCCTTAACCCTGCAGGTTACGGTACTTCAAGTGCCCATCTAAGCACCTTTTAAATGTGGTGAGAGTTTCTGCATCCACCACTCTTCCAGGCAGTGAGTTCCAGATCCCCACAACCCTCTGTGTAAAGAAGCCCCCCCTCAAATCCCCTCTAAACCTTCCACCAACCATCTTAAAACTATGCCTCCTCATAATAGAACCCTCCACCAAGGGAAATAGGCCCTTGCTATCCACTATATCCACTATATGTACTAATTATGTATCCAGCTGCATGACAGTGGCTTAGAGAGGTGTCCAGTATTGTAGCATATGCACCTATGAGCATGCTCCCAGGTTTGTGGTGCTGTTGCACTGTGAGTGGTTTAGCCAGTCACGTGATGTTCACAAGGCTCAATAAAACCCCAGTTAATTGTGCTCAGGCTCCTCAAGATGAGATGGGTTGTGGTGAGCCTGATGTATGAACTGGGTAGTGTTTAGTTTCATCGTTAAACCTTTGTTAATAAACCAGCTAGTTCTTACAGCTAATGTGTTGCTATGAATTGTTAAGCAAAGAACCCATGAAGCAAATACATTACAAGTATCATTCTTTCGAGCTACCTGAGTCCGGTCTAACACTGAGACAGCGATAGTAAATAGCTTACGGTCTTTCACCTTTGGGACCAGGAATTCATTCCAGCTCGGATATAGACATCCTCCCTCTGCTCAGTGTATGGATCCTTTGTTAAATATGTTTGAGGCATTCTCAACCCAACTCCTATGAGGGACCAGAGCGCACCGAACAAAATCCTTGTTTTTGACGCTAATTGGTACAATATTCACCTTTGTAGTCAAGCACAGTGCTGGAAAATGAGCATGCTGTGATCTTTTCAATCCTGCAGTTTCGAAAACGTTTCCCTGGTAGTAAACGCTGCAGTTCAATTCTTTAAAAGTATGATTATTGAACAGCTTATGGTCATTTTCAGAGTCCAACAGTGATAGAGAGAGCTCCAAGTTTGCAGGAAGGGGGAAGTAACCAAAAAAGTATCATTACTCCTTTTAAAGAGAAAAAAAACATACTAATGAGGGACTGAGCAAGTTCTTATTTTGGGCACCCACTGGTAGCCTCAGACCAAGTCAAGCACAGCAGCTGTGAAATAATGCTCTTCTCTCTGCCCCAACAATACACCCCATCCTCAAACAGTAGCCTCATTGCCCGATGGTCACTTTTACATTTCCTGCATCAGCTGTGCTGTTGGTATTTGAGTGATAGTTGAATTTGAATTGATCCCTCTTACCTGCAAAACACTACAGAGGAAAATGAACAGTTATTTGAAGTAGGCTGTGTATCTGTTCTTCACAATATCTCATTATCCCCTCGGTGTCCCTTTAAAAAAACAGAGTGTGGTGATTTTTTTGCGCTCAAGGTGAAGGATCTTTGCGCTGTCGAGCATGACATGTTCTATTGTTAACAATAGCTGTGGTTGAGGTCACCTCTTGAGCGAAATTTCGCTTTTTGTTGGATGTTTTTGTTCATATCCGGAAGTCGGTCTTAATGGGGGCGGTGACTACATGAGAGGGGCAGATATGTGGTGGTGGCAACACCTGAGGGGCAGAAGTTAGGGGCAGTGTAGAGTGACCGCCGCGATGATGTCATCACGGTGCCGCGTCACCACGGCGCTCCCCTTCAATTAAAGGGGAGAGCCTTCACGATTTTAAAACTTCAATCCACAGGGCCACCAGGGAAGGTTTCGGCCGGGCCAGTGATCTGGCACGCAAGACGGGGTGCCAGGCTGCCTGTTGGTGGCCCGGCCGAACCCGGGGGCATAATTGTCAGGCCGACATGGTAGTCGTCTGAAAATAAAACATGGCAGCAACAGCAGTGCATCCTCCCCTTTAAGGGAAGCTGCACCGCCATTGCAGAAGGACGCAGCCTCACTGGACCACCGGGGAAAAACAGGTTGTGGCACCGTCGGGCAGGCTGAAGATTTTCAGAGGGGAATTTTGCTGGCGGGGGGCGCAGTTGGCGGGGGGGGCGGGGGTTAGATCGGCGGTGTGCTCGGTGAAGACGCACTTAACACGGATCGGCAGCAGCGGAGCGGTAGGTGGGGATCGGGGCACCACCGGGAAAACTCGGAAGAGGAATTGGTCTATCAGCGGCCATTCCACCAAATGTCGGCAGCCAATCCACTCCGCAAAATAGCTGCCAATTTGCGGTGGTAACAGGCCTTAAGGAAAGGGCCAATTTCAACCCCTAGGTTTTTACATAGATGGTGCAGAAATAGCCATTCATCCAAACTGGTGTTTGTACTCCACACAAATCTCCCACCACTCTAATTAGTTATTTCCATCCTATTCTCCATATCCCTCTAAACCCTTCTCTCTCATTTATGCATCAATCCTCCCCTTAAATGCTATCTGTTTCAACCACTCCATGTAAGTTCCGTGAAAAGAGGTATAGTAGATGTGGAGTAAAACTCCCCTTACTTTGCCAACCTCAAGCTCAGATAGGCAGTCCTTAGGACAGCATTGTGAAATTAGCTTATCCTACAGCAGCAATCTTTATGACCTCTGTGGGTGAGATTGGTATGGGCAGCATTTCTCTTCCTTAAAATAACTGAATCTTGGTCAAGATAAAAGTAGGAGTGCTGTTTTATAATGAATAGAAATGCTGTTAAATGTTATTCCCAAATGCAGGCACTTCCCTCCCTGCTGTTGAAGGAATTCCTCCCACGTGTCACCATTCCGTCATTGTCGCTGGGTCAAAATCCTGGAACTCCCTGTGGGAGCACCTTCACCACACGGACTGCAGCGGTTCAAGAAGGCGGCTCACCACCACCTTCTCGAGGACAATTAGGGATGGGCAATAAAGGCTGGCCTCGCCAGCGACGCCCACATCCCAGGAATGAATAGGAAAAAATACCGCCCACCGTTCCTTGGGCAATTGGCCTGTTCTCAGGCTCGATTCTACAATACTCTTAGATCAGAAAACTTTAGTAAATGTGAAAATGGTTACAATATGAAGAGAATCCTGAAGCTATGAAGGGAGCTAAATAGTGTCCTCTGCACCCAAGAACTAGAATTCATTGAGGTGGGGGCGTAAGGGGATGAAGCTCAGGCCTTTGCTGAGGACTGATCGTTCGGGGCCAGAGAGGGGAAGGTCAGAGGGGATAGTGAAAACACGGCAGGGGGTGAGATTGGAAGAAGGGATGGGATCAGAGGGAAGTGTAGGGGAAGAAGGTTCCGGAGGGGTGTTGGTGTCCAAGAGTTGTTGAAGTTTACGATCCTTGACAACTGAAAGGAAGCAAAAAAGGTTTTGGTTAAAGTGCTGGATGAGGCGAAGGATGAAATGGAACTGCGGACCAGGACAGCTTAGAGATAGAGTGAGTCAGTGCTGCTGAAGAGAGAGGTCGAGAGTGTGCATGTGGCGATGCATAGCGCTGAGTGTGGATCCCAGGATGTGGCGAGAGCAGTGGTTGGAGGAACGCTGAATATCTCGGAGATATCTGTAATCCTGGGTGGATCCAAAACATTAAGGGTGGAATTTCAGTTGGAATCCACGTGGATTAAGTCTGAGGTGGAGACAGTTGCTGAGGAAGGAGATGTGGCTGTGAAAGCGAGTCTTGGCAGATACTTGATCAAACACGAGAAGGGAAACAGAAAGCAAAGAAGATGAACAAGGTAAAAAAAACAAACGGAAATCCCGTCTGAGCAAAGAGCAGAACAAGATGGACATTCCTGGAAGAGAAGTGGCAGTGAATAAAACACTAATACAAAAGCAAAATACTGCGGATGCTGGAATCTGAAATAAAAACAGAAAATGCTGGAAATCTCAGCGGGTCAGGCAGCATCTGTGGAGAGGAAGCAGAGAACTGCAGAGTGTTCGAAAAGAACAGAGTCTTATCAAGCACTGAAAGGGGGAGGGGAAGAAAGAACAAAAGGGAAGGTCTGTGATTGGTTGGAAGACAGTAGAGATTAGAGAGACAAAAGAGATGATGGGCCAAATTCAAATGGTAATGCCAGGAGTTAGGAAAACATTAGTCAAGATAGGGTATGAATGGCGGGATAATGACCAGCTGCCATTAGAGACAAGGAGAAAAAAATGAAAGAAAGAAACAGGCCCTGGGGCGGGGGGCAGGGGGTGGGGGGTGGGGGGGGGAAGCGAGCCAAAGATTACGCTCTGAAATGTTTGAACTCGATGTTGAGTCCAGAAGGCTGCAAAGTGCCTAAACAAAAGATGAGGTGTGTTCCTCGAGCTTGCGTCGAGCTTCGTTGGAACAGTGTAGGAGACTGAGGACGGAGAGGTCAGCGAGGGAATGCAGTGGAGAATTAAAGTGACAGGCGACCAGAAGCTCAGCGTCACACTTGAGGACTGAATGGAGGTGCTCCGCAAAGCGGTCACCCAATCTACGCCTGGTCTCCCCAATGTAGAGGAGACCACATCGTGAGCAGCGAATACAGTATACTAAATTAAAAGAATTATAAGTAAATCGCTGTTTCCCCTGGAAGGAGTATTTGGGGCCCTGGATAGTGGGAAGGGAGGAGCTAAAAGGGCAGGTGTTGCATCTCTTGCACTTGCACGGGAAGGTGCCTTGGGAAGGGGAGGGGATTCTGGGGGTGACTGCGGAATGGACCAGGGTGTTGCAGAGGGAGTGGTCCCTCCCTGTACCAACAGTTCTCCTTCAAGGGCCAGGTAACAAAACGTTGCACATTATTTGTTTTTGTGTGTGCATTTTCTGAATGAGAAGAAATGAAAATACTGTGGATAATTCCATTGAAATATTTATCCACATTTTCAGATTTCTAACCAGGGTTGTCTGATGCAGGTTAATTGACAGAAATATGCTCTGCTTAGTGGGTAGTTCCAGTGACCGAAATGAAGAGATGTAGATATAATAAGGAAAAATTGGTCTTTGCAAATACCACAGAATGGGCTTATCGCTAATTGGCAGCCAGTTTTACACCGCGCCCGATTTTCTTTTCCATTGAAGTCATACCCACTTTGTGTCAAGGGAAGGTTTTCAATGAAAAAAAAGAAGAAAGACTTGCATTTATATAGCGTCTTTCACAACCACTGGATTCCTCAAAGCACTTTACAGCCAATGAAGTACTTTTGGAGTGTAGATACTGTTGAAATGTGGGAAACGCGGCAGCCAACTTGTGCACAGCAAACTCCCACAAACAGCAATGTGATAATGTCCAGATAATCTGATTTTTTGTTATGTTGATTGAGGAATAAATATTGGCCAAAACACCAGGGATAACTCCCCTGCTCTTCTTCGAAACAGTGCCATGGGATCTTTTACATCCACCTGAGAGAGCGGACAGGGCCTCAGTTTAACGTGGTATTATTCTGCCTATCCCTTAATAGCCCTATTCCCATCCCAACCTTTTTTTTTGTATTAATGTTGTGGGCTCAAGTACCATTTTCAGTTTAACGTCTCATCTGAAAGATTTCCGACAGTGCCCACAGCCTTCTGACTCAGAGGCGAGTGTGCTGCCCACTGAGCCACAACTGACACTGTATGTATTGAATGACCGTATTGAACAGATGTTGATATGGCCTTTGCTTGGGGAGCAGTTTAAGAGCTAGCAATTAGAAATTCCAAACACAGCAATTGTAACTTAAATGAATAATGAGGTCCATTTTAAGGTAGAATATTCAACTTCCCTTCAGAGATACCAAATACAAATTCACCTCTGCTATCTCTGTGGGTGAGTTTTGGCAGTTCTTGAGCAAATCCCTGGATGAAGGACCTTACAATGAAGGTTGCATATTGCGTCATCACTATTCCCAGCCAGAATGGAGATGGTTGCGTAATTCCCCCGTCAATCGTAAGTGACTGGGATTGATTTTATGCATTACATTTTTATGTAACTATCCTCTTGCTTTTAACGGAAGAAGTTGCTGTAGTTTTGTTCCTGAGTTCTGTTTGCAGTATTTCTCTTTAAATAGACACTGTAGACTTTTATAGTGCGCTGTTTAAATAGACACTGTAGACTTTTATAATGCGCTGTTTAAATAGACTCTGTTTGCTGAGTAAATAGACTTTGTTTAACTGGTGCTATAAATCCAGCCCTGCCTCCAGCTCATTGGCTGATGAAGTGGTGTCAATAGACACCCCTGCTGGATGGGCAGAATGACTTTCAAGGAGACTTGCTGAACCCTATAAGTCAAGCATCCTATTGGCTGGCACAAGTACACTCACAGCAGCCACAAGGTAGCCCACAGATGCAGTTGCCACCTGGCCAGTTTTTCATAACTGGTCACTGGTTGACAATTTTAACTAACTGTGTACTGTAGCCTTCCAATCACCAGGTGAGTCAATAACAACAACACTTGCATTTATGTAGCACCTTTAACATAGTCAAATGTCCCAAGGCGTCTCACAGATGCATTATCAAACAAAATTGGACATCGAGCCACATAAGGAGCGATTCGGACAGTTAACCAAAAACTTGGTAGGTTTTAAGGAGCGTCTTAAAGGAGAGGAGAGAGACGGAGAGATTTAGGGAATTCCAGAGCTTAGTGCCGAGGCAACTGAAAGCACAGGTCAGTGAAAAAATAATCAGGTGGCAACCTCTGCTGATGGCATTCAAACTGCCAGTAGGTCAGCAGGCAAGTCACAAAGTGGATCCCACAGATCTCAGAGATCTAAACCACAAGTTCTGCTCGCAACTGTGCTTAAAAAAGAACGTATCGTTCAAAGTGATTTATGGGCTTCATTTCTGCCCAGTTAGGTCAATAGAGACTTGGTCTCATTGCAGAAAATGGAGGGCATCACAAGACATCTTATTATTTCTCACACCAAGACTTATTGTGTCAGCGACTTTCTATCGAGCAGCGGTTGGTGTGAGAGAAAGTGCAGCAGCTCCCGGTGCGTGCAAAGTGTGGAACATCAGAGTTTATAGAAGAGAGAAGTACAATGCTAATTTTAAAGATGGACAATTAAGTGACAGAAAAATCACTTGGCAATGCTACTATGTTTCCTATCCTATAACTTCAGAACCTTACCAGGCGAACTCAAAACACTGACCATTTTTCAGAATTTCAATACGAAGAGTTGAATTGCTGATCAGTATGCTAATCTAAATACTGACTGGTGATTCGACAGAAGAATGCTGTTATTCTCTAGTTCTGCATCAAGTCTGCTCATCAAGATTCAACATCTGGGTCAGATTTCCTGCAGGGGATTTGCTGTAAGTTAATTCATGGTGTTTTGATGTCATATTGTGAGATTTATTGATTACTAATTGATCTCCAGCGACATTACACTTGAGAAGTCGAGAGCAAATGTGATTTTCAGGTCAAGCAAGGGTGAGAGGCAAGGGCCTAATTGGTACGATGAGGAAGAAGGGCAAGATGAAAGGGAGGGGGAAGAGGGAGGAAGAGGTGAGGAGAGGGGGAGATGGAGAGGAAGCGAGTGTAAAGGGAAAGGGGAGGATGGGAATAAGTGGTTATGGGGAGCGGGCAGGGAAGTGAACCCGAGTCCATGATCAGATCAGCCATGATCGTATTAAATGGCGGAGCAGGCTCGAGGAGCCGTATGGCCTACTCCTGCTCCTATTTCTTATGTTCTTATGGTGGAAGTGGGCAGGATAATGAGCAAGGGATGGGTGAGCCGAGATTGGGGGGAAATATTTCAATGGAACAGGGGTTCCCTAAAAGGTGGAGAGGAGGGGTGCATGGAAATGCTGAAAGTTTCTCAGCGAGGGTGAAGGATGTCCAAGACTCCAGACATCACTCAGCGAAAGGGGTTATTTTTTAGGTTCCAGCAAGTATCTCAGACATTGCTGATCTTCAGTTAGGTGGGTGAATTTCTGACTGAGTTCTTTATGGGGAGGTGGGGGGGAGAGACTGTGAAATTGTTTAAGATATGGGGAGAAGGGGAAGAAGGGGAAATATATCCTGCCATGGGGAAGGGGTCAGTGTGGGTTGGCATTAAAACAGAGTGTGCTATCCATGGGCTGCTGGTGGATCTGACAACAACAACACCAACAACAACTTGTATTTATATAGCGCCTTTAACGTAGTGAAATGTCCCAAGGCGCTTCACAGGAGTGTTATGCGATAAAAAATTTAACATCGAGTCGCATAAGTAGAAATTAGCGCAGGCGAGCAAAGACTTGGCCAAAGAGATAAGTTTTAAGGAAGAAAGAGAGATAGAAAGGTGGAAAAGTTTAGACAGGGAGTTCCAGAGCTTGGGGCCCAGGCAGCAGAAGGCAAGGCCACCAATGGTTGAGCGATTATAATCAGGGATGCTCAGGCTAGAATTAGAGGAGAGCAGATATCTCGAGGGGTTGTGGGGCTGGAGGAGATTACAGAGATAGAGAGGGGCGAGGCCATGGAGGGATTTGAAAATGAGGATGAGAATTTTGAAATCAAGGTATTGCTTAACCGTAAGCCAATGTAAGTCAGTGAGCACAGGACAGTTACCACTTTGGAAAGGAGAACTACTACTAGAGGGGGGAGAGGGGGGTCAAAACTTTCTACTGGGGGAATCCAGATTAAACTCCATCTACAGGGTAGCCGTGGGTGCTTAAGGGAGTGTTTGCAGTCCAGCACCAGGACCACAGGGGTTTCCTATCACATGCTATTTACATAGACTGGGGCATTCCCAATCCAGACCTGCCCACTGATAAAGCCTAGTGGTGGAATCATTCCTGGGATGGGGAGTATCATCCTATGAGGAGAGATTGAGTAGACTAGGCTTATATTCTCTAGAGTTTAGAAGAATCAGAGGTGATCTTATTGAAACATACAAAATTCTTACAAAGCTTAACAGGGTAGATGCAGGGAAGATGTTTCCCCTGGCTGGGGAGTCTAGAACCAGGGGGTCACAGTCTCAGCATAAGGGGTCGGACATGTAGGACTGAGATGAGAAGAAACTTCTTCATTCAGAGGGTGGTGAATCTCTGGAATTCTTTACCCCAGAGGGCTGTGGAGGCTCAGTTTTTGAGTTTATTCAAGGCAGTGATCACTAGATTTTTGGATATTAAGGGAATCAAGGGATATGGGGACAGTGCGGGAAAGTGGAGTTAATCAGCCGTGATCTCATTAAATGGCGGAGCAGGCTCAAGGGGCCGAATGGCTTACTCCTGCTCCTAGTTTGTATGTTCTTATGGAAGGAGGGTAAGGAAAACAAGATGCCAGGTGTAGGTCATTTTATTAGCCCATCAATATATTAACTCATTCAGTCTGTACCTAGCAATACTGACAGTCTCTCTGCAAACACCTGTACTCACTTTATATCTCAGCTATTCACTTTGTTCCAATGCTCATTGTACTCCTGGTATATCCATTCAGTGATTGGAGTGTGCGACTAGATAAGAATTTATCAGAGCCAAAGCCTGGCTTCTATTTAACTGCCCATATAAATTCAGTGCACAAAAATTTAACTTAAAAACTCAAAAATAATCTCAGATTCCTTAAGACGGAGGAAAAAACCGCAGATGAAATGTGAAGAATGTGACGCCCGCTGTCAATGGAGCACAAGAGAAGTTAGTCCGCCGAGCTGCTGTCTCCAGATGTAATGTGCATGTGGACGTTGGGCATTTGCAAGGGCACGGTATACTGGCAACTTTACATGCAACCACCTGGTGAAACCCAAGCAATTCTATCGAACAGTAACTAACTGCTGTATCGTCCCGCTCAAAACTGCTCTTCACTTGATGAGCCGTATTCTCCCATTAATATAATCTGCTGTGTTTCTGGTTGGTGTGTAGCTCTCCCTGATGAGTCAGCTCGACAATTGACCTTTTATTTAGGGCATCCTGGTGCAAATCTCAGACTGATCTGTCCCTCTGGCTCTAATGTTTAAATGGTGTGGTTCCAAGTCATTCACACCAGGGAGATCAGGGGGGAGATTTTTAACTGCCGTGGTGTCAAACTGGTCTTGTGGATCAGCCGCCCATTAGAGAACGCGCCCGATTTTAATTTTCATTGCTGTATTTACCCAGACCAGCAACTGAAGTGATCTGAAGAAAGGCAACAGGTTATTTTGGTTTCTGCTCCCTATATTGACCCAGAACTTCTGCCAAACAGTGTGCCCATGTCATCATCATAGGCGGTTCCTCGAAGGTGAATGACGTGCTTCCACATGAGTTCACAGATGTTTCAATGAAGGACCCAATGTTCCAGTCCTGAATTCCAATTGAAGGGGTGGAAGATGCCTGTGCATGGATTTTTTTAACGTGTGATGACCGTTGCACATCAGCCACCACAAGGGCCTGACAGAGCTAGGCCTTTATCCAATGGCAAGAGTTAACCAGGATGACTGGAGACTTGCTCTGCTGCACGGACCTAATGCGCACATATATCGCAGTGCGGGCAGGCCCGTGCTGCCCCTGGGCCCTCAGCTCTTCTGGGCCCCGTCCTCTCATTCGCCGCGCCTCTGCCACGATTTGCCATTTGATGGGGAACCAGTTTGGACTCTATAGTGATGCTCGACACTGTTGAACAGCCTGCCAGCACTCATTTTCGAGGCTGGCCCAGGACAACTGGTCACCTGGGTTGGAGTAACAAAATACTGTGGAATCCAGGGGAAAGGATAGGGGAAACCTGGCAAAATAGAACAAATCATTTCAGGGCTCTCTCCACCCACCTCCAAATTGACAACAATCAGACATTCAAAGCTGCCGCCATTGAAGTACACAGTTATAAGCATATTCAACAGATCATCCCTTTGCATCAAATAAAATAACTGGCAAAAGCTTCCAACAAAATGAAGAGGATTTCGAGTCCACTTTAACCATGGACTGTGCTCCACATTTTCAGTTTGGCATTTCGATAATGGTTCGAAACCTCGAAGTAAACATCGGCTATTTTTATGATAAAACGACAGCCCTGGTGGGGAATAAACCTTCTCAGGATCAAGCCCATATTGCTAAATAAATTGATGATTTGCCACAATTTTCTGCCACCCGATGGTGGACAAGGAATCTCACCCCCCCAGTGCGGGCTCGGATAGCACGCCCCAAAGGGCCCTGGCCTGCTGTTATACAATGTCCTGGGAGAGTTTTTCCCACGTCACAGTGGCCCTCCACCCTGAGTGTAGTGGTTATTAGTGAAGAGACCAGAATCTTGTTCTCTGTTTAGAGATCTAGTCAGGCAGATGTATTGTGCCAACTTCAATTATTCAACTGTAATATTAACTAATAAAAACACAAGCTTTGTTTTTTTTAAGTAATGTGTGGGGTAATTGTTGATTGGATTTGATGTGGGACTTTGAATTAATTCTAACGTAATATTCTCTGCGCTCTTAAACATCTGATCACCAGAGACTGCAACACAAGTATTCTGGGCTGTCAGCCAGTGCTTGCCAAGAGAAATATCTCACCACACAAAGACGTTAATACACTGACTAATGTAAGACAATGTTGGCAGCCGGTGACAGTTGCTAACATCGTGTGTGTGTGACAACTATCGCCTTTCTTTCCAGAAGTGGCAGAGGATTAGATTAAATTGTGTCTGCCTGGGAATAATTATCCCTGTTAATGTTTCTGTCTCGCTGCAATGAACAAGCTTTTGAAACCCAAGCTTGGTGTCATCTAACCAGTACCTCGTGATTTACTTTTATCTTGCGTTCCACTTTTCTGAACTTTCATTGTGCATTTGAAAGTGCCCAGTGCAGAGTTTTGAGCACAAAATCCAGCCTGACACTCCTAGTGCCGCACTGAGGGCGTGCTGCACTGTTGGAGGTGCCGTCTTTCAGATGAGACGTTAACCTCAGGTCCCGGCTGCTCTCCGAGGTGGCCATAAAAGATCCCATGACACTAGTTCGAAGAAGAGCAGGGGAGTTATCCCCGGTGTTATTTGTGGGATCTTGCTGTGTGGAAGTAGATAGCTGCCACATTTTCTACATTACATAAGAACATAAGAAATAGGAGCAGGATTAGGCCATTCGGCCCCTCGAGCCTGCTCCGCCATTCAATAAGATCGTGGCTGATCTGATCTTGGCCTCAACTCCACTTTCCTGCCTGTTCCCCATAACCCTTGACTCCCTTATCGTTCAAAAATCTGTCTATCTCCACCTCAAATAAATTCAATGACCCAGCCTCCACAGCTCTCTGGGGTAGAGAAGTCCAAAGATTCACGACCCTCTGAAAGAAGAAATTTCTCCTCATTTCCGTCTTAAATACGTGATCCCTTATTCTGAAAATATGCCCCCTAGTTCTAGATTCCCCCACGAGGGGGAACATCCTCTCTGCATCTAACTTGTCAAGCCCCCTCAGAATCTTATATGTTTCAATAAGATGACCTCTCATTCTTCTAAATTCCAATAAGTATAGGCCCAACCTGCTCAACCTTTCTTCATAAGACAACCCCTTCATCTCAGGAATCAACCTCGTGAACCTTCTGTGAACTGCCTCCACTGCAAGTATATCCCTCCTTAAATAAGGAGACCAAAACTGTTCGCAGTACTGCAGGTGTGATCTCACCAATACCCTGTACAGTTGTAGCAGGACTTCCCTACTTTTATACTCCATCCCCCTTGCAATAAAGGCCAACATTCCATTTACCTTCCTGATCATTTGCTGTACCTGCATGCTAATTTGTTGTGTTTCATGTACAAGGGCCCCAAGATCTCTCTGTACTGCAACATTTTGTAATCTTTCCTCATTTAAATGATACATTAAAATAGTGACTACACTTCAAAATTGGCTGTGAAGCACTTTATAAATGCAGTCTTTCTTTCTTCCAATTGGGTTTCTTAATTTTGAAAACGGCTTAACATGTAATTTTATTTTTATTGGCCACTTGCAATTAACTGAGTGGCACTATGCTGTGGCACAGGTCGCGTTACATGATAACAAGACCTACTGCCTTTAATCATCCCTCATTAAGTCATTCTTTATAAAGCGTTAGCGGAGAGAAATTATTCTAGAGAGATGTAACACACCTCTTAGCTAAAAGCTGGTGTAGCATATGAATACATAAAAACATAAAAACATAAGAAATAGGAGCAGGAATAGGCCATTTGGCCTCTCGAGCCTGCTCCGCCATTCAATAAGATCATGGCTGATCTGATCATAGACTCAACTCCACTTCCCTGCCCACTCCCCATAATCCTTTACTCCCTTATCGCTCAAAAAATCTGTCTATCTCTGCCTTAAATATATTCAATGACCCAGCCTCCATAGTTCTCTGGGGTAGAGAATTCCACAGATTTACAACCCTCTGAGAGAAGAAATTTCTCCTCTTCTCAGTTTTAAATGGGTGGCCCCTTATTCTAAGACTATGAGTGGAAATATCTTCTCTGCATCCACCTTGTCGAGCCCCCTCATTGTCTTATAAGTTTCAGTAAGATCACCTCTCATTCTTCTGAACTCCAATGTGAATAGGCCCAACCTATTCAACCTATCCTCATAAGTCAAACCCCTCGTCTCCGGAATCAACCTAGTGAACCTTCTCTGAACATCCTCCAAAGCAAGTATATCCTTCCTTAAATAGGCAGTCCCCCGGAGTCGAGGATGACTTGCTTCCACACTAATACGAATTCTAAGGTGACTGATGAGACCAATGCAGGATCTACAGTCTCTGTCACAAGTGGGGCAGGTGGTGGTTGGAGGGACGGGTGGGTGGGGTGCTTGGGTTGTCGTACGCTCCTTCCGCTGTTTGCGCTTGGCTTCCGCGTGCTCCTGGCGAAGAGACTCGAGCTGTTCAGCGCCTTTTCGGATGCTCCTCCTCCACTTTGAGTGGTCTTGGGGCCAGGGATTCCCAAGAGTCGGCGGGCGATGTTGCATTTTTTCAAGGAGGTTTTGAACACATCTAAAATGATATTGGATGGCACGATTCATACTGTGCAGGTGTCACACCATGCAATCAAACTGTTGGGATACTATCCCCCAAGTGACTGTGTGCTACTGCAATGTAACACTCTTCTATCTATTTTATAATCACTCGTCAATCTCTCGCTGCCTTGTACAGAGGCAAGATAAAATGTCGTTTTCAGGGGAGAGGGGCTTAAGGATAAGGGACGATACCGTGCAAGCATAATTCAATCCTCATTTTAAAATCGTACAATTTGCCCTACTTTCTGTATAATACTATTATTTTACATTGAATATTTACAGTTATCTGGGGAGCAGAGTTGGTTGGAGCGTGCGAGATTCTGTGCAATATCGGGTGAGGAGCCAGGAGATACTCAACGGGTGCTGCAGTGCCACCTCTGGAGAAAGGGTGGAATTACAGTGTACCAGCTTCACATAACAACAACAACAACTTGTATTTATATAGCACCTTTAAAGGAGTGAAACATCCCAAGGCACTTCATAGTATTATGAGATTTTTTTTAAATTGACACCGAGCCGCATAAGTAGAAATTAGCGCAGGTGGCCAAAGGTCTGGTCAAAGAGGTAAGTTTTAAGGAGCGTCTTAAAGGAGGAAAGAGAGATGGAGAGGTTTAGGCAGGAGCATGGTTGAGCGATTATAATCAGGGATGCTCAGGAGGGCAGAATTAGAGGAGTGCAGACATCTCGGGGGGTTGTGGGGCTGGAGGAGATTACAGAGATAGGGAGGGGCGAGGCCATGGAGGGATTTGAAAATAAGGACGAGAATTTTGAAATCGAGGCGTTGTTTACCCAGAAGTAAGACGTAATGGAAAAGAGTTGAAACAAAAACGTGACAAAAATTTAACAAAAGGAAGTAGGGTTTTGTAAGCAGGCAGTGCACGCAGATGTGTTAGAAGGACGTGAGTTCAAGTCCCACTCCAGGGACTTGAGCACATAAATCCAGGCTGACACTCCAGTGCACTGCTGAGGGAATGCTGCACTGTACGAGGTGCTGTCTTTTGGATGAAACATTAAACCGAGGCCCCGGCTGCCCTAAAAGATCCCATGGCACTATTTCGAAGAAGAGCAGGGGAGTTATCTCCGGTGTGCTGGCCAATATTTATCCCTCAATCAACATAACAAAAAACAGATTATCTGGTCATTATCACATTGCTGTTTGTGGGAGCTAGCTGTGCGCAAATTGGCTGCCGCGTTTCCCACATTACAACAGTGACTACACTCCAAAAGTGCCTTGAGATGTCCGGTGGTCGTGAATCTCATCATCATAGGCAGTCCCTCAGAATCGAGGAAGACTTGCTTCCACTACTGAAGTGAGTTCTTTGGTGGCTGAACATTCGAATACAAGAGCCACAGACTTTGCCACAGTGGGACAGATAGTTGTTGAAGGAAGAGGTGGGTGAGGAGTCTGGTTTGCCGCACGCTCTTTCCACTGCCTGTGCTTGATTTCTGCATGCTCTCAGAGTTAAGACTCGAGGTGCTCAGCACTCTCTCGGATGTACTTCCTCCACTTAGGGCGGTCTTGGGCCAGGGACTCCCAGGTGTCAGTGGGGAGGTCGCACTTTATCAGGGACGCTTTGAGGGTTTCCTTGTAGCGTTTCTGCTGCCCACCTTTGGCTTGTTTGCCGTGAGGGAGCTCCGAGTAGAACACTTGCTTTGGGAATCTCGTCGGCTGGCATGCGGATTATGTGGCCTGCCCAGCGGAGCTGATCGAGTGTGATCAATGCTTCAATGCTGGGGATGTTAGCCTGAATGAGAAATGATGTTGGTGCGCCTGTCCTCCCAGGGGATTTGTAGGATCTTGCGGAGACATCGTTGGTGATATTTCTCCAGCAATTTGAGGTGTCTACTGTACATGGTCCATGTCTCTGAGCCATACAGGAGGGCAGGTATTACTACAGCCCTGTAGACCATGAGCTTGGTGGCAGTTTTGAGGGCCTGGTCTTCAAACACTCTTTTCCTCAGATGGCCGAAGGCTGCACTGGTGCATTGGAGGCGGTGTTGGATCTCATCGTCGATGCCTGCTCTTGTTGATAGGAGGCTCCCGAGATAGGGGAAGTGGTCCACATTATCCAAGGCCCGCCGTAGATCTTGATGACTGGGGGGCAGTGCTGTGCGGTGAGGACAGGCTGGTGGAGGACCTTTGTCTTATGGATGTTTAGCGTAAGGCCCATGCTTTCGTACATCTCAGTAAATACGTCGACTGTGTCCTGGAGTGCAGCCTCTGTATGTGCGCAGACGCAGACGTCGTCGGGTTCTGTAGTTTGACGACAGAGGTTGGGGTGGTCTTGGATCTGGCCTGGAGACGGCGCAGGTTGAACAGGTTCCCACAGGTTCTGTAGTTTAGTTCCACTCCAGCGGGGAGCTTGTTGACTGTGAGGTGGAGCATGACAGCTAGGAAGATTGAGAAGAGGGTTGGGGCGATGACGCAGCCCTGTTTGACCCCGGTCCAGACGTGGATTGGGTCTGTGATGGATCCGTTGGTAAGGATCACGGCCTGCATGTCGTCGTGGAGCAGGCGGAGGATGGTGATGAACTTTTGGGGGCATCGGAAACGGAGGAGGATGCTCTATAGACCCTCGCGGTTGACAGTGTCAAAGGCCTTTGTAAGGCCGAAGAAGGCCATGGTTCCCTGCATTTTTCCTGTAGCTGTCGCGCTGCAAAAATTATGTCCGTTGTGCCATGTAGGGGACGAAATCCGCACTGTGACTCTGGGAGGAGCTCCTCGGTCATGGGAAGAAGACGGTTGAGGAGGACTCTAGCGACAACTTTCCCTGTGGCTGATAGCAGGGAGATTCCTTTGTGGTTGCCACAGTCAGACTTGTCCCCTTTTTAAAGATGGTCACGATCACTGCATCTCTGAGATCCCCGGCATGCTCTCCTTCCTCCAGACGAGAGAGATGAGGTTGTGCATTCGCGCCAGCAGTGCCTCTCCGCCATACTTCAATGCCTCAGCAGGGATTCCATCCGCACCTGCAGCCTTGTTGTTTTTAAGCTGTCTTCTGGCTTTTTCTACCTCGAGCAGTGTTGGGGTCTCACTGAGGTGGTGGCGGGTCGCATGCTGTGGGATGGAGTTGAGAACACTCGAGTCAAAGGCAGAGTCTCGATTGAGGAGACCTTCGAAGTGCTCCTTCCAGCGGGCCTTGACTGCCTCAGTGTCCTTGATGAGTGTTTCCCCATTCTTTCTTGAAAGGCGCTACATAAATGCAAGTCTTTCTATATGTAATATTTTAATATATTAGACAGAGTTACAGGGCATGGCATTTCTTATTGAAAAATCAGAATGAAACATCATGGGATGAGAGCAGGAATGTTGAAAGGCGTGAAAGAGAGTGCAAAAAGATAAGATACCACATTATACTTGTGTATAAGAAGCCCTCCAAAACCCAACTAATCTCTCTCCCCCGCCCCCCCAACCCCCATTCCTGATTTGTGTATAAGAGAAGCTTCAACATTAAATAGCTGCTATCCATCATTTTCTCTCTCTCTTCCTTCTAATTTCAACCGACACATTCCGATCGGCTGTTGCTGCCCTGATGTTCTCCTGCTTGGTTCTGCGAGTGTTGTGATATTTGAACGGCAACTCTTTCCTCCCGACTGGGATTCTTAGATCCCACTGCTGATTTGAAATCTCTCCCTCCATCTGTGCTGCTGGTCGGTCTCCAGCTCTGAATCAGCAGAGTAAAGTAGGAGAGAGAGAATCGCTGTTTAAATGTCACAGTGCTACATGTGCCCGACAGCAGCCATCAGCAACGTACGCTGCTTCCCCGGCACTGTGATATTTAAATGGCAACCCTCCCATCCCCACAACCAGCTTCAGTTCTGGCTCTCCGGCAGGGTAGTTGGAGGCCAGTCTATGTTTTCCGATCAGCAGCTTGCTGCGACCCTGGAGATAAAGTACTCAAACTGTGACTTTTCAAATCAGATTGCATGAAATCATTCCTGTCCTCCTGTGGTTGCATGTCATTATCAGCTCGTTAGGAACTTGTGCATTGCATTTGGAAGTCACCTTTCAATCTCACATTTTGCCCTTGGAAAAACGTCGGCACATAAAGAGAAACAGTAAGAATTCTGACATTGTCCGGATGGCATATTCATGTTGCTTTCAATACATTCAGCCTTCAAGCTATTTTGAATATTGTTAAAACACATCCAGACTGCAGAAAACTCTGCAAAAAATAAAAACTAGAAGTTTAGTAAACAATGTCAGTGACACTGTAAAGTTTCGAACTGAAACAGCAGTTATTTATTGGCTTTCTGTGTATATAAGTTCAGTGCAAGGTGCCTTTCCATTGCACACTGTGAGGCTGAAATTTCACGGCTCTTTCTCCACATTCCCGTTATCATCATTGAAATCAAGGAAGACTTGCTTCCACTCCAAAAGTGAGTTCTCAGGTGACTGTACAGTCCAATATGGGAATTACAGTCTCTGTCACAAGTGGGACAGATAGTCGTTGAGGGAAGGGGAGGGTGGGACTGGTTTGCCGCACGCTCCTTCCGCTGCCTGCGCTTGATTTCTGCATGCTCACGGCGACGAGACTCGAGGTGCTCAGTGCCCTCCCGGATGCACTTCCTCCACTTAGGGCGGTCTTTGGCCAGGGATTTCCAGGTGTCGGTGGGGATGTTGCACTTTATCAAGGAGGCTTTGAGGGTGTCCATGAAACGTTTCCTCTGCCCAACTGGGGCTCGCTTGCCGCGTAGGAGTTCCGAGTAGAGCGCTTGCTTTGGGAGTCTTGTGTCAGGCATGCAAACAATGTGGCCTGCCCAATGGAGCTGGTCGAGTGTGGTCAGTGCTTTGATGCTGGGGATGTTGGCCTGGTCGAGGTGTGTCTACACTCTCACCGCAGCTCTGACAAGAGCCCAGCGGAAGAGCAGGAATCTACTGACAACCATGGTGAGGGGTGGGGGGGACGGTTGGTAAAGCAAGGGACAGAGACTCTCTGTGCCAAGGTTTCCTACTCCTCAGCCTGGTAGGGGGCCCGTGAATCAGTAGAGGTCGGTTTGCCTGTTGAGTGCAAGCAAAAGCCATCTCCACAAGAGGGCCTGTGGCCCCACCGTTGGGGTCCAGGGCAGGTACATGGCTTGCACCCAGAAAGAGAAGCAGATATTCTTTTGAATTCACATCAGCCCCATTGCTCACGTGACCAAGGGTAATATTATCAGGAGGAGGGAACACTTCGTCGCTCCATGGCCCACCATGGCCGCGCTCCTCCCTATCTCTGTAATCTTCTCCAGCCCCTCAACCCCACCACCCCCGAGATGTCTGCGCTCCTTTAATTCTGCCTTCTTGAGCATCCCTGATTATAATCGCTCAACTATTGGTGGCCAAGCCTTCAGCTGATTGGGCCCCAAGCTCTGGAACTTCCTGCCTAAACCTCTCCGCCTCGCTACCTCTCTTTCGTCCTTTAAGACGCTCCTTAAAACCTACCTCTTTGACCAAGCTTTTGGTCGCCTGCACTAATTTCTACTTCTGCGGCTCGGTGTCAAATGTTTACCTCTTAATATTCCTGTAAAGCGCCTTGGGACACTTCACTATGTTAAAGGCACTATATAAATACACGTTGTTGTTGAGAGGGGCCTGGGCCTGTGCCTGTAAGTTCCCTCACACATGCTTACACTTCTCTCACTCAAGCTGGGCTTGAGTCCTGCTAATATTCAGTCCTTTGACACTCCTGCTCCCATTATCACTCTGCATGTGCCACTCTGATGGGCTGCAGCTCTTTAGATTCAGATTAATCCCGCCGTCTTCCACTATACAGGAAATTAATTAAGAAGGTAAATGGAATGTTGGCCTTTATTGCACGGCGGGTGGAGTATCAAAATAGGGAAGTCCTGCTACAACTGTACTGCGTACAGTTTTGGTCTCCTTATTTAAGGAAGGATATACTTGCATTGGAGGCAGTTCAGAGAAGGTTCACGAGGTTAATTCCTGATAAGGGGTTGAGGAAAGTTTGAGCAGGTTGGGCCTATACTCATTGGAGTTTAGAAGAATGAGAGGTGATCTTGTTGAAACGTATAAGACAATGGGGGGCTCGACAAGGTGGATGCGGAGAAGATGTTTCCCCTTGTTGGGGTATCTAGAACTCGGGGGCATAGTTTTAGAATAAAGGGGTCGCCCATTTAAAACAGAAATCAGGAGAATTTCTTCTCCCAGAGGGTTGGGAATCTATGGAATTCTTTGCCTCAGAGAGCTGTGGAGGCTGGGTCATTAAATGTATTTAAGGAGGAGATAGACAGATTTTTGAGCGATAAGGGAGTAAAGGGTTATGGGGAGTGGGCAGAGAAGTGGAGCTGAGTCCATGATCAGATCAGTCATGATCTTATTGAATGGCAGAGCAGACTTGAGGGGCCAGGTAGCCTACTCCTGCTCCTATTTCTTATGTTCTTATGTTGTTAAGGCCAGGACGTAACAGTGTCACGGCATGTGTTGCAAATGGCAAGTGTTGCTGTCAATCACAAAATAAATATTCCAACACTTTAACGACAACTCATAATTTTCTCATTGACCGAATGAAAAAAATATCCTCCCCCATACAGACCACATCCATGGCAGGAATAAGAATTCTTTTGGAATAGCTGCCTTGCTGTTTGCCGCCCCTACAATGCCATTAATCATGTAAGCCCTGCAGTGAAGTGAATGGGCTGGCAGTTTTTAGCCTCCTAACAGGCAGTGGTTAAGATGGGTCTGTTAGTGGAAGGAGGGTCCTTTTGGAACATTCAGGACAGGAAACATTCTGGAGATTGTTTGCCACTGAAAAAGCGGTGCTGTGCCGAATTACCTGAGTTTATTAACAGTTGCCTGAAAGTTAAAAAAAACGTAAGAAGTAACTACTTTACTTGAGCTCCAGGAAGAGGAGCTAAGCCCAAGATCAGATCAGCCATGATCTTATTGAATGGCAGAGCAGGCCCAAGGAGCGAGTGCCCTACTCCTGATCCTATTTCTTATCTCTCATGTTCTTAATATTTTCATTTCACCACTGATTGTGTCTGCCATTTATTTCCCAATAGCCGCTCAATGCTGTGTTGGGACCTGGGAGAGTGAATGTGTGTTAAGCTCGAACATCTGATGACTTGCAAAAGGCTTATGTAATGGCCTATTGGTCCCAGAGCACAGGGAGAGCAATGAGTTAGAGGTACTGTTCAAATTGAAAGGAATGTCGTTGACTCATCTGAGTGCAATTGATTGTAGCAACTAGATTAAGAGAATGCCGCCACTGCTAAGTACGTTTTTTTGTGGATATATTGGCTGGAAGCTTGCAGCTGAATTCATGAGGCATACCAGTCAAAGAAAAGATTCTTTGGAATCTTCAAGGCAGTACAGCCCATTGTGATGCACCACACATCAGACGATCTTCCTTAAGGATCATGAGACTGCAAAGCTCAAAAATGTATGGTGTGGGAATTACCCAGGCATGTACATCCATCCAATTCAAGAAGTCCAAATCAGGATTTGATTGTCTCAGAGATGGACTGCATTATCATTCTCAAAATATAGAATTAAAGACAAAGTTTGCTTGGACAATAATTTATTATTTTTTTCAATGGAGTCTAATTTATTTTCAAAACTATCCATACGTGTAGAAAATCAACTGAGGGAATCTGAGCCTATGCCCAGCTTAATGATACAATTCCCCACTTCCTGTTTGGACAAGCTGCAGGTACTCACTGCACATCAGACAAGGTAAATCAAGCTAAGTTGAGGGACTTTTGCTGCTGCCCTTTGTAATGTATTTGCTTCATGGGTTCTTTGCTTAAGAATTCATAGCAACACATTGCTATTAAGAACGAGTTTTGTTTATTAACCAAGGTTTAACAATCACACTGCACATTATCAGTTCATCCACCAGGCTCACAACTGCATACCTCATCAGGGATGGCCCAGGCTCCACTGACTGGGGTTTTATTGAGTCTTGTGAACACCACGTGACTGGCTAAGCCACTCACAATGCAACAGCTCTACAAATCTGTGAGTTTACATTACACCCTTAAACAGAAATAGCGGCTAAAAGCCTGATGAGATATTGTGGAAAAAAATACTTTCATTTATATTTATAAGATGGTTAAGAAGGCATATGGAATACTTGCCTTTATTAGTCGAGGCATGGAATACACGAACAGGTAGGTTATGCTTGAACTGTACAAAACACTGGTTAGGCCACAGCTGGAGTATTCTGTGCAGTTCTGGTCACCACATTACAGGAAAGATGCGATTGCACTGGAAAGGGTGCAGAGGTGATTGACAATGTTGCCTGAACTGGAAAATTTTAGCCATGAGGAAAAACTGGAGATGCTGGGGTTGTTTTCATTGGAACAGAGGAGGCTGAGGGGAGACCTGATTGAGGTGTATAAAATTACAAGGGGCTTGGATAGAGTGGATAGGAAGGACCTGTTGCCCTTGGCAGAGGAGTCAACAACCAGGGGACATAGATTTAAAGTAATTGGGGGGAGGTTTAGAGGAGAAATAAGGGGAAATGTCTTCACCCAGAGGGTGGTGGGTGTCTGAAACTCACTGCCTGAAAAGGTGGTAGAGGCAGAAATCCTCACCACATTTAAAAAGTACTTGGTAAAAAGTGCCGTAACCTACAGGGCTACGGACCAAGAGCTGGAAAGTGGGATTAGGCTGGATAGCTCTTGGTCGGCCGGAGCGGACACAAAGGGCCGAAATGGCCCCCTATGTGCTGTAAAATTCTGTGATTCTATGATTCTATGATATGATATTGCACCTTGCACATCCTCGGGACCGCAAAACACTTCACAGCTAGTAATTGACCTTTGAAATGTTAATCGTTGTATGTTGTGTAGGCAAATGCAGCGACCAATTTGTGTACAGCAAAACCCCACTCACAACAGTGAGCTGAATGATTGATTGGTTGTTTTTTTTGGTGGTATTGGTCGAACGTCCATTAACAATGTAGGTTGTTATATCTCATCTGTTGGCTGTGCTTCTGAAGCTGAGCACGGCAATCGGGGACACAATCCACAAGCCAATTACACCGATAATGTCATCTTCTACATTTAACTGTTCCCTGGAAACCCACCGGTGTGTTTTTTTCCTTTGCATTTTATAGGCCTGCAAATCATTTCTTGTTGCTTTTGGCCTCACTTGTGCTGTCATTAGGGCTACGAGTTTGGGAGTCAGACACAATGGAATGTAATAGTGACAAATGATGTCCTTGAAGCAAGAGCAGACTCTTCTGGTTCTCTTGAGATAATCACACACAAAACAGGAAAGTGAGGGAACGGGAGTGATTTGCCGCGAAAGGGCAAAGACACTTCTCAGAATAGAATGTAATAGACTCAGCAAAGGGAGCTCCAGCCAACTCCAAGCGACTGGCTCATGAAAAATAGAGGTATCTTAATGGGGTGGGGCACTTTTCACTTAAAGACAAATGGTCACATTCCAATATTAGACTTTAGAAATCAAGAATTTATATCTCCTCTCATCCATAATGAGCAGTTCCATCTCTCTTACTACTGCAAAGGTCACTTACTGACTTCATTTGTGTTCAGCTCATCAGAAACCGTGCCTGCAGCACATGTCTCTTTATAACTCAGTGCCGGGTGCTGTCGATGTAAACTGGAAGAAAAAAAAAGAAAGACTTGCATTTATATAGCCCCTTTTACGACCACCGGACGTCTAAAAGCGCTTTAAAGCCAATGAAGCACTTTTGGAGTGTGGTCACTGTTGCAATGTAGGAAATGCAGCAACTAATCGATCAATATAACAAAAACAGATTATCTGGTCATTATCACATTGCTGTTTTACTCCCACAAACAACAATGTGATAATGACCAGATAATCTGTTTTTGTTCTGTTGATTGAGAGATAAATATTGGCCAGGACACTGGGGATAACTCTCCCGCTTTTCTTCAAAATAATGCCATGGGATCTTTTACATCTACTTGAGAGAGCAGACAGGGCCTCGGTTTAACGTCTCATCTGAAAGACTGTACCTCCGACAATGCAGTGCTCCCTCAGCACTGCACTGGAGTGTCAGCCTAGATTTATATGCTCAAGTCCCTGGAGTGGGACTTGAACGCATGACCTATGCGCACAGGTTTGTGGGGATGTTGAGTTGGGAGTGGTTTAGCTAGTCACGTGATGTTCACAAGACTCAATAAAACCCCAGCCAGTTGGGTTCGGGGGATCCACAATGAGGCAGGTGGTTGTGAGCCTGATGGATGAACTGATAATGTGTAGTGTGATTGTTAAACCTTTGCTAATAAACCAACTAGTTCTTAATAGCAATGTGTTGCTATGAATTCTTAAGCAAAGAACCCATGAAGTAAATACATTACACGGTCCTCGGTCCATTCTGAATGAGATGATTTCAGCCAGGATGCTCACTGTGTAGGTGGGTATCTGTGTCACTGTACTCCACAAGGAGTAAGCACCTTCAAGAGACCAGAAAGAAGAAATTAAAGAAAACATATTGCAAGTGCTAGAAATTATCTATCATGTGGTACACTACCAGTACTGATGAGGTAACGACAATGGCCCAGAAATCCCAGTTTCTCCTTCCCGCGGGTGTTCGAATAGATTTTAGAAAAAAAGGGCATGCCTACCTGAAACTGCTGTGGCCGCGCGAGATCCTGGTCTGGAGGCCTTTCCTGACTGCGCGTCGCAGCGTGTGCACGTCAGGACGTGCGCAGGCCTGGGGCTGGAGTCACATGGCTCTGGGCAGCCAATCAGGTATAGTATATTATCATTCATAGTAATAGGAGTTTCGTAAGTCTGAAACTCCTATTACTATGAATGAGAAAATCCCCACAAAACACTAATAAAAGATAGAAAAAATGCACAACATATTTTTATTAATTTAAATTAAAGTTCTTAAAGTATTTAAAAAAATATATATTTTCCCGATTTTTAAAAAAGTTTTTAAAATTATGCTTTAAAATAAACTTACCGTAGTGGGGAGGGTTTTTAACAATAAAATGTGTTTTTATAACTTTATTTTGAAATGTTTTTGTGTATTTTAAAACTCTTACACCTGAATAAGTAGGCTATGCGCCTGCTTTCATGAAGCACAAGAGTTTTGAGGACATTTGCTGGACAAGATATGCGTAAATCATGCAATCTTGCCCTTGTAAATGTCCTCGCTCCAGATACGCGGAAGATCTGTCAAGCCAGAAACTTGACAGATCGGAAAAGCCAGCTTTCAGCGCATGTGTTTTGTGCGTTGAAAACGGGCATTTCCGATACCTTCCCGAGTCCATAGAAACTCCATACGAACCCGGGAGACCGGGATTTCTGGGCCATTATATTTTGGAATTTTCTCGTTCTGGTTTTTTTGCTTCCTGTTCTGAAAGCGTTGGAAAACCAACGGGCTCTGGCCCCATCGGTTCTGCTGACCACTGGAACTTCATGCTGTGGGCATGTTGAACCTGTCAGCCTCGACAGTGAGTGGCTGCAGGCAGTTACATCCCAGAAGTCATCCCTGCTGAGTCCAATCCTCACCCAATATGCCATGCACGAGTCACGGGTGGGCAAGCACTCGCCCCAGCTGAGAGCAGCTAACTCCCTTGCAGATTGAGGATCGAAGCTGGTGCCTTCTTTTCTCTGTGTGAAGCCAGGATCAGATCAGCCAGGATCTCACTCAATGGCATAGCAGGCTCGAATGGGCCGAAAGGCCTACTCCCGCTCCTACTTCTTATGTGTTTCTTATGTGTGGCCGTACAGTGCATGTAACCAATCAAGGCAGCAGGGGAGTTTACCATAATCTTTTGCTAACCCTTAATTCACGGAGGCATTCACCCATTCATCTCGGCTGTGTATGAGGGCTGGAGTTATTTCAGCGAGCTTTGGTTCCAATAGCACTCAGTACATCAATTCCTGATTGGCAGAAACCCAAATGGCTTGAGCTCATAAGTGATGCTGCGCTGGTTTACTGAATACCCTTGTACCTGGGGTTGCAGCACATGGCCAGTGCACAGAAATCCATGAGCAATGATTGAGAGCACTCATCTACTCAAGTGGGTTAATTTGTGTAAATGGTTGTTGTATATCACTTGACATTGTTATTTAATAAAGGCAAATGATCATCCTTATATCATTAGCCATTTGCAGTGGGTTCAGCTGACAATGGAGTTAATATGTAGTTGACATTGAATCAGAACTTTGCACTGGGCCACAGTTAATGGAACTCTTTTGAGTTAAACTGCAAAAACATAAAACATGTATCCGTGCCACCCGACCTGGATGACACACACAAGACATTTACAAGGCCCCTTTTTTATTTATTTTTTTTGTGGTTTTTTTTTTTTTTGGGGCACTAAAATCAAATTTTTCCTTTTTCCAGTGCCCCCTATAAAAGGAGAGGGGGACACTAAAAGCACCGGCAATTAAAACAAATTAAACTTTAAAACGTAAAATCAAATTAAAATTTGGTTGCCGGGCGTGATGATGCACTCCAGTCCCTCCGGTGCCCCACAGTTAATGGAATGCTTTTTTTTCATGCTGCAGTTGAGTGCTATTTATTTCTTTTAAATCTTTCCTTGCTGATTTACATAACAGCAACATCCCCACCGACACCTGAGAGTCCCTGGTCAAAGACCGCCCTAAGTGGAGGAAGTGCATCCGGGAGGGCGCTGAGCACCTCGAGTCTCATCGCCGAGAGCAGAAAACAAATGCAGGCAGAGGAAAGAGCATGCGGCAAACCTGTTCCACCCACCCCTTCCCTCAACGACTATCTGTCCCGCCTGTGAGAGGGACTGTGGTTCTCGAATTGGACTGTACAGTCCCTAAGGACTCATATTTAGAGTGGAAGCAAGTCTTCCTCGATTCCGAGGGACTGCCTATGATGACATAACAACATTGCCCCGACATGTCACGAGCCCTAGCCACAAGACAATCTTACTGACTGCCTGCCTCTCTTCCGCAGCATCGGCCGTACCCAGGTGGTCCTGGTGAGAGGGGCATGAGGTGTCCGCCTGTGCCATACGTTTGAGGCCTTGCCCGACTGGTGGGCACCGCAGGGTATAGTGGCGATAACTGACACCCATAATCGCATTATGATTTAATTATTATTTGTGTAATGTTACTGCATTGCATGCAGTTAATTGATTGCTTGGTTATCATGTTTTGTGGTGCCCTCGCCTCCTAGGGCTCTTGCCTGAATGGTCTCTGTTCCTGCCTGACGACACTGGGGCAACCCTACAGGTTTTACAAAACAAGGCCTCACCACATTCAGGGTTCCTGCGACTGTTTGTGCATTGAAACCTTTTCCACTTGGGCATTCCCATAAACATTCCCACCGCCTTCTCCCTAATTTTTTTCTGTGTGCGGTGTTGTGCTGCATGGGGTGAGAATAATTAATGAAGGTACGGGACACTATTGAGACTGAGCGCCTTAATTTAACACAAGTCAGGGTTAGCATGATTAGAAGAAATAAATCTCTCTCTACTCTGTCCAAGCAATGTGCTTCAGCCCTTACTCCATCTTGTGGTCTCTCTTGAGTGGAAATTGCCAATTTAGTGGCAAGTCAGGATACATTAGGAACCACGTCTGCAAGGAATTGGATTAAGGCTGCCCAATCCAGGATCCTCAGAGCCATCAGACAAGAAGAAACTTTCATTGTACAAATATGGACTCGATTTAAATCCTTAAAAAGCATTGTCTCACCCACTGCAACAACACAGTCCCAATTTTCTCAGTTTTCATCTTCCATGTTTTCTTTTGAATTCCATTACTTTTCAAGAAGACATTTATTCACAGAACACTTGCCTTGCCTATCGTACTCTGCATGCTGCAACGTGGTCTGTTACTGCTAAGGTTGCAAAGTCTAGTTGGACGTATTCTTGGAGGTTTGATCACGTGCCACTTGCCCGCAGTTTGAAAACGTTTACCTTGTAAAAGTTGGGTCCCCCTGTAGTTGAGTGTCTTTACTCACCATGAACTCACTGACAGAGGTAGACTTGGTATTGTGAAATCGAGAAATTTCTCAAGTGCCTCAAGTTCCTTGCTACTCCTGGGAGTTACCCTCTCTGACTCCCGCACCCCCCCCATGAGAGGTGGACTCTCTGATTCCCTGAGAGTTATACACTCTGACCCCCACTCCCCGCCCCCCCGGCCCTTCCCCCATCGAGAGTGGAGGTCTCCAATACCCCAGTTTTATTTACCTTCACTACCACAGTGGAGTAGAGTACAAAGCTAACACCCCGACGTGTCTTTAGATGGGATGGGCTAACTCGTCACAGAGCAGGTACTGAATCTGGGACCTCTTGGTCTGAATAGCAAAGCAAAACTATAATTTATTAATTTCCATAAATGAGTTCAGCATGTAATAGTATTTGAACTTAATAACCGAATATGAAAGAGTTTGTTTCGCTAAAATTACTTGAGGCTGGAATTATGGCGCAGTTAAACCTAGAATAATTAATATGTAAATTATATATCAAAACCGTTAGTTCATTCAAGATGAAATGCGTGCAGTTTGTTTTTGCAGTTAAAATGATTGTGAAATTAATTTTTTTTTTTTAATTTTTCGTTGCCAATCTTTCCAATTCTTTGTCAAATCACAAACACCAGAGGTCACCTTGCACACATCAAGGATCACTCTGCGCCAATGCTCTTAGCCAAAAGGCCTAGAGCCACTGCACCGTTCCTGGAAGTACTGCAATACCAGGTTCGTGCCATGGAGGTGGATGGGTCAGGCCCCCCACACACCTCCTATTTCCAAAAAGCATAGGAGAACCACCTTCCTGATCCAGGGAGAACCACTTTGGGGTCATGGTTACTCCCCTGTCAGGTCAGTTACGCATGATCTTAGCCAAAAGGCCGAGAAGCGATAAATTAATTGGATTCAAAGTTTCAGATTGAATGAATTGCCATCTCAGTCTCGCCCATCCCAAACTCCATTAGCTGCTTCCCGGTACCATTGATGACTTACTATGAACGTATCACATGTGAAGATTTCCTCTAATTGCCATTTGTAGTGAAAACATAAACACATTAAACTAGAATTTCCAGTGGTTCGCCGCCCGGTTTCTCGGTGGTGTTGGTCGTTTTGGGCGATAACTGGATCGGCGAGAAATTGCCCAGCTGAGTTACACTGGCGGTTTTGAAGTACCGCTGGGGAGCGGACTGCCGACGTGCTCCGTCCTCCAATCACCCTGGTGCGATATTTGGCTGAGTGGTGACCCGTAGGTAAGTATAAAAACAACTGCCCAAGAGGATCAGCGGAGCTGGGCGGTAGGTGAATAGCTCTGCAAGAAAAAGGCAAGTAATTGGTTTTTTACTCATTATTTTAAAATTCTCTTGTAGTGATTTAAGTGAAAAGGATCCTGAGAATGTTTTTATGATTTTTTTATTTTATGTTTTAAAAAAAAATATTTTTGTGTTTTTCTCCTCCTAGGCCGCAGCCTCAGGGTAAATTTTTAGTAAATTTATTTATTATCACCCAATTTCTTTAGGAACTGCACAATCCACCCAAGATTCCACTTTTTCGCTGAGAATTGGGGTGTAAAGCCCATTTTTTTCGCTGGACGAAATTTTTCTTTTTTGGGGGAATATTTCACCGGCGATAATTTTGGGAATCTTAGCGGTCTTTTGGGCAGCAGTTGGGCGCTGGCGGGTTGTTTGGAAATTCTAGCCCATTGTTTATAAAGCGGGTTATTATTTGGCCACAAATAATTTACAGAGGAAATCTTCCAACCGCCCCCACACCTACCCCCATTTAAAAAAAATTAGTTCCAGGATATGTGCATCGCTGGCAAGACCAGCATTTATTGCCCATCCCTAATTGCCCTGGAGAAGGTGGTGGTGACGCTCCTTCTGGAATCGCTGCAATCCGTATGGTGAAGGTACTCCCACAGTGCTGTAACTGAGGGGGTGCCAGAATTCTGACCCAGTGACGATGAAGGAACACCGATATATTTCCAAATCAGGGTGGTATGTGACTTGGCAGGGAACTTGCAGGTGATGGTGTTCCCATGCGCCTTCTACCCTGGTCCTTGGGAGGTGCTGTCGAAGAAGCCTTGGCGAGTTGTTGCAGTGCATTCTATAAATGGTGCACACTGCAGCCACAGTGCACAGTGATGGAGGAAGTGAATGTTGAAGGTGGTAGATGGGGTGCCAATCAAATGGGCTGCTTTGCCCTGGATGGTATCAAACTTCTTGAATGTTGTTGGAGCTGCATTCATCCAGGCAAGTGGAGAGTATTCCATCAAAGTCCTGACTTGTGCCTTGTGGAAAGACTTTGGGGAGTCAGAAGGTGAGACACTCGCTGGAGAATACCCAGCCTCTGACCCGCTCTTGATGCCACAGTATTTATGTGGCTGGTCCAGTTATGTTTCTGGTCAATGGTGACCCCAAGGATATTGATGTTGGGGGATGCGGCGATGGGAATGCCGTTGAATATCAAGGGGAGGTGGTTTGACTCTTGCTTGTTGGAGAATAATGGTTCCTCACTGAACTACAGGACACCTCTCTGTCTCTGGCAGCTCAGTTGATTTTTGTTTTTCCCCCATGTTTTCTGTGCCGTATGTCGGGAGCAGGTTCTCTTGATTGGTGACCAAATGCAGGGGACAGGAGTCAAGAGACATGGAGTTGGATTCTCTTTTGCAATACCAACCACGATGGACAGTGGTGGAGAATGAAATGAAACTCCGATACTGAGACCCAAAGTTGCCTCACTGGCGTGTGTGTGTTTGTGTGTGTGTGTGTGTGGGGGGTTGTGTGTGTGCATTTGGGTGGTGTGTGTGTGCGTGTGGGGGGTGTGTGTGCGTGTGGGGGGCGTGTGTGTGTTGCCGAATGTTTGTGGCGGAGGAGTGGCGAGAGATCGTGGTGGAGCTGCGGCAAATGAGGGTACGGGGCCCAGAAGAGGCGAGGGCCCAGGGGCAGCACGGGCCAGCCCACACTGCGATATGTGTGCGCATTAGGTCTGTGCAGCAGAGCTGGTCTCCAGTTGTCCTGGTTAACCCTAGCTCTGTCAAGCCCGTGTGGTGGCTGACGTGCAACAGCCATCACACGTTAACAAAAATCCACACAGTGGCATCTTCTACCCTTCACGATGTAGTTCGGGATCTGGAATATTCGATCCTTCATTGAAACACCTGTGAACTCATCCCTTTTTGGCATGAAAGCAAGTCATCCTTGCTTCGAGGGACCGCCTATCATGATGATGATGACTGGCCCAACCTGGATTTCCCCCCCCCTTCCCCTCCACTGCCAGGGCCATCGCTGACCAAGCCTTTTGTTTCAACAAAGTGTAAATGATGGCGGGGGGAGGGGAGGGTAAGTCGTCAGGTCCCCAAGGATTTTCCTGGCATATATCCCTCTTAGTACTGCTTCTGAGGATTGCCTGTGGAAGCAGGGCCCTGTGGTCCCCCAATAATAATAATAATAACTTTTATTTATATAGCACCTTTAACATAGTAAAACATCCCAAGGTACTTCACAACAATTTTACAACACGTTAGATATTGACCAGGGAAAGAGAGAAAAAGCAGGAGAAGGAAGTAAAAAGAGCTTAACAGCTCCTTTAGTAAATAAAGAAAGACTTAGATTTATATAGAGCCTTTCACAACCACCGGATGTCTCAAAGCGCTTTGCAGCCAATGAAGTACTTTTGGAGTTCAGTCACTGTTGTAATGTGGGAAACACGGCAGCTAATTTGCGCACAGCAAGCTCCCACAAACAGCCATGTGATAATGACCACACAATCTATTTTTGTTATGTTGATTGAGGGATAAATATTGGCCAGGACTAAGTGTCCTGCTGGTGCTGCAAAACTCACTGGGATTAACAGCCGGGTACTGACAGGTTGGTGGCAGGAATCCTGCCAACAATATGCATTGCATCAATAATAACTCTTGTCCCAATTAAATGGATCATATTTCAGAGGAACTCCATCCTGAAGAGGTGAATTCAGCCCATGGTATGAAACAACAACAACAACTTGTTTTTATATAGTGCCTTTAACGTAGTGAAACACTCCAAGGCGCTTCACAGGAGTGTTATGAGATTTAAAAAATTGACACCAAGCCGCAAAAGTAGAAATTAGGCAGGTGACCAAAAGCTTGGTCAAAGAGGTAGGTTTTAAGGAGCGTCCTGAAGGAGGAAAGAGAGGTAGAGAGGCGGAGAGTTTTAGGCAGGGAGTTCCAGAGCTTGGGGCCCAGGCAACAAAAGGCACAGCCCACCAATGGTTGAGTGATTATTATCAGGCAAAGCACACATGTGGATAAAGAGAGTACTAAGAGACAGAAAACAAAGAGTATGGGTGGTTTGGCTGTTTGATCAATGGGTATTTACAGCCGAGGTCCCAAGGATCACAGACACGTGCAATTCAGCAGAGATCCATAGGTAGTGATCAGGAGTTGTAACCTTGATTGATTTCCTCTCTCTAAACCAATACACTAAGGCTAGTTGTTAGCATCCCTACCACCAACCCACTAACTCCATACAGACTGAGGGTTGAACTTGATCTTTGTGGCTCAGCTAATCGGAGCACAACTGTGTTGAGCCTTTGGGCAGGTAATTGTTTTTATTTTAAAAAGGTCAGTAGTATGCAGTGTTGGTTTCAAAATTCTCATCCTTGTTTACAAATCCCTCCATGGCCTTGCCCCTCCCTATCTCTGTAATCTCTTCCAGCGCCACAGCCCCCGAGATGTCTGCGCTCCTCAAATTTTGCCCTCCTGAGCATCTCTGATTATAGTCGCTCAACCATTGGTGTCCGTGCCTTCAGCTGCCTGGGCCTCAAGCTCTGGAACTCCCTCCCTAAACCTCGCCGCCTCTCTGCCTCTCTTTCCTCCTTCAAGACACTCCTTAAAACCTACCTCTTTGACCAAACCTTTGGTCATCTGCCGTAATTTCTTTTTATGTGGCTCGGTGTCAAATTTGATTTTTGTCTTATAACACTGCTGTACAGCGCCTTGGGATGCTGTACTACATTAAAGGTTCGATATAAATACAAGTTGCTGTTGTTGTTACATGGTCGCAGCATACTTAACTAGTTGGTGGCTCAGAATAAATCGACCCAGTGTTTGTATTGTGTATGTGGAGTGTTGGAGTCAAAGAATGATAGTATTGCAAGTCACTGAGGGTTGGGTGTATTTAGGAGCGGTGAGAGGTAACAGGGTGAAATAGTTCAATGGCCATGCTGCAATACCAGGTTATCCAATAGGTGGCATGCTAGCTGGCCCCCTGCACAATTCAGTCAGTTCCTGCGAGGTATACTCCTGCTGTCATAAGATCCTGCCATTGGTTGAATCTATCTGACCTTCTTTGCTGGATAGATAGAGGAGCAGGTTTGCCATCTTTTTACCAAACTGGACAGCAATATGAGATTCTGACTTGAGTTCCAATGTTTGTTTGTCCTGTTGATGCAAATCTTAGCCAATACCTCCACATCATTAGGCACGTTAGGTGGAAAATTGAGGGAGCACAGGATGTGACTTCACCGAACAGGCCTGGGACTGAAGGGGTTCAAGATGGGCTTCAGTGGGACTGGCCGAGCACAAATGATACATTTTAATTGGAAGAATGAGAAGTAATATAAACTGAAGGGTACAATCCTAAAGGGGGTGCAGGAACAGAGAGACCTGGGGGAATATGTGGCCAAATCGTTGAAGGTTGAGAAAGCGGTTAACAAAGTTGACCAGATCCTGGGCTTCATAAATAGAGGCATAGAGTACGAAAGCAAGGAAGTTATGATGAGCCTTTATATAATAAAACACTAGTTTGGCCTCAACTGGAGTATTGTGTCCAATTCTGGGCACTTTAAGAACGATATGATGGCCTTGGGGAGGGTTTACAAGAATGGTTTCAGGGATGAGGGACTTCAGTTACGTGGGCAGACTGGAGAAGCTGGGGTTGTTCTCCTTTGAGCAGAGAAGGTTGAGAGGAGATTTGACAGAGGTGTTCAAAATCATGAGGGGTCTGGACAGAGTAGATAGAGAGAAACTGTTCCCATTGTCAGAAGGGTCAAGAACCAGAGGACACAGACTTAACGTAATTGACGGAAGAACCAAAGGTGACAGGAGAAGACTTTTTTACACAGCGAATGATTAGGATCTCGAATGCACTGCCTAAAAGGATGGCGGAGGCAGATTCAATCGTGGCTTTCAAAAGAGAATTTGATAAGTACCTGCAGGAAATAAAATTGCAGGGCTATGGAGAAAGGGTGGGGGGGTGGGACTAGCTGAAGTGCTCTTGCAGAGAGCTGGCACGGGCTCGACAGACCAAATGGCCTCCTTCTGTGCTGGACCATTGTATGATTCGAAGATCTAACCCTAATCAAGAACTGGGAGGCATGGAGCTCGGGAAATGCTCTCAATTGTAGGACTGAGAGTGAAGGAGCACTAGGGTTGACAACCCTCCAGGTTTGGCCTGGAGTATCCAGGAATTAAAGACCAATCTTCTGGAGCAAGCCAAGAGCAAAATTGAAACGGCATTAATATTTTTGTTCATTTTCTTTGAACATTTTTGTTAATTAGATGTAAAAATATTGGAGCTGGGGGAAAAGAAGACGGTTTGGCATGGCAGGGAGGTCATATGATGAAATCTCCAGGGCTACATCCAATCAGAGTTGGCGACCCGAGGGAGCATTGGCTCATGCCAACAGGTCTGGGAGTGAGGTGGGATGGACTTCATTCATGGGACAGCAAACTACATTTCTCTAACGCCCTTAACATAGAAAAATGTCTCAAAGCGCTTCTCATCGGCATAATCAATCAACGGACAGGGAGCTAATGAGGAGATATTGAGGTAGATGACCAAAACCTTGATCAAAGAGGTGGGTCATAAGGGGGGGTCTTAAAGGAGGAGAGGGAGCAACAGAGGTAGTGGAGTTTAGGGAGGAAATTCAGAGCACAGGGCAAACCTTGCTCAAAGCACAGGGCCTAGGTGGCTCAACGAGCACCACTGGTGGGGATGAATGGAGGTGAGTCAGAGGAGCGGAGAGTTGGGGCGAGGTTACAGAGATGGAGAAAGGGAGGGGCCATGAAGGGATTTAAACACAAGGATGTGAATTTTAAATTGGAGGCGTTGTGCGACTGGGAGCCAAAGTAGGTCAGTAAGGGTAGCAGTGATGAGTGACCTCTTCCTCCTCTCCTGGAGCCTCACTGTCTCTCTGCTTGTAGGCAGGCAGCAAGGCAGCAGTTCCTCCATCAGGCTCACAACTGCTAAGTGGCGAAGCCACTCCCACTCAACAGCTCTACAACTATTTTAATTGAACATGTAAATCAAGTGCCCCCTTATTAAAGAGGCACTAAAACCGATAATTTAAACTTTAAATGGTCAAATTAAAATTTGGTTGCCGGGGTGATGATGCACTCTAGTCCCATCTCTCGCAGAAGGCCGTGAGCATACTGGTGGACACCGTGTGCTCCATCTCCAGGGACACCCTGGTGATGAGTGAATGGGACTTGGTGTGAAATAGGAGATGGGCAGCTGAGTTTCAGATGAGTTGAAGTTTGTGGAATGTGGATGATGGAATGCCAGCAGGAGAGCATTGACATAGTAGCATTTAGGGGCAACGAAGACATGAATGAGGCTTCTAGGGGCCATGTGGGTGGTCTTTCTGAGAGGAAAGGGAGTCAGAAGGTCACCTAGGAGTTGAACATTTGGGTTCCAAACTATCTGGTTCAGCCTGAGACAGAAATGGTGAGGGGGGGCGGGTGGGTGGTGGGAATCAAGTGTTGAGGGAACAGTCTTTGTGGCTGGGGCCAAAGGTGCTGGTTTCGGCCTTCCCAATGTATAAGTCGAGGAAATTGAAGCTCATCCAAAACTGGATGTCGAATAACCAGTCGAGGCAGTGGAGCGGTCGAGAAGAGTGTTGAGAGATAATGCTTGGTGTTGTCAGTGCCACTGTGCTTCATCGACTTCACAGGAGAGTTGTCAGACAAAATTAGACACCGAGCACCATAAAGCAGACAGGTGAACAAAAGCTTGGTCAAAGAGGCAGGTTTTAAGTAGGGGCTTAAAGGAGGAGGAGGGAGAGGTAGAGATGCGGAGAGGTTTATGAAGGGACTTCCAGAGCTTGGGGCCTAGACAGCTGAAGGCACGGCCTCCACTGATGGAGCGATGAAAATCGGGAATGTGCAAGAGACCAGAATTCGAGGAATGCAGAGATCTCGGAGGGTTGTAGGGCTGGAGGAGGTTCCAGAGGTAGTCTGCAGTTAATGTCACAAGGGGCTGTATTTGGATGAGGAAGAAGGAGAGGGCCATGGATGGATCTTTGGTAGACTTCAGAGGTGACGGTGTGGAAGTGGAAAGAGAAGCCATTGCTGGAGACAACGTGACTACACTTGGATAGGTGAAAGAAAGGCAAGAGCGAAAATGCACCTTGATCATATTCACGGAGAGTGAGGGAAAATAGCATATGGCTTCAATCAGAACTGGGACTGAGGGAGCACTGGATGGGGTTGCAAATTGCTTTGCAAAGCTGGGGGTGAAAGACAGGTCACAGATTTAGATTATGATCTCACCAAGTGTACAAGCAATGCGAAGGTTGATGAATTCAGGCCCATTGATGGACAGATAAGCACAGCTTTGTGTAACTCAAACCAATCTTATAAAAGAAAGACATCAGCTTTATTCCAGTTTGCCATTATCTCCCATGCACTGTATTGATACTACATGTGATGATGGGATATTTTTTGAATTGTGTTTGGAAAGGAGGTGTGTGTGAACAGGCCTGCTACATGTTCCGAGGCTGTTGTGTGTCGAGATACATATTAAGCATGATCTGGTTAATTGTGCCAGGTTCTCGTGAGCAGTGGCGGAATATTCGTGCATGGAAACCAGTTGTGTGCGTGTGTGCGCGTGTGTCTGTGTGCGTGCGTGTCTGAGTGTCTGTGTGTGTGTGTGTGTCTGTGTGCGTGCGTGTCTGTGTGTTTATGCGCGTGTCTGTCTTTGTGCGTGCGTGTCTGTGTGCGTGCGTGTCTGTGTGTGTGTGCGCGTGTGTGTCTTTGTGCATGCGTGTCTGCGTGTGTCTGTGTGTGTCTGCGTGTGTCTGTGTGTGTCTGTGCGTGTGTGTCTGTGTGTGTCTGTGCGTGTGTGTCTGCGTGTGAGATAGCTGCAGGAGACTCAAACTATAAATAATCAGGAAGCAACTGAACTAATCAAGCACAGTCGATAACAACCCATAATAACCCCACATGAGCTGTGACAATGACTCTCCATCTTCAAGCTTTCTCCAGCAATTATGTGTAAAACAATCTTTTTTTTTCACGGTTGATATTGAAATGGATTTTCTTTTTTATGTCAATTTATTAGAAGGCAATCATTACATCTCCATTAAACAGAGTGCCTCACTCCAAGAGACTTTGGAGTGTGGCATAATGACCTTTAACATATGGCCTTTTTCAGATTGCATTTGCAATTGAAGAAAACATATAGAGCTGTGAAGCTGTATTGTCCAGACTGTGTCAAGCTCACTGATCATCGCTGTCGGTGCCAACTCATTCTTCACAGGCACAGCGCTTGTTTACGGTTTCCGTACTTCATTCTTTGATGTCCCTTTTCTATGTTTGCTTTTTTATTGTAAAGTATTTTTCTCATTAGTTTGTATTCAACAGTGTCAGCCATGGCTCAGTGGGCAGCACACACGTCTCTGAGTCTTGAGCACATAAATCTGGGCTGACACTCCAGTGCAGTGCTGAGGGAGTGCTGCACTGTCAGAGCTGCTGTCTTTCGGATGAGATGTTAAACCGAGATCCCATCTGCCCCCTCAGGTGGACATAAAAGATCCCATGGCACTATTTTGAAGAAGAGCAGGGGAGTTATCCCCGGTGTCCTGGCCAATATTTAACCCTCAATCAACATAACAAAAACAGATTATCTGGTCATTATCACATTACTGTTTGTGGGAGCTTGCTGTGTGCAAATTGACTGCCTCATTTCCCATATTATAACAATGACTACACTCCAAAAGTACTTAATTGGCTGTAAAGCACTTTGAGATGCCCGGTGCTCGTGAAAGGTGCTATATTAATGTAAGTCTTTCTTTCAATGTAGAAAGCTTCAACCAACTGACCTGTTGCAACCTGCAAAGATACTTGTAGATCAGAAAATATTTTTTCCCCCCTTGTGTAAATGTAACCCGAGCGAGACACTGAGTTGTACGGAAAAGAAAGGTCCCAATTGATCTATGCTGCGTTAGTTGAGCTTTAGCAGGTGTTCCTGCAGTTGGCCTTAGCACTCTTCGGCAGGAGAGGGAAACGCAGTATGCAGTTTCCGGGGTGGGCTATCGATAACAAGGGTTTTAAAGGAGAGGAAACAGGGGATTAAGATGAGGTGCTTGAAGGAGAAGGCGGTTCCAGAGGAGCTGGAGGAAGAGACAACAACAGCTTCAACAAAACTTGTATTTACATAGCACCTTTAATGTAGTAAAACATCCTAAGGTGCTTCACAGGAGTATTATAGACCATAAAAATTGGCAAAGGTATGATCTGGCGACGAGTGCCACACGGTCTCTGCCACAGTTTGGGCGGAGCGGGTAGTGGGAAGTGTAGCCTCTCTGGCAGGGGAGCTCGGTATAGGAAAGGGGTCATCACCTGTGAGTCAACTTTCAGTCAAAGTTGGGATATCAATTAGTCATCCACACTAAGGTCATGGATAACCAGGCTGTTGTCCGTGAGCGAACTGGTATTCTGGAGAGAAATGAGGAAAAGGGGCGGTAATCAATGATGCACTGGCAGAGTCCAAAGGTGCGTGTATTGAGCATGAGGGGAAAGGGTTTGGTAAGGTTAGCCCTCAGCGAGCACATAATCTCATCATTGTACTGAATACCCTTTCCTCGTTATAATACTACTTTACTGGCCATTGGATCCAAATTCAGCTTTTTGACCACAAAAAAGGTCCTTCAAACCTGAAAGTTCGCAGTCTTAATTGGGCCGTTATTCCCACGGGAAATTCACCCTTAGGGTGATGTGGCAGCTGCCATCACAGCACAGGCGCGAGGGAACGAGCGTATCGTTGCTGCTTTGGAGCGGATGGCCGTGGCTCTGCAAGAGTTGACGGAGCGTCTAAGTGCTGTCATATCTGGTGGCTTTCAGACTGTGGCTGCTCTCATGCAGTCTCAGCTGGGTGCCCCCCGAGACCTCAGTGTTGCTTTCGTGGCTGGGTCCACCACGGGCCACAAGGGACCTTCCGTTGTGGTGCCACAGCACCGACCTGAGCTCCCTGATTGGTGGTGGTGGTATTGTGCCGCCCCTGGTGAGTGACTCAGGCTCCTCGGGCCAGGATACGGATGATGTGTTCCCTCCGGCTCGCAGCATTCCTGGCCCCAGACCTGTCACTCCACCAGTGCCTCCAGACATGGCCTTACCTGAGCCAAGCCAGACTGAATCCTCCCAGGAGGGTGTTGACCAGTCTCCAGCCAGGCCTTCCAAGGCCAAAGCTGCTCGATGGCATCCCAGAATGACATCTGCAGTTTCCACACAGGGAACACAGCAGCCTTCCCAGACCCATGAGGCAGCCACAGGGGAGACACTGAGGCAAAGTCACAGGTTAGGCACATGTAAGATCATTAAAGGCAGTCCGTCAAAGTCGAGGATGGCTTGCTTCCACTCTAAAATTCTCAGGTGACTGTACGGTCCAATGTGGGACCTACAGTCTCTGTCACAGTTAGGGCAGACAGCGGTTAAAGGAAAGGGAGGGTGGGAAGCCTGGTTTGCCGCACGCTCCTTCCGCTGTCTGCGCTTGGTTTATGCATACTCGCGGCAACGAGACTTGAGGTGCTCACCGCCCTCCTGGATGCTCTTCCACCACTTAGGGCGGTCTTTGGCCAGAGACTCCCAGGTGTTGGTGGGGATGTTGCACTTCATCAAGGAGGCTTTGAGGGTGTCCCTGAAGCATTTCCTTTGCCCACCTGGGGCTCACTTGCCGTGTCGAGACTCTGAGAAGAGCACTTGCTTTGGCAGTCTCGTGTCAGGCATGTGGCCCATCCAACGGAGTTGGTCGAGCGTGGTCAGTGCTTCAATACTGGGAATGTTGGCCTGATTGAGAGCACTGACATTGGTGCGTCTGTCCTCCCAGGGGATTTGCAGGATCTTGCGGAGACATCGTTGGTGGTATTTCTCCAGCGCTTTGAGATGTCTACTGTATATGGTCCATGTCTCTGTGCCATATAGGAGGGTGGGTATTACTACTGCCCTGAAGACCGTAAGCTTGGTGCCAGATTTGACGTCCTGGTCTTCAAAAACTCGCTTCCTCAGGTGACCAAAGGCTGCGCTGGCACACTGAAGGTGGTGTTGGACCTCGTCATCGATGTCTGCCCTTGCTGAAAGTATGCTCCTGAGGTATGGAAAATGGTCCATGTTGTCCAAGACCGCACCGTGGATTTTGATGACTGGGGGGCAGTGCTGTGTGGCGGGGTCAGGTTGTTGGAGGATCTTTGTCTTACAGATGTTTAGTGTAAGGCCCATGCTTTCGTATGCCTCGATGAAGGTGTTGACAATGGCTTGGAGTTTGGCCTCCGAGTGTGCGCAGACGCAAGTGTCATCCGCGTACCGTAATTGGATGGCAGAGGATGGGACGACCTTGGATCTAGCCTGGATAGGCAGAGGTGGAACAGATTCCCGTTTGTTACTGCTCGGAATGCTGAGCTGGGGGCGACGTTTCCAGTCTGAGCCCCTGGATTCTCTCTCTCTCTCCTTTTTTTCCCCATTTTCTCTTTATCTATTCCTTTTTCTCTATTTCTCTCCCTCCCAATCAAATTTTTCCATTCTGTTTTCTCATTCCCTTTCCTCACTTCTATCTCTTTCTCCTTTCTCTTTTGCTCCATTCCTTCCCTCTCTCCCGCACCCTCCTTCTCTCCCACACCCTCCCTCTCTCCCTCCCCCTCCCTCTCTCTCTCTCTCTCTCCCTCTCTTTCTCCCTCCCCTGAGTGTGGTTTCTGTACTGAACTCCTTTGGTCCATTGAAGAGGCTCCTGGACTTGTTGCTGAGCAATACGGAACTGGCTCCGGGATCTCGCCCCGTTCAGAGCTCGCTGATCTCCCCCAGATGATCTCTTACCAGACTTCTCTGTGAGAACGACTCAGCTGCTATTACTTCAAGGACTCCGGAGAGCTTCCGACCCATCCTCAGGTTTGGATCTTACCTTCTTGTCTCTCTCCGCTCCCACGGCTCCGAGATCTCTGCCATTCTGCACCAGCGCTAAAAGCTGGTGAAGGGCCAGTTGTTTCAAGCTGGAAATGGATGTGTGGGCAGAGCGTTAGCGTGTCACTATTGCTGAAAGCCCCACACCGCCTCGAGAAACTACAGTACGTGGATGACGCTGTGTCTCCGCACATTCAGAGTCTGAACTCCAAGCCATCGTCAACACCTTCACTGAGGCGTACGAAAGCATGGGCCTTACACTAAATATCCGTAAGACAAAGGTCCTCCACCAACCTAACCCCACCACACAGCACTGCCCCCCAGTCATCAAGATCCAAGGCACGGCCTTGAACAATGTGGACCACTTTCCATACCTCGGAAGCCTATTATCAGCAAGGGCAGACATTGACGACGAGGTCCAACACCACCTCCAGTGAGCAAGCGCTGCCTTCAGTCACCTGAGGAAGAGAGTGTTTGAAGATCAGGCCCTCAAATCTGGCACCAAGCTTATGGTCTATTGGGCTGTAGTGATACCCGCCCTCCTGTATGGCTCAGAGACGTGGACCATATACAGTAGGCACCTCAAATCGCTGGAGAAATACTACCAACGATGTCTCCGCAAGATCCTGCAAATCCCCTGGGAGGATAGATGCACCAATGTCAGTGTTCTCGATCAGGCCAACATCCCCAGCATCGAAGCACTGACCACACTCGACCAGCTCCATTGGGCGGGACACATTGTTCGCAAGCCTGACATGAGACTCCCAAAGCAAGCCCTCTACTCGGAACTCCTACACGGCAAGCGAGCCCCAGATTGGTAGAGGAAACATTTCAAGGACACCCTCAAAGCCTCCTTGATAAAGTGCAACATCCCCACCGGCACCTGAGAGTCCCTGGCCAAAGACCGCCCTAAACGGAGGAAGAGCATCCAGGAGGGCGCTGAGCAACGAAGAGGGAGTGCAACGAAGGTTCATCAGACTGATTCCTGGGATGGGGAGATTCTCCTATGAGGAGAGATTGAGTAGACGAGGTCTATATTCTCTAGAGTTTAGTTAGAAGAATGAGAGGTGATCTCATTGAAACATACAAAATTCTTACAGGGCTTGACAGGGTAGATACAGGGAAGATGTTTCCTCTGGCTGGGGAGTCTAGAACCCGGGGTCACAGTCTCAGCATAAGGGCTCGGCCATTTAGGACTGAGAAGAGAAGAAATTCCTTCACTCAGAGGGTGGTGAATCTTGGGAATTCTCTACCCCAGAGGCCTGTGGAGGTTCAGTCGTTGAGTATATTCAAGACAGAGGTCGATAGATTTTTGGGTATTAAGGGAATCAAGGGATATGGGGATACTGCAGGAAAGTGGAGTTGAGGTAGAAGATCAGCCATGATCTTATTGAATGGCGGAGCAGGCTCGAGGGGCTGATTGTCCTACTCCTGCTCCTAATTCTTATGTTCTTATAGCCTTAGTTAGATCACACATGAAGTACTGTGTACAGGTCTGGTTGCCATATTTTAAGAAGAATATAGAGGCATTGGAGAGAGTGCAAAAAATTATTTACAAGCATGAAGTCTTGTTACAGCTATATAAGGTATTGGTGAGGCCACTGCAAGTTCAGAGAAGGTTCACTAGGTTGATTCCGGGGATGAAGGGGTTGACTTATGAGCCTCTACTCATTGGAATTCAGAGGAATGAGAGGTGATCTTATCGAAACGTATAAGATTATGAGGGGGCTTGACAAGGTGGATGTAGAGAGGATGGTTCCACTGATGGGGAGAATAGAACTAGAGGGCGTAATCTTAGAATAAGGGGCCACCCATTTAAAACAGAGATGAGGAGAAATTTCTTCTTTCAGAGGGTTGTAAATCTGTGGAATTCGCTGCCTCAGAGAGCTGTGGAGGCTGGGACATTGAATAAATTTAAGACAGAAATAGAGAGTTTCTTAAATGACAAGGGAATTAGGGGTTATGGGGAGTGGGTGGGGAAGTGGAGCTGAGTCCATGATCAGATCAGCCATGATCTTACTAAATGGTGGAGCAGGCTTGAGGGGTCAAATGGCCTACTCCTGCTCCTATTTCTTATGTTCTTAGGTATAACCTTGCATTTCTGGTATCATATTAGGAAAGGATGAACAGACTGGGTCTCTTTTCTCTTCAAAACAGAAGGCTGAGGGGTGACTTAATCGAGGTCTTCAAAATTATAAAAGGTTTCGATAGAGTAGACAAAGAAAGAGTGTTTCCACTTGTGGGGAAGAGCAAAACTAGAGACCGTAAATATAAGATAGTACCAAGAAATCAAATAGAAAAATCATGAAACCTCTTTACTCAAAGAGTGGTGAGAATGTGGACCTTGCTACCACAGGGAGTGGTTGAAGTGAATAGTTTAGATGCATTTAAGGGGAGGTTAGACAAGCATATGAGGGAGAAGGGAATAGAGGGTTATGCTGATCGGGTTAGATGGGGAAAGACTGGAGGAGGCTCGAGTGGAGCATAAACGCTGGCTAAGACTGGCTGAGCTGTATATTCTACGTAAAAGGCTCGACGGCTGAATGGCAAACTCATATTCCTATGTACTATAATATATCCCTCTCTTAGATCATCTCTCAGACTTCCTCCTTTATAGACTGAAAAGCCCAAATCTCTCCAGCCTTTTCTCATAACAGAGACCTTTGACACTGCTTAGAATGTACAGCACAGAAACAGGCCAACTGGTCCATGCTGGTGTTTATGATAGAGTTGACACATGGGGAGAAATTTGAATCGTTAGCGCCCCCGGGAGCATTAACGGGCACAAATGATTTATTGCGCGAGTCCGCTGCAGCCTCTTGCAGAATTCCGGCCGTGCCCCGCCCCTGCCAGTAACGCCCCAGGCTGCCGCGCCGGCGATTGTGACATCATCACTGTGCGCAGTGACCCCGTCTTCATCCCGAGGCGGAATTTCAGTACCGCCCCGCAGACCGGGCCGCCCTCCGCTCGCGGGGCAAAAATTAAAGGGGAGGTGCGGTGCCGACATTTTGACAAATGGGCGACGTTGCCCCCCCGGGGTCCATGCCGCGATGTTGCAGCGCCGGCACTCCGCTTCTCTGCCGGGCTGCGGCCACGGTACCCCGCTCCCTGGTGGTGTGGTGGCGGCCCCTTCTCCCCCGATGCCCTGCTCGCCGCGTGCCTTCCCCTTTAATGGAAGGGGAGGACCCGATGCTCCCAGCCAACGCTACGCGGCTCTTCGCGTCACAGTGGGAAATCTGCGCGTTTGCCCCCGCCCCCCCCAAGGTCCCGCCCCCCACCCCCCCGAGAGGAAGCGGAGCACGCGACATTGCGCTCCATTTCCTCTCGCGGCCGGTAACCCCGATTTCACAGCTGTGGCGGGATTTCTGCATCGGAGCAGGAAGTCCCGCCTTGTTTCGGTTAGCGCCCCCAAACGGGTTGTCACCGAATTTCAACCCCAGAGTGTTCCCACTTGTGGGGAAGAGCAAAACTAGAGGCCATCAATATAAGAGTCACCAAGAAATCCAATGGGGAATTCAGAAGAAATGTGTTTACCCAAAGAGTGGTGAGAATGTGGAACTCACTACCACAGGGAGGCAAATAGTATTATAGCTGCATTTAAAGGATAGAGTTAAAGAAAGAAAGACTTGCATTTATATCGCCCCTTTCACAACATCACGACATCCTAAAGCGCTTTACAGCCAATGAAGTACTTTTGGTGTGTAGTCACTGTTGTAATGTAGGAAACGCGGCAGCCAATTTTCGCACAAACAGCAATGCGATAATGCCCAGATAATGTGTTTTTTTGTTATGTTGATTGAGGGATAAATATTGGCCAGGACACTGGGGATAACTCCCCTGCTCTACTTCGAAATAGTGCCATGGGATCTTTTACATCCACCCGAGAGGGCAGACGGGGCCTCGGTTTAACGTCTCATCCGAAATGAGGAAGGCTCAAGTGGAGCATAAATGCCGGCATGGATTTGTTGTGCCGAATGATCTGTTTCTGTGCTGTATATTCTATGTAATCCTATGTAAGTGATTTTAATATCTCATCTCTCAATAATGCTGACCGCAGATTCTGATATCTGCAGCAACTGGACAGTGGTTTCAGACCCTTGCATTATTGATCATCGTGTTCTTGTAGCTGTCCTTCAGCTTCAGAAATGGGGTTGCTCTTAAAATAGTTTTACATTTAGATGAAATGCCAAATTGACTTCTTTGAGCAAAGTTTCCAGTGGGTTGTTTATTCACACTGATTGGAGTAGCTGCCAAGCTTGTGTTCAAATATTGATACACCATTGCCATCTAGTGGTGAAGCTGCACTACAAAGCCTTTGCTTTGCTGTGACCAGTGGTGTGGCAGGACATGGGAGGAGGTGAACGGTAGCTTGACTCATTTGACAGCAATTTTGTTGGAAGGATGGGCTACAAAAGAACAAGTTTAATCCACGTTTGAGTTGCTACCCTCATCCATTTCAGTAGCAGTCAATCCCTAATGGGAAGCTGCCTCTTCAGCACTGGGATATTGATCCACGTCCAGCAACAACCTTAAGTGTTGACTGTTTAACAGGCCCCGGCAGCATTTAGAAAATTGCCACATTGTCCATGCTTCTGTTAATGGCCTGCGTGAGGTACCCTGACACTGTGAATCAGTTTTGGCAACTGTTTCAATGTCACTCTTTAGGGCTGAGAATCCCTCCTTTTGGTTTCAAGTGTACTGCATTCTGATATTGGCCGCTCTGGGAAATATCAGCACAGCTCCATACGTCGCAATGAGTTTGTGATCCCGTCGATCTTCCTGACCTCAAACCTCGTTCCTGGCATTCACATTGGGCCGTGCATTTACCAGCTCCGTAATCGTGGGAGCTAACTGATAAACTTGGGTTAATCCTTGCCCCCCCTGGTCAGGTGGGCAGTTATAATCGCCCAGGCTCCTTGTCCACCGGGAGCTGACCGTATCTGATCTTCATCTGCTCCCCCATAGCAAACTGGAAGGATGCCCGCCCAAAGGTGGCGGGGTCCTTTTTAACATGTGTGTCATCGGGACCCGGCGACGTCATCGGGACCCGGCTGCGATTTTAACTCGCCAGCTTGAGAGGGAAGCGACAACGAGTTTCGCGCCTGGCCAATCTGGTGAGGGAGCAGAGTGGGACCAAAAGAGGCTTAAAAGGGAAAGTTTTAAAGATTACTTTTTAAACTTTCCTTGTGGTGCCAGCAGGAGAAGGAGCGTTCCTCCAGACCCTGCTAGAAAAGCTTAGGCCTCCACTGCCGTGATATTGCTCCTCCATCTTCTCCCCCCACTTGCCCGCTGATGGTGGGTGGCCTCTGTAAGACTAGGATCACAGGTCACACACAGATTACCCAAAGGGTCTTTGGAGTCAGAAGGCATTTTATTCAGGAGCGGCAGTTCAAATATAGTCAAACATAACACACAATCAGGATAGACATATGACCATGATAAGTAGCTGATATTAGTCCCGACCAGACAGGCGGCTGCTGGCACGAAGAGCTCTTCTCTGCACCATCTGCACTGGAAAGCGTTTGAGATATCTCATTCATTGACTTTTTAGGGGTGAGCCTGAGGTAAAATGATGGACAGGATCATTTAACCTATAAGGGCTCTTCCCAAACTAGGGTGCCCAATAGTTCATCGAGTTCTTTATCTCAACTGTTAGGTGAAACTCTCCTCTCCACATGTCTTTCCTGTTTATACTTTCTGAAGGCCCATCTCTCCTGTCCTTATCCTCCCAAGGTTGGAGTCAGACAAGCCATTCTTGGCCTCCAGATGTTTGGAGCTGCCTGTTATCAGTTGTTTATGTTCATGCTGTTCAAGTCACTTTAGCTATTGTACCATGGAATGAACCCACCAATTCTAACACCAGTCTGAAGAGACTTTTTTTCTCTCAAGTTATTTCTTCCAATTCACGATTTCTTCCAATCCACGATGTCTTACACCTCCGGGCACAGTGATTATCCGTTGCTTCCCGCCCAGCGTGCTTTAAATAAGAACCCAAGTATGAAAAAAGCCCGGGCCTCATTGTTGGAACAGCAATGCAATATGTAACTCGCCAGCTGAAAACCAGCCTGCAGTAAAAATTCGGGGCCATTATCTTTTTTTTCATCTTGAAAGCAGAACAAATAAAAATAAATCCTCAGTAATGGAACGGTTTGTTTTTGCTGTGTTCTCACTGACTCCCTTAACATCACATCGATGTCAGAAAATGATGTTCTCTTCACTCAGTGTAGAAATAAAAATGATGCCTATCTATTGAACGGGTATTGAATAATGATCGCACATTTGGTAATGATACAGCGAGCATGTCCTAAAAGGGCCTGTTGCAGTGAGAGATTAAGCCATTAACTGTGTATGACATTGCTGAGAGTGCATAGTACGCTTTCTGTATTAATGAGAGAACCATAAGCAGTATTTGTTGTACCCGAATGTTATAATTGAAAGTATATTACAGAAATAACGGCCCAGATTTTTGCAGTGGGTAATGACGGCAGATTGTCAGCGTTCACTGACATTACCCCTCTGAAAATGACCATAATGTCAGGATTTAGCGCATGCGCATCTAAGCGCGGAAATCCTGAAGTTGCAGTCAGTCATTCACTGCTCTAATACAGACTGCACTGTGGACATACAGCGCCCCCCCGCCTCCCCGACAGCCGGCAATCAGTAGAACTGACAATGCTAGAGCTTTTCCGTGCTAATCTCACAGTTAAATAACCCATTAAATGTTAAGCCTTGTTGGATTAGATGTAACTGAGGTTTTAACAATGTATTGACTGCTAAATCACTGTCTGGCCCTGAAAAACTAATTTTTATACTTACAGCATGTCAAATTTCTCCATTATGATAAAAAAATGTAAACCTTCAATTTAAAAAAGAGTTTATTCACGTTATTTCAGCTTTTAACTAATCCCCATGTGAAAGCCAATCTTTATTTCGCTCTCTGTAACATTTAAAAAAAATGAAGATTAAAAACTGCTTTTTATTTCCTGGTTTGCTGTCTGAGAATTCCTCAATGTGAGTGGCTGCTTGGTCAGCTTGTTGACATCACTGCAGCTCTTTGCTGGGGATTCCCATTACCCAGTGCTACAACAAATTGCACATCGAGAAAGGTAAGGTCGCGATCTCTGTGGGCAGCTTTCTTCAAGGTTGGCGGTGAGCGCCTTAGCTTCGCCGCTGACCACAAATGATGGGCCAGTGTCTGATGTAGTGAGTGTTGGAAGGCAGCCCTGTATCCTGCAGCCTTACGCGTTCATGCCTTGCACATTCATCAATGTTTTTTTAAGCCACAAAGATACATTTGCTTCACTGTATTAGTGACAAACATGTTGTTGTGTTTAATATGAAATTCATTCGCCCAGAGGCTTTTACTTTATTTTTTTTTAAATTTAGTTAAAATCAGCAACAGAGGAACTTCATACGGCTTCACTGTACAGTCAAACCTGTACAGTTAAGCTGAGGCACTGTCCGCCCTCTCAGGTGGACGTAAACGATCCCTTGGCACTCTTTCGAAGAAGAACAAGGGAGTTATCCCCGGTGTCCTGGCCAAGAATGATCCCTCAATCAACATCACTAAAAAACCATTTATCTGGTCGTTGTCACATTGCTGTGTGTGGAAGCTTGCTGTATACAAGTTGGCTGCTGCGTTTTTCACATTACAACAGTGACTACAATCCAAAAATACTTAATTGGCTGTAAAGTGCTTTGAGACGTCCGGTGGTCGTGAAATGCGCTATATAAATGCAAGTCTTTCTTTCTTTATAAGTGGACACACCTAGAAAATGGACACCTGCAAAATAAAATGGACACTTATTGCGAGAGCTAAATAAATTAACCTGGTTAAAATACATGAGAGGCTCTCTGAAACCACGGACACTCGCAAATTACGATCTACGAACAGCCTTCAATGCACCAAGTCTGCTTTTCAATTTAATGCACAGGACACAGCCTGTTGCAAATCTGCAGCATCTGGAAGTGTCACTGAGTCACAATGAGGGGCGCTTCCCCATGCAGCTCGCTTCCTTTCCACCCCCAAGTCCCCGTGAGATCAGCGTATGCCAGTCGACCCGGGGCGGCAACGGGTTTTGTGGAAGAAACGGCATTTGTGGGATGGGGAGCTCTGTAATCAGCAGGCATAGCGCCAGAGAGGCGGCTCTGTCCCAGGGACAGAGGAATTTCTCTGTCACTATGGATGCTGGGTAAATAATTGTATACAGTGCATACTGTAATGTATTGGTTTCATGGGTTCTTTGCTTAAGAATTCATTGCAACACATTGCTAATAAAGCAACTAGTTCGTAATAGCAAAAGGCTTAACAATCACACTACACATTACCAGTTCATCCACCAGGCACACAACCACCTGCCTCACCATGGATCCCCTGAACCCAACTGGCTGGGTTTTATTGAGTCTTATTAAGCCACTCACAACTCAACAGCTCTGCAAACCTGTGAGCATACTCACGGGTGCATACATTACACATAAAACGACCATTTTGAAAATAAGGACACCTGTAAAATAAAGGATAGATGATACCATTCGCTGAGGTGTCCGTGATTTGCAAGTTGCACTGTAATTTCAAAGCACAGTTTCAACCCACAAAGTCTTAATCATTAGGGAATGGGGTGTCAGAGAGAACGAATAGGACGCTGTTCGCCATTCATTCTCCAACTCAACCCATGTTAGGCACTCTCCATAGTGCCCAAGGCATTTCAAATACTCCCAAATTCTGAGAATACTGGAGGTTATTCTAGGTTCTGGTTCTGGCTCACTCCAGATACGTTTTCCTTGCGCCCGGTGCAAACACTGTGCCTCCATCGGCTTGCTCACACTCACTAGTAACTGAAATGTGGCCGAGTGCGTGGAATAATTTGGGATAGCATACCCTGAATGGGCAGTGAATCCTTTTATTGTTACCACTATATTTCAGGTGTGGACTGGGTGGTACGATGCGGTAGACTTTGGGCCTGAATTTATGGTCGGAGGCTTCCTGGCGGGAAATGCCTCTGAGCCGCAAATAAAGTCCTCGCCGACCTTCTGCCTCGGGATCCACCGAGACCCGTGCTCTTGGGCCTCCACCCCATACACCTGTGTAAAGGCCCATGTATCCCCGGGACGCAGGCAGTTCGCCAGCACCCAAGATCGCGTGGGCCAACCATAGAATCATAGAAAACTCACAGATAACTACAACACAGAAGGAGGCCATTTGGCCTATCGTTTCTGTGCCACTAACCAATAAAAGGAGAGCCCCATTCATGTTCAAAGGGATGGGATTCCATATAGAAATCCTATAAGCACGAATGAGAATCACATAAAAATCATTTACATAATACATTTTTAAAAATTACATGCTTAAAGTTAATTAAGGTACAATTTAATTAAATATTGAACACAAAAATGTGAAAAATAAATGTAAACATTTTAAAGGGGTTAAAAATAACTTGAACTTATTTTACAGGTTATGTTGAAATAATTTTTTAAAATTTATTTTTATTTTCATTTAAACACTTACGTTAGTACAAGCAGGCCTGCTTTTACCAGGCATAAGAATTTCATGGGCATTCACAGGGCAGTAGTTGCTCAACTACTGTGGAGGGATGTGATCGGGGCCCAGGGGAGGCGTGAGTTCAGGGCCAGGGGCCCAGGGGCAGCACGGGCCAGCCCACACTGCGATATGTGTGCGCACTCGGTCCGTGCAGCAGAGCAGGTCTCTAGTCGTCTTGGTTAATCCTTGCCACTGTACTAAGACCTAGCTCTGTCAAGCCCGTGTGGTGGCTGGTGTGCAATTCCCACATTAAAAAAATCCACGCACAGGCATCTTCCACCCTTCAGGATGTAGTTCAGGACCTGGAATATTAGGTCCTTCATTGAAACACCTGTGAACGTATCCTTTTTTGGCATGGAAGCAGGTCATCCGCGTTTTGAGGGACTGCCTGTGATGATGATGATGATGTCCTTTTCCCCGGGATGCGGAGGATCTGTCAAGAAGATTCCTGACAGATCGCAAGTTCCGGGATTTCACGCATGCGCTTTGCGTGGGCAAACCCGGAACGTGCAGGGGTTCTTTACGAGCGGTACCCGCGTACGCAACCATAGGCCCCAGAAAATCCGGGCCATGAGCTTTTCAACTCGGAGACGTGGTGCAAAGGCTCCTCGGTGTGTTGGCTGCAAAGATTCTCCTCTCAATCAGTTCCTCGTGAGTGTGAACCTATAGCTCGAACAGTCCCTAATTCACAACTAATTACTAATCTTATTCAGGATGGCTACAGTAGGAAATGGAACAAACGTTGCACTGGTACACTTGTGAGGTTGGGCCTGAGGCACATTGTTGGGATGGTCCACAGTCTGCTTCACTCTCTATCTAGCTGTGCCTGACCTTTGTGGTTGGTGCTGACAGTGGGTGCCTGAAATGGATTGATTCCTACTTCCCAGCACTCAAATTACTCGCCGGGATGAGCACAAATTGTGCGCTCTGTTTCCATCGCTGAGTTTCTGTGGACGTTTTGTCTCTTGAAGCAAGATGGGCTTTTGAAGGGATGTTTATCTTCCTATTTTTAAGTGCGATAATGTAAACCCAATGAAAGTAAGAGGCGCCATAAAGAACTAATAAGAAACCACAGACAAAATGTTTCAGTTGTTTCACATTCTGTGCAGCCAGCAGCTTGTGACCGCACCTCTGGATAAAGCAGTTGAGGTCCCAGAAAGAGTCATCATCATCAGAGGCAGTCCCTCGGGATCGAGGAAGACTTGCTTCCACTCTTAGCATGAGTTCTTAGGTGGCTGAACAGTCCAATATGAGAACCACAGTTTCTGTCACAGGTGGGACAGATAGTCGTTGAGGAAAGGGGTAGGTGGGACTGGTTTGCTGCACGCTCTTTCCGCTGCCTGCGCTTGATTTCTGCATGCTCTCGGCGACGATACTCGAGGAGCTCAGTGCCCTCCCGAATGCACTTCCTCCACAGGGCGATCTATGGCCAAGGACTCCCAGGTGTCAGTGGGGATGTCGCACTTTATCAGGGAGGCTTTAAGGGTGTCCTTGTAAAGTTTCCTCTGCCCGCCTTTGGCTCATTTGCCGTGGACGAGTTCCGAGTAGAGCACTTGCTCTGGGAGTCTCGTGTCTGGCATGCGAACTATGTGGCCTGCTTGCTCAATCATCTTCTCCCCGTGGCCGAGGAATTTCTCCCAGAGTCGCAGTGCAGATTTCGTCCCCTCCGGTGCACAACAGACATGATTTTTGCAGCACGACAGCTGCAGGAGAAATGCAGGGAACAGCGCCAGCCCTTATACATGGCCTTCTTCGACCTTACAAAGGCCTTTGACACTGTTAACCGCGAGGGTCTATGGAGCGTCCTCCTCTATTTCGGATGCCCCCAAAAGTACGTCACCCAGAAAGAGTAACAGATGAAGCAAATCACAGCCAAGTTATAAAAGGATCCTTGAGAAACTGTACATAAAGCAGTGTTTTATTATTTCACTACCGAATCCATAGCCACTTAAAACATTTATTATCTTCTTGTCTAGATTAATCACATAGTTTCACTTGTGAATTCACTCCTTTTATCGCCCATCTACTGAAATAATACCTATCAACTCGGATTTTTACTATGCACTTAAATCCTTGTACGGAAATCCTGTACAGAGCTCTGGTTAGACCTCACCTGGAGCACTGTGTTCAGCTTTGGGCACCGCAACTCAGGAAGGATATATTGGCCTCGGAGTGGGTGCATTGACCAGAATGATACCAGGGGGAAAAGGGTTAAATTATGAGGACAGGTCACATAGACCAGTCTTGTATTCCCCCGAGTATAGAAAATTAAGGGATGATCTAATTAAGGTGTTTAAGATGATTGAAAGAGTTGAGAAAGAAACTGTTTGAGAGATAAACTATTTCCTCTGGTGGGGGGAGTCCAGAACAAGGGGGCATAAGCTGGAAATTAGAGCCAGGCCGTTCAGAGGTGACACAGGAAGCAATTCTCCACACAAAGGGTCGTGGAAATCTGGAACACTTTCCCCGTTGAGGCTGGGGGTCAATTAAAAATTTCTAAACGGAGATCAGTAAATTTTTGTTGGGCAAAGGTATTAAGGGACATGGAACTAGGGCATGTAGATGGAGTTAAGATACAGATCAGCCGCGATCTAATTGAATGGTAGATCAGGCTCGAGGGGCTGAATGGCCTTCTCCTGTTCCTAGGTTCTGAGAATGCACTGATCACATTCCATGATGCCAATATATCAATATCATCCACAAGTGAGAGAACATTGTACTTACAACTGGAACCATTCCTGTGTCAACCGCATTATCACCGATGGAACGTTTGAGACTGAGATTTAACCTAATTAATAAAATGACCCCTGGAAAAATAATATTCCGTGCAGAACAGGGGACATATGGATCCCTATAATTTCAAAATGTGAAATCAAAGAGCCAAAGTTTTGTAGCAGAATATCTGGATGCACCACTTTGAGGAGTTGTTCAGTGACGTAGAAATTGAGGTGGAAAATTGGTTGAGAATCTGCCTCAAAAGGATGTATGCAGTCGTTCTGTTGCCATTTGTTTATAGGAATAGCAAGTGAGAGGATATCATGGCCATGCTCAACAGCAATATTAATCAGGCTGAGCCCAGCTCCCTATCAAAAAAAACAGTTAAAAATAGCTACAACCACTTCATTCACTATAAAAGCCCAGCAATGGTCATCATAAATACACGATGGCCCTCAGACACACCATGCACAGTTCAAAAGAATAGGAGTTAAAATGGCATAACAGCAACAAGGGGAGGCTAGACAAGTGTACGAGGGAGAAGGGAATAGAGGGTTATGTGGATAGATTTGGATGAGGAAAGATGGGAAGAGGCTCGAGTGGAGCATAAGCGGCGACATGGACGGTTGGGCCCAATGGCCTGTTTCTGTGCCGTATATCCTACGTGAACAACAACCTGTATTTATATAGATAAAGCATAGCGTAATGGTTGGGCGATGAGAACCGTGAGTTTTGAAGATCGAAATAGAAGAGGAAGACTGAGGCAGGTCGGGATTTGAGTAATTTTGAGTTTTTTTGGGAGGGGAAATGAGAGTTTGAAATATAGTTGTCGCTGGTCGTCCTCAATTCAGTGAGTTTGATTGGCTCAGCTCTCTTCCCAAAGCATGCGAGTTGGTAATACAGAACTGTCCATAGTTTGGCATTAAATTGTTATATTACTTAGTGAAGCTATAAAGATGGCTGATGTAGGAAATGGTGATAAATATACTGGTGTAGTAAGAGTATAGCACATTTCTAGGACAGAGGAGGGGAAAGGTTCACGCTGTACCCTGGAATGTCAGCTGTGGCTCAGTGGGTGGCACTCTTGCCTCTGAGTCAGAAAGTCGTGGGTTCAAGTCCCGCTCCAGGAACTTGCAGTACAAAAAATCTAGGCTGACACTCAAGCGTGCAGTGCTGAGGTGCCGTCTTTCAGATGAGACATTAAGCCAAAGCCTCGTTTGCTCTCTCAGTTGGATGCATAAGATCCCATGGCACTAATTCGAAGAAGAGCAGGGGAGTTATCCCCGATGTCCTGGCCAATATTTATCCCTCAATCAATATAACAAAAACAGATTATCTGGTCATTATCACGTTGCTGTTTGTGGGAGTTTGCTTGGTGCAAATTAGCATTTCTTACATTACAACAGTGACTGCACTTCAAAAGTACTTCATTGGCTGTAAAGTGTTTTGAGACATCCAGTGGTCGTGAAAGGCGCTATATAAATGCAAATCTTTCTTTTTTTCTTTCTTATTCTACCTGTCCCGGCAATGCTAAAACTGGAAGTATTATACTTCCCAGCACTGATGTCTCTCACCTTGATGAACCAAAATCTCCCTGAAAAAGGCATTGGCATGGAGCGACTTCAGTTTGGTGGATGTAGCAAGGCAGTGGGGAAACTGGAGCAACAGAAAAAGCATCTTTTGTGGGGCTATACAAGAAGAACCAAAAGAAGAAGCTGTCATTGGCTAGAAGCAAGGACCACCGCTTATTATTAGAACTGAACCAGGCCAGTAAAATTGGCTTTATATGACTCTACTGTGATTCTGTGGATAAGTGTGCTGAGTCATAAGAACAGGTATAACCCAGGTTAAATCCCCAATCTATACTGGTTCAGATGATTTCAGCAAAACTCTGAATACAAAGGGGAATATCCACGGAGCACCTGGCTGGAAAGCACGTGTGTGGACATTAGATAAGGACCAGGTGGTGGTACCTTCCTACTCCCTCATAAATGAATATCCTACTAACGATCACTTGTCTGAGCATATGCATGGAGAATGGACATGTGGCTGAAGCAAGCAAAGGCTGCTTGGAGCCTGTAGAGTTGTAGAACAATGTGAGACCTTGTCGCCAGAGACAAGGTGTCCCAGGTGCCACAGGGATCAGTGCTGGGGCCTCAACTATTTAAAATCTATATTAATGACTTGGATGAAGGGACCGAGTGTAATGTAGCCAAGTTTGCTGATGATACAAAGATGGGTGGGAAAGCAAGTTGTGAGGAGGACACAAAAAATCTGCAAAGGGATATAGACAGGCTAAGTGAGTGGGCAAACATTTGGCAGATGGCGTATAATGTGAGAAAGTGTGAGGTTATCCACTTTGGCAGGAAACATAAAAACTAATTATTATTTAAATGGAGAGAACTGTAAAATGCTGCAGTACAGAAACTACAAAATTGCAAAGTGTTGCACTGCAATATCAGAGGGACCTGTGGGTCCTCGTGCATGAAACACAAAAAGTTAGTATGCAGGTACAGCAAGTAATCAGGAAGGCAAATGGAATGTTGGCCTTTATTGCAAGGGGGATAGAGTATAAAAGCAGGAAAGTTCTGCTACAGCTGTACAGGGTATTGGTGAGACCACACCTGGAGTACTGCGTACAGTTTTGGTCTCCTTATTCAAGGAAGGATGTACTTGCATTGGAGGCTGTTCAGTGAAGGTTCACTAGGTTGATTCCGGAGATGAGGGGGTTGACTTATGAAGAAAGGTTGAGCAGTTGGGCCTCTATTCATTGGAGTTCAGAAGAATGAGAGATGATCTTATTGAAACTTATAAGATACTGAGGGGACCCGACAAGGTAGATGCAGAGAGGATGGTTCCACTCATGGGGGAATCCAGAACTAGGGAGCATAGTTTAAGAATAAAGGGTCGCCCATTTAAAACTGAGATGAGGAGAAATTCCTTCTCTGAGGGTTGTAAATCTATGGAATTCTCCGTCCCAGAGAGCTGAGCAGGCTGGGTCAGTCATTGAATATATTTAAGGCGGAGATAGACAGATTTTTGAGTGATAAGGGAGTGAAAGGTTATGGGGAGGGCAGGGAAATGGAGCTGAGCCCAAGATCAGATCAGCCATGATCTTATTGAGTGGCGGAGCAGACTCGAGGGGGTCAGGTAGCCTACTCCTTCTCCAAGTTCTTATGTAAAAATATCAAAAGCAAATTTCCAGCTGTTTACAGATGCATGATTAGAGCTACTGCATTTGCTATTAATACTGCACAGTTTCTAATTAGATAATCCACCAGAGCCAGAACTATGGGGCTTCTGTGGAGACAGACAAAATAATTTTGTAGACGTAGGAATGAAGAGAAATGTGATATTCCAAGAGCAAGTGAGTCATAAGCAGACAACAGAAGTCACAAGGCTGGGAGTGCAATAAGTCAATGTGTCCATTTAGCATAAGAGAAATGCTCAGCTGATAGGTCACTGTGCTGCTCAGGCCGTTGTGTGCAATGCTCCATGCTGACAGGGAAAGGTCAACTTTAACTGCAATACATCGTGTTGCATCAAACAGAAGTTCGATATTTTGAAAGTCCTGTCTCTCCGTTTCAATGGAAATATGCAGCAACTATTAACATCAGGTGGGGAGGAGAACCAGTGCCTTAATCCTTCAAAAGAAAGAGGTTGCATTTCTATAGTACCTTTAGAGCCAATTAAATTATTTTAAAGTGCACTCACTGTTATAGCTACATTTCAACAGTGAGTGCACTTCAAAAAAGCTTAATTGGCTACAAAGCGCTTTGGGTCATCCTAAGGCCGTGAAAGACGTTATTTTAATGCAAGCTCTTTCTTGCAGTCACACTGTCACTGGCTAAACACACCAAAGCCTCAGAGAAATGATCTTTTAGGCTATTTCTTTTTTAAATTTATGATTGAGTTTTTGTGCTCCTGAAGGCAATGGGTCTTTAAGCGTGTAATGTCACTGTCCACAACTCTCAGATCGGCACGAGGGAAAATGGCTAAATTTCTTTTGAAGATTTTACTTGAAAGTTGAACTAGCCCTTGTTTGTAATGGAAAACAGCATTGTTTATATCAAATATAACTCGAAGGGGGAGAAATTCGGTTGCACCTCATTTGGGGCGGTAACCCAGGCAGAGCGCTAATTTTAGCACCTTGAAAATATTTGCGCCCTCCTCCCAGAAATTTGTCAGAATCAGTTGAAGAGCTGACAGGGGTGCTAAAATCAACCGTTGCACACCAGAGCTGGGGCAGGGGGCGTGATAATGAAAGTTTGGTCGGTAAATTTGACGGAGCCATTGCGCATGCGCGGAATCCCGAATCAGATCCTGGGAAAAGCCAAGTCTTAAAGGCGAGGCATGGTAATGTACCCATTAAAGTTTTCAAAATCACTATTTCTCAAGCTGAACTCTTATTTCTGTCTGCCGCTGCAAACTCGGAGGCTCACGCACTGTGCTGTGTGTAAACACTGCACTAACTGTGATCTCTGAGGGATGCGCTTCCTCATCCCTTTAAGTAGCCACCAGTGAATGACTCTGCAAGCCTGGACCGACTGGTTTTCCAGATGTTGTTATTGGCGGGCACTCAATGAGGCGCACGCATCGAATTTACCAGCCCGGGGCGCAAACGTGGGCATTGCACCAGGAATACGCCATCTGGCCGCTAACTGAGGCGTTAGACAACCAAAAATCCAGCCCTTAAAGTGTCACATTGGCAGGATATGACAGGAGGCACATTACATAAAGGCGGCCCACTGAGCAGCCCATGGGAATTGTTTGTTAGAAGTTCCAGTGGAACGATTTACTAATGGGGAGGGATATCATCCTCCAATCACCGCCTGTCTTCATGTGCTTCAATCATTTAAAACAAAACGTTCCGCATATAATAATTTAACATAAATCAATTACTAATGGATATTGATGACTGTGTGACAGCTAGAGAATTGCGTCTTGAGCATTAAAGGTGAGGTTATAGTAAAGTTTTTTGTTAGTAAACACAAGCTGGCTTTATCTATAAGATAATCAGACAGAGCACTCTGACACTCACTGTGAAAGGCAAATCTCTCACCCTCTCACCTCCAACCCCCCCGATCGCCATTGGCGGCATGACGCAACCATCCTCCCCACCCCAATTGGAAAGTGAACACCTTTACCTGACTGGATACGTCGTGACTCTCAGTCAAACAGCCTTTTTTGTACCCCATCTACAATAATTTTTATTACTAATAAATTAAAGTGTTCAAAGCAAGTTCCTACTATACAACAGTGACTACACTCCAAAAGTACTTCATTGGCTGTAAAGCGCTTTGAGACATCCGGTGGCCGTGAAAGGTGCTATATAAATCCAAGTCTTTATTTCTTTTTTCACAGTTTTTTGAGTCGGTTACCCGTTGATGTCAACCCCTATGAGATCTTTCTCTGCAACAGTGCCTTTTGAACTTGTCTACCAACTAATGTTGACATATGGCCCACCACTTGGTGGGACCCATTAAAGAAAGACTTGCATTTATATAGTGCCTTTCAAGACCTCAGGATATTTCAAAGCGCTTCACAGCCAATGAAGTACTTTCAAAGTGCAGTCACTGTTGTAATATAGGAAACGCGGCAGTCAATTTACATGCAGCAAGCTCCAACAATAGCAATGAGATCATGACCAGATAACCTGTTTTAGCAATGTTGATTGAGGGATGAATATTGGCGAGAACACCGGGGAGAACTCCCTGCTTTTTTTCAAAATAGTGCCGTGGGATCTTTTATCTCCACCTGAGAGAGAAGACTGGGCCTCGGCTTATCGTCTCAACCTAATTTCCAAAAGATAGCATCAGCTAACCAAAGGAAAAAAGCATTTGTAATTCTATACAGTGATGGTAGTAATGTGATAATAAGCCAACACATACCCGTGCTTCCCCTGGGCCCACGCCGTTTCTGGGCTCCATAACTCACGTCTCTCCTGGGCTCCGATCACATCGCTCTACAATCCCCACAGTATTATGGTGATCACAGTTCAATTCTTTATTCGCACACATTTATTTTATGTGTTGTTACCTTGGGACTCGACTATTCCGATGCTCTGCTGGACGGGCTCCTACCTTGCACCCTCTGTAAATTTGAACTCATCTAAAACTCATTTCCTAACTTATTCCAAGTTCCATCCACCCACCACCCCTGTACTCGCTGACCTACATTGGCTCCCGTTCAGGGCGCTACGTAAGTTGTTGTTGTGTGCCTGCATTAGTTGAAGAGGAGCTGCAAGAACAACTCCTGATTGGGGGATGGGGGGTTGCAGTTGGAACAAGGCAAGGTTATGTGTTTAAAAACATTTACCTATGCATTGATGCTGGGTGCAATTGCAACCGTGCGTACGGAATCACTTTTTGAGTGCACTTATGGACTTCTGAGAGAAAGATGGAGGTGGCTTAAAAGCTCAGGTGGAGTCTCATTGTACAAGTAAAGAAAAAGAAAGACTTGTGTTTATATAGCGCCTTTCACGACCTCAGGATGTCCCATTGCGCTTCAGTGCCAATGAAGTACTTTTGAAGTGAAGTTGCTGTTGTAATGTGGGAAATGCGGCAGCCAATTTGTGCACAGCAAGGTCCCATAAACAGCAATGCGATATGGAACAGATAATCCATTGTAATGATGTTGGTTGAAGGATAAATGTTGATCACGACAGCGGGGATAACTCCCCTGCTCTTCTTTGAAATAGTGCCGTGCGATCTTTTACGTTCTCCTACGAGAGTGGACCGGACCTCGGTTTAACGTCTCATCCAAAAGATGGGGCACCTCCAACAGTGCAGCACTCCCTCAGCACTGCACTAGAGTATCAGCCTAGATTATGTGCTCAAATCCCTAGCAGGCACAAGGTACGTGTAAACTGCATGATCTTGAAAGGCAGAGGGAATTGCAACTACAACTCATCGTGAAACATCGGCAAACTGATGGAACAGAAGCTGGAGACACAGAAACTTTAGAGTCTGCTCAGGGGGATGATGTGCAACCAGCAGATAGAAAGCTGCTTACGATCAATATATTAATTTGGGAGAAATGACAAACTGTATGCAATGCTCACACTCGTACTCGAGTATGGTTCAAAAGCAGTTTTATTTTGAGTGATAAACACACAGAATAATAATGCCCAAATAACCATTCCGAAGAGAATAATTCTTCCCCCTGTATTCCATTCCTTTGTGCAATAAGTAACAGAAAATCGACCGTGGCACTGCCTACGATTAGTTGATTAAAGAAATGTTCTTTTACTTCCAGTGCTCGCAGGATGAGAAGGGGGAGGGGTTGGGCGAAAGGAGAGGAGTGCAGGAAGGGGGAACTCGCAAACCTGTGCACCCAGTAAAAACAAATTCTGAAAAAAATAAACAAAGTTTGAAGTAAAAAATAGATAATTGAGTTGACCCGAGGGTGAGATGGTAGTGAGTTGTTGGCAACAGGAGTGGAGGCCAGTCACATTGTGGTGGGGAGGTGAGGGTAAGTCGCATTGGCGAGGCGTGGTGGGATGGGGGGGAGCTGTGTGTTGATGTAAATCAGGACGAGGAGTTTGAAGTTAATGTGTTGAGGGATGGAGAGTCGATTAAAGTTGCCAAGGTTGGGTGGTAGGGGAGTGGGATTTTTTAAACAGCGTAGCATATAGCCTAAAGAGTTTGGGATGACTTGGATTTTATATCGGGTCGTACTCGGGAAGCCAGCGAAGGATGCATCGCAAAATTGAAGTGTCAATAGATGGCAAAGGTACAAAGCTGCATAAAGGTTCTGACAATAGATAATATACATTAATGATTTAGACAAAGGAATTGAATGTAATATCTCCAAGTTTGCAGATGACACTAAACTGGGTGGCAGTGTGAGCTGTGAGGAGGATGCTAAGAGGCTGCAGGGTGACTTGGACAGGTTAGGTGAGTGGGCAAATGCATGGCAGATGCAGTATAATGTGGATAAATGTGAGGTTATCCACCTTAGTGGCAAAAACAGGAAGGCAGAATATTATCTAAATGGTGACAGATTAGGAAAAGGGGAGGTGCAACGAGGCATGGGTGTCATGGTACATCAGTCATTGAAAGTTGGCATGCAGGTACAGCAGGCAGTAAAGAAGGCAAATGGCCTTCATAGCAAGAGAATTTGAGTATAGGAGCAGGGAGATCTTACTGCAGTTGTACAGGGCCTTGGTGAGGCTACACCTAGAGTATTGTGTACAATTTTGGTCTCCTAATCTGAGGAAGGACATTCTTGCTATTGAGGGAGTGCAGCGAAGGTTCACCGGACTGATTCCTGGGATGGCAGAACTGACATATGAAGAAAGACTGGATTGACTAGGCTTATATTCACTGGAATTTAGAAGAATGAGAGGGGGTCTCATAGAAACATATAAAATTCTGATGGGATTGGACAGGTTAGATGCAGGAAGAATGTTCCCGATGTTGGGGAAGTCCAGAACCAGGGGTTACAGTCTAACGATGAGGGGTAGGCCATTTAGGACCGAGATGAGGAGAAACTTCTTCACTCAGAGAATTGTGAACCTCTGGAATTCTCTACCACAGAAAGTTGTCGAGGCCAGTTCGTTAGATATATTCAAAAGGGAGTTAGATGTGGTACTTACGGCTAAAGGGATCAAAGGATACGGAGAGAAAGCAGGAATGGGATACTGAAGTTGCATGATCAGCCATGATCTTATTGAATGGTGGTGCAGACTCGAAGGGCCAAATGGCCTACTCCTGCACTTATTTTCTTTGTCTATGTTTCTATGACAGTCACCGAATAAAGGATAATGGAGGAAAGGTAAAACCACACTGGGCTGGATTTTCAGTCTTCTGCTGCTCCTGTTAGTGCCCCGGAGGGGTGGCAATGGTGGCGGTCAGCACTTCCGGGCGGGCGGCCAGCTTCTAGTGCTCCGCCGGGACATTCGGTGCCGGTTTCGATGGGGTGCGGAGTATTACCGCCCAGAAGAGGCGAGCCGGTGTGCAACGCCCCTGGTTGCGACACTGGCTCGATATTTGGATCACGCCCGATCTGTAGCACCCCGTAGAGCAACCTGGTGGGAACGCCTGTGGAAGCAGGCGTTTTGAGCAGTAACGGCCGCAGTGAGGTAAGTAATGGCGACCTGAGGTAAGTGTGATTGTTTTTCCTTTTGCGATTTATATTGTGATGACATGAGTTATTTATTGGGAATGTTTTTGGTGGGTTTTTTTCAGATCCCCCCCCACCCCCGCCGGAAGCCTCTCTTAGGACACTCCGAGGCCAGTTGTTTAGCTCGGGATTTTCACTTGCTCAATCGGCCTAGCAACCAAAAAGAGGTGTGCAATGCCTCCCTTACTGCTCTGCTCCAAACTCAGGGCCTAGCTGATGAACTTTGCAGCGGCAGACGCAAACCATTTGTCGACGCAAAATATACCACTCATCCAGGGCAACGCTGCAACAGAGGCATGTCCGAATTTCTCCGCCAATATCTTGGGCATTACTTATGAAAGTTGGCCTTGGCTTACAAATCATGTCACCGAAGGACAACATGTACGTTCAGAAATCTGAGGAGACTATGTGCATATGAGAGAATGTACTGTCAGGGAAAATGGGGTCTATGAGATCCAGTTGCAACAATAGTGAGAAAAATAGTGAGATTTGAGTAATGTCTTACTACAAGAATAGAAAGGAATATGTGTGCTGTTAAGAGGGAACCAGTAACTTCAAAATATCCTTGGGTAAAAAGAGTACAATTTGGAAGTTTGTGGATCATACAAAACTTGGCAACAGAGTAAATAGTGAACAGCAACAGAGTAAATAGTGAGCAAGATAGTAGCAGACTTCAGGAGAACATAGGCAGACTAATGAATTGGGCAGACTCATGGCAGATGCAATTTAATGCAGATAAGTGTGATGTTTTGTACTTTGAGAGAAACACCATGGAGAGGCAGCATAATCTAAATGGTACTATTTTGAGGGAGTGCAAGAGCAGAGTGACCTGGGGTGCAAAATTCACAAAGGGCATGTTGATAAGTAGTACTGGTCAGCAGAGAGCAGGAAGATCCCAAGTTCTATTCCCAGTCGTTGCTGAGTCGGCTGATTCTGACCAGGGTAGTGATGTGGGAATCAAGTTAATCTGGGCTAGAATGGAGGAATAAAGCAATCTGTTTCCCTGTCCTCCTCGTTATCCATTGACCACCACCGGTAAGTGCATGCACTCGAGTTGGGCTTGACGCTAATTTCCTGCAAGCTGACACTTACTGCCTGGGTTGAACACATGAAGAATGGTCACTTGGCTGTCCACCATACCTCAAAGTGAATCAGTACTTGAGGGATACAGGAGGAGAGAGAAAGACATATGTACTGCCCTGTGGTATTTCTTTTTGAGTTTATTTAATTGTAAATTTTCAGTCAGGTTCTTTTAAGAAAATATGCTGAAATGGGATCTCATATAGAACAGGCGGGAGGGTGGAGAATCTCCTCGGACATGCAATCTTCACAAATAAGCACAATTCTATTCATAAACAGTGGCTTGTATGAACATAGTTTTGTGTGCAAGCATTCAATAAATTTTAAAGTAATATTTTGTTCAACAACATCAGCAAACAGGCAAAACAATAAAGACCAAAAACTTGCAAGTTATTTCTCAGCTGAATGTTACCCTCCTCCAAGCTTTCAAGGGCCAAAAAGGTAAAGGACTTTCTCCTCCGTTGGGATTAATTTGTTTTCACCCACTGCCCTCCTTCCATTCTATTTCAAGTGTTTCTGTTGAGTGCAGATGTGTCCTTTGCTACTCTTTCAATATCATTAAGCCATTTGTGGATATCCTGGTACATCATATTTCTTTTGAGCAAGAAATTGAGGTTTAAAGAACAAGGCCCATGGTACTTGGTCCACCAGTAAGACACCATTAAGACTTGAAAGAGTAGCAAAGAAGATGAGGTCAGTCATTGCATTGTCATGGTTACGTGACAGCAAGCTTGGGTTTCCAATGCCGAATGAATGTAGGAGGAAGGAAGACTGCAGGAGACAATGAGTTTCACAGTTATGAGGGCCGAAGAGAATGGATTAGGACAGGGTCATGGTGTGAGGACCCTTGAATTCAACAGCGTGAAGACACAGCAAGAGGAAGAATGTATAACATGGCACATTTGAAGTTTAGGAGGAACAAGAGAGGAAAGTTCAGAGACCATACTGGTCAATAAAATTGAGGAAGGCGTGAAGGAGTGTGACAGTGATCGAAGTTGGAGGTTACAGGAGACAGAAGAATTAATAAACTTTGGTTCTATCCTGTCCAGGATGTGAGAGAGGTGCTAGAAAAGCTTCCCCATGGATTGATGGTTGCCGCAGTGTTTTACCCCTGGTTTCTAACCTTCCATATCTTCATCCTTGTCTCTTGCATTGAAAGTTTAGCAATCCCGAATTCTGCAGACTATCCAGACCATCACATCCCCTCCCCCTCCCCCAGCGCCCGCCAAAACTTATAGCTCACGATGGGGAAGCTTCAGTTTTGTATGCCTTTTGAATTCTCCATCCAGTTCTACAGTAACCAATCCCAACTGCAACCTACAGGGTTGACGGGTGTAGTTCCAGCTTGTGTTACTGCAATGATGTGTGCCATTGTTTAGTTATAACTTCCCAGCAACAGAATTTCAAATTTTGGAACATTTCACATAAAATGCTGCTTTCCTTTAAAAGCATTTGCAACCCACCTTTCTTCATGATATTTGGTGGCCAGTGGTTGGCCACAGTAAAATAAATTGAAGAAAGAAAGACTTGCATTTATATAGCGCCTTTCACGACCACCAGACATCTCAAAGCACTTTACAGCCAATTAAGTATTTTTGAAGTGTAGCCTCTGTTGTAATGTGGGAAATGCGGCAGCGATTTTGCACACAGCAAGCTCCCACAAACAGCAATGTGATAATGACCAGATTATCTGTTTTTGTTATGTTGATTGAGGAATAAATATTGGCCAGGATATTCAGGAAAACCCCCCTGCTCTTCTTTGAAATAGTGCCATGGGATCTTTTACATCATCCCGAGAGGACAGACAGGGCCTCAGTTTAACATTACATCTGAAAAACGGCACCTCCAACAGTGCAGCGCTCCCTCAGCACTGCAGTGGAGTGTCAGCCAGATTTTATGTGCTCAAGTCCCTGAAGTGGGACTTGAATCCACAACCTTCTGACTCAGAGGTGAGAGTGCTACCCACTGAGCCACAGCTGAATCTCTCGTATGTAAGCACCTGCCATCCACACAGGTACACACTTGAATACAAACCCAACTCATGTCTAGCTTTGACATTGTTTCTTAACAGGGTTGGAAGCAGCTGTATTTATTATAAATTTACGTTGCCTTTAACAGTCCTTTATCACAGATCCCCAACTGCCATTCGAATTCTCATTATCATGTGAGTTGTAGAAGGAAGGGATTGTGGCTGAGTTTGTTTTACTGTGGAGTACAAGATATTAACCTACTTGGCCATCACCTGATGAATTAATCATCGCTCAGTCCCAAAGACTTTACACTGTCATATATTATGCCCTTATCGAGACTGCTATTGAGCTAATTCTTGCTTTTTTAATTGTATTGCATTTCCCTAGACCAGTTTAGAGTGTCTTCAGTTACCACTGCAGCCTCAGGAGAAAGTGTTTGCATTTATATCATGCCTGTCACATCCTTGGAGCATCCCAAAGTGTTTTGCAGCCCATGAATTGTAAGTGTGATCATTTGTTGTAATGTAGATACATGGCCAGCCAACTTGCGCAAGGTCCCACAGGCAGCGATCAGATGAGTGGCCAGGTAGTCTGTTTTGGACGGGTTGGTTGAGGGACGATTGCTGGTCGGAACGCGGTTGAGAATTTGATGCTCTTGGCTGAAAACGCAGACGGGAGCTTGGTCTAGGATCTGGTCTGAACAACGGTACGTACTTCCAACAATGCGGCCCTCCTTCAGAATGGCAGAGTAATGTCGACTGTGACAGGACTGGGTAACAGATAAAATGGTTACTGCTGTCTTAAGATTAACCAGAGAGGAGTCACTTTCTCACCTTGTTGTAACTGTGATAATGCATTAATGGAACATGCTGAGCAGCAATCAGGGTCACACTGAACGGGTGGGCATCCCTGCGATCAAGCAGTGGACCTTGTGTCTCTACAGCTATTTTAGTTGAACCTGTAAATCAAGTGCCGCCTTATTAAAGGGACACTAAAACCAACAAATTAAACTTTTGATGTTAAATGGATCAAATTAAAATTTGGTTGCCGGGGGTGATGATGCACTCCAGTCTCCCCGGTGCCCACCTCTCGTGGAAATCTGCGAGCGTACCGGTGGACACCGTGTGCTCCATCTCCAGGGACACCCTGGCCCGGATGTAACCATGGAAGAGAGGCAGGCAGTCGGGCTGAATGACCGCCCGCTGCCTGGACCGGTTGATGGTCACCTTGGCCGTGCCCAGGAGCAGTCCTATGAGGAGGCCTTCCGACCTGCCCGCTCCCCTCCACACAGGGTGCCCAAAGATCAGGAGCGTGAGACTGAAGTGCAACCAGAATTTTAGGAGCAGCCCCTTCAAATATTGGAACAAGGGCTGCAACCTGACACACTGCACATCGACATGGAACACGGACTCTTCCAGACCGCAGAAATTGAAGGTGGCCTGGGAATCCGTGAACCGACTTAAAAACCGATTGCACGGGACTGCTCCATGCAACACCCTCCAGGCCAAGTCCCCTGCCTGCACGGTATTTCGAATACCATGGCAACCAGGGCCTTCAGATCTGTCTCAGATTCATGTGATTTTTTGGGGGGGAAAACCTCCTTTATTTTTGGCAGGGAAATATCCCTCATCCGTGTGGATTAGTTCCTTTGGAAATTGTAGCAAAAGTGTATTTACACAGGCTGCTCAGCAGGCTCTTGTTTCTGTGGTTTATTTCCACATCTCTGACACTTTTGATATTATATTTGCTATAAGCAGTAGTGCCAACTGAAAGCAAGCAGAGCATACACTTTTCAGTTAAATATTCCAATGCAAGTTAGCCATTTTTTCAATGCAAGAGCAGCAGTGATTCAAGTACTGTTTTGGGGATTCTGGCCTCCATCCAGAGAGAGAGCCCCACTGAATACAGTTCAATTCAATAGTTTGAAGGTACGATTATGTGGTGGTGGAGTGCACCTGACACCAGTTGAACTGTCGTCCAACACGAATCGGTGCCTTCAGGAGAGTAGAGGAGAAAACTGAGAGGAAAAAGTTCCTTCTTGTATTTCAATTAAATAACACAGAAGCTGACACAAAACAACATGATAAATGATCAAATATCATAATGCAATTCAAACTTACCCCATCAACACAAAATAAAACTGACTGACAATGCATTACCTAACTGGCTGGTTGGGGCTGTTCGCCTGATTTGCAAGGTACCATCAGACGAGAACCTCTTTATACCCTCGAATTTCAGTCAGTCACATGCAAATTAGTCCCAAGCCGGAATCAATGATTTTTTTTTATCACCCTACTCTATTTTTGCTGCGTGCTCATATAGAGCAGGCTCTAGAGTGATTTACGGCCCAGCCCTTGGCGAATTTGCATCTTAAGGTGTGTTTCACTGTTGGGTCAAAAGTTGTTTGTCTCTTTTGATATCTTTATCTGCATTGCTTTTGTTGCACTGCTTTCCTGCTGCTGTTTGGCCCTGATTTCTCACCCCCATCTGCAATGTATGTACCTGTGAGGATGCTCGCAGGTTGGTGGAGCTGTTGAGTTGGGAGTGGCTTAGCCAGTCTCGTGATGTTCACAAGACTCAATAAAACCCCAGCCAGTTGGGTTCGGGGGATCCACGATGAGGCAGATAGTTGTGAGCCTGGTGGACGAACTGGTAATGTGTCGTGTGATTGTTAAAACTTTTGCTAATCAACCAACTAGTTCTGAATAGCAATGCGTTGCTATGAATTCTTAAGCAAAGAACCCATGAAGCAAATACACGACATCATCCATTGCTATAATTGACCCTGTAACACATTGTAAGCAAAGCAAAGCATCCAGCATGAGAAGTCTATTGTACACTCCTGTAGCACTCTTAAACTTGGATGAGGATGGAATGTTGCAGAGAAGACAACAAAGGCAGGTGTGATTAAATCTGAGGCACCCATTCACCCTTGTCCCCAAATATCGGCTGCCTATAGTGACATCACTATTCATGACACCACCAGTCCCAGGCTGAATGGAGATGATTGGGGAATTCCCCCATCAATCGTGCCCGCTGTGAGTGACTACGATTGATTTTACGCATAATATTTGTATTGTGTAACTATCCTCCTCTCACTGCTTTTGCTGGAGAAATCACTTTGCTTTCATCAGGAGAAGTTACTGCAGTTTTGGTCATGATTTCTTGGAAGATAGAATGACTTACATTTATATGGCGCCTTTCATGACCACCGGATGTCTCAAAGCACTTTACAGCCAAATGAAGTACTTTTGGTGTGTAGTCACTGTTGTAATCTGTTGTCTCTTGTAAAGAGACTTTTTAAATAGACTCTGTGCTGTAAATAGACTGCAAGTCCTGCACCGTAAATCACGCCTGTCTCCAACTCATTGGCTGACACAGTGGAGTCAATAGACACTGTCATTAAAAAATAACCACACGCTCCAATGTAGATGGGTATGTCAGGAGAGATCTGCCCTTGACTACACCTTGCTAAGGGGAGCTCTCACTGCATTGTTGTCATCTCCTTGGGACCAGTCTCCAGACTCATAGAGTAGGTCATTCTGCCCATCGTACCTGTGCCGGCTCTTTGAGAGAACTATTCATTTAGTCTTACTCCCTAGCTCTGTCCTCATAACCCCGTGCTTTTTTTCCCCCTTCAAGTGTTTATCCAACTCTAGACAATTTCCACCATTGGGAATGCTGGTTCCCTACCTGTGAAGGTGACTACAACATTGAAGTTCTGTGTCACTGAATCCTTTCTACCGCATCTCTCTGTGCCCCCAACAGAATGCCCAAGAGCTGGAAAGTGGGATTAGGCTGGATAGCTCATTGTTGGCCGGCACAGACACGATGGGCCGAAGTGACCTCCTTTCATGCTGTAAATTTCTATGATTCTTTCTATGAAGTGACAAGACTTATTTTCCAGGTTAAAGGTAATCGTCATTTTCCCCATGGAAAACCGGCAACAGCATGAAAGGACACAGGATTCTGAGCAGATCGTAGAATCAGAGAAGATACAGCACAGAAGGAGGCCACTTTCCCCATCGCGCCTGTGCCAGATCTTTGAAAGAGCTATCCAATTAGTCGCACTTCCCAGCTCTTTCCCCATAGTCCTGTAATATTTCCCCCCTTCAAGTATTTATCCAATTGCCTTTTGAAAGTTGTTATTGCATCTGCTTCCATCACTCTTTCAGGCAGTGCATTCCAGATCTTAACAACTCGCTGCGTAAATGTTGTTTTCCTCATCGCCTCTAGTTATTTTACCTCTGTGTTCTCTGGTTATCGACCCTTCTGCCATTTCTCCTTATTTACTCTATCAAACCCAAGTTTCTCCATGCTCTCCACATAACAGAAGTCCCTCATCCCTGGTACCATTGTCGTAAATCTCTTCTGCTCGCTCTCTGAGGCCTTGACATCCTTCCTAAAGTGTGGTGTCCAGAATTAACGACACTACTCCAGCTGAGAAATAACCAGAGTTTTCTGCTGGTTTATCAAAATGTCCTTGCTTTTGTACTCTCCGCCTCTATTAATAAAGCTAAGGATCCCATATACCTTTTTAACGGCCTTCTCAACTTGTTCTGCGATCTTATAAGAATTGTGTACACACACCCCCAGGTCCCTCTGTTCTTACAACCCATATAAAATTGCTTCTCCTCATTCTTCCCAGCAATATGTATCACTTCACACTTCTCTGCGTTAAATTTAATCTGCCATGTGTCTGCCTATTTCACCAATCTCTCTATCTTCTCCACATTGTTTACTACATTTCTGAGTTTTGTGTCATCTGCAAACTTTGAAATTATGCCCTGTATACCCAAGTCTAGGTCATTAATATATATCAAAAAGGAGCAGTGGTCCGAATACCAACCCCGAGGGAACGCCACCGTATATCTCCCTTCAGTCTGAGAAACAACCGTTCACCACTACTCCCTGCTTTCTGTCATTCAGCCAATTTCATAACCATGCTGCCACTGTCCCTTTAATCCCATGGGCTTTAATTTTGCTAACAAGTCTATTGTGTGGTTATCTATGGTAGGTTTTCCAAAAATACTGGGCTTTATTGCCTGCTTATAACAAGCTTCAAAAGCCCCTCAGACCAAACTCCATGGCTTATCTAAGTAAGAACGAGAAAGGACTTGCATTTATTTAGTGCCTTTCATGTCACATCCCAAAGCATTGCACAGCCCATGAATTACTTTTGAATTGTCATCACTGTTGCTATGTGAACAAAAACAACAGCAAATTTGTGCACAGTAAGGTCACAAAAACAACAATAAGACTGTTGTAGGTTGATGGATGAATGTTGGCCAGGGCACTGGGAAAACTCCTTCGAATCGTGCCATGGCATCTTTTATGCCCATCTGAGCAGGCGTGTTTAATGTCTCCTTGTAAAAGACGACACTTCTGGCAGTGCAGCTCTACCTTAGTATTGCACTGAAGCATCAGTATATATTTTATGCTCAAGTCTTTGGAGTGGGGCTTGAACCCAAAATCTTCTGACTCGGAGTGCTGCCACTGAGCCAAGGTTGATTGACACTTAACTCAGAAAAGAATTCACTAACATTGATGTTGGTTGGTCTTGGACCATGGGAACTAAATTGTGCAAGTCAATACCTGTTGCGTCGATAATTCCGTCATTCTGTGCTAGCCTACAATTCCACCATGATGTAAGGAGGATGGAAAAATGGCTACTTTGGGATCAAGTGTACCCTCTCCAGCCATCTGGCTGATGACTTCATTCAGAAACCCTTGAGAAGCTGCAGAAGATCGCATACACTGAGACCTATTCCTCCACTGGTGGAGCATATAATTAGCTGCCCACTAAATTGTACTCTGATAAGCTAACCGCTCATCTGTACTGCCTCCCGTCATGCATCCCCCTCCCAGAACAGAGTGCCCTGGAGGCCAAAAGGGTAACCCTCTTCACACCCAGCTCTTCCCTGAGCAGAGTGGTCAACAACCAGGGGTCTTAGACTTAAAATAATTAGTAGAAGGTTTAGAGGGGAGTTGAGGGGAAATTTCTTCACCCAGAGGGTGGTGGGGGTATGGAACTCACTGCCTGAAAGGTTGGTAGAGGCAGAAACCCTCACTGCAGTTTTGGTTTCCATTTTTAAGGAAGGATATACTTGCTTTGGAGGCAGTTCAGAGAAGGTTCACCAGGTTGATTCCGAAGATAAGGGGGTTGACTTATGAGGAAAGGTTGAGTAGGTTGGGCCTCTCCTCATTGGAATTCAGAAGAATGAGAGGTGATCTTATTGAAAGGTATAAGGTTATGAAGGGGCTTGACAAGGTGGATGCAGAGAGGATGTTTCCACCGATAGGGGAGACGAGAACTAGAGGGCATAATCTTAGAATAAGGGGTTGGCCATTTAAAACTGAGATGAGGAGGAATTTCTTCTCTCAGAGGGTTGTAAATCTGTGGAATTCGCTGCCTCAGAGAGCTATGGAAGCTGGGTCATTGAATAAATTTAAGACAGAGATAGACAGTTTCTTAACCGATAAGGGAATAAGAGGTTATGCGGAACATCAGGGAAGTGGAGCTGAGTCCATGATCGGATCAGCCACGATTGTATTAAATGGCGGAGCAGGCTCGAGGGGCCATATGGCCTACTTCTGCTCCTATTTCTTATGTTCTTATGCATTTAAAAAGTACTTGGTTGTGCAATTGAAGTGCTGTAATCTACAGGGCTATGGACCAAGAGCTGGAAAGTGGGATTAGGCTGGGTAGCTCTTTGTCGACCGGCGCGGACACGATGGGCTGAAATGGCCTCCTTCCATGCTGTAAATGTCTATGATTCTATGATTCACACAGCTGCTTCACCATTCATCAAAGGAGGGGGCTTGAAGGGTAGCAAGGGGGAAGTGGCACTTCGGCAGTTACCCACAGACACCGTTTCATGTCGCCACATTAGCTTTTCCATCCTTTTTTCTTTTTTTTGCTCATGACGGTTCCAAATATTTGCTCCAATTGAGCCCACTGTCCTTGAAATTGCAACATGCCTTTTCAACGTGCATCGCAGCTGCTTCAAATGGAGGTGTGCTCACCAGATTCCACGGCCCTCCTGTGATCGCATTCCCTACTCTGGCCCCTGTGCCCGAGGGAGTATGTTTAAAATGGTGTTCGTGAGCTGGTCTGGCAGCGTCTGGCAGCATCAGCTCATCACTTGGCATTGCTGGTGTTTAGAAGGTTTTCCCTGTTTGTCTTGGTGCCTGACTGACATCGATGGCCAAGGCACACTGTGTTGTTGATTGAGTGCTGATGTGCTCGATGAATGATTGCATTTGTGGTCGCAAGAAAAATGACTGGAATAAGCTCTGCGGGATTGTTGGGAATCAAGGCTGTTTCAGCCTTTTTGTTCATGGAACCAGAGAAATAGACCATTGTTATCGTCCACCCATTCTCAGAGTTTGAAAAGCACCAACTTTGCTCAATAACTTTTAATGTCAACGATCTATCCCGTTTTCTCTTGAATTTGTTGGCACAATCTGCCCCTACAGTCTCCTTGGACAGTCTGTTCCTTTTATGCACCTTCGTCTGTGTAAAGTAGTTAAATTTTAAGTTCACTTTCCGCCTTCTGAGCTTGAGTTTATGCTATTGGTTGTATGGTTGGTGATTATTGTGACAGAAATGAAACATTTTGGTCTAAGATGAGACGTTAAACCAAGGCCCCGTCTGCTCTCTCAGGTGGACGTAAAAGATCCCGTGGTACTATTTGAAAGAAGAGCAGGGGAGTTATCCCCGGTGTCCTGACCAATATTTATCCCTCAATCAACATAACAAAAACAGATTATCTGGTCATTATCACTTTGCTGTTTATGGGAGTTTGCTGTGCGGAAAATTGGCTGTCACGTTTCCTACATTACAACTGTGACTCCACTCCGAAAGTACTTCAATGGCTGTAAAGTGCTTTGAGACATTCGGTGGTCATGAAAGGCGCTATATAAATCTCAAAAAGCACTGAATAATAGATCATTCACATTAAGCAACTTTGAATTAAGAGAGGACCATATTACTCATATCATGGGTTAGTACAGCAGTTGTGAACTCTTTGGGGCCAAAATTGCCCCTTCCCTTCAGGCCTGTTACCGCCGGAAATTGGCGGCCTCGCAGTGGAGTGGAATGGCCACCGATTTTTGGTGGAATGGCTGCCATTTTGAAAATTCCGCTCCTGCGGTATCCCGGCGGTGACCCGCTCCCCCCAATACCGCTCCGCTGCAGCCGATCCATCCTAAGTGCGTCATCAAAGCACACACCGCCGAATTGCACTCCCCCCCCGCCCCCGAAACCCCGCCGAGAAAATCTTGCTCCCGCCGCTCGGTGCCACTGACAGCTTTTTCTGTCGGTGCACTGTGCTTGCAGTGCTTGTAAAATGGTGGTGCAGCTGCCATTAAAGGGGAGGACCTACTGCCGCGGCCGCCATCTTATATTTTTTTGTCAGCCAGGTAGGACCAACAATTATGCCCCCGGGTTCGGCCGGGCCGCCAACAGGCAGCCTGGCAACCCCTCTTGGGTGCCAGGCTGCTGGCCCGACCCAGTGGACCTAACTTAAAGAATCGCAGAGCTCGCAGCGGCTCTCCCCTTTAAGTGAAGGGAAGAGTTATGATGACGCTACGCGTTACGCTGATGAGTGACAGTGGCTGACACTCCGCCCGCCCCCCACTTCCGGCCGTCTCCTTACCAAACTTCCATTCTCCGCTCACTTCTGCCCCCATTATGACCGACTTCCGCTCTTAAAAAAAAAAAGCCAAAGAGCAGAATTTTACGAAAGAGGCCACCACATCCAGTGCGGCAGTGAAATCAGTCAAAACACGGTAGGTGGGGGGGCAATCTCAGCCCCTTTATCTTCTACCACATGAGGATTTAGCTAAGCTTAACTAATGTAATAATATACATTGTATTACTACGAATATTCATTGTCCTATTGCTGTTTTATATATTTGTTTGGCAGTTTAAACTTAAAAACTCAAATTTTAACGTAGTGTTCTTCTGCCACCTTCTGATGAGGAAGATTACGTAATTAAAACCATCAGTTAATTGAGAAGAGTTTTCTGTTCATTTTCTGGGCACACTATGAAAGTACCTGGATATCTGAGCATGGAAAAGTATTCTTTCCAGGAGATGGCAAGGTAGAGCATAACTAGAGTTTGAAAATGGAATAAAGGAAACTCAAAAAACATAACCATTATACGAAAGATATTATCTGGGTTCAATTTATAAATACTCCATAGAATCATAAATTACTTGAGGTCTCCCAATAGCCACCTTTTCTCCATGTTTTCGCCATCTCGTTCTACATTCACAGTTTCTGCAAAGCCTTTCCTCAAAATTTGAGCACCACATCCAAAGTATTAGTTCAGTTGCCCATTTTAGTGCATCCTGCCCCATGTCAGGATATCCCAAATGGAATTATCGGGAACAAAATTGTACTTAGTCACCCATCTCCACCCTTGCCTCAGCTCATCCGCTGCTGAAGCCCTCATCCCTGCCTTTGTTGTCTCTGGATTTGACTACTCCAGGCTGGCCTCCCACATTCTACTCTAAGTAAACTAGAGGTGATCCAAAACTCGGCTGCCCATGACCTAACTCGCATCAAGTCCCGCTCACCCATCACCCCTGTGCTCGCTGAGCTACATTGGCTTCCGGTTAAGCTACGCCTCAATTTCAAAATTCTCATCCTTATTTTCACATCCCTTCATGGCCTCACCCCCTCCCTATCTCTGTAATCTCCTCAGCCCCACAACCCCCTGAGATATCTGCGCTCTTCTAATTATGCCCTCTTATGCATCCCTGATGATAATTGCACAACCATTGGTGGCCGTACCTTCTGTTGCCGAGGCCGCAAGCTCTGGAACTCCCCGCCTAAACCTCTCCACCTCTCTACCTCTCTTTCCTCCTTCAAAACACTCCTCAAAATCTATCTCTTTGACCAATCTCCTGGTCACCTGCGCTAATTTCTACTTATGCGGCTCGGTGTCAAATTGTTTTATCTCATAACACTCCTGTGAAGCGCCTTGGGACGTTTCATTACGTTAAAGGCGCTATATAAATACAAGTTGTTGCTGTGGTGAGGCTGGAACACAATCTTGTACAAGTCCCTTATTGCAAGTCCCTGGGATTTATGCTTTGTCCCTCAGGTGATGTATCCTAAAATCATGTTTGCTCAAGAGACTCAATTGTCCTTGGCTGGAGTATATCTTTTTGTGAACTCGAGTATCGATTTTTTTTTTCCAAGGATTTTTCTCAATTTTATAGATGCAAGTCTTACTTTACTTTAACTCCCCCACCTTTGCATTGTCAGTCATTTTTTTGGAAGTCTTCTCTTCCTGCCATCCCCCCGCCCCGCCACCCTCTCCCTCTCGTGAAGGTGCTAACACATGTCTGGGTACAGCCGCCCTCGGAAACCTTGCTTAAGTACAATGTAATTCTTCATGTGCAACTCGACAGTGACTGCCAGTAGGATGGTCAATCCAGTCTGTCAGCTCTTTCTTAGAGAGGTCACTGGGTAAGAGTCCCAGGGATCATTAGAGTGGAAGTCTCTTGATTATTTTCTTCCCCCCTCCCCCTTCCCCATATCAAGAGCGCTGAGACCAATTGTCATACACTGGATGAGATCAAGCCAGCTGAGCACAGAACCTGCAATCATCAACTCTTTGTGACGCGATCCTTAATTTCGCTGCACTGTGCAGTGTCTGCAGTGGAGAGGCTGGGTAGTGCCATTCTAAATCTGGATGCTATTAGGTGTGTTACTTAAGAGCATAAGAAATAGGAGAAGGAGTGGGCCACCTGGCCCCTCGAGCCTGCTCCACCATTCAATAAGATCATGGCTGATCTGATCATGGACTCAGCTCCACTTCACTGCCCGATCCCCATATCCCCCTTTACTCCCTTATCGCTCAAAAATCTGTCTACCTCCGCCTTAAATACATTCAATGACCCAGCCTCCAAAGCTCTCTGGGGCAGAGAATTCCACAGGTTTCCAACCCTCTGAGAGAAGAAATTCTTCCTCATCTCAGTTTTAAATGGGTGACCCTTTAGTCTGAAACTATGCCCCCTTGTTCTGGATTCCCCCACGAGTGGAAATATCCTCTCTGCATCCATCTTGTCAAGCCCCCTCATTATCTTATATGTTTCGATAAGATCACCTCTCATTCTTCTGAACTCCAATGAGTAGAGGCCCAACCTACTCAACCTATCCTCCTAAGTCAACCCCCTCGTCTCCGGAATCAACCTGGTGAACCTTCTCTGAACAGCTTCCAATGCACGTGTATCCTTCCTTAAATACATGAAGGAGCACCTCAGATGATTTTCTCCCCCCCGGGATTTTGACATTCCTCTGGTGAGAACAGCCTAATAGCAACATGCCTTGGCGTTGGGAATTCAGCATGGGAAGGGTCATGAACCCCTCACCTGACCATGGTGCAGAACCTGATTGCTGCAGCACGGAATGTCGCTCTGCAATGTGGAGAGCTCTAATGTCCTTTGGTAGCATCGTGGTTACCGCAGGTGTGTGAAGTTCCTTTGTACTCTATTTAATGCAGTCATTAACTTGTATGAAATAAGCAAATGGCGCACCAAGGAATTTCACACAGAGACATTCGTCAGTGTACTGCTGGAAGAAATTAAATCCCCAGCACTTTAGTGTGGAGATAATTGGCTGTGTCTATGAATAGCAGATAACAGCTTGCAGTTCCCCTGGGCAGGAGAGAGATTGGAAATATGCTATATATATGTAAGAGAATATATTTGTGAGTACATACCTTTATTAGAAAGTTAAGACAGCAATAGTCTGCAAAGCCAACAGAAATCTTGTTTTAATTAATGATGTCCAGGGTGCTCTGATAAAAGACCCGACGAGCATAGATCAGAAACAATAATCAGGATGCCTGGTCACATTTTGCACAATGTGTATCAACCCTTCACCAGTTGACTGTTAATAGCCCGGAGTTACCTTTCAGGAAGAGATTCCTGAAATAATTCATCTCCAGACGGCCAAAGTGAAATTTATTTTTATGTTTTCACTGAGTCGCGACAACGTTGAAATAAAAATGCGCTGTAGATTATTGGTTTTAATTAGCCATAATTTATGTTAATTGCAAGCTTGATTCGAATTCCCTCTTTTCACAGTTTTGATATTCTATGTATTACTTGCCTTGCAGTTAGTATCTCCATTACAGTCCACTGATGGGACTGAGCACTGCTAATGAACTGATTTGTGCACTACATTCCTGTAATCCTCTCTGGGCTCAGCAGAGATAAATAGTGTCAATTATTTCAGGGCGTTTCTCTTGCCGGCTGTGCTCGCTCCTTCACCAGACAGGCAACTTTTTAATAAATGCAGCGAAGGTTGAATTTCTTCTCGTTTGTGATGTTCAACCTTTTTACTGCTGACAGCTCAGACAGATGGCCATGAAGGGGCTTTCTGCAAGCCCCAGCTCATGTCTGTTGCTGTGTTACAAATTGGTGATGTTAAAAAAAAAAGTTGGGGACTTTCCATCTTTCTTCAGCACGCGGAACTTGTCACCGGCTGTTGTAAGATCTGTTCCTCTGGGGGATTTAACTGCCCATGAGTCCCTGGCCCCGCCGTGGTGAAAGATACCTTGTTTACTGGCTCATTGTGTTACAAATTAAACAAGGGATTAATTCCAGTGTTTGTACCAGTTATTCTATTTACAGGTCAGCATGTTTCCAAGCTGCTCTGCATATATTAAGAAGCAGTGGGACACAAGAGAACACCATGATAAGAGATTGCCGCTAGGTACATCATCATCATCATCGGCAGTCCCTCGGAATTGAGGAAGACTTGCTTCCACTCTTAAAATGAGTCTTTAGGTGGCTGAACAGTCCAATACGAGAGCCACAGTCTCTCACAGGTGGGACAGACAGTCGTTGAGGGAAAGGGTGGGTGGGACTGGTTTGCTGCACACTCTTTCCGCTGCCTGCGCTTGGTTTCTGCATGCTCTCGGCGACGAGACTCGAGGTGCTCAGCGCTCTCCCGGATGCACTTCCTCCACTTAGGGCGGTCTTTGGCCAGGGACTCCCAGGTGTAGGTGGAAATGTTGCACTTTATCAAGGAGGTTTTGAGGGTGTCCTTGAAACGTTTCCTCTGCCCACCTGGGGATCGCCGGCCATATAGGAATTCCAAGTATAGCGCTTGCTCTGGGAGTCTTGTGTCTGGCATGTGAACAATGTGGCCCGCCCAGCGGAGCTGATCAAATGTGGTCAGTGCTTCAATGTTGAGGATGCTGGCCAGGTACAAGAGTACAACAGAACTGTTTATCCCAAAATGCAATTGATGGTCATAGGGCTACGATTTCACAAAAAGAAAAGGAATCTTTCCATCTTCAAACTGAGAGATAAGCACAGAGGCCACAGCAGCAGCTTATAATGTCAAAGGAGCCATCGAAAGATGCTCTGAAGATTGTGGCAGGAGAGCTCTATTCACAGAGTAAATGGACTTACTGATCAACAAATGGTAGGCATAGTTTCATTGGTGTGAAGAACTGTCGTGTTCATCAGTGCTTTGCATTACTATCGGTGCTAAGATGCTCGATGCTCGGGAGGAGGAGCAGCAGTTCGGGAGATCGAGGCCGAAGGTAAAACAAAGAAGTAAAAAAAAAATCGTAGTGTGACGTCACAGCCAAGCGGGTAAGTGATTCGCTGGTGGAATGTTGAGAATTTAATCTTTTTCTTTTTCTTTTTATTTCCTTATCAGTAGGTAACCTTTGACATTGTTGCCAAATTAAGTTAATTTAAGGGTTAAGTCATGGCAGTAGAGCCCAGACCTGTGTTATGCTCCACCTGTGCTATGTGGGAACTCAGGGACGCTTTCGGTATCCCTGACTACTATGTGTGCAGGAAGTGCATCCAGCTGCAGCTCCTGACAGACTGCATTGCGGCACTGGAGCTGTGCATGGATTCACTCTGAAGCATCCGCGATGCTGAGGATGTCGTGAATAAAACGTTTATTGAGTTGGTCACACCACAGGTAAAGGTTACTCAGGCAGATAGGGAATGGATGACCATCAGGCAGAGCAGTGGAAGGAAGGTAGTGCAGTGGTCCCCTGTGGTCATCCCCCTCCAAAACAGATACACCACCTTGGGTGCAGTTGGGGGGGATGACTCATCAAAGGAGGGCAGCAGTAGCCAAGTTCATGGCACCATGGGTGGCTCTGCTGCACATGAGGGCAAGAAAAAGAGTGGGAGAGCTATAGTGGTAGGGGATTCTATTGTAAGGGGAATAGATAGATGTTTCTGCGGCCGCAATCGAGACTCCAGGATGGTATGTTGCCTCCCTGGTGCAAGGGTCAAGGATGTTTCGGAGCGGCTACAGGATATTTTGGAGGGGAAGGTTGAACATCCAGTTGTCGTGGTGCATATAGGTACCAAAGATATAGATATAAAATGGGATAAGGTCCTACAAGCTGAAGTTAGGGAGCTAGGAGTTAAATTAAAAAGCAGGACCTCAAAGGTAGTAATGTCAGGATTGCTACCAGTGCCACATGCTAATCAGAGTAGAAATAGCAGGATAGCTAAGATGAATATGTGGCTTGAGGATTGGTGTAGGAGGGAGGGATTCAAATTCCTGGGAAACTGGAACCGGTTATTGGGGAGGTGGGACCAGTACAAACTGGACGGTCTGCACCTGGGCAGGACCGGAACCAATGTCCTAGGGGGAGTGTTTGCTAGTGCTGTTGGGGAGGGGTTAAGCTAATATGGCAGGGGGATGGGAACCTATGCAGGGAGACAGAGGAAAATAAAATGGGGGCAGAAGCAAAAGATAGAAAGAAGAAAAGTAAAAGTGGAGGGCAGAGAAACCCAAGGCAAAAATCCAAAAGGGCCACATTACAGCAAAATTCTAAAGAACAAAGTGTCTTAAAAAGGCAAGCCTGAAGGCTCTGTGCATCAATGCGAGGAGTATTCGTAATAAGGTGGACGAAATAACTGCACAGGCAGCGATTAACGAATATGATATAATTGGGATTACGGAGACATGACTCCAGGGAGACCAAGGCTGGGAACTCAACATCCAGGGGTATTCAACATTCAGGAAGGAAAGACAGAATGGAAAAGGAGGTGGGGTAGCATTACTGGTTAAAGAGGAAATTAATGCAATAGTAAGGAAGGACATCAGCTTGGACGATGTGGAATCTGTATGGGTAGAGCTACGGAATACCAAAGGGCAGAAAACGCTAGTGGGAGTTGTGTACAGACCACCAAACAGTAGTTGTGAGGTTGGGGACAGCATCAAACAAGAAATTAGGGATGCGTGCAATAAAGGTACAGCAGTTATCATGGGCGACTTTAATCTACATATACATTGGGCTAACCAAACTGGTAGCAATACGGTGGAGGAGGAGTTCCTGGAGTGTATAAGGGATGGTTTTCTAGACCAATATGTCGAGGAACCAACTAGAGGGCTGACCATCCTAGACTGGGTGATGTGTAATGAGAAAGGACTAATTAGCAATCTTGTTGTGCGAGGCCCCTTGGGGAAGAGTAACCATAATTTGGTAGAATTCTTTATTAAGATGGAGAGTGACACAGTTAATTCAGAGACTATGGTCCTGAACTTAACGAAACGTAACTTCGATGGTATGAGGTGTGAATTGGCTAGAATAGACTGGCGAATGATACTTAAATGGTTTACGGTGGATAGGCAATGGCAGATATTTAAAGATCATATGGATGAACTTCAACAATTGTACATCCCTGTCTGGAGTAAAAATAAAACGGGGAAGGTGGCTCAACCGTGGCTAACAAGGGAAATTAGGGATAGTGTTAAATCCAAGGAAGAGACATATAACTTGGCCAGAAAAAGCAGCAAACCTGAGGACTGGGAGAAATTTAGAATTCAGCAGAGGAGGACAAAGGGTTTAATTAGGAGGGGGAAAATAGAGTATGAGAGGAACTTTGCTGGGAAAATAAAAACTGACTACAAAAGCTTCTATAGATAGGTGAAGAGAAAAAGATTAGTGAAGACAAACGTAGGTCCCTTGCAGTCAGCATCAGGTGAATTTCTAATGGGGAACAAAGAAATGACAGACCAATTGAACAAATACTTTGGTACTGTCTTCACGAAGGAAGACACAAATAACCTTCCAGAAATACTAGGGGACCGAGAGTCTAGTGAGATGGAGGAACTAAAGGAAATCCCTATTAGGTAGGAAATTGTATTAGGGAAATTGATGGGATTAAAGGCCGATAAATCCCCAGGGCCTCATAGTCTGCATCCCAGAGTACTTAAGGAAGTGGCCCGAGAAATAGTGGATGTATTGGCGATCATTTTCCAACAGTCTATAGACTCTGGATCAGTTCCTATGGACTAAAGGGTAGCTAATGTAACACCACTTTTTAAAAAATGAGGGAGAGAGAAAATGGGGAATTGTAGTGGGGAAAATGTTGGAATCAATTATTAAAAATGAAATAGCAGCGCATTTGGAAAGTAGTGAGAGTCAGCATGGATTTATGAAAGGGAAATCATGCTTGACAAATCTTCTAAAATGTTTTGAGGATGTAACTAGTAGAGTGGACAAGGGAGAACCAGTGGATGTGGTGTATTTGGACTTTAAAAAGGCTTTTGACAAGGTCCCACACAAGAGATTAGTGTGCAAAATTAAAGCACATGGTATTGGGGGTAATGTACTGACGTGGATAGAGAACTGGTTGGCAGACAGGAAGCAGAGAGTCGGGATAAACGGGTCCTTTTCAGAATGGCAGACAGGGACTAGTGGGGTGCCGCAGGGCTCAGTGCTGGGACCCCAGCTATTTATAATATACATCAATGATTTAGATGAAGGAATTGAGTGTAATATCTCCAAGTTTGCAGATAACAGTAAGCTAGGTGGCAGTGTGAGCTGTGAGGAGGATGCTAAGAGGCTGCAGGGTGACTTGGACAGGTTAGGTGAGTGGGCAAATGCATGGCAGATGCAGTATAATATGGATAAATGTGAGGTTATCTACTTTGGTGGCAAAAACATGAAGCAGAATATTATCTGAATGGTGGCAGATTAGGAAAAGGGGAGGTGCAACGTGACCTGGGTGTCATGATACATCAGTCATTGAAAGTTGGCATGCAGGTACAGCAGGCGGTGAAGAAGGCAAATGGCATGTTGGCCTTCATAGCTAGTGAATTTGAGTATAGGAGCAGGGAGATCTTACTGCAGTTGTACAGGGCCTTGGTGAGGCCTCACCTGGAATATTATGTTCAGTTTTGGTCTCCTAACCTGAGGAAGGACGTTCTTGCTATTGAGGGAGTACAGCGAAGGTTCACCAGACTGATTCCCGGGATGACAGGACTAACATATGAGGAGAGACTGGATCAACTGGGCCTGTATTCACTTGAGTTTAGAAGCATGAGAGGGGATCTCATAGAAACATATAAAATTCTGATGGGACTGGACAGGTTCGAAGCAGGAAGAACGTTCCCGATGTTGGTGAAGTCCAGAACCAGGGGTCACAGTCTAAGAATAAGGGATAAGCCATTTAGGACCGAGCTGAGGAGAAACTTCTTCACTCAGAGAGTTGTTAACCTGTGGAATTCTCTACCGCAGAGCGTTGTTGATGCCAGTTTGTTAGATATATTCAAGAGGGAGTTAGATATGGCCCTTACGGCTAAAGGGATCAAGGGGTATGGAGAGAAAGCAGGAAAGGGGTACTGAGGTGAATAATCAGCCATGATCTTATTGAATGGTGGTGCAGGCTCAAAGGGCCGAATGGCCTACTCCTGCACCTATTTTCTATGTGCTGTAGCGCTCTGCAAATTGCAGCTGGTGATTTCATCAAAGTGAGTAATAGAAGCAAAGCAATAAAGGATGGTTGGGTGTTTGTAGTCCATTGTATCCTGTCCTGCACTATGTACCACTGGCTCATCTCCCCTCTGCTTGCTGATCTACATTGGTTCCCAGTCCCCCATCCCCTAACAGGGGAGTCAAAGATTATGAGGAACAGGCAGGCAAGTGGTGTTAGAGCCAAGATCATATCTGAAAGAAAGAAAGACTTGGATTTATATCGAACCTTTTACAACCACCAGACATGTCAAAGCGCTTTCTAGCCAATGAAGTACGTTTAGAGTGTGGTCATAGTTGTAAGAGAGACAGGACAACCAATTAGCGCACAAGCAAGCTCCCACAAACAGCATTGTGATAATGACCAGAGAATCTGTTTTTATGTTATGTTGATTGAGGGATAAATATTGGCCAGGACACTGGGGATAACTCCCCTGCTCTTCTTCTAAATAGTGCTGTTATGTATGCAACACCTTGTAACCAGCATTCAACCGCTATCAGAGGGCACATCTGTTGGAGCCCCAAGGAATACCAGCATCCCTTGGTAGCACTGAATATAAGCAGGCCTCCCATGCTGTGCCAGAACTCTGGAGTCAGAATAAAGAGACTAAGGTCACACTTACTCAAGTCTACAGTACTCAGTCACATTGTTTTATTTGAGACATAACAACTGGCGATGAGTAATAGATAACGAACCGTAACGCGAAAAAGCAGAGAACTGTTGGTATCCTGGAGAAATTCTCAGAAGGTGACGATTGGGAAGCTTTCGTGGAGCGACTCGACCAATACTTCATGTCCAACGAGCTGGAAGGGAATGAGAATGCTGCCAAACGAAGGGCGATCCTCCTCACCGTCTGCAAGGCAACAACCTATGGCCTCATGAAGGATCTCCTTGCTCCGGTGAAACCAACAACTAAATCGTATGAAGAACTGTGTACGCTAGTCCGGGAGCATCTAAATTCGAAGGAGAGCATTCTGATGGCAAGGTATCAATTTTATACATGTCAACCGTCTGAAGGCCAGAAAGTGGCGAGCTACGTTGCCAAACTAAGGCGCCTTGCAGGACATTGCGAATTCGGTGGATTCCTGGAGCAAATGCTCAGAGGCTTTTTTGTGCTTGGCATTGGCTATGAGTTTATCCTTCACAAACTATTGAATGTTGAAACACTGAACCTGAGCAAAGCCATAACGATAACACAGGCATTTATGTCCACCAGCGAGAACACCAAACAAATTTCGCAGCATAAAGATGCATCGGTAAGTACAGTACACAAAGTAACATCGTTTTCAAGCAGGAATGCATATGGCAGAATGTACACCCCTGCAGCTGCATGACCTCAGATGACTCAGAGTCCGCCATCAAGTGTGAATGCGAGGCAATTAACACCTTGTTGGCACTGCGGAAGTGATCATCGAGCCCATCAATGCCGCTTCAAACACTATGCGTGCAAAGGCTGTGGAACAATGGGACACCTCCAGCAAATGTGCAGATGAGCTGCAAACCCTGCAAACCACCAAGTTGCAGAGAAAGACCGATCCATGGTGGATCAAACTGGACTAGAGACTCGAACCGAGGAGGCAGAAGTGTACGGCGTACACACCTTCACCACAAAATGTCCACCGATCATGTTAAAAGTTGAACTGAAAGGAATTCCAGTATCCATAGAATTGAACATGGGTGCGAGTCAGTCTATCATGAGCAAAAAGGCCTTCGAGAGGCTGTGGTGCAACAAGTCACAATGGCCCAAGCTGAGCCCCATTCATACCAAGCTGAGAACTTACACTAAAGAGCTGATCCCTGTAATTGGCAGCGCAGCAGTAAAAGTCTCCTATGATGGAGCGGTGCACAAACTACCACTATGGATTGTACCAGGAAATGGCCCCACACTGTTCGGCAGAAGCGGGCTGGGAATAATCCGCTAGAACTGGGATGACATCCCAGCGCTTTCGTCCGTCGACGATGCCTCGTGCCCAGGTTTTGAGCAAGTTCCAGTCGTTGTTTGAACCAGGCATCGGAAAATTCTCTGGAGTGAAGGTGCCGATTCACTTGGTTTCCGGTACACGAGCCATCCACCACAAGGCGCGTCTGGCGCCATACATGATGTGAGAGAAAGTGGAGATCGAGCTGGACAGGCTGCAATGAGAGGGTATCATCGCGCCGATTGAGTTCAACGAGTGGGCCAGTCCGATTGTTCCGGTTCTCATGGGTGATGGCACGGTCAGAATTTGTGGGGACTATAAAGTAACGATTAACCGTTTTTCGCTGCAGGACCAGTACCTGCTACCCAAGGCAGACAACCTATTTGCGACGCTGGCAGGAGGGAAGATGTTCACCAAGTTGGACCTGACCTCGGCCTACATGATGCAGGAGCTTGCGGAATCTTCAAAAGGCCTCATCTACATCAACACACACAAAGATCTGTTTATCTACAATAGCTGCCCGTTTGGGATTCGATCGGCCACAGCTATTTTTCAAAGGAACATGGAGAGTCTGCTAAAGTCGGTTCCGCGGTTTTCCAGGACGACATATTGATCACAGGTCAGGACACCATTGAACATTTGCATAACCTGGAAGTTGACTAGATCATGTGGAACTCAGGTTGAAACGCTCGAATTGTGTTTTCCTGGCACGAGAGGTTGAGTTTTTAGGGAGAAGAATCGCGGCAGACAGCATCAGACCCACCGACGCCAAGACGGAGGCCATCAACAACGCGCCAAGACCACAGATCGTGACGGAGCTGCAGTCGTTCCTGGGACTCCTCAATTATTTTGGTAATTTCCTACCCGAGTTAAGCACCTTGCTAGAACCTCTTCATATGTTGCTATGCAAGGGAGATGACTGGATATGGGGGAAATCACAAGAGATTGCTTTTGAGAAAGCCAGAAATCTGTTATGTTCCAACAAACTGCTTGTTCTGTATGACCCATGTAAACCTTTAGTGCTAGCTTGCGATGCTTCTTCGTATGGGGTCGGGTATGTGTTACAACAAGCAAATGAATTGGGAACATTGCAACCGGTTGCTTATGCATCCAGGAGTTTGTCCAAGGCCTAAAGGGCCTACAGCATGATTAAAAAAGAAGCTCTGGCATGCATTTACGGGGTGAAAAAAATGCACAAGTATCTGTTTGGGCTTAAGTTCAAGTTAGAAACTGACCATAAGCCACTCATATCACTTTTCTCAGAGAGCAAAGGTACTAATACCAATGCCTCTGCTTGCATCCAAAGATGGGCGCTCACGCTGTCTGCATATAATTATGTTAATCGCTACAGGCCAGGCATAGAGAACTGCGCTGATGCTCTCCGTTGGCTACCATTGCTCACCACCGGGGTGGAAATGGCACAGCCTGCAGACTAGCTCTTGGTGATGGATGCATTTGAAAACAAAATGCCAGATCAGATCAGGACCTAGACCAGCCAGGATCCTTTACTGTCCCTTGTAAAAAACTGTATCCTCCATGGGAGCGGTTCCAGCGGAGATGCATGAAGAAATCTAGCCATTCCAGTGGTGCAAAGATGAAATGTCCATATAGGCGGACTATCTTTTGTGGGGTAATCGCGTGGTTTTGCCTAAGAAAGGCAGAAAAACGTTTATACGCGACCTACACAGTACCCATCCAGGCATAGTAATGATTAAAGCTATAGCCAGATCCCATGTGTGGGGGCCCGGCATCGACTCAGATTTGGAGTTTTGCATGCGCCAATGCAACACTTGCTCTCAACTGAGCAATGCACCTAGGGAGGCACTGCTAAGTTTGTGGTCATGGCCCTCCAAACCATGGTCTCGGATCCACGTTGACTTTGCTGGCCCGTTTCTAGGCAAAATGTTTTTGGTTGTTGTGGATGCTTATTCAAAATGGATTGAGTGTGTAATAATGTCTGTAAACATCGAAAGCCTACGAGCCATGTTTGCCATGCACGGCCTGCCTGATGTCCTTGTCAGCGACAATGGGCCGTGCTTCACCAGTGCTGAATTCAAGGAATTCATGACCCACAATGGGATTAAGCACGTCGCATCTGCCCCGTTCAAGCCCACATCTAACGGCCAGGCAGAACGGGCAGTCCAAACCATCAAGCAAAGCTTGAAACACGTGTCGGAAGGCTCCCTGCAGACCCGCCTATCCCGAGTCCTGCTCAGCTGCCGCACAAGACCCCACTTGCTCACCGGGTTTCCCACTGCCAAACTGCTCATGAAAAGGGCACTCAAAACAAAGCTTTCGTCCACCCTGATCTCCATGATCATGTAGAGGGCAGGCGGCATCAACAAAGCATGTACCATAATCGCGCAAATTTGTCACGCAATATTGAAGTCAATGACCCTGTATTTGTACTCAACTATGGACATGGTCCCAAATGGCTTGCTGGCACTGTCGTAGCCAAAGAAAGGAGTAGAGTGGTTGAGGTCAAACTTGCAAATGGACTAACTTGCAGAAAGCAGTTGGACCAAACCAAACTGCGATTCACAGACAGCCATGAGCAACCTGAAGAGGACACCACCAACTTCGACCCTCCGATACACACATATGGCAACCGACAGCACGGTTGACCACAATGCTGAATTCATCATTCCCAGCAGCCCAGCAAGGCCAATGGTGCAGCAGCCCAGCGAAGGTCCAACCAACTCACCTGCACCTGTGTTTGTACCAAGACGATCAACTAGGGAGCGGAAAGCCCCAGATCGTCTCACACTGCAAATAAGTGTACTATTAATTTTTGGGGGGAGTGATGTTATGTATGCAACACCTTGTAACCAGCATTCTACTGACAGAGGGTGCATCTGTTAGAGTCTCAAGGGATCCCAGCATCCCTTGGGAGCACTGCATATATCAGGCCTCCCATGCTGTGTCAGCACTCGAGTCAGAATGAAGAGACTAAGGTCACACTTACTCAAGTCTACAGTACTCAGTCACATTGCTTTATTTGAGACATAACAAGTGCCATGGGGTCTTTTACATCCACTTCAGAGAGCAGACAGGGACTCAGTTTCACATCTCATCCGAAAGACTGCACTCCCTCAGCACTGCACTGGAGTGTCAGTCTAGATTATTTTGTGCCTGGAGTGGGACTTGAACCCACAACCTCTCAAAAAGCAATGTGAGAGGAGGACACAAAAATTCAGCAAAAAGACATCGACAGGATAAGTGAGTGGGCAAAAATTTGGCAGATGGAGTATAATGTTGCAAAGTGTGAGGTCATACACTTTGGCAGAAAAAAACTCAAAGAGCAAGTTATTATTTAAATGGAGAAAGATTGCAAAGTGCCGCAGTACAGCGGGACCTGTGGGTACATGTGCATGAAACACAAAAGGATAGTATTCAGGTTAAGCAAGTGATCAGGAAGGCCAATGGTATCTTAACCTTTATTGCAAAGGGGATGGAGTATAAAAGCAGGGAAGTCTTGCCACAGCTATACAAGGTATTGGTGAGGCCACACCTGGAATACTGCATGCAGTTATTTTAGTTTCCATATTTACGAAAGGATATACTTGCTCTGGAGGCAGTTCAGAGAAGGATCACTAAGTTGATTCCGGGGATGAGGGGGTTGACTTATGAGAAAAGGTTGAGTAGGTTGGGCCTCTACTCATTGTAATTCAGAAGAATGAGAGGTGATCTTATCGAAACGTATAAGATTATGAGGGGGCTTGACAAGGTGGATGCAGAGAGGATGTTTCCACTGATTGGGGAGACTAGAACTAGAGGGCATGATCTTAGAATAAGGGGCCGCCCATTTAAAACTGAGATGAGAAGAAATTTCTTCTCTCAGAGGGTTGTAAATCTGTAGAATTTGCGGCATCAGAGAGCTGTGGAAGCTGGGACATTGAATAAATTTAAGACAGGAATAGACGGTTTCTTAAACGATAAGGAGATAAGGGGTTATGGGAATGGGCGGGAAGTGGAGCTGAGTCCATGATCAGATCAGCCATGATCGTATTAAATAGCGGAGCAGGCTCGAGGGGCCATATGGCCTACTCCTGCTCCTATTTCTTATGTTCTTATGTTATGTTCTTCTGACTCAGGGACGAGTGTGCTACCACTGAGCCATAAGTAGAGTTGAGAACAAGATCAGATCAGCCATGATCTTATTGAAGGGCAGAGCAGGCTCAAGGGGCCTACTCCTGCTCCGCTTTCTTATATTCTTATTAAAACATCCTCAGTTATAAATTCCTTCATGGCCTCCTCGCCTCCATCTCTGAAGCTTTCTCCCCCCCCCCCCGCTCCCCACCCCCCCACCCAATACAAACTCTCAGTTCATCTGACTCCAGCTTCTTGTGCTTTCCCCCATCATTGATGGCCGTGCCTTCAGCTGTCTAGCTCTAATCTCAGAAATTCTTTCTTAATTCTCACCTCCCTCTTCTCCTTTCCAATCTCATGGCCCGGCATACCCCTCTCTCACTCTACCATTACCATCAAGCTAGTGGACCATCCGTGGTTCAATAAGGAATGTAGAAGAGCATGCCAGGAGCATAAGGTGCCAACCTGGGGAAGCTACAACACAGGACTACATGCATGCGAAACAGCGTGAGCAGCATGCTATAGACAGCGCTAAGTGATCCCACAATCAACGGATCAGATCAAAGCTCTGCAGTCCTGCCACATCCAATCGTGAATTGTGGTGCACCATTAAACAACTAATGGGAGGAGCTCCATGAATAACCCCATCCTCAATAATGGCAGAGCCCAGCATGCAAGTCGGGCCGAATGGCCTGTGTAGTAATTTTTCTATGATTCTATGTTTCTATGAGTGCAGAAGACAAGGCTGAAGCATTTGCAGCCATCTTCAGCCAGAAGTGCCGAGTGGATGATCCATATCAGCCTCCTCCTGAGGTCCCCACCATCACAGAAGCCAGTCTTCAGCCAATTTGATTCACTCCACGTCCTGGATACACCAAAGACTATGGGCCCCGACAACATTCCGGCTTATGCTCCAGAACTAGCCGCGCCTCTAGCCAAGCTGTTCCAGCACAGCAACAACACTGGCATCTATCCGACAATGTGGAAAACTGCTCAAGTATGTCCTTTCCACAAAAGGTAGGAAAAATCAAATCCGGTCAATTACTGCCCCATCAGTATATTCTAAATCATCAACAAAGTGATGGAAGGTGTCGTTGACAGTGCTATCAAGCGGCACTTACTCACCAATAACCTGCTCACCGATGCCCAGTTTGGGTTCTTCCAGGACCAGTTGGCACCAGACCTCATTACAGCCTTGGTCCAAACATGGACAAAAGAGCTGAATTCCAGAGGTGAGGTGAAAGTGACTGCCCTTGACATCAAGACAGCATTTGACTGAGTGTGGCATCAAGGAGGCCTAGTAAAACTGAAGTCAATGGGAATCAGAGGGGAAAACTCTCCACTGGCTGGAGTCATACGTAGCACAAAGGCAGATGGTTGTGGTGGTTGGACGTCAAAGATCACAGCCCCAGGACATCGCTGCAGAAGTCCTAAGCCCAACCATTTTCAGCTGCTTCATCAATGATCCCATCTACTGCCTTAAAATTCACTCTCTCCGCCATCAATGTACCATTGCTGCAGTGTGCCGTCTACAAGATACATTGCAGCAACTCGCCAAGGCTTCTTCTGCAGCACCTCCCAAACCTGCGGCCTCTAGCACCTAGAAGGACAAGGGAAGACGACTCACCACCACCTTCTCAAAGGCAATTAGGGATGGGCAATAAATGCTGGCCTCACCAGCGACGCCCACATCCCAGGAAACGAATAAAAAAATCCTTCCCTCCATTATAAGGTCAGAAGTAGGGATGTTTGCAGATTACTGCACAGTGTTCAGTGCCACTCACAACTCCTCAGATAATGAAGCAGTCTATGCCCAAACACAGCAAGTCTGAGAAACATCCATCCACCACTACCCTTTGCGTCCTGTCACTGAGCCAGTTCCATATCCAGAACCACCACTTTCCCCTTCATTCCATGGGCTTCCATCTTCTTAACAAACCTCCTGTGTAGCTTTGACAAATTCTTTCCGAAAGTCCATATATACAACATCTACTGCACGACCTGGATCAACCTTCTCTGTTATCTCATCAAAGAATTCAATCAAATTAGTCAGGTACGATTTGCCTTTAACAGATCCATGCTGGCTCTCCTTGATAAACCCATGCCTTTCCAAATGAAGGTTTCTTTTTTATCCTGATAATGTTTTCCAATAACCGCCTCACCTCTGATGTCAGGCTGACTGGCCAATACTTTCCTGCTTTATCCCTCTCCCCTTTCACGAAAGAAGACACAAATGACCTTCCGGATGTACCAGGGTACCGAGGGTCTAGTGAGAAGGTGGACCTGAAGGATATCCTTATTAGGCAGGAAATTGTGTTGGGGAAATTGATGGGATTGAAGGCCGATAAATCCCCAGGGCCTGATAGTCTGCATCTCAGAGTACTTAAGGAGGTGGCCCTCGAAATAGTGGATGCATTGGTGATCATTTTCCAACAGTCTATCGACTCTGGATCAGTTCCTATGGACTGGAGGGTAGCTAATGTAACACCACTTTTTAAAAAAGGAGGGAGAGAGAAAACGGGTAAATATAGACCAGTTAGCCTGACATCAGTAGTGGGGGAAATGTTGGAATCAATTATTAAGGATGAAATAGCAGCGCATTTAGAAAGCAGTGACAGGATCGGTCCAAGTCAGCATGGATTTGTGAAAGGGAAATCATGCTTGACAAATCTTCTGGAATTTTTTGAGGATGTAACTAGTAGAGTGGACAAGGGAACAAGGGAGAACCAGTGGATGTGGTGTATTTGGACTTTCAAATGGCCTTTGACAAGGTCCCGCATAAGAGATTGGTGCGCAAAATCAAAGCACATGGTATTGGGGGTAATGTACTGGCGTGGATAGAGAATTGGTTGGCAGACAGGAAGCAGAGAGTCAGGATAAACGGGTCCTTTTCGGAATGGGAGGCAGTGACTAGTGGAGTGCCCCAGGGCTCAGTGCTGGGACCCCAGCTCTTCACAATATACATTAACAATTTGGATGAAGGAATTGAGTGTAATATCTCCAAGTTTGCAGATGTACTAAACTGGGTGGCGGTGTGAGCTGTGAGGAGGATGCTAAGAGGCTGCAGGGTGACTTGGACAAGTTAGGTGAGTGGGCAAATGCATGGCAGATGCAGTATAATGTGGATAAATGTGAGGTTATCCACTTTGGTGGCAAAAACACAAAGGCAGAATATTATCTGAATGGTTGCAGATTAGGAAAAGGGAAGGTGCAACGAGACCTGGGTGTCATGGTTCATCAATCATTGAAAGTTGGCATGCAGGTACAGCAGGCAGTGAAGAAGGCAAATGGCATGTTGGCCTTCATAGCTAGGAGATTTGAGTCTAGGAGCAGGGAGGTCTTACTGCAATTGTACAGGGCCCTGGTGAGGCCTCACCTGGACTATTGTGTTCAGTTTTAGTCTCCTAATCTGAGGACGGATGTTCTTGCTATTGAGGGAGTGCAGCGAAGGTTCACCAGATTGATTCCAGAGATGGCTGGACTCACATATGAGGAGAGACTGGATCAACTGGGCCTTTATACACTGGAGTTTAGAAGTATAAGAGGGGATCTCATAGAAACGTATAAGATTCTGACAGGACTGGACAGGTTAGATGCGGGAAGAATGTTCCCGATGTTGGGGAAGTCCACAACCAGGGGACACAGTCTTAGGATAAGGGGCAGGCCATTTAGGACTGAGATGAGGAGAAACTTCTTCACTCAGAGAGTTGTTAACCTGTGCAATACCCTGCCGCAGAGAGTCGTTGATGCCAGTTCATTGGATATATTCAAGAGGGAGTTAGATATGGCCCTTACGGCTAAAGGGATCAAGGGGTATGGTTAGAAAGCCGGAAAGGGGTACTGAGGTGAATGATCAGCCATGATCATATTGAATGGTGGTGCAGGCTCGAAGGGCTGAATGGCCTACTCCTGCACCTATTTTCTATGTTTCATCAATAGTGGTACAGGCTGAACCGCTCTTATCCGGCACCCTCAGGACCTGGCCTGTGCCGGATAAGGGATTTTGCCGGATGAGGCGAAGTCATGTTAAATTCAATGGTACAGATACTGAGCAAGGGAATATCGGGCTGGCTTGGGGCTGGGAGTGCAGCAGAGCGATCATGGGGGATGCCGGGGGGTCAGAGGATTGTGGCGTTTGGCCAGTGATTGCGGGAGTCAGCAGCGAGGAAGGACTTCAATTTATTCATGTCGGAGCTCTGCGCAGGTGGCCGGGAATGTTGCCGGACGAGGGGTGGTGCCGGATAAGGGAGTCCCGGATAAGGGAAGTTCAACCTGTATAACATTAGCAACCTTACAGTATCTGGCACTACTCCTGTACCCAATGAAGATTGAAAGATTGTGGCCAATGCTTCTGCTATTTCTACCTTTGCTTCTTTCAGTAACCTAGGATGCATTCCATCCGATCCCAGTGACTCACCAACTTTCAGTAATGCTAATCTCTTTAATACGTATTCTCTAACTATTACTATCCTGTCCATAACTTCCCTCTCCTCCAGTGTAACCTTCACATCGCCACTTCCTTTGAGAAGACAAATGCAAAGTACTCATTTAATACTTTAGCCGTGTCCTCTGCCTCTATATGACAATTTCTTTTTGGGTCTTTAACAGGCCCAACCTTTCCCCTAGCTAACCTCTTACAGTTTATATGTTTATACATGTTTTAGGGTTCAAGTTACAGAGAATTACATAGAATACAGCACAAAAACAGACCATTTGGCCCAACCAGTTCATGCCAGTGATAATGTTCCACTCGAGCCTCCTCCCATTTTCCTCATCTAACTCTATCACCATAACCCTCTATTCCCTTCTATCTCATATGCTTATCTAGCCTGCCCTTAAATGCATCCTGTACTATTCACCTCAACGACTCCCTCTGGTGATGAGTTTCACATTCTCACCACTCTCTGGGTAAAGAAGTTTCTTCTGAAATCCCTATTCGATTTCTTGGTGATTATTGTATATTGATGGCCTCTAGTTTATATATTCTCTACCCTTGTCCTTCACACTACACCCTGGCCCCTCGTGCTATATCTGATCTCTCGTGCTAGACTCTAATGTCTTCTACTTTGCTGCAGTCCTCCTTAGTATTGCCTATTCCCTCCAATTTGGTGTCATCCGCAAATTTACAAGTTGTGTTTTTGATTCCAAAGTTTAATTCATTTATATAAATTGTGAACAACTGTAGTCCCAGCACTGATCCTTCCACTTTCTGCCACCCTGAATACCTATCCTCTACCCCTACTCTCTGCTTTCTGTCTTGAAGCATGTCATGTATTCAACCAGCAATGTAACCCATGTATAATCTGACCTAAGTTGCACACTAAGTGAGAACACTGACCACTAGGTGGTGAACTGGTGGGAGACACTCCTAACCTCGACCTTCAGATATAAAAGTGGAAGCTTCACCCACTTCCTTCACTTGAGTGCTATGAAATAAAGGTCAGGTCACATGTGCATTTATATTCTATAGTAAGGACGTATCAATGGCGACAAGAAACTGGGATTTAAACCACGCGAGCATGGCCACTAGCAGAACAGATGAGAGGTAAGGTGTTAAGGAATGGTTGGGACAGAGATTCAACATTATTAAAGCAGCACACAGTTCTCCAGGCAGACAAGGGCAGTCGGGCATGCCCCAACATGTAGTCGAACCCAGAGGGGGAGTTCGACAGAGACAATGGCAAGCTGAACGGCAATTCACGCCCTTGCAAGGGACAATGCGGCCAATAATGGGGCCATCAACACCTGTTAATGGCGCACTCAAGGGCAATAACAGGGGCAGTCAGGGACGATCGACTGGCAAGGGACATTTTGTTTCAAACAGCAGCTCATGCTGGAGGCGTGAAGGCATACACTCAGCCGGAGTTTGCAGAGATGAGCAAAATACCTGCAGAAATTGCAGAAATGAACGCTGGGGAAAATCGCTGGAAGCTGAAGTTCAGCGAGTTCATGTGGAGCACGTATACAGTTCATACACCAGGATGCCACCGATAATGATGAAAGTGCTCCTCAATGGCATCCCAGTATCAATGGAGCTAGACATGGGGGCCAGCCAGTCCCTGATGGGTATCAAACAATTCGAAAAGTTGTGGGCGTCCAAGGCCAGGAGGCCAAAATTATTGCCGATTGACGCACAGCTACGGACATACACAAATCAGATCATTCCGGTGCTAGGCAGCGCCACGATAGTCGTGACCCACAAAGATTTGGAGAACAGGTTGCCACTCTGGGTTGTCCCAGGGGACGGTCCCGCACTACTGGGGAGGAGTTGGCTTGCTGTCATGAACTGGAAATGGGGCGATGTCAATGCAATTTCCTCTGTGGAGCGAGTATCATGCTCACAGATCCTAGGCAAATTTGACTCATTATTTCAACCCGGCATTGGCACTTTCATGGGGGCCAAGGTAGTGATTCACATAAACCCAGACGCCAGGCCAGTACACCACAAGGCCAGAGTGGTGCCGTACGTGATGCGGGAAAAGGTAGAAGGTGAATTGGACCGCCTGCTGAGGGAAGGCATCATCTCGCCAGTCAAATTCAGTGACTGGGCGAGCCCGATCATGCCGGTGCTCAAGGCGGATGGGTCAGTCAGGATATGTGGCAATTACAAGGCCACCATCAATCGGGTGTCACTCCAAGACCAGTACCCGCTACCGAGAGCGGAGGACCTCTTTGCGACGCTATCCGGTGGCAAACTTTTTTCAAAATTGGACCTGACCTCAGCTTTCATGACCCAGGAGCTGGCGAGTGAGTCAAAGAAGCTGACCACCATCACGACACACAACGGGTTGTTTGAGTACAACAGATGTCCGTTCGGGATTCGCTCGGCCGCCGTGATCTTCCAATTAAATATGGAAAGCCTCCTCAAGTCGATTCCAGGGACGGTGGTTTTTTAGGACGACATCCTCATTACGGGTTATGATACTGAAGAATACCTCCACAACCTGGAGGAGGTGCTACGCAGACTGGACCGGGTAGGGCTGCGACTGAAAAAGGCAAAGTACGTCTTCCTAGCTCCAGAGGTAGAATTCCTGGGGATGAGGGTAGCAGCAGATGGGATCAGCCCTACTGCGTCCAAGACGGAAACAATCCAGAGAGCACCCAGACCCCGTAACACGACGGAGCTGCGTTCATTCCTGGGGCTCCTGAACTATTTTGGTAACTTTCTTCCCAAATTGAGCACGCTGCTAAAGCCGCTACATGTGTTCCTACGCAAAGGTCGCGAATGGGTCTGGGGGGACAGCCAGGAAAGAGCTTTTAATAGAGCACGCAATTTGTTATGTTCCAACAATCTGTTAACGCTATATGACCCATGTAAGAAATTTGTGTTAATGTGCGATGCGTCGTCCTATGGTGTCGGGTGTGTGTTGCAGCATGTCAATGCCAAGGGTCAGTTACAGCCGGTAGCTTATGCCTCCAGAAGTCTGTCCCAGGCAGAAAGGGGCTACGGGATGGTAGAAAAGGGGGCGCTCGCATGTGTATATGCGGTAAAGAAAATGCACCAGTACCTGTTTGGCAGGAAATTTGAGCTGGAGACAGATCACAAACCCCTAACGTCCCTTTTGGCCGACAACAAGGTCATAAATGCAATCGCATCGGCCCGCATACAGAGGTGGGCACTCACGTTAGCCGCCTATGACTACACAATTCGGCACAGACCTGGCACCAAAAACTGCGCCGATGCACTCAGTAGGCTCCCACTAGCCACCACTGAGGGGGCTACCTAGCATGCTGCTGAGATGATCATGGCTGTTGAAGCTTTCGGAAGCAAAGGCTCACTCGTGACAGCCCGTCAGATTAAAGTCTGAACAAATAGAGACCCGCTATTGTCTCTCGTCAAGAAATGTGTCCTGAATGGGGACTGGGCAGCCACGTACAGGGCATGCCCTGAGAAGTTTAAACCATTTCACAGGCGCAAGGATGAACTCTCGATTCAGGCCGATTTCCTACTGTGGGGAAACCGTGTAGTCATGCCCCAGATGGGCAGAGAGGTGTTCATCAGAGAATTCCACAATGAGCACCCGGGCATTGTCACGATGAAGGCAATTGCCAGGTCACACGTCTGGTGGCCAGGGATAGACGCAGATCTGGAACTTTGTGTTCGCAGGTGCAACACGTGTGCCCAGCTAGGTAATGCGCCCAGAGAAGCCCCCCTTAGCCCCTGGCCATTGCCCGCCAAGCCTTGGTCACGCATCCATGTGGACTACGCAGGTCCTTTCATGGGAAAAATGTTTTTGGTTGTAGTAGATGCCTACTCCAAATGGATCGAGTGTGACATTTTAAATTCAAGCACATCCTCTGCCACGGTGGAAAGTCTACGGGCAATGTTCGCCGCCCACGGTCTACCGGACATCTTGGTCAGTGACAATGGACCGTGCTTCACAAGCACTGAATTCCAGGACTTCATGGCAGGCAATGGAATTAACCATGTTAGAACGGCACCGTTCAAGCCGGCCTCAAACGGCCAGGCAGAACAAGCAGTGCAGATAATCAAACAGGGGATGCTCAGAAACCAAGGGGGTTCCCTACAATGCTGCTTATCACGCCTCCTGTTGGCCTACAGATCCCGACCACACTCGCTCACAGGGGTTCCACCCGCAGAGCTGCTAATGAAAAGGACGCTCAAAACCCGGTTATCCCTTATACACCCCACCATGAAAGAAATTGTCGCGAGCAGGCGCCAGTCACAATATGCCTACCATGACAGGAATGCGAGGGCGCGATGTATTGATGTAAATTACTCTGTTTTTGTCCTCAACTACGATGCAGGGCCCAAATGGCTCACAGGCACTGTGGTTGCCAAAGAGGGAAATAGGATTCTGGTAGTTAAACTTACCAATAGACAAATCTGCCGCAAACATGTGGATCAAACAAAAAGGAGGTTCAGCAACCCCATAGAAGAAGCAGAGGAAGAACACGACGTAGAGTTCACTCCACCACAGGTGACTGAACACAGGAACCAAAGGGAGGAGAGCCCAGTCACTGTGGGCAGTCCGGACAGGCCTGAGGCACCGCAAACAGCAGACACTCAGGCCAGTGCCCAACAACCGGAGCCCCAACTCAGGCACTCTACAAGAGAGCGTAAACCACCAGAGAGACTTAACCTGTGATCCCAATAAGACTTTGTGGGGGGGAAGGTGATGTCATGTATTCAACCAGCATTGTAACCCATGTATAATCTGACCTAAGTTGCACACTGTGAGAACACTGACCACTAGGTGGTGAACTTGTGGGAGACACTCCTAACCTAGACCTTCAGATATAAAAGGGAAAGCTCCACCCACTTCCTTCACTTGAGTGCTATGAAATAAAGGACAGGTCACAGACTGACCTTCTCTCAAGCATGGGCCTCGTGTGCATTTACGAAGCCAGTTAGCAATCCATTCTGTTACTTGTCCCCTGACTCCGCATGCTCTGACCTTATTCATTAATCTTTTGTGTGGTACCTTATTGAAGGCCTTTTGGATATCTAGATAAATTACATCGACTACATTACCCTTGTCTACTCTCTGTTATCTCTTTAAAGAATCAAATGAGGTTGGTCAAGCAAGACTTTCACTTTTGAAATCCATGCTGACAATTCATTATTATATTTTTGGTTCTGGATGTTTTTTCTATTTCCTCCTTTCGTGGGGATTCCATTATTTTTCCTACCATCGATGTTAAGCTGACTGGTCTACAGTTCCCTGGACATGTTCTATCTCTGTACTTAAATATAAGTTAGCTATCCAACAGTACTCTGGCATTGCAACTTTTTCTAACAAATTATTAAATATGTGCAATCGTGCCTCTGCTATCTCTTCCCTGGATTCTTTTAAAATGTGCAAACGTAATCCATCCAGACCAGGGGCTTTATTCCTTTTGAGTTTGATTAGTTTATTTAATATTTCTCCTTTTTTTTTATCTTAAATGTGGTTATATCATAGCTAATCTCATCTTCTGATGTCATGTCCAGCTGCTCTGTCTCCCTGGTAACTACTGTGCAAAGTATTTATTTAATATTTCTGCCATTTTGTTATCGCTGCCTGTGATTTTATCCTGTCCAACTCATAGTGGCCCTCTTCTCATCCTGACTTCCCTCTTTTTATTTATGTGCCTGCAGAATATTTTGCTGGTTTATTTTATGTTCCTTGATATTTTAATTTAATTGTTCCCCTTTGCCTTCCTAATTGTTTTTTTTCCTAATCTGTTTGTTGTCTCCCTTGTCATGCTCTTCCCTGCTGTCCATATATTTAGTGTATGCCTCTTTCTTTACCCTCAATTTTTCCCTTAATTCATTTAATGTTGCCAGCTAATCTTTTCTTGCAATCTCTCTTAGCCTCCTGTATTAACTTATTCAATTCCCTCTTGTACTTTCCATAATCTTCTGGCTTATTAGCTGATTAACCTTTATGTTCGCTTTGAATGAAATGATCAATTTATTGCAAATTGTAGGCAATTTTCAGCCCACTCGGGTTGCAACTGTTTGATTAGCACCCTGTAGCAGCCTAAATATGACACGACTTTGCCCATCGCTGTATTACAGAAACTGTGTTGAAGAAATATATCACAAGGTAAAAATATTACACACTATCTGATACTGAAAGACACAAGCCATGTTAATGCAAGATTTTGTAAGACAATATTTGCTTACTATTAAGAAGGCTTCCTTAAAATACAAGGAAATTTGCTCTTTCTTCGCTAAAACCCCATTCTTGGTTATCCTTGTTTGCTGCACCTCCTTTGCTGTATTTGTAGTATTTGCTAAAGATGCAGCTGCTTTTATGTTATTTCTCGCCCCTCACAACCTGTTTGTTCAGTTATTTACATAATTATACAAGATATTTTCTCCCCTAATTTCCTTTTGATAGATTGCTGAAGGATGTGTTGGTGGAACATTGTATCAGAGAGGTTTATTTTCCCATTTTCAAGTCTCCAGTGACAAATAATCTTTTGCCATGCTCTGAGCCTGACTGATCGAGATCATTATTCCTGTCAGAAAAGCTAATTCCAAACACTTAACAGCTTAAACTATGCAAAACATTGATTTCCTCCCCCCGCTTCATGGTTATTTGTTAAATTTTCCACCTGCTTGTCATGAGCCGCGCGATGAAGATCATGTCTGTTGTACCTCTTAGTGGACGGAATCTGCATTGCGACTCTGGGAGGGGCTCTTCAGCCACAAGGATGAGGAAAATGGGGACGATTCTTGCGATGAATTTCCCAGTGGCTGACAGCAGGGAGGTTCCTCTGTAGTTACGCAGTCGAATTTGTCCCCTTTTTTGAAGATGGTCACGATCACGGCATCTCTGAGATCTCCCGGCATGCTCTCCTCCTTCTAGATAAGAGAGATGAGGTCATGCATTCGTGCTAATAATGCTTCTCCGCCATACTTTAGTGCCTCAGCGGGGATTCCATCTGCTCCTGATGCCTTGTTGTTCTTGAGCTGATGGATGGCCTTTTCCACCTCGGGCAGGGCTGGGGTTTTGCTGAGATGGTGGTGGGTGGCATGCTGCGGGATGGAGTCGAGGGCACTCGCATCAAAGACAGAGTCTTGGTTAAGGAGATCTTCAAAATGCTCCTTTCAGCAGGCCCTGACTGCCTCAATGTCCTTGATGAGTGTCTTCCCGTTCTTGGCCAGCAGTGGAGTGGGGCCTTGGGTGCTTGGGCCATAGGTGGTCTTGACTGCGCTGAAGAATCCTCGCACATCATGGTTGTCGGCCAGCTGCTGGATCTCCTGTACTTTCTTTGGGTCATGGTTTTTTTTTGGGACCTCGGCCTTCAGCCGCCTGTAGAGCTGCTTTGCTGCCCCTGAATTGAGTTGCTGCTTTAAGTTCAGAAATGCCCTGTGCTTGTGGTTTATTAGCTCCTGGATCTCCTGGTCATTCTCGTCAAACCAGTCTTCTGGTTCCTGGTTGAGTGACCAAGCGTCTCATCACAGGTGCTGGTTATGGAGGCCTTGAGGGCAGATCAAGCTCTGTGGCACTCTGCATCTCAGGGTCATTGTGGGTCGCCAGGTTGGCAATGAGGCGCTGGCTGTATATGCTTTTTTAACTGGTTCTTTGAGTGCCCCGGCGTTGATTTTCCTGCGGCATTGCTTCTGTTGCCATCGCTGTTTGGAGCTATGTTGATGTTGATGATGGAGCGGATTAGGCAGTGATCCGTCCTGCAGTCGTCAACTCCTGTCATGGCGCGGATGATGCGCACGTCCTTGCGGTCCCTCGCTCAGAAGATGACGTAGTTGAGCAGATGCCAGTGCTTGGAGTGAGGGTGTTGCCATGATGCCTTGTACTTGTCCCTCTGGTGGAACAAGGTGTTAGTGATGACAAAGTCATGTTCTGGACATTTTGTCAGGAGCAGGGTATCGCTTGAGTTGGTTTTCCCTACCCCCTCTCTGCCGATCACGCCTCCCAGAGGTCTGTGTCCTTACCGACTCTGACGTTGAAGTCACCAAGGAGGATCAGTTTGTCGTCCGTAAGGACTCGGGACAGAGACTTTTTGAGGCTGGAGTAGAATTCCTCTATGGTCTCATCTATTGCGTCGAGTGTTGGGGCGTACGCGCTGATGACTGTGGCGCACTGGTTCTGGGCTAGGGTGAGCAGGAGAGTCATGAGAGATTCGCTTATCATGGGCTTACCACAACTACAAGAGAAATGCAGGGAACAGCATCAACCCTTGTATATGGCCTTCTTTGATCTCACAAAGGTCTTTGACACTGTCAACCGTGAGGGAGTATGGAGCGTCCGCCTCCATTTCTGCTGCCCCCAAAAGTTTGTCACCATCCTCCACCTGCTCCACAATGACATGCAATCCGTGATTTTGACCAATGGATCCACCACAGACCCAATCCATGTCCGGACCGGGGGCAAGTAGGGCTGCATCATCGCACCAACGCTCTTCTCAATCTTCCTTGCTGCAATGCTTCGTCTCACTCTCAAAAAGCTGGAGTGGAACTAAATTACAGAACCAACCTTCATCAGCTCCAGGCTAGATCTAAGAACGTGCCATCCTCTGTCGTCTAACTACAGTACGCAGATGACGTTTGTATCTGCACACACTCAGAGGCCAAACTTCAAGCCATTGTCAACACTTTCATCGAGGCGTATGAAAGCATGGGCTTTTCACTAAACATCCGTAAGACAAAACTCCTCTACCAACCTGACCCCACACACAGCACTGGCCCCCAGTCATCAAAATCCACGGCGCGGCCTTGGACAACGTGGACCATTTTCCATACCTCGGGAGCCTAATATGAGCAAGGGCAGACAAAGACGATGAGGTTCAATGCGCCAGCGCAGCCTTCGGTCACCTGAGGAAGAGAATGTTTGAAGATCAGGAACTCAAATCGGCACCAAGATTATGGTCTACAGGGCAGTAGTGATACCCACTCTCCTATATGGCTCAGAGACATGGACTATATAGCAGATATCTCAAACCGCTGGAGAAGTATCACCAAAGATGTCTCCGCAAGATCCTGCAAATCCCTTGGGAGGATAGACGCACCAACGTCAGTGTTCTCGCTCAGGCCAACATCCCCAGCATTGAAGCACTGACTACGCTCATCCAGCTCCGTTGGGCAGGCCATATCGTCCGCATGCCCGACATGCAACTCCCTAAGCAAACGCTTTACTCGGAGCTCAGACACGGCAAGCGAGGCCCAGGTGGGCAGAGGAAACATTAAAAGGACACCCTCAAAGCCTCCTTGATAAAGTGCAACATCCCCACTGACACCTGGGAGTCTCTGGCCCAGACCACCCTAAGTGGAGGAAATGCATCCGGGAGGGCACTGAGCACCTCGAGTCTCATCGCTGAGAGCATGCGGAAATCAAGCGCAGACAGCGGAAGGAGCGTGTGGCCAACCTGTCCCACCCATCCTTTCCTTCAATGACTGTCTGTTCCACCTGTGACAGTCTCTCTGTAATTCCAGCATTGGACTTTACAGTCACCTGAGAACTCACTTTTAGAGTGGAAGCAAGTCTTCCTCAATTTCGAGGGACTGCTCATGATAATATGATATGTGATGTGGGTTGTTGTGATGCACTCTCGGTATTTGTAGTTCCACAGGAGATGGGCGAAAATAACTTCGGCAAGGCAAAAGCAAAATACTGCGGATGCTGGAAATCTGAAATAAAAACAGAAAATGCTGGAAATACTCAGCGGGTCAGGCAGCATCTGCGGAGAGAGAAACAGAGTTAACGTTTCACATCGATGACCCTTTGTCAGGTCGATGACTCAGGATTACAACTATGTCCGAGATATTCAGCATTCCTCGAACCACTGCTCTCGCCGCATCCTGCGATCCACGCTCAACGCTCTGCATCGCCACATGCACGCTCTCGACCTCTCTTCAGCAGCACTGACTCACTCTATCTCTAAGCTGTCCTGGTTCGCAGTTCCATTTCATCCTTCGCCTCATCCGGCACTTTAACAAAAAGCCAGTTCTGACAAAGGATCTCTCTCTCACATTGCCAACGAGCTATAACTGTCCAGTTCAATTAAAGGGTGGTGGGGGAACATAAGAACATAAGAATTAGGAGCAGGAGTAGGCCCTATGGCCCCTCGAGCCTGCTCCGCCATTCAATAAGATCATGGCTGATCATCGACCTCAACTCCACTTTCCCACCTGATCTCCATATCCCTTGATTCCCCTAGACTCCAAAAGTCTATCTATCTCGGCCTTGAATATATTCAGAGACACAGCATACACAGCCCTCTGGGGCAGAGAATTCCAAAGATTCACAACCCTCTGAGTGAAGAAATTCCTCCACATCTCTGTCATAAATAGCCTACCCCTTATCCCATAATGAAATAATGACAGTTGACATCCTTAAAGGGCAAGTTGATAAGGTGGTTAAAAAAGCTTATGGATTCCTCAAACTACACATGTGTCAGCTTAGCTTAGCATTCTCTCCTGCAAGTCAGAAGGTTGTGGGCTCAGAATCCATTGCACTCTTAAGTACATAATTTAGGCTGACACTTCAATACAGTACCGAGGGAGTGCTACATTATTGGAGGAGACCTTAAACTGAGGGTGTACAAGATCAGATACACTTGTAATGTATTTGCTTATGGGTTCTTTGTTTAAGAATTCATAGCAACACTTTTCTATTAAGAACTAGTTGGTTTATTAGCAAAAGGTTTAACAATCACACTGCACATTACCAGTTCATCCACCGGGCTCACAACCGCAAGCCTCATCGTGGATCCCCCAAACCCAACTGCTTGGGGTTTTATTGAGTTTTGTGAACATCACATGATTGGCTAAGCCACTCCAAACTCAACAGCATACTCACAGGTGCATACATTATAGGGAGGGAGTCCTGCCATTGGCTTGTCCAACATTCCTCCCTCGACTAACATCACCAAAAACAGATTATCAGATCGTCCATTCACTTCCTGTTTGTGGGATGTTGCTGTGCATAAAAATCGCTGCCTCGTTTGCCGATATAACTGCACTTCAAAATAAGCTGTTGGTAGTAAAGTGCTTTGGCACGTTCTGTGGAGGTCATAAGGCGCTATCTCAATGCAAGTTGTTTCTTTAGCCAGGTTGGCTTATTCTGCGCCTTCCACCTCACAGAGAAGTGCAGACAGCTCTCCCAGAAGACACATTAACAGATGTTAAAAAACTGGCATGCTAGAAATTTTGAAATTAAATATGTTATATTTTAGAGCTTCCTGTGATCTGAATAAAGAAGCAATCTCTGATCTTCCAACATGCACTCTGTTCTCCCAGGTCATCCACTCTTCCTTCCCAAAAATATGAACATTTCACCTAATCTTTTGCTGAGATTTATGTTCAATATTCAGCAAGAGCCATTATATCCAGGCTGTTCTGTTCTGTTCACTAATGTAATTGCTGTGGTGCTAGCTCACTGGTTCTAAATTATTTCCTGTAATTCTATCTGATATAATATATATACATTTTTTTCAAAATTGACCTTGAAGGCGACCTCAACCAGTAAAAATATGCTTTTTCATAATTTATATTTTTGATCAGAAGTAAATCTTGTAGCTGCATGAAACATGGCTGAATATTTCATTCATGTTTTCTGCACTGCCGTTGATGCCCGCCCAGTTTTCTTTTGCTAAGATGAGCAAACAGAGGAGAGTATGGCTGAAGGAGGCAACTCTTCAAAGTACAGCGAGGATGAGGTGGACGAGAAGGAGGGTTAAACGCATGAGCATGTTTACTTTCAGACGCTTGCTGCGGAAAATGTGACTCGCACTCTAGCAAGTGTGATGAGCTGTGCACCTATCAAATCAGGCTGCAGGCTTCCCGACAAATGCACAGAAGCCGATTTTGACATTCATAGAAAAATCTATTTGCATACATAATGAGATTAGCACAGGCGGACACTCAAAAGGGAACGGCAGTCAACGGCCAGATGACTCTATAATGTTTGGGATTATATGGTGCATCAGATGGCTTCACTTCCTCTTGAGATCCAGTTGCATCTATTTTTAGGCAAAGGGAGGCTGGGGACCACTTAAGGACGAAAGTGGCCATCTTGTACTTGAACGCGCGGGACTGACAGAGATGTTTATATGTATTATGTACTTTGCATTCGTGTCACAGAGAGGTTGGAAGTAGGACTGTTAAAGTATATGGAAAGGATGTACAAAAGCCAACTACTTTTCAAAGGGACACTGAATTTTAAAAGTTAATGGGGCTATGTAATGTACTTACTTCATGGGTTCTTTGCTTAAGAATTCATAACCACACATTGCTATTGAGAACTAGTTGGTTTATTAGCAAAGGTTTAGCAATCACACTACACATTACCAGTTCATCCACCAGGCTCACAACCACCTGCCTCATCGTGGATTCTCCGAACCCAACTGGCTGGGGTTTTATTGAGTCTTGTGAACATCATGTGACTGGCTAAGCCACTCCCAACTCAACAGCACTACAACTTTTTTTGGTAGAATGTTAAATCAAGTGCCCCCTTTTGTAAGAGCACAAAAAAAAACACAAATTAACGAAATTAACTAACAAACATTAAAAGGAACCTTGACAAATCAAATTAAATTAAAATGTTGTTCCTTGTTGAAATGATGCACTCCAGTCCCTCCGACGCCCACCTCTCACGGAAGGCCGCGAGCGTACCGTGGACACCGTGTGTTCCATCTCCAGGGACACCCTGGCGCAAATGTAACCACGGAAGAGAGGCAGGCAGTTGGTCTGAACTATCCCCTCGACCGCCCACTGCCTGGACCTGTTAATGGCCTTTTTGGCAAGGCCCAGGAGCAGTCCCACGAGGAGGCCCTCTGACCCGCCCGTTTCAAAAGCTTGACAACTCTTATTGGTTGTAACATAAATAAACATTAAATCAAGTGCCACCTGATTAAAGTGGGGGTACACTCCAAACACTTTTCAAGTGCCCTTTTTTGTTTTTTTGTGGTTTTTTTTGTGCATTTCTTTGTGCACTAAAACCATAAATTATACAAGTGCCCCCTGGCTAAAAGAGAGGGGACACTAAAACCCAGCAATAAAACAAATTAAACTTTAAAACATATAAAATCAAATTAAAATTTGGTTGCCGGGGGTGATGATGCACTCCAGACCCTCTGGCGCCCACCTCTCGCTCAAGGCCGCGAGCGTACCGGTGGACACCGCGTGCTCCATCTCCAGGGACACTCTGGCTCGGATGTAAGCGTGGAAGAGAAGCAGGCAGTCGGTCTGAACTATCTCCTCGACCGCCCACTGCCTGGACCTGTTAATGGCCTTTTTGGCAAGGCCCAGGAATAGTCCCACGAGGAGGCCCTCTGACCCGCCTGCTTCAAAAGCTCTGCAATTCTTTTGTTGTGAACAAAAACAAACAATTAAATCAAGTGTCCCCTGATTAAAGGGGAGGACACTCCAAAACTTTCAAACAAGTGACCTTTTTTGGGGTTTTTTTTCTGGGTTTTTTTGGGGGGGGTTTGTGGGTTTTTTTGGCACTAAAGCCACAAATTATGCAAGTGCCCCCTATAAAAGGGGAGGGGCACTAAAACTGGCAATAAAACAAATTAAACTTTAAAACATATAAAATGAAATTAAAATTTGGTTGCCGGGGGTGATAATGCACTCCAGTCCCTCCGTGCCCACCTCTCACGGAAGTCCGCGAGCGTACCGGTGGACACCTCGTGCTCCATCTCCAGGGACACCCTGGCTCGATGTAAGTGCATAAGAGAGACAGACAGTCGGTCTGAACTATCTCCTCGACTGCCCACTGCCTGGACCTGTTAATGGCCTTTTTGGCAAGGCCCAGGAGCAGTCCCATGAGGAGGCCTTCTGACCCGCCCACTTCAAAAGCTCTACAAACCTGTGAGCATATTCACAGGTGCATACATTACAGGCTACAAGTAGAGAGGTCCCAAAGCCCAGATGGTATGTATCCCATAATACTGCAGCCAGTTGAGGGAGAGATATTAGAAGCACTAATGATAATTTTCACAAAAAAAACGTCGGAAAGAGTGGAAAGGATTGAAAGGATTGAAAGAAGGCAAATTTTACACCTCTGTTCAAGAAAGGGGGGAAATCATCTGACTAACCTCACCACTTGTGGCTAAACTTCTAGAGGGGCGAGTACTCCTCCACAATCCAGCTCAAAACCGGGGGAGCATGATGTAGAATTGAGATGGTGTGGACTAACACGGCCCGTGATGGGACAGCGTTAGCCACTCCTTCCCAGCCCAACGCGTGCAAATAGCACTGGGGTCGGTGCCCAGGACCCCAGTGGTTTTCCGCTCCCATCAGCTCCACATACTGCTGCTTTCTGGGGCCACTGTGCGGAAGATAGCAGTAGATGCAGGGGAGCGACAGAGAAACCCCAGAGTTCCCTCAGAGCTCAGAAGATTGTGGGTTCAAGTCCCACTCCAGGAACTTGAGCACCAAAAAATATAGGCTGACACTTTAGTGCAGTGCTGAGGGAGTGCTGCACTGTCGGAGGTGCCGTCTTTTGGATGAGACGTTAAACTGAGGCCTTGTCTGCTCTCAGGTGGACGTTAAAGATCCCATGGCACTATTTTAAAGAAGAGCAGCGGTGTTATCCCCGGTGTCCTGGCCAATATTTATCCCTAAATCAACATAACAAAACAAATTATCTGGTCATTATCACATTGCTGTTTTGTGGGAGCTTGCTGCCGCGTCTCCCACATTACAACAGTGACTACACTCCAAAAGTGCTTCATTGGCTGTAATGTGCTTTGAGACGTCCGGTGGGCGTGAAAGGCGCTATATAAATGCAAGATGTTCTTTCTTTCTTGTAGCAACCTCTTCTCCTTCCTGCTCCTGCCCAGCACTTACATGCTGAAGGCCTCGGTCGCAGCAGGGGCTTTTGGGTACAATCGTCGGGCCGCTTCTGACCACTTAAGGTCCATCGCTGCCCTTCCTGGTGCTGCTGATGGAGTCCCAGCTGCAGCCCCATCAGAGTTCCCTCGGTTGCACTGACAGGCGCACTCTTGACGGCAGGAATCCTGAATGAGTCCAGTCCCAGGGAAATGTCTTTGGGTTGGGGCAGCTATGGAGGAGCAGGCAGATACTCCTCTGTGAAGGAACTCTGCCCTAAAGTGGAGAATTCTCTGTATTGAGTGGCAACTCGCCAAGGCTTCTTCGGCAGTACCTCCCAAACCCACGATCTCTACCACCTGGAAGGTCAAGGGCAGCAGGCACATGGGAACACCACCACCTCCACGCTCCCCTCCAAGTCACACACCATCCTGACTTGGAAATATATTGGCGTTCCTTCATCGTTACTGGGTCAAAATCCTGGACTCCCTCCCTAACAGCACTGTGGGAGTACCTTCACTACACGGACTGCAGTGGTTCAAGAAGGCAGCTCACCACCACCTTCTCAAGGGCAATTAGGGATGGGCAATAAATGCTGGCCTTGCCAGCAATGCCCACATCCCGAAAAGAATTTTAAAAAATGAAATGGTTAGTAAACACTTAGAAAGACAGGGGTTAATCATGAACAGTCAATGTAGATTTGTGAAGGATGGGTGATGCTTGACTAATTTAATTGAATTTATCAAGAAAATCAGAGTGTATAGACAAAGGGAATTTGACCAGTGTTGACTGTATGAATGTTGAGAAGTCAATTGATAAGATGCCACATAAGAGATGCAATGAAAATTGAACGATGTGGAATTAAAAAGAATATATCCTTAAGGACACTGGGATACCTGGGAGACAGAAAGCAACAGCACAGATTGTTGTTTGTAGTGACATGTTGCGGGTGAGATTTCGGTGCAGAGGGAGAAGGAGTGCATCTTTTTGCCTTTAACACTTTTAGTGGTTTGAGTAAGCTTGTGGCAGTAAGTATTTAAAACTAGGAACCTATAACTAATACTTCATTAAATTAATAATTTAAACTAGTTAAATTAATTCATTTAAAAAAAAATTAAAAATAAACCAAGTGAATTAATTACGCAAAACTTTAATTAGTGAAATATATAAAACTAGGTTAGGTAGAGATGGCAGTGTAGGTGATGTGCCACATCTGTAGCACGTGGGAGTTTGTGGGGAGCAGCGAGATCCCAAATAATCGCATCTGCAGTAAGTGTTTGCAACTTGAGGAACTTTGGCTCAGAATTGTTGAGCTGGAGTCCGAGGTGCAGACATTGCGGGGCATCGGGGAGGGGTAGAGTTACCTGGACATATTGACCCAAGAGGTAGTCGCATCCCTTAGATCATGGTTTGGATTTGGTTAGTGGACAGGAACAGGAGGATATGACTGCGACTCAGGCAGCAAAGGGCACCTCAGATGCAGTGGTGGAGGAGCCTCAGCCTTTGCCGTTTTTCAACAGGTCCGAGGTACTTGCTACTGGTCTGGATGAGACTGTAGGATGCAAAGGAAAATTGCCCACGGCACTGTGGTACAGGAAGCCATTCAAGTGGAGGAAGCAAAAAGGAGTGTGGTAGTGATAGGGGACAGTGTAGTCGGAGTGATAGATACTGTTCTCTGTAGCTGTGACCGGCAGTCCCAAAGGCTCTGTTGCCTGGCTGGTACCAGGATGAAGACATCTTCTCGCGGCTGAAGAAGAACTTGGAGTGGGAAGGGGAGGTGAACCAATGACATAGGTAGAAGTCGGAATGAGGTTCTGCTGTGGGACTTTGAGGAGCTAGGATACAAGTTAAAAAGCAGTACCTGAAAGGTAATAATCTCTGGATTACTACCTGAGCCATGATCAATGACATAGGAATAAACAGATTAGAGGTTTAAATGCGTGGCTGAAAGAGTGGTGTGGAAGGAAGGGGTTTTGCTTCATGGGGCACTAGCACCAGTACTGAGGAAAGAGGGAGCTGTTCCATTGGGACGGGCTCCACTTAAACTGGGCTGGGACCAGTGTCCTGGCGAATCGAATAACTAGAGCTGTAGATAGGGCTTTAAATGAATAAAGGTGAGGGAGGGTTAAGCTAAGGGTAAATTTATAAGTCTGAAGAGAAAGGTCAAGGCTGTAGAGCAGAGTAGTGACTTGGGTAAGAACAAGCAGATTTTGTCAGGAAGGGACAGAGAGTTTAATAACATTAGTCGGGCATTGGAGACCACATCAGGGAAAAATAGCCAAAAGGTAAAATTAAAGACGCTATGTCTGAATGCACAAAGCATTTGTAATAAAATAGATTAATTAATGGCACAAATAGAAACAAATGGGTTTGATCCCGTAACCATTACTGAGACATGCTTTCAGGGTGATCAATTTTGGGAACTTGATCCAGGGTAAATGACTTTCAGAAAATATAGGCAAAATGGAAAAGGAGGTGGGGTGGCCCTGATAAAGAATTAGATAAAGGCATTAGGGAAAAAGGATCTTAGCCCAGAAAATCAGGATGTAGAATCAATATGGATGGAAGTAAGAGATAACAAGGAGCAAACAACACTGGTGGGAGTAATTTATAGGCCCCCTAACAGTAACCATAGTGCTGGATAGAGTATAAATCAGCAAATTAGAGGAGCATGTAATAAGGGTAATGCAATAATTCTGGGGGACTTTAATCTTCATATAGATTGAACAAACCAAATTAGCAAAAGTAACTTGTAGACCGAGTTCATGGAATGCAATCAAGACAGTTTCCTAGAACAATATGTCATGGAACTAATTAGGGAACAGGCTATTTTAGATCTAGCATGGTGTAATGAGACATGGTTAATTAGTAATCTTATAGTAAAGGATCCTCTGTGGAAGTGTGGACATAATATAATAGAATTTCATATTAAGTTTGAGAGTGAGTGGTTAAGTCCGAAACTAGGATCTTAAATTTAAACAAAGCCAATTACGGAGGTATGAGGGGTGAGTTGACGGAGATAGATTGGGAAATTAGATTAAAAGATATGGCAGTAGATAAGGAATGGCAGACATTTACAGAAATTGTTCATAATTCTCAATGTATAAGAATAAAAACTCCAGTGGAAAAGTGATACAACCGTGGCTAATTGGAGAAGTTAAGGATAGTATTGGATTGAAAGAAGATGCTTACAATTTTGCCAAAAATAGTAGTAATCTGAGTATTGGGAGGGTTTTAAAAAATAGTGAAGGATGACCAAGCAATTGATGGAGGGAGAAAATAGAATACGAGAGTAAACTAGCAAAAATCTAAAAACAGATTTTAAGTGCCTCTACAATTATGTAAAAAGGAAGAGATTAGCAGAAGTTAAATGTGGTCTCTCAGAGTGCCCACCTGCAAAATGGGTGCAATGGGATTGTTACAGAACGGCTTTAGAATCAACTCCATCCAACATAGGCACCCATGCAGAAGCTCTTCTGGCCTCTCAAACTCTCTCTTGTCTTTATTTTGTTGATACATCATGGACAAAAATGCTTCTCTCTCTGCTGTCCAATTTATTAGCTCCAAATATGCTATTCTTTCTCCTCTTTGTACGCTCACTTGTGTTGAAATCAAGGCTACGCACATCAGCTCCAACTCGTTCTTTCCCAGAACTTCAGTGATGGAACTTCTCACCTTCCCTTACAGGCATTTACAGCCGACATTCAGAGTTTAACCTCTGCAACCTCATTCATCTCATCTTTCTGTCCTGCTGTTTGCAACTTTGGGGCTGTCTTGCGCTATTGGTCTTGCCCATTCATCTATGTTTTTCCATTTAAAAAAAATGCTAACTGTTAGGTAAATGATGAAAGGTGGAAACAATTATTGCCGTTACATATTGGCCTTTGCGTTTGCCCTAGTGCAAAAACTGCCCCTGTAAAGGAGAATTGCAGCGAGGTGAATTGCCAGATAATCTTAATTGTTATGAAAGAATATATTGTATGTATTCTGACATCTTTTGTGTTCGGTCTTGTTCCTGCCCAGTTTATAGATCTGCTAATGAAAATTTGATCCGGGGTATCAAGAAAGTGGGGAGGGGATGCAGAGTAGACCTGAGTCGGATGAGCGGTGATGCAGTAACGTTGTAATTTTGGGCTTAATCTAAAGTTCTTTGTAATCCAAAGTTGAGTGAAAATTGAAAACCGAATGAAGGTTTCAGAACAGTATTATCGACTGCAGCATTCTCAAGTTTTGTCCCCGCTCACAAAACTCCCAATCTTCAGCCTCTTCCCAAGGATGGCTGTGTCAAATCAGTTATCAAACTGACATGCTGCCGGGTTTGATTGTTAAGGGGATGCCTCCAAATTACACACTGAAATGGATACGAAACATGGATTCACTGATGTAGTGTCCTTATACACTACTATAAATTCACACGAAGCACATTCTGCAGACCCAAACCTTTATTCACAGGACCAAGAAGTGATGACCCTGCGTGGGACCTCCCTTTATATACCTGGATGACCAGGTGAGGAGTGTCTCCCACAAGTTCACCCCCTGTGGTCAAGGTGTGCATTTCTTAGGTGTATACAGTATGCAGTGTTGTTACATGAAGGTTACAGTTACATGAAGGTTACATACATGACAACTGAAGTAAAGGAACTCTCATAAATGCCTATATTACATAATTACATTTCCATTTACTTTCCTTGGAATAAAAAGAAATAGATCCCGTACCATTGTGTTAATGATAGATGTTCCTGGTGATCCTTCATGAAAGTCATTATACATCTCGAAACATCAGCCTTTGAGCTCTTTCTGGGTGTGAATTTTCTGGTTTGATCTTTTTGCTCCAGGATTTTCACTTGATAATGAATTTGACTGTACACCATTTCACTGTTGGTCTCTGACCTCTCTGGTGATAAAAATGATGCAGTTGGGTCAGACTCTCGGGTCACTGCATACTCAGTGTCTGGGTGTCTGCTTCTAATTTGCTTCTTTGATGTCACAATGATTTCATCTGTCGGTCTGTTTGTACATAAGAACATAAGAATTTGGAACAGGAGTAGGCCATCTAGCCCCTCGAGCCTGCTCCGCCATTCAACAAGATCATGGCTGATCTGGCCGTGGACTCAGCTCCACTTACCCGCCCGCTCCCCATAACCCTTAATTCCCTTATTGGTTAAAAATCTATCTATCTGTGATTTGAATACACTCAATGAGCTAGCCTCAACTGCTTCCTTGGGCAGGGAATTCCACAGATTCACAACCCTCTAGGAAAAGAAATTCCTTCTCAACTCGGTTTTAAATTGTCTCCCCCCGTATTTTGAGGCTGTGCCCCCTAGTTCTAATCTCCCCGACCAGTGGAAACAACCTCTCTGCCTCTATCTTGTCTATCCATTTCATTATTTTAAATGTTTCTATAAGATCACCCCTCATCCTTCTGAACTCCAACGAGTAAAGACCCAGTCTACTCAATCTATCATCATAAGGTAACCCCCTCATCTCCGGAATCAGCCGAGTGAATCGTCTCTGTACCCCCTCCAAAGCTAGTATATCCTTCGTTAAGTAAGGTGACCAAAAAGGTTGTACCAAGTATAACCCTGGATACATTTGTAACTTGATCTTACCTTTATGTGTCCTTGCATTTATGGTTTAATTTCTACGGTACACTTTGTCACAAGTGCTACAAGACTCTTGTGTTCTCTTCGGTTTTTGTTTTGTTCAGTCCCACACCATCTCTGAATGGTCAATCTTCAGTAATCCTTCCTTGATCGATAGATAGGCTCCTACTCTCATTCACCTCTCCTTCCTGCTGCTCGTACCCCACTGTTCCCTAAGAGGAGGAAGTGCATCCAGGAGGGCGCTGAGCACCTCGAGTCGCATCGCCAAGAGCATGCAGAAATCAACCGCAGGCAGCGGAAGGAGCATGCAGCAAACCTGTCCCACCCACCCTTTCCCTCAACGACTATCTGTCCCATCTGTGACAGAGTCTGTGGCTCTCGTATTGGACTGTTCAGCCACCGTTTTAAGAATGGAAGCAAGTCTCCCTCGATTCCGAGGGACTGCCTATGATGATGATGAGTTTCATGCTGGACTATAGTAAACTATAGTCAGTTATAGTCTATAATACTATAGTCTTGTGTACATTTGGTTACTATCCTACTCGTCCTCCATGGAATTCTTTACAGTCTGCACTGACATCTCCACACATCCATTTGACTGTGAGTAATTTGCTGCATGATTTAAATGTACTGAACTGTACAGGCAACATAAAGGGCATTGATTTATTATTAGGAGTTATGTTAAAGAAAAGAAAGACTTACATTTCTATAGCACCTTTCACAACCTTTGGACTTCCCAAAGCACTTTACAGCCAATGACATACCAAGCGTAGTCACTGTTATAGGGGCCGAAATTGCTCCTATTTATAAGAGTCATTACCACCTCAAAGAGGTGGCAAGAGTGCGGAAAACAATCACTACTCGGTCGCCGTGGAGGGGCCGACATTTAGAAAATGACCCTCCATTATTTTTTGAAGCGGTGTACAGGACCGCCTCGGCCATCTTCCCGTCCCGTCGGGCACACACCGACCCCTTACCGACTGACAGTTTTGCCCAGAGGAAAGCTTCTCATGGCCTTAAAGGTGAGGGCGCTCTTCCGCGGATGCCATTTTATTTCAATTGTCAGCCGACTCCGAGGTAGGCCCAACAATGGTGGCCACGGGTTCGGCCGGGCCGCCAACAGGCAGCCCGGCAGCCCCTCTTGGATTCCAGGTCACTGGTCTGGCAAAACCTTCCCTGGTGGCCCAGTGGATCTAACTGAAACAAATGCAGCGGCCCTCCCTTTTAACTGAAGGGGACGGAAGTTGAGTCGCATCAGCGCGATGTGGCACATCCGCGTCATCAATGTGGCGCACTGACATCATCAGTGCAGCGCTGATGAGGAGAATAGCTCCTCTCGGAACACTACACCGACACCAAAAGAAACACAAAGATCTCAATATCGCTTAAATCTCCGCCGCATGCATTGGGGCAGAGAAATAAGTAAAAAATCGGTAAGTGCACCCCGTTTGGGGCGGAGAGCAATTTCAGCCCCATAATGTAGGAAACGCGGCAGCCAATTTGCACAAACAGCAATGTGACAATGACCAAATAATATGTTTTGTATTTGTTTTGGTAATTTAAGGTGCATTCGTTTATTTCTTGCAATTGTGTGGGGAATGTAAAGTGGAGTAATTTATGACTATTTTTGCAGCTAATGTTTCACGTATTTTTCCTGAGTCATGGATCAGAGCACCCTGGGAATGTTTTGGCAATGGCATAAGCAGCAGAATCATTGTACCAATCTCTCCAAACACTGTGCAGGAAGTCTTCTCAAAAAGATGGGGTCTGGAAAATGTCTCCCACAATACCAAGAGTCATCCCATCTCACAGCACAGCAGTGCATCTAACCAGAAGTTGGATCAGGTCCTTTGGCAAGTCGATGATGGGAGATTTAATACGGGTGTTCAAAATCATGAATGGTTTTGATGGAGTAAATAAGGAGAAACTGTTTCCAGTGGCGGAAGGGTCTGTAAGCAGAGGGCACAGATTTATGGCAATTGGCAAAAGACCCAGAGGGGAGATGAGGAGAATTTTTGCGTGATTCTATACTGTAATGCTGGTGTTTCTTTGAAAATGTCCTTATCAACAACAACAACCGCAACTTGTATTTATATAGCGCCTTTGACGTACACCTAAGGTTTACTAGGGCGATCAGTCGGATCTAGACCCAGCACCTGTCATTAAGTCACTAACTATATCTAATGGTTCTGGCACACTTCCTGTCGGGGACTATAGAAAACTGATTCTGTAGACATTGGGTAGGCAGGCATTCCACAGGATATCTGCAGCCAACCTGCCTCACAGGAAGCGCTATGTCAGTCGCTGGCACTTCCAGTGTGATACAGGGTGACGTTCTCGTGGTTCTGCTGGTTGGCTTGAGCTATATTTTCAGCAGGATGACGATTTTACTTATTTCTTGGCATCCGCTATCAAACCCACACCTTAAGCTGATGGGCAGTGAAGGTCATCAAAAAATAATTCACCCTTTTTGCAGAGATCGCTTTCAAACTTTGGCCTAGAAATTAGTCTCGGGGTGGTATTGACTCGGCCGGCCGTTATACGCAGCGCCTCATATTTACTTCCACCGCAGTCAATAAATCTGAATATCAGGCACTGCGTATTACGGGGGACCAATCCAAAACCGCCCGTTTAGCACCACCATGTGAGACGAATTTCTCAGCCTTCTTTCCACATGATTTCAGTGGAGATGTGGCACCAATTCACCACACTCCCCTCCCTCTTGCCAAAGTAAAGCCGCGGAGCAATACCACCGGTTGATGTGCTGATATAAAGAAAAAAGGGCTCGAAATTCCATTTGCAACGCCACCCATTAGCGCCGGAGAGGGGCGGCTAGCGGGCGGCTAGCAGGCGGCTAAGACCTTACCGTCGGCGGTCAGCGGGATCCTGTCCTCTGGAGAAATTTAGTGGAGCGGTGGGGGTGGTGGCAAGAGGTACCGCTGCACGCTATACCGCCACCCATGTGGTGACATCATCGCGCGTGCAACAGCTGTGAAATAGGTTGGTACGATGGCCTCACCGGCGGGCGTTTGTACAGCCCAGAAAAACTGTCGGCACATCGGGGATCCTGGGGTGCTATCATCCAGAGATCAAGGTAAGTTGTTAACTTTAATTTTTTCAGCATTTATGTATTAATAGCACCAGTGGGGAAGTGCGGATGTGGGTCAGAGAAGTTTACGGAAACTTTTTTTCCAGTTTTTTTCATCTTGTGGGGAAATTCGGTGGGCCTCCTGAGTTACCGCTCCATTAGTGTCCGAGGATGAGTATGCAACTTTTAGCACTGCTCTCTCATCATTGAGCGGTTAAAACTGAATTTGGCAGTTTAAGGCGGTGATTACTGCCTAGCGATAAAATCACCCTTCATGCAGTGTCACCGCCTCAAAAACGGCGGGACAGATTTTCGACTGCAAGGTATTTTAAATCTGTACATTGCCCAGATACAACTGAGTAACATTGACCAGCTCTGAATGTGCTGAGCCGAGGATGGGTGCTGGGCGGGCTGTTTCCCTGCTTATCTCCTCCTTTCCTCTTGGACAGTGCTGTCCCATGTCCAACCGTCGAATTACGACTGGACATTCTAGTCAGGTACAATACAATGCACGATTACCATATATTTACAGAGAGTTCTTCAGCCAGAATTCCCTTATTGCAGCCGGACAAACATTTTTAAAGGCTGGAATGGCACAGCAGCTCAATTAGCACACGAGAGGGAAAGGGTATTTTGGGTGCTGAGGAAGGGATTTCTCCGCCCTGACAGTGCTCGATCTGATAAAGGGTCACGCCCGAAATGCCCACCCGACGTTCTCTTCCAGATTGCAACTGATTTGCACATTTCCAGCATTTCCGGTTTTTAGTTTAGGTTTTTTTTCTCCCTATTTACCTTGCATTGCACCCTTTTCTTTATTTACAACTCGGTGAGTGCAGCTTTGAACTGCAGGTGGTTGGATCAGGAGGTCCAAATGGAATAAGAACATAATAAATAGGAGCAGGAGTAGGCCATAGGGCCCCTCGAGCCTGCTCCGCCATTCAATAAGATCATGGCTGATCTGATCATGGACTCAGCTGCACTTCCCTGCCCGCTTCCCATAACCCTTGACTCCCCTGTAGTTCAAGAATCACCACGCGAGCTGCTAGCATACTTTCGCAAAGCTGCATCTTGTAGATCTGTTGGAACCCGCGCATTTGCTTTGAATTTTACATGTTGTGCTAAAGTTTAACCGGTGAATCAGAGCAGAAACAATAGCATAGTGGCAGCGCTGAGCATGCTGATCTCTACAGACTGAGTAAAGTGGCTTGCAAGCCACTGAACCAGAGAGGCAAGGCCCCTTTTAAAATATTCCTGCCTCTGGAGTCCACAGCCATTAATTGAGCAGCACGGTTTGACCCTGAAGGTGAACACATTTATTAATATGGAATCCTGCTGTAGTGTTAATGAAGAAAGGTGGTTTTCCTTCCCCAGAACATCAGTGTTTAATAATCTTTTTAATTGGCATCACCTTGAGTGGTGCAGGCTGAATTATCACCACCCGCTGGTGAGTCAGTGCTTTGCTGTGCATCATGGGCCACCCTACAGTGCTGTGCCGATCCAGCCGCAATGCACTGTGGCCCTTGCTTGATTCCCGTGAATGTCAGCGCTCCTCAGAGCAGAAGGAGGCAGTTGATACCTCCCAATATGTTGCTGGCGACAATTGACAGAAGTCACACAGACATGGTGACGTGAGGGTCATCACGGCAACATACGATCCGCCCCGTTGAGCTGCTAACTCATTAATTTAGACCCGCCTTGTACTTAATGGGTCACCGTGCAGCACCTTGAGTGTCTCTCACTCACTCTATTGATTCTAGGGGGCTTTGGTGGGACCAGGAAAAGAGGTGGAGGGTTTTTAGCTGCGGAAGCAGGATTTACTGAAACTCTGCAGCTGCCAGCTGCCAATATCCTTTTCAAAAGGCTAACAAACAGCCTTGCTAAACTGCGAGATCTTCTGGGGATCTGTGAAAGATGGAGCTTTGGCCAAAAACTGCTTTACTTTTTTTTGAATTAAATAAAATGATGAAGCACTGCGAAATTACTGAAATCCATTCTCGGGAATGCAGTCAAACATCAATAAGCCATTTAATTTTAATTCCCAGTGTTCCATCAACGTTCCAAAAGGTACCGCTCCCTTCTCCGCAAAAGTACCGGAGCTTATTCTGCAATGATTCTCTGTCTCTGTAAAGTCCATTTTAACTTGCGTTATATATTTTCATCCCAAATTTATTTTTTACTTGTCTCCGGAAAACACTGATTCACGCTGGGGTACAGTTCAACACACTGGTACCTTGCCCATGATAATTCATCCAAGTCACTATTATTCATATGTGAGCTTAGGCAATGCGTTTTGGCAGGCTTTCCACCCTTGGGGAGCATCACAGCCAAGCCCAATCTTATCCTCCCCATATACCCACACTAAATAACATTTTAACTGTTACTTTATAGTTAGTAGGAACAGGAACTTGCTTTTTATTGTAGCTCTTAGCCCCACAGTACTGAAGCGAACTGCACTATTTCTATAATAAGGAAAGAAAGACTTGGATTTATATAGCGCCCTTCACGTCCACCGGATGTCCCAAAGCGCTTTACAGCCAACGAAGTACTGTTTTTTGAAGTGTAGTCATTGTTGTAATGTAGGAAATGTAGCTGCCAATTTGCACACAGCAAGCTCCCACAAACAGCAATGTGATAATAACCAGATAATCTGTTTTAGCTCTTTATTGAGGGATAAATGTTGGGTATGACACCGGGGACAACTCCCCTGCTTTCCTTCGAAATAGTGCCATGGGATCTTTTATGTCCACCTAAGAGAGCAGACGGTTTAATGTCTCATCTGAAAGACGGCATCTCCGACAGTACAGCACTCCCTCAGTAATGCACTGGGAATGTCAGCCTAGATTTTTTTGTACTCCAGTTTTTGGAGTGGGATTTGAACCCACAACCTTCTGACCCACTGAGCCATGGCTGACAGAAACCTGGTTGAGATCAGTGAACTCAGCCTAGACCAGGGATCCATCTGGGGACCTTCCTCAGTACAGTGCACTCATTTCTCAGGCCCCAGATTCTTAGGGCCGCTCGGAATGCAGATAAGTCAGTGTTTCTGGTGACTCTATACGGCGAAAAATCCTGTTCTTATAAAAGCTCAGACCAACTGTGAGCAATGTGTTAGCGTGAATGTACCCTTCCAAGAATCACTCGTCACTCAGGGTCGGTCCATACATCAAAACGGTTTATTACGCCGGCGGGGAGATGAAGCAACTGGTGGGTCCAGGTACCTCTCTCCGCCGAACAAAGGATTTCATGGATTTTTATATGTTTTACAACAGTTTACTTCAGTTACATCAGCCCATTTTGGCTGGAACTATCCAATCATATTAATTGTAGATTACATATAGGTCCAATTAGACCAATAGATAGAGTTAGTCTCTAAATGTAAAGTGGCTCATGTGTTGCTGAGAGATGTGTTGTTAAGGGGTGTGTTGCTGGGAATTACTCATGTATCTTGTGACATGGCCCAGGCCCCCCTTATCTTACTGTCCTATCTTTGGATAGCCTCCTTATCTTAGTCCTGTTACAGAGTTGTATTGTCCTAACATGAACCAGAACATCTTGTCTAAGGCCTGGCTGATTAGAGACATCTGCAAAGCTTGCTTGTTATTCCTGTGTGTGGGAAACAACAGTTATCAGTTTCCAGGAATGTGGTCTCTTTCAGCTAACAGAAATCCCTTGAGGCTTTGCTACATCACGGGCAGCCATTTTTATAAAATTAGAGTTACATATTTAGTTCTAACCTTATGATACAGGTGCCATTTCCCTAGGGGAAAATCTTTCCGCTATAACAATCCCCCCTTTCAGTCAAGCCCCCTGAAACCGACACTAATTTATATTCTGTTATAGTTTTTGTATCACCCGGTACTCGCTGCTTCGACGTGCTGGCCAGTCACGTGATTTCAGGAGTCCCAGTTGTTTTAGATCAAATCAATATAGTTCAAATGACCCCTTTCGCCTATTACGCGAATCTCCTTGCTTATCTGAGCTTTTGTGTTAAACCTTCGTTGTTGTGCATAATATCTGCAAGACCGGTAAGCCATGATTCCCCATGCTACTGCTAGGACTAGCTGTATTCCGACCAGTATGTGTGATATAATTTGAATCCAAGGGTGGATGTTAACATTCATCCACCAGTTCCACACCCTCCTCCGCCAACTCTCATCCTGCAGCTCGGTGTCTGTGTCGTTTTCCAGTATCTCAATCTTTGTCTGCAGTTGGTGGTAGAGTTTAATAGACTGTCCAACTCTAAGTCTTAATTCCCTTAGTACCTCTGCTAAATGGGGAATAGGGGCCTGTTCTGGCTCGTCATAGTCCTGCAGGTGATCATGTAGTTGATCAGTGGCATCAATGATTTCAGTACCTAGCCGTCTAACTTGGATAATACGGGCTTGCCCTATAGTAACGGGTCGTAAGGGTGTAAAGCAGAAGTTTGGTTGCGGGATCTGGCATTGCAAGCTGTTATACTGATATGAGTGTTCCGTGGTGGACTCACAGTATCTCCCTTTTTCTCCATACCCGGCCCGAGCAAAATGTGTATAGACAGGTACTATTTCCAAAATGCATCCATCGGTTCGATTAAAACCACACTCATCTAATTTGCCCTGTCCCACCGGGTGGGGGCACACCATGATCTCACCCCTTTGTTTGCACCCTGTCAGGGAGACGCCATATAGCGTGTTATCTCTACGTATAGCGTGTTATCTCTACGGTCTGCGGTTAAATAGTAACGGAGGGAGGCATTGTCCCGTACAACCCCGATATTCTCCAGTTGATAAAGAGGAAATGGACCTGAGTCTCGTGTGACTATAGGGATCATCAAGACAATCCCCACTTCTGCGGCTGTGCCCATCTGGCAGTTTAGGATCGCTGGGTATACTCTGGTTAGTCCCTTCAGAGTGCAGTCATCCAGTGTCCCCTTCAGCTTGGCTAGCTGAGATAGGTGTGAGCTGTCTATCCAGTCTGGGACCTCCCCCCTTTGGATCTGATCGAGATTGTGTCGTATCTCTCCTACCATCCACAAACCATCAGCGTGACGGAGTTGCCCTTGTCGGAGCTTTCCGGCATCTTCCTTTTTTCTGTCAATTAGACGATTAATTGTTTTGGCATGTGTCTCGATTACTGAAATTCCATCTAACTGTATCTCCATGCCTTTCCTTCCTAAGTTGGCTTGGTTTTTCTGATTCTGCTCTGCCTGCTCTAACAGTTCCCTCATCACCTCTTTAAGTTGTTCCACCTTTTCATTCAGCCCTTGTATATCCAATGAGTTTACTATGGAGGTCCCGGTATTAAAGCCGGTAGCAGCGTCATTAATTACTCCCCTCTTATGCCTATGCACCAGCTCTTGTCCTCGGAATCTACTGGCACCCATGGCATCGGCAGCCTGCTGCATTACAACCTTACTTAATATGCTATACAGCTTTCTTGTTTGTTCCGTACAATACTCCGGCATTTGTATGCCTGAAATATTGATCAGAACAGGCACAATTCCATGCTTAACATTATGTGTTAAAATAAGTTCTGTCTTTGCTCTAGTCCTTGGCTGCTGGGATACATATTCCATCAGTTAAATTAAACGAGATCCCATAGTTCGGGTAAGTGTGTCTTTCCTGCATTTGCTGCATCCCCCGTAGTCCATCCGGGTTATCTGATGCTTGTATGAGTGTCGTGATCCCCAGTATCATGCTGCAGAGCTGAAGTGGCCACTGTGATTCCATCTCGGTGGGTATTTTATCTGCAAATTTTAAACAGATCCTGGTCGTCACCAGGTGTTAGGTTCTGGTCTACTCAATTTTTATCCATGCATGTCGAGGTCACTCTATGAAATCGGAGGTAAGGGTTAGGTTGGGTTTGTGGACCCCCCACCGTTGCTCTGTTGCCATAGGTGATGGAGCTATGGCTGCGCACTGCACGATCTGTCTGGTCTCGTTTTTTAAAATCTCTTCTAGCTTATTTATCTTAGCTTTTAACTCTTGAATTTGCTTTGTTTGTGTATCTATTTCTTTATTGTATCAGGCAAGCATTATTACATAGGCCAGTTCTATTTTATTTTTTTATCCTGACTATCCCACCATTTCCTTTATCTGTCAGGTGAGTCTTCTTTATTCTATTAATAAATCCAAATTAATAATGTCCAATATAAAACAGCTGTCAATGGAAAGGGTTAACTCCTTTACAGGTTTGTAAGAAGGCCTGATGTCATTACGTGACTTCGCGTAATCATCCAAAATTTTTTTTTAAATTTGTGCCTTCAAAACTTGCTTAGAAATTAGGAATCCGTTAAAACAGCAGAAATCATTGATTTAAAATGAGACCACATATTTTTAATAGCTATTTTGTTTACTGAAATCCAATTTTCACACAAGCTGTATACATTCCAACATAGCTTAGATCTTTTCTCCTCGTTAATTTCAAAATCCTCCTGCTTGTTTAGACTGTTCGGGACTTTTCTTGATAAACAACGTCTATTCTGGAAATCTTTTCAAACTGCAGTGAAACTTTCTCATAATTTAAAATCATTATCAATGGAGAATGTCTTTTACCTCTTCCAAAATGTTTTCAATTAAACCAATATCTTTTTCACTGCCGATATCAACTAGTATTTAGTAAGTTATGTCTTTTTCCATCGCAAACACTTTTTTTTTTCTTTCAGCACCTATTTAGTACATTATGTCTTCTTTTTTTTTCAGATCTCCTTTCTTCAAATTATGTTTTGTATTTTACACAGAGGGCTCGTGTCTCAGTAAATTTGTTAATTTAAAATCATCAGACAATCGAAGACACTTTTTCTTTCAAATTCGTTCAATTTGTTTTCTTTCAAGTTTGCATCTTTATCTTTTTTTTTTCATAACTAGAACGGAATCTAGCACGTAGGCTTTGAGGGCTGCTTTTCATCACCTCAAATGTTCCAGTTTCAAGGTCATTACAATGTCCTTTTTTCTAAACTGCTAAAGTTTGCCATTTTAACATCAGATTTAATTTAATATTAGAACCCAGACCTTTTCTATTACTTACTTTTGTTTCTCCGCCAGGTGGCGGGTAAGGGACCCTTCGGGTCCCCACTCGAGTTCTGATGTTATATTGGCCATGTTCAATACTTAGTGGAGTTAGAGGTCTTTAATCCTCAGCAATCCATCTACGCACAGCGTGACTTGGAGTAAGACCACCTTGCTCTCAGAGGTCCGCCTCCCCCGACACAACTTGTAGCAGGCTTTTTATAGCTAATAAATTTAGTGATAGCTCGTTAAGGATTGGGAATAATTAGAGATCTAACTCTCAGCGGTCCGCCTACACCAGCGTGACTTGTCGTAGATCACCTCTCAACAGTCCGCCTTCTTCAGCATGACTCGTAGGAGGCTTTTTCTATACACTGTCAGGTTACGAATCTGCTTTTATACCAACCCGCGCAATTCCTTAACGCGTTTTAAGCAATTCCTGCAGTGCCCTATGCCCCCTTAATGACTACCTATCACCGTTTTGCCTGTTGGTCCGACCCTCCTTACAGGTTGGATATTGCGTTGGCCTCCGGACACCACCCGGTCCCTATCCCCCGGAATTTGTTGCCCATACTCACCCGGATTCTCCAGGGGTGTCCCAACGGCCTCTGCAATATTCTGTTCGTGACGCCATTGTTCGCGCGAATGTACCCTTCTAAGAATCACTCGTCACTCAGGGTCGGTCCATACATCAAAACGGTTTATTACGCCGGCGGGGAGATGAAGCAACTGGTGGGTCCAAGTACCCCTCTCCGCCGAACAAAGAGTTTCATGGATTTTTATATGTTTTACAACAGTTTATTACAGTTATATCAGCCCATTTCAGCCGGACACTAGCCAATCATATTAATTGTAGATTACCAATAGATTCAATTAGACCAATAGATAGAGTTAGTCTCTAAACGTAAAGTGGCTCATGTGTTGCTGAGAGATGTGTTGTTAAGGGGTCTGTTGCTAGGAATTACTCATGTATCTTGTGACATGGCCCAGGCCCCCCTTATCTTACTGTCTTTGGATAGCCTCCTTATCTTAGTCCTGTTACAGAGTTGTATTGTCCTAACATGAACCAGAACATCTTGTCTGAGGCCTGGCTGATTAGAGACATCTGCAAAGCTTGCTTGTTATTCCTGTATGTGGGAAACAGCAGTTATCAGTTTCCAGGAATGTGGTCTCTTTCAGCTAACAGAAATCCCTTGAGGCTTTGCTACATCACGGGCAGCCATTTTTATAATATTAGAGTTACATATTTAGTTCTAACCTTATGCTACAGGTGCGGTTGCCCTAGGGGAAAATCTTTCCGCTATAACCAATGCCAGGGGGGAATCTGCCAGTATGCGATTAAAAATCTTGTGTACGCACGCCCTTCCTTTGCAACTTCTTGTCACGATTTTAGGTGAATGCTTCTAAGTCGATATTTACTATTGAAGCAGCCTCTGCAAGCATAGAACCAACCTCTGCTCATAATCAGTGCTCACTAGTATTTTTAATTCAAAACTCTTGGCTCAGTCCGTGTCTTCTCGCTTGTTCTTCTGCTTATGCATAGTATTGTACTTTGTAAAGGTTTTACTTTTATGGGCTAGACTTTCAGCACACCATCGCCCATTTATCACCCACTTAGCATCTATAAAAGAGCTGAGATGCAGGTTATCACCCATATTTGCTGAAAAGTGGAAACGAGCGCCCGATTTATGCGCATTTATCGCTGGCCCAACTTTCGGCACTGCTGAATGAGCTGCATCACCCGGCCTACTTTAAAAAAAAAATGACGTCATCCTCATGCAAGGCCGAGAATAATGCTTATATAGTAGAAACTTGCGCCCGATTATGGCCCAGATTATTGCCGAGTGCTACTTTTGGCATTTCGTCCACAATTCGCCCAAATGATCGTCGGCCCAAAAATAGGCTGAAGAAAAGCTGCAATAACTCAGCACTACGGGGAGGATCTGTAGTAAAAGGCGGTCAGGAGAATCAATTTGTGAGTGATTTTTAAGGGCCTTTTTGACTCTTGTCAATCATCTAATCACATTTGTATTTGTCGAGGAAAAATTAAGGGAATTTATAGTGATTTATAGTGATGGGGCTTGTAATTTCTCAACCAGTATTGATCACTAATCACATGCTGCAGAATAAAGATGGGAGAATAAAATGAGGAAAGTTACATACAGGTACATTGCTGTAATGTCAGGGTTAATATTAATCATGGTTTTTTTCCCCCTCTGGTCCACAGTACAAGTAGAACCAGAACTAGGGTATGTCATCTCATGAGGAAGGAAATGGCGTTCACCTCAGTTTGCTGATAGATTTTATTTTATAAAGCAACAGGTGCTAGACTAAAAGAACAGTTTTATTATGTTATTGCTTTATCTCTGTCAACCCCCGTGGGAAAAGTTCTTTGCCTGAAAAACAAAACGCACATGCGCAGAACGGCCGTTACTATGGACGCCAGCCTTGCATGACTGAATACATCACTAAGGCCCACTTCATATCGCTAAGGCTGTCACCCAAATTAAAAAGCCGAAACTAGCGGTTTTTAAAATGGCCGATATTCCAGCGATCCTGAAAAATAATAAACGCACGAAGGCCGGAAATATCGCCCATTTTTGGCTGATAGCGACCATAGTGGAAAGTCTAGCCCTTGTAATTTTATTTTTGTTCCCCCAACCAGATCTCTTTGCTCCCATTTTGGAATATTCCCAATTCTGTCCCTTTTTCTTTGACCATCCGGTCTATCCCTGTCCTTGCAAATTTCCTGGGCTGCCCACTTTTCTAAATGACTTGTCCTCCTCTCCCCTTATTGGTTCTGAACCTGGCCTTGTCTATCAACCCCTCCCACCCCCCACCAAAGTTTGCTTCTGCTGCCTTGGGTAATTCACCTCCCTGATCGGGTGTCTCGCCTCTCGCCTACTTCCCCCTCCCAACTCTTCCAGCCGTTTCAAGCATGGCCCTCGGCCTCTGTCCTCCTGCCCACCTTTGCCCACCCCCACTCCTGGAATAGTTTGGCTCTCCGTGCACCTTCATTTCTGACCCCTGGAACTGTTCACAATCCCTGGAACAGTTCGATTCTCCGCCCACCTTCATTCCTGACCCCTGGAACAGTTCGCTTCTCTGTCCATCTTCATTCCCGACCCATGGAACAGTTCAATTCTCTGCCCACCTTCATTCCCAACCCCTGGAACAATTGGAATCTCCGCCCACCTTCATTCCCAACCCCTTGAGTAAATGTGATCCTTGCCTTTTTCTCAGATTCCTTTCTTCTCAATTTGTTTCCCAATATATCTTTTCTTTTATGATCCTACTTTTTTATTCTTCATTACAAAGCCCAACTTCTAACGAACAATGCTGTTGTTACACTTTTAATGTGTTTGTTGCTTGTAAACCACTTGGAGACATTGTGAAAATGCTGTATGCACAGAAGTTCTTTCTATCTATCGAAAGGCTGAATGGCCTACTCCTGCACCTATTTTCTATCTGTCGATCGACCCACCCACCGACAGAAATACATCGGTACGAGTTAAAGAAAAAGGTCGTGAGTGTGCTCCTGTTGTGATTAGTTCTTTCTCGATTTCAGGTTGTGCTTATTCCCCAGGATTTGATTACAGCCAACGCCTAATGGTAAACAGCAGCTGGTCTGAGCTTCTGGACTCGTCAACAAGTTAAATTTTTATCGTGCTTTTAACGTAGATAAACACTTTAAAAGAGGTGCAATAAAAATAACTGGATGCTGAGCCAAACAGCAAGATATTAGGCGGGGTGAACAAAAGTTTGGTGAAAGAGATGGGTTTTCAGGAGGTTTCCCATAGGAGGAGAGGCGGAAGGGTTTACCAAGTGAATTCCAGAGCGTGGGGCTTGGGCTGCTGAACACACACGGCCGCCGAGGAAGGAGCCTATACACGATAGGGTTGGGTGGGGACCGAAGATTGCAGGTCTGCAGAAAGAAAAGGAAAGACTTGGATTTAGATAGCGCCTTTCACAACCATCAGATGTCTCAAAGCGCTTTACAGCCAATGAAGTACTTTTGGAGTGTAGTCGATGTTGTAATGTAGGAAACACGGCAGCCAATATGTGCACAGCAAGCTCCCACAAACAGCAAATGTGATAACAAAAACAGATTATCTGGTCATTATGTTGATTGAGGGATAAATATTGGCCAGGACACCGGGGATAACTCCGCTGCTCTGGGATGTCATAGGATTTTTTATGTCCACTTGAGAGAGCAGACAGGACCTGGTTGAATGTCTCATCCGAGAGACAGCACCTCCGGCAGAGCACTCCCTCAACACTGCGCTGGAGTGTCAGCCTAGATTTATTTATGTGCACAGGTCCCTGGAGTGGGATTTGAAACCACAACCTTCTGACTCAGAGGCGAGTGTGTTACCTACTGAGCCACAGCTGGCACTGTACAGACAGTTACAGAGGAGCATGCGTGTCTCCGTTTGTACTGGGCGTGTTAAATCAACAGGGTAGAGTTTAAGCTTGCCATCAAATTTGGCTGCACTGCGCAATTGGCTGAGTCTTCACCCTGTTTAAAACATTTCCTCAATTTGAAAGGCCCCAGGGTGGCTGCTGCTGAATCGGCCCTCAATGCGGTTCTTGTGACCTACATTAAAGCTAACAAGGCAGACGTTGAGGTCAGTCCAACTCTTCTTCGGCTGCCACGTTATCTGTATGCCTGCACACAAAAAAACAATCCCACACCATTAGCACTGGCCCTGAGGGAGCTGTTACGGGTTTCTCTGTCCTGTGTGCTCGGATTGAGAATACAGCTGTTGCATGATAACAGATATATATTATGTCAGCCGTGGCTCAGTGGGTAGCATACTTGCCTCTGAGTTAGGAGGTTGTGGGTTCAAGTCCCCCACGATTCCAGGGACTTGAACCCATAAATCTAGGCTGATACACCAGTGCAGTGCGGAGGGAGTGCTGCACTGTCGGAGGTGTCGTCTTTCGGATGAGATGTTAAACCGAGGTCTCGTCTGCCCCCCCCCTCAGGTGGACGTAAAAGATCTCATGGCATTTATTTGGAGAAGAGCAGAGGAGTTATCCCTGATGTCCTGGCCTATATTTATCCCTCAATCAGCATAACAAAAAAAAAACTAATTATCTGGTCATTATCACATTGCTGTTTGTGGGAGTTTGCTGTGTGCATTTCCCACATTACAACAGTGACTACGCTCCAAAAATACTTCATTGGCTGTAAAATGCTTTGAGTGGTCGTGAAGGTGTTATATAAATGCAAGTCTTTATATATATATGTGTGTGGTGTGTGTATTTAAACGTTTTGACTGCATGATCCATTGTTGTCTATAACCAAGCTGCTATTTCTGAATTAAGTGAGACTTAAGAGCCAGTGCTCTCGTTGCGGGCACAAAGCAGAACTTTGATCCAGTTTCTCTGACTTAATAATGCAGCTTGGGAATGGGAGATTAGGCAGAGCTGTCAATGGCGAGGAAGTGTTTGGAATGAGATGTACGATCACAATGAGCGGCACTGATTACAAATCCTTTCCAACACATGTTGAAGCTTGTTTTTAAGGGTGACACTTGGCCTTGCCGGTAAATTTCTGAGACTGAAGGTTCAGTCTAAATGCCAAAAGTGATGAGGTGTGAAACAGCAGTTCATGTACTTCATATAGCATTCCTCATGTAACGCGGAATGTCCCCGTGCCCTTGACGAGGGAGAACAATGTTGATGCTGAGCTGGGCTGTGGGGACGATAAGGAAGGTCGTTGGGAAAGGGCTTCTGGCGCGGCTTTTGAAATGGGGCGAGGAGGGAGAGAGTTCCAGGGTACAGCGGTGCCGTGGCTGAATCTGTTTTGTTCAGTATTTGATCTGCGAATACACTGAAGAACGAGTGTGTGTACGTGCATGCCAACAGGCTGTGTTTCACTCGGGCGATCAACATTTCAGGCTCGATGTCTGCTCGCCCACGTCTGTAGCTGGAAATCAGCACCCTGCCTCCAATTCCGTCCTCACCTCTGACTGAAGCGGCCTGTCTTTGGGATTCGTGATCTTGCAATATATATATCCCCTGGAGAGCAGCTTCAAGTAGAGGTGATTTTGAAGCAATTTAACAATCGGATTTAGCAACAAAACAGTAGCAGTACGGATTAGGCCACACGTGGTGCTGCTTTGGTACTGGTATGAGTGGACAGTTTCTTCTCTGCATCCCTCCTCAAGCTGTTGACTCTTGCTGAGTGTCGGCCACCCTCGGGTAGCTTCTACCCGCGGCCAAGCTTCACGTGTGCGCTGATACCGGGAGTATCGGCAGGGTTTCTGCTTTCAAGTCCCAGTCCTGAGGCTCCTGCATCTCAGTTGGGAGAATCTCCTCGGTCCCAGTGTTGCCCCTCCAGTCTCTCTCTCTCTGACTGGACTACCTCAGACGAGTGGTGTCCTCAATCCTAGTTCTGAACCTCCTGTCTCTCTCATTAAACTATCTCAGTTGAGAGGCTCTCCTTGGTTGCAGTCCTGAATCTCTTGTCTCTCTCTGACTGGACTACCTCAATTGAGAGGGTCTCCTCAATCGCTGCCTTCCCTCAGACCCAGTTGAAAGAAAGACTTGCATTTATATAGCGCCTTTCACGACCACCGGACGCCTCAACACACTTTACACTCAATTAAGTACATTTGAAGTGTAGTTGCTGCTGTAATGTCGGAAACACGGCAGCTAATTTGCGCACAGCAAGCTCTCAGAAACAGCAATGTGATAATTACCAGATAATCTGTTTTTGTTATGTGGATTGTGGGATAAATATTGTCCGGGACACCAGTGATAAATAGTGATAATATCTTTGAAATAGTGCAATGGGATCTTTTACATCCATCTGAGATAGCAGACAGGGCCTTGGTTTAATGTTTCATCCAAAAGACGGCACCTCTGACAGTGCAGTGCTCCCTCAGCACTGCACTGGAGTTACGAAGAAAAAAGGTTACTGCACAAGATAAAAGTTCACGGGGTTGGGGGTAATATATTAGCATGGATAGAGGATTGGCTAACGAATTGAAAACAGAGAGTAGGGATAAATGGTTCATTCTCGGATTGGAAATCAGTAACCAGTGGGGTGCCGCAGGGATCAGTGCTGGGACCCCAAATATTTACAAACGATATTAATGACTTGGAAGAAGGGACTGAGTGTAACATAGCCAAGTTTGCTGATGATACAAAGATGGGAGGAAAAGCAATGTGTGAAGAGAGCACAAAAAATCTGCAAAAGGACATAGGCAGGCTAAGTGAGTGGGCAAAAAATTGGCAGACGGAGTATAATGTTGGAAAGTGTGAGGTCATGCACTTTGGCAGGAAAATCAAAGAGCAAGTTATTATTTAAATGGAGAAAGATTGCAAAGTGCTGCAGTACAGCGGGACCTGAGGGTACTTGTGCATGAAACACAAAAGGATAGTATGCAGGTACAGCAAGTGATCAGGAAGGCCAATGGAATCTTGGTCTTTATTGCAAAGGGGATGAAGTATAAAAGCAAAGAAGTCTTGTTACAGCTGTACAGGGTATTGGTGAGGCTACACCTGGAATACTGGGTGCAGTTTTGGTTTCCATATTTACGAAAGGATATACTTGCTTTGGAAGCAGTTCGGAGAAGGTTCACTAGGTTGATTCCGGGGATGAGGGGGTTGACTTATGAGGAAAGGTTGAGTAGGTTGGGCCTCTACTCATTGGAGTTCAGAAGAATGAGAGGTGATCTTATCGCAACGTATAAGATTATGAAGGGACTTAATAAGGTAGATGCAGAGAGGATGTTCCATTGATAGTGGAGACTAGAACTAGAGGGCATAATCTTAGAATAAGGGGCCGCCCATTTAAAACTGAGATGAGGAGAAATTTCTTCTCTCAGAGGGTTGTAAATCTGTGGAATTCGCTGCCTCAGAGAGCTGTGGAAGCTGGGATATTGAATACATTTAAGACAGTAATAGACAGTTTTTTAAATGGTGAGATAAGGGGTTATGGGGAGCAGGCAGGGAAGTGGAGCTGAGTGCATGATCAGATCAGCCATGATCTTATTGAATGGTGGAGCAGGCTCGAGGGGCCACATGGCCTACTCCTGCTCCTTAAGTTCTTATGTCAGCCTAGATTTATGTGTTTAAGTCACTGGATTGGGACTTGAACCCATAACCTTCGAACTCAGAGGTGAGAGTGTTACCCACTGAGCCACAGCTGACACAGTTGGGACAAGTGCTGCCCATTTCAGCCGTGCTGTAAAGGGGGGAGCAGCAGTGGCCCTGGTGAAAAGTTACATCCTTGGGAGCGTTGTGCTCTTGGAGTTAGAACAGTTACTTTAAGTGGAGTTGGTCTTCAAATTTGTTCTGAGAACAGATTGACCTCAGAGTGGTTAATTGTGGAAATTATCAGAAATGGAAATAAATCTATCAAGGGATGCATTTGCAAAGCCATTAGCAATTATCCCTTACTGTAACACAAGGTCACGATGACTGAGTTCTCAGGAGATCTTTGGACCCTCGCTACTTGTGCTCACATTACCACATTAAATCGCAGTCAGCTGGGTTGAATTGTATGGATGTGGAACGGAAATGTTGTTGGCTGGCTATTCACTCGCTATTCACAAACAAGTTCTTCACGGCCCTTCCTAAAAAACCAGCTCTCTCCAAAAAATAATTGTACAAAGTCCCAACATCTGTTTGTTGGTGGTTGTTTTAAATACACTTTGTTTGGACATTGAGTCCTGAGGTTATTATTGAGAGATCTGGCTCGGAGCAGTGCCTTAACCTGATGCTGGAGCGATTTGAATTAACGCTTGCAGTGGAAGTGCCCTGATTACTGCAGCAATCAACATCCTTGGTTAATGTAACTATGGCAGTGGATTTCACTTGTCTCGTTGGGCCTGTGTGAGACTGCAGCCTGCGCCTCGGTTGCAATTACAGTGCTAGCTCATCCATGCCTTCGTTACCTCCAGATTTGACTATTCCAACGCATTGCTGTCTGGCCTCCCACATTCTACCCTATGTAAACTTGAGGTCATCCAAAACTCGGCTGCCCATGTCCTAACTCACACCCAGTCCCGATCACCCATCATCCCTGTGCTCGCTGACCTACATTGGCTCCCGGATAAGCAACGCCTCGATATCAAAATTCTCATCCTTGTTTACAAATCCCTCCATGGCCTCCCCCCTCCCTATCTCTGTGATCTCCTCCAGCCCCACAACCCCCTCCCGAGATGTCTGCGCTCCTCTAATTCTGCCCTCTTGAACATTCCTGATTATAATTGCTCAACCATTGGTGGCCGTGCCGTCTGTTGCCTCAGCTCCAAGCTCTGGAACTCCCTCTCTAAACCTCTCCACCTCTCTTTCCTCCTTTAAGACACTCCTTAAAACCTACCTCTTTGACCAAGCTTTTGGTCATCTGCCGTAATTTCTTCTTGTGTGGCTCGGTGTCAAATTTATTGTTTTGTTTTATAACACTGCTGTGAAGCGCCTTGAGACGTTTTACTACGCTAAAGGCGGTATATAAATAAAAGTTGTTGTTGCTAAATCTGACTCTCTTATCCTAGCAACAGAATTGTGGGCCCAGGATAAAACTTGAGAGGTTTAAACTGTGGTGCTGCTTCTCCTGGACACTTGGAGGTCCCCAAGCTTTTGCTGGTGCCAACTCGCACCCAATGGTACAATTGTAAAGCCGGGGGTGGGAGGCAGGAACAGAGCGACCTGTGGGTTTACACACACAAATATAAAGAAAGAAAGATTTGCATTGATATAGCGCCTTTCATGACCACCGGACGCCTCAAAGCGCTTTACAGCCAATGAAACACTTTTGGAGTGTAGTCACTGCTGTAATGTGAAAAATGCAGCAGCCAACTTGTGCACAGCAAGCTCCCACAAACAGCAGTGTGATAATGACCAGATAATCTGTTTTTGTCCTGTTGATTGAGAAATAAATATTGGCCAGGTCACCAGGGATAACTCCTCTGCTCTTCTTCAAAATAGTGCCATGGGATCTTTTATGTCCACCTGAGAGAGCAGACGGGGCCTCGGTTTAACGTCTCATTTGAAAGACAGCACCTTGTTGGCAGTGCCTTCTGTTGCCTGGACCCCAAGCTTTGGAACTCCCTCCCTAAACCTCTCCGCCTCACTACCTCTCTTTCCTACTTCAAGACGCTCCTTAAAACCTACCTCTTTGACCAAGCTTTTGGCTATCTGCCCTAATATCTCCTTTATGGCTCGCTGTCAAATTTTTATCGCATAATGCTGCTGTGAAGCGCCTCGATACTTTTCACTACATTAAAGGCGCTATATAAGTACAAGTTGTTGTTGTTTAAATGAGTGCCAACAGGCTTTTTGACCGTAGGAGGCGTCGCCGCTGCACCTGATTCCATCCTCACTTGACTCCCAAACACACGCGTGCACTTTCAACAGTGGCTGGCGGTTCGCAGCCAGGACCAGGAATCCTAGCATGTGTTCCCCTCCTTAACTCAGAGCATTGAGGACAATCGTGGCGCGCTGGCTGAGAGCAGCCAACTCCACAGAAGCCAGGAACCGAGTCTGGAACCTTCCTGGTCGACATTTGGGAAGTGGTCGCGTGTGTCGTCACATTTGGCGAAGGGGGGCTTGTGGAGAAGGGGTGATATGTATGATCTTTCAGAAAGTGGGTGCGTGTGGTGATGTGTCTGTTAGTGTGGCCTTGAGCAAATCACAGCTTAGAATTGTACTTGAGCGTACATCCCTCGCCAGTCAGCCAGATTACTGCCTGACAGACTCACTGTCCCTCTGCCCTGTTTTCCTCCATCTGTGATCTCTGTGCTCCCTCACTTGCAACAAGGTGACTTCATCTGTAGGAGTCATTCAGCAAAATGTCTTCTTTTTCCAATAAATCACTTCAGCGATTCATCTCAGTACCATTTATAAGTTTAAAAAAAAAAATCACAAAATAATCTGTGGAAATTTAAGAAAGGCAAAAAATGGGTTTAGTCATTGAGGAGAGAAATTGAGGACTTGTACCATCGTGACATCTGCTGACTAACAGCTGAACAGTGCTGGGAGATACTCTACATAAGCTGAAACAAAGGCCCGCATTCACTGCAACTATCTCTGTACCTCTGATAGTAACGTTGGAGAAATTCAGCACTGAACAGAACAGTCAAATATAAAGGTGCTCCCTGGACTGTTGATGATCTCCCTCTCTCCTCTCACTCTTTATCTCTCTCGTAATCACCATCTCTCCATCTCGCTCTCTTTTCCTCTCTCTCCCTCTCTCTCTGTCTCTCCCTCCCTCTGTCTCTCTCTTCCTCCCTCTCTATCTCAGTCTCTTATTTTGCTCTCTTCCCCCTCTCTCTCTCATTCTCTCTGTCTCACTCTCTCCATCTCCCCCTCCCTCCCTGCCTCTCTCTCTCTCCCTCTCTCCTGCTCTCTCTCTCTCTCCCTCTATTTCTGTCTCTCTCTCTCTCTCTCTCTCTCTCCATCTTCCTCTCTCCCTCCTTCGCTCCCTCCTTGCCTTTCTCCCTCTCTCCCCCTCTCTCCCTCGCTCGCTCTCCCCCTTTCTCCCTCTCTCCCTCAATCCTTCCCTCTCTCCCTCAATCCCTCCCCGCCTCTCTCTCTCTCTCTCTCTCTCTCTCCCTCCCCCCCTCTATATCTCGCTCTCTCTCCCTCTCTCTCCCCATCTCCCTCTCTCCCTCTCTCCCTCTCCCTCTCTCCCTCCCTCGCTCCCTCCCTGCCTTTCTCCATGTCTCTTCCTGTCCCTCACTCTCTCTCCCCTTCTCTCCCTCTTTCTCTCTTTCCTTCCCTTCCACCCTTGCTCCCTCCCCGTCCCTCTCTCTCTCCCTCCCTCTGGGTCTGGGTACTGAGGCGGGGCAGGCCAGCCAGAACATCCCCATCCAGTTACATTTCCATGGGAGCGCTTGAGCTACAGTTGGAGGCCTAGGCACACCCCTTTGGCACAGGCCCAGAAATCCCAGAGATCATAAAGCAGAGCTGGATTAAGAATTCATGGGGCCCCAGGCTCCGATCATTCGGGGCCCCTCCGCACCCTTACACAATCCATCTCCTCTACCTGCCATTCCCGCTCCACACCCTTACACAATCCACCTTCCCCCTCTCCCCCCACCCCATTATCACCCCCCCGGTCAGTAATATGTCGCATCGGATCTGCCAACACTGGCTTGACACTTCTGAAGCTATTTTTAAACACGAGAATAGTTTGATCCAGCGTTTCTGTCCAGTTTTTCTGTGTTATGGTCAGTGTTCATGGAGGGGGGACTGTTTACACAGGACCCCCAGTGAGGGCCCAGTGATTGAGACACCCGGTGAGGGCCCATTGTTGGGGACTCCTGGTGAGCGCCCAGTGATTGAGACCCCCCCGGTGAAGGCCCAGATTGAGACCCCCAGTGAGGGTCTGTTGGAGATCCCCGGTGAGCGCTCAGTGATTGAGACCCCTGGTGAAGGCCCAGATTGAGACCCCCAGTGAGGGTCTATTGGAGACCCCCAGTGAGCGCCCAGTGATTGAGACCCCCGGTGAGCGCCCAGTGATTGGGACCCCCGGTGAGGGCCCAGTGTTGGAGACCCATGGTGAAGGCCCAGATTGAGACCCCGGGTGAGGGCCCAGTGATTGGAGACCCCCGGTGAGGGCCCAGTGATTGAGACCCCCGATGAGGGCCCGGTGATTGAGACTCCCGGTGAGAGCCCAGTGATTGAGACCCCCGGTGAGGGCCCAGTGTTGGAGACCCCCGGTGAGGGCCCAGTGATTGGGACCCCCGGTGAGGGCCCGGTGATTGAGACCCCCGGTGAGGGCCCGGTGATTGAGACCCCCGGTGATGGCCCAGTGATTGAGACCCCCAGTGATGGTCCAGTGATTGAGACCCCCGGTGAGGGCCCAGTGATTGAGACCCCCGGTGATGGTCCAGTGATTGAGACTCCCGGTGAGGGCCCAGTGTTGGTGACCCCCGGTGAGGGCCCAGTGATTGAGACCCCCGGTGAGGGCTCAGTGTTGGAGACCCCCGGTGAGGGCCCAGTGATTGAGACCTCCGGTGAGGGCTCGTTGTTGGAGACCCCCGGTGAGGGCCCAGTGATTGAGACCTCCGGTGAGGGCTCGTTGTTGGAGACCCCCAGTTAGGGCCCAGATTGAGACCCCCGGTGAGGGCCCGTTGTTGGAGACCCCCGGTGAGGGCCCGTTGTTGGAGACCCCCGGTGAGGGCCCAGATTGAGACCCCCGGTGAGGGCCCAGTGATTGAGACCCTCAGTGAGGGGCCGTTATTGGAGACCCCCGGTGAGGGCCCGTTGTTGGAGACCCCCGGTGAGGGCCCGTTGTTGGAGACCCCCGGTGAGGGCCCAGATTGAGACCCCCGGTGAGGGCCCAGTGATTGAGACCCTCAGTGAGGGGCCGTTATTGGAGACCCCCGGTGAGTGCCCAGATTGAGACCCCCGGTGAGGGCTCGGTGATTGAGACCCTCGGTGAGGGCCCGTTGTTGGAGACCCCTGGTGAGGGCCCAGATTGAGACCCCCGGTGAGGGCCCAGTGATGGAGACTCCCTAACCCTCCCCTCCCCTCCCCTTACTCCTCCCCCTCCCCCTCGCCCTCCCCTTCCCCCTGCAGCAGTTGAAGTGATTGCATGGTGGAGCCAGTGACTGAGTTGAGGTGCTGGGCCTGGGTTGGTGATCTGCTTTAAGCCAGATGAGGGGGTTATTGGAAGGGAAATGTTCAGTGGATGAGGAATTGGCAGAATTGAGCTGTTCTGGTATGGAACTAAAGCAGGGGACTGTGCTGGCAGTGGTCCAGCCTTGGTTATTATCCTCTTGTAAATCTATATATGTTGACAGTTCGATTAGAAGGGATCAAATTAAGAGCCATGTTTGCTTTAAATAAACACCATAAAACCGCTGGTGTACCCAGTACACAAAGTGCACTCTGCAAACTGCATTGTTGCATGATTCAGTGTACAATCCTGACCAGTAATAAATTGGAACCCTGACTGCAGTTTTATATCCTATTTTTATGCGAGAATATTGATGCAGGGAAATAAAATAGTAACATGTTCAAGGAGAAAATGTTCACATCTTAAACTTTGAACACAGTCTTAATATGCTGTTAATAAATGTAGAGCATAGAAATACTGGGTGTTTTACAACAGCCATTTTCTGGGGGTTTTTCCCATCTGATTTACCTCATGGCAAATTACTCAATTCACAAGCACCCTGCCTCAAGCCTATCTTCATTTCCACAGGAACTCTCTCTCTGTAACCAGGCTGCTTGATATCTTTCACCCTGACACCACAAAGACATCCTACCACTCTCAGCCACAAACATACCTGCCTATCTCCCTGATGGTTCTTTGCAAACCCCTGTGAGGGGCATGCTGAATCTAACTAACTGTTCTCATGTTCCTGTACATATGGATTTGTCTGTTTTAGTTATATAGAGGCTGCTTTATGAACAAAAGGTTGAGCAGATTGGGCCTATACTCATTGGAATTTAGATAAATGAGAGGTGATCTTCTTAAAACATATAAGATTCTGAGGGGGCTTGACAGGGTAGATGCAGAGAGGATGTTTCCCCTCGTGAGGGAATCTAGAACTAGGAGACGTAGTTTCAGAATAAGGGGTCACCTATTTAAGATGGAGATAAGGAGGAGTTTCTTCTCTGTGGGTAGTGAATTTTTGGAATTCTCCACCCCAGAGAGCGGTGGAGCTGGGACATTGAATATATTCAAGACTGAGATAACCATATTCTTGAACTATAGGGGAGTGAAGAGTTATGGGGAGAGGGAAGGGAAGTGGAGTTGAGGCCAAGATCAAATCAGCCGTGATCTTATTGAATGGCGGAGCAGGCTCGAGGGGCCGTATGGCCGACTCCTGCTCCTATTTCTTATGTTCTTCTGTTCTGCATCTTGGTCAGTGAGCTATAAAGCTGAATAAAAATTATCCAGCCCAAGGACATTGAAATTACCCAGGAGCTGACGGTAGTGTATGAGAGGTGCACATGAAAGAAAAAGTGGTGTGTTTCAGACTTTATATAACCACTTTTACTGCCTCCACCTGTCTGTTGGGACAGCAGCACACACTCGCAGCTCTTGGCTGTAGTAGCTTTGCTGAGGTTCATTGCTCTGCTGTGACCTTTATGTTAAACACTATCAATACCAGCCTCCACACCACCTCATTACATGGTTTGACAAAAGCCTTCATGGAGAGGAGCAGCCAGATATTTATTACTATCCACATGCGAAGGACGATTTGTCACTATGTGTTGGTGTTGCTAAGCAAACAGCAATGTGCATTATAAATGGTCTTTCAATAAACAGAGCAATGAAAATCAAATCACATCGGCTTATTGTCATTCAGCAGAAAGAAAACATTCTGTGATCCATTTTGTTGCTATAATTCAGAGATTGCTTGGTGTAACACCAGCTCTATCACATCTTTCTATTCTCCCGGGAACCTTCTAGTGTTACATAAGGACAGATGTAAGAAATAGGAGCAGGGGTAGGCCATTCGGCCCCTCGAACTTGCTCCACCATTTAATAAGATCATGGCTGATCTGATCCTGGCCTCAACTCCACTTCCCTGCCCGCTCTCCATAACCCCTGACTCCCCTGTAGTTCAAAAATCTGTCTATCCCCACCTTGAATATATTTAATGACCCGGCCTCCACAGCTCTCTGGAGTAGAAGAATTTAAAAGATTCATGACCATCTGAGAGAAGAAATTTCTCCTCATCTCAGTTTTAAATGGGCAACTCCTTATTCTGAAACTATGCCTGCTAGCTCTAGATTCCCTCACGAGGGGAAACATCCTCTCAGCATCTACCCTGTCAAGCCCCCTCAGAATCTGATATGTTTCAATAAGATCACCTCTCATTCTTCTAAACTCCAATAAGTATAGCCCCAACCTGCTCAACCTTTCTTCATAAGACAACCTCTTCATCTCAGGAATCAACCTCGTGAACCTCCTCTGAACTATCTCCAATGCAAGTATATACCTCCTTAAATAAGGAGACCAAAACTGTACGCAATACTCTAGGTGTGGTCTCACCAATACCCTGTACAGTTGTAGCAAGACTTCCCTAGTTTTATACTCCATCCCCCTTGCAATAAAGTCCAACATTCCATTTGCCTTCCTAATTACTTGCTATACCTGCATGCTAACTTTTGTGTTTCATGTATGAGGACACCCAGATCACTCTGTACTGCAGCATTCTGTAGTCTCTCTCCATTAAAATAATATTTTGCTTTTCTATTCTTCCTACCAAAGTGGATAACTTCACATGTTCCCACATTATACTCCATCTGCCAACTTTTTGCCATATCCCTTTGCAGATTCTTTGCGTCCTCCTCACAATTTGCTTTCCCACTTATCTTTGTATCATCAGCAAATTTGGCTACATCACACTCGGTCCCTTCATTCAAGTCATTAATATAAATTGTAAATAGTTGAGGCCCCAGCACCAATCGCTGTGGCACCCCACTAGTTAGAGTTTGCCAACCAGAAAATGACCCATTTATCCCGACTCTTTGTTTACCGTTAGTTAGCCAATCCTCTATCCATGCCAAGAAATTACCCCCAACCCCATGAGCTCTTATCTTGTGCAGTAACCTTTTATGTGGCACCTTATCGAATGACTTTTGGAAATGCAAATACACAACATCTACTGGTTCCCTTTTATCCACCTCCTCTAAGAACTCTTATAAATGTGTCAAGCACGATTTCTCTTTCATAAAACCATGTTGACTCTGCTTGATTGTATTATGATTTTCTAAATGTCCCACTACTACTCCCTTAATAATGGATTCCAGCATTTACACAATGACAGATGTTAGGCTAACTGGCCTATAGTTTCCTGCTTTCTGTTTCCCTCCTTTTTTGAATAGGGGTGTTACATTTGCAGTTTTCCAATCCACCGGGACCTTTCCAGAATGTAGGGAATTTTGGTAGATTACAATCAATGCATTCACTATCTCTGCAGCCACTTCTTTTAAGACCCGAGAATGCAGGACATCAAGTCCCGGGACTTGTCAGCCTTTAGTCCCATTAGTTTGCCTAGTATTTTTTCCCCTAGTGATAGTGATTGTTTTAAGTTCCACCCTCCCTTTTGCCCCTTGATTTAGTGTTTTCTACCATGGAGACAGATACAAAATATTTGTTCAATGTCTCTGCCATTCCTTGTTTCTTGTTATTAATTCCCCAGTCTTATCCTTTAAGGAACCAACATTGACTTTAGCTACTCCCTTCCTTTTTATATACTTGTAGAAGCTCTTACTATCTGATTTTATATTTATTGCTGCTTTACTCTCAATCTAATTTCTCCCTCTTCATTATTTTTTTAGTCATCCTTTGCTGGTTGCTAAACATTTCCCAATCTTCTGGCCTACCACCAATCTTCGCAACATTGTATGCCTTTTCTTTCAATTGGATAACATCTTTAACTTCCTTAGTTAGCCACGGATGGTTGAACCTTATTGTAGAATCTTTCTTTCTAACTGGAATATATCATTGCCACTGCGTATCTACTGTCTTACGTTTTAATCTATTTTCCCAGTCCACTTTAGCCAACTGTGTCTTCATATCTTTGCAATTGCCTTTATTAAAGTTTAAGACATTCATTTCAGACCCAAGTTTCTCACCCTCAAATTGAATGTGAAATTCTATCATATGTTATGATCACTCTTCCCTGGAGGAGCCTTTACTATGAGATCATTTCATTACACATTACGAGATGTAAAATAGCCTGGTCCCTGGTTGGTTTCACAATGTATTGTTCTAAGAAGCCATCCAGAAAACATTCTATGAACTCATTCTCAAGGCCACCTTTGCCAATCTGATTTGTCCAATCTATATGAAGATTAAAATTGCCCATGATTATTGCAGCTCCACAGCATGTTCTGTATCAGCTGGGTCGAAATCCTAGGTCCAGATGTGGCAATATTTACTTTTTAACTTCACCTTCAGGCTCAGCTCCCTAACGGTGTAAACTAGCATTGAGTCCCCACTGAATTCAGTGTTGAATTCATACCAATTTAATTCTGTAGTTATGTTCTTATCGGTTCAATTGTGGAGACAATTCTCTGTTAGCTTGCCATGGCAGTTTGCTCCCTATCAATTTTACTGCTGGCTCTTTGTGTAGCTTCCAATTTCTGACTACATCAGTGATTACACTTCAAAAGTACTTCATTGGTTGTAAAGTGCTTTGAGACATCCAGTGGTCATGAAAAGTGCTGTATAAATCCAAGTTTTCTTTCTTATTATTGAATCATAGCCCATTACAGCACACCAACAGGCCATTCAGCCCATTAAGCCTTTGCCGATGTTTTATCCACAAAATCCCAATCTCAGACTCGCTTCTCAACCTCTCTTCTGTACTTTTACAAGCAACTAATTCCCATCTAAAAGAATGAATGAGTCTACTCATTACAACAGAAAATTCCATATTCTATCTGTTGTATATCTGTAAAGCATGCACTCCCATGTTCCGCCACCAGGGAGCACATCCCCTGAAGGCCCAAGGGATCCCAGTATCCCTTGGGAGCACTGTATATCAGCCGGCCCCTAATGCCTGTTTCTGACTCTGGAGTGTCATAATAAAGACTGAGGTCACTGGTACTTCAACCTCCCTGTGTGCCGTCTCATCTGTGTTAGGAACACAATAACTGGCGATGAGTATATGAATCCAATGGAAAGATGCAGAAAACTGTGGGCATCCTGGAGAAGTTGTCGGAGGTGAGGACTGGGAAGCCTATGTCGAACAGCTAGACCAGTACTTTGTAGCCAACGAGCTGGACGGAGAAGGAAGCGCTGCAAAAAGGAGAGTGGTCCTCCTCACGGTCTGCGGGGCACCGACCTACAGCCTCATGAAGAATCTTCTGGCTCCGGTGAAACCCACAGATAAGTCGTATGAGGAGCTGTGTACACTGTTTCGGGAGCATCTTAATCCGAGGGTGCTGATGGCGAGGTATCAGTTCTCCACGTGCCAGCGATCTGAAGGTCAGGAAGTGGCGAGCTACGTCGCCAAGCTAAGGCAACTTGCAGGACAATATGAGTTTGATGGCTACCTGGAGCAGATGCTCAGAGACATTTTTGTACTGGGCATTGGCCACGAGACCATCCTATGAAAACTTTAGACTGAAGAGACACCGACCCTGAGTAAGGCCATTGCGATAACACAGGCGTTTATCTCCACCAGTGATAACACCAAACAAATCTCTCAGCACACAAGTGCTAGCAATGTTCATAACTTAACTGGAACTGTGTTTGCGAGCAGAAATGTACAGGGCAAAAACCACAACTCTGCAATTGCCAGCAGGCCTCAGGTGACCCAGATGACTCAGAATCCGCAACAAAGGATGAATGCAAGGCAATTCACACCTTGTTGGCATTGTGGAGACTGCCATTCAGCCTATTCATGCCACTTCAAAAGGTATGTTTGCAAGAGCTGTGGAACAATGGGGTACCTCCAATGAGTTGCAGACGAGCTGCAAGCTCTGCAAAACCTGCTAACCACCACGTGGCAGAGGAAGATCGGTCCATGGTGGATCAAAGCAATTTTGAGCCTCAGAGAGAGGAGGCAGATGCTGAAGTACACGGGGTGCACAGATTTTCGATGAAATGTCCACCTATAATGTTAAATGTAAAATTGAATGACTTACCTGTAGCCATGGAACTGGACACTGGCGCTAGCCAATCCATCATGAGTAAAAAGATGTTTGAGAGACTGTAGGTGCAACAAGGCACTCAGACCAGCCCTGAGCCCCATCCACATGAAACTGAGAACGTACACTAGAGATCTCACCACTGTCCTGGGCATCGCAATGGTCAAGGTCACCTACGAGGGCACGGTGCATGAACTGCCACTCTGGATTGTCCCTGGTGATGGCCCCACACTGCTTGGAAGGAGCTGGCTGGGCAAAATCCACTGGAACCGGGATGACATCCGAGCGCTATCACATGTCGATGAGGCCTCATGTACCTAGGTTCTTAACAAATTTCCTTCCCTTTTTGAGCCAGGCATTGGAAAATTTTCCGGGCGAAGGTGCGGATCCACTTGGTCCCAGAGGCACGACCCATTCACCACAAGGCGAGAGCGGTACCTCACATGATGAGGGAGAGAGTGGAAATCGAGCTGGACAGGCTGCAGCGCGAGGGCATCATCTCCCCAGTGGAATTCAGCGAGTGGGCCAGCCCGATTGTTCCAGTACTCAAAAGTGATGGCATGGTCAGGATTTGCGGTGATTATAATGTAACTATTAATCGTTTCTCACTGCAGGACCAATACCCGCTACCTAAGGCTGACGACCTATTTGCGACACTGGCAGGAGGCAAGATGTTCACCAAGCTTGACTTGACTTCGGCCTACATGACGCAGGAGCTGGAGGAGTCTTCGAAGGGCCTCACCTGCAGCAACACGTACAAGGGACTGTTCGTCTACAACAAATGCCCGTTTGGAATTCGGTCGGCTGCAGCGATCTTCCAGAGAAACATGGAGAGCCTACTCAAGTCGGTACCACACACGGTGGTCTTTCAGGACGACATATTGGTCACAGGTCAGGACACCACCGAGCACCTACAAAACCTGGAGGAGGTCCTCCAGCGACTGGATCGTGTTGGGCTGCGGCTGAAGAGGTTGAAATGCATCTTCATGGCATCAGAAGTGGAGTTTTTGGGGAGAAAGATCGCCGTGGACGACATTCGGCCCACAGACGCCAAGACAGAGGCTATCACGAACGCGCCCAGGCCACAGAACGTCACGGAGCTGCGGTCGTTCCTGGGACTCCTCAACTATTTTGGTAACTTCCTACTGGGGTTAGGCACCCTTTTAGAGCCCCTACATGTGTTATTGCGTAAAGGTGAGAACTGGGTATGGAGAATAAACCAAGTAATTACTTTTGAGAAAGCCAGAAACATTTTATGCTCCAACAAGCTGCTTGTATTGTATAACCCGTGTAAAAGACTTGTGCTAGCATGTGACGTGTCGTCGTACGGAGTCAGGTGTGTATTACAACAAGCTAACATTGTGGGGAAGTTGCAACCTGTCGCCTCTGCCTCCAGGAGCTTGTCTAAGGCCGAGAGGGCCTACAGCATGATTGAGAAAGAAACATTAGCGTGTGTGTTCGGGGTAAAGAAAATACATCAGTACCTGTTTGGCCTCAAATTTGAGCTGGAAACCGATCACAAGCCCCTCATATCCCTGTTCGCTGAAAACACGGGGATAAATACTAATGCCTCAGCCCGCATACAAAGGTGGGCACTCGCGCGATCAGGATATAACCACACCATCCGCCACAGGCCAGGCACCGAGAACTGTGCGGATGCTCTCAGTCAGCTACCATTACCCACCACGGGGGTGGAAATGGCGCAGCCTGCAAATTGTTGATGGTGGTGCAGCCCGCAGACTTGTTGATGGTCATGGAAGCATTTGAAAATGATAAATCACCTGTCACGGCCCACCAGATTAGGACTTAGACCAGCCAAGATCCTCTGCTGTCCCTAGTAAAAAACTGTGTACTGCATGGGAGCTGGGCCAGCATCCCCGTTGAAATGCAAGAGCTAATCAAGCCGTTCCAGCAGCGAAAGGGTGAGCTGTCCATTCAGGCAGACTGCCTGTTGTGGGGTAACTGTGTAGTGCTACTACCCAAAAAGGGCAGGGAGATGTTCATCTCGGATCTCCACAGCACACACCCGGGTATAGTAATGATGAAAGTGATAGCCAGATCCCAAGTGTGGTGGTCCGGTATCGACTCTGACTTAGAGTCCTGTGTACGGCAATACAGCGTGTGTGCTCAGTTGAGCAACGCGCTCAGAGAGGCATCACTAAGTTTGTGGTCCTGGCTTTCCAGACCATCGTCAAGGATCCATGTCGACTGTGCCGGCCCTGTTCTCGGTAAAATGTTCCTGGTGGTGGTGGACGCTTTTTCAAAATGGATTGAATGTGAAATAATGTCGGGAAGCACCGCCACCATCACCATTGAAAGCCTGAGGGCCATGTTTGCCACCCACGGCCTGCCTGACATTCTGGTCAGTGACAACGGGCCATGTTTCACCAGTGCCGAATTTAAAGAATTCATGACCCGCAATGGGATCAAACATGTCACCTCGGCCCCGTTTAAACCAGCCTCCAATGGGCAGGCAGAGCGGGCAGTACAAACAATCAAACAGAGCCTTAAATGAGTCACAGAAGGCTCACTCCAAACCTGCCTGTCCCGAGTACTGCTCAGCTACTGCACGAGACCCCACTCGCTCACAGGGATGCCCCCGGCTGAGCTACTCATGAAAAGGACACTTAAAACCAGACTCTCGCTGGTTCACCCCAACCTGCATGATCAAGTAGAGAGCAGGCAGCAGCAACAAAATGTAAACAATGGTCACGCCACTGTGTCACGGGAAATTGATCTGAATGACCCTGTGTATGAGCTAAACTATGGACATGGTCCCAAGTAGATCGCGGGCACGATGATAGCTAAAGAAGGGAGTAGGGTGTTTGTAGTCAAACTAGACAATGGACAAATTTGCAGAAAGCACCTGGACCAAACAAGGCTGCAGTTCACAGACTGTCCTGAACAACCCACAGCAGACACCACCTTTCTCGAGCCCACAAAACACACCCAAAGGATCAACGACACCACCCCGGATCAGGAAATTGAACCCATCACGTCCAACAGCCCAGCAAGGCCAGGCTCACCCAGCAGCCCTGCAGGGCCAACACACGCCAACCCAGCGAGGGCACAGCCAACACACCAGAACAGACATTTGTACCGAGGCGGTCCACCAGGGAAAGAAAGGCTCCCAACCGCCTCACCTTGTAAATAGTTTTAACTTTGATTTTGGGGGGAAGTGATGTTGTGTATCTGTAAAGCTTGCACTCCCATATTCCGCCAGCAGGGAGCGCATCCCCTGAAGTCCCAAGGGATCCCAGCATCCCTTTGGAGCACTGTACATAAGCCGGCCCCTAATGCCTGTTTCTGACTCTGGAGTGTCTTAATAAAGATTTGAGGTCACTGTTACTTTAACCTCCCTTTGTGCAGTCTCATCTGTGTTAGGAACACAATACTAACCACCCTCCGTGTAATGTTTTTTTTCTAATCTCTAAATTTGTGTCTCTGATTACCATCTTGTCAACCACTGGAAATATTCAATCGATATTTACCTTATCATAACCCTTCATAACCTTGAAGACATTACCTTCTCAGCTCTCATGAAAAAGCCACGACTTCTCAAGTGCTGACTATAGCTCCTCATCCTTAGTACGAACCTCGTGAATTTATGCATCACCATTTCCATTGCTTTTCTATCCTTCCTGTAATGGGATACCCAAAACTGTACGCAATACTCCAACTGCAGCCTAACTAAGGTCTCATATAAGGTCAAGATTACAACAAACTTATACAAAACTCTGAAGGACTGAGGTTAACACAAACAGTTGTGTTTTTGTTGGTTCCTCATTATACAGGATCACAGGATATGATTTTAGAGAAATATTGGTTAACGTTTGGAAAAAGCAGTGGTTATGAAACATCCTAATTCCATGTTTTGTGTTTCATAACAAATTCAGTGTAGATTTATTCGAAACTGTCTTGATTTGGAAGAAGCAAAACTGATTCAGTCCCTTGCAGCTGAAGAAAAATAATAGTCCAGTGGCTCAGATCCTTTCTTTGAATGAATCTAAGCAACAAAACAAAATGCAAATGCTGGAAATCTGAAACAAAGAGCAGAAAAAGCTGGACACACAGCAGGTCAGGGTGTGCGGAAAGAACAAACAGCATGGCATTCCAGGCTGGGTCCGTCTCCAGAACTGAGAAAGAAAGAAAGGAAACGACTGAACAAAACTGCATTTCTATAGCGCTTTTCATGACTTTGGGGCACCCCACAGTGCTTCACGACCAGCAAAGTACTTGTGAAGTGTGGTCACTGTTGTAATGTAGGAAACACAGCCGTCAATTTGTGCACAGCCAAGCTCGCACAAATAGCAACAAGATAAATTGCCCGATGATCGGTGTTTTTATTTTCAGTGATGTTGGCTGAGGGATAAATTTTTGCCAGGACATCAGATCCCGTGCTCCATTTTGCAAGAGTGCCTCGGTGTAACATTTCATCCAAAAGACGGCACCTCGGACAATACCGCACTCCCTCAGTACTGCATGTCAGTGCTTGATTATATGCTCAAGTCTGGGGGACAAAATTGAAGATGTGGAAGCATTGTAATAGAATCTGAAAAAGGGGGGTGGGGGCCGGGTGGGAAACAAAGATGTTGCAAGCACCGTGATAACATTAATGAACGTGAATGTATCAATGATGGTGAAACTATCCTTGCATTTTGTCAACTCTGATAACTTCTAGCAAAGGGGTTAAGGCTCAAATTATGACAAATAGCCGATTGCTAGCCAGTACAATAAAGATACAGCAGTTATCATGGGTGACTTTAATCTCCATATAGATTGGGCTAACCAAACTGGTACCAATGCGGTGGAGGAGGATTTCCTGGAGTGTATTAGGGATGGTTTTCTAGACCAATATGTCGAGGAACCAACAAGAGGGCTGGCCATCCTAGACTGGGTCATATGCAATGAGAAAGGACTAATTAGCAATCTTGTTGTTTGAGGCTCCTTGGGGAAGAGTGACCATAATATGGTAGAATTCTTCAGTCAGGTGGAGAGTGTCACAGTTAATTCAGAGACTAGGGTCCTGAACTTAAGGAAAGGTAACTTCGATGGTATGAGACATGAATTGGCTAGGATAGACTGGCGAATGATACTTAAAGGGTTGACGGTGGATAGGCAATGGCAAACATTTAAAGATCACATGGATGAACTTCAACAAATGTACATCCCTGTCTGGAGTAAAAATAAAATGGGAAAGTGGCTCAACCGTGGCTAACAAGGGAAATTAAAGATAGTGTTAAATCCAAGGAAGAGGCATATGAATTGGCCAGAAAAAGCAGCAAACCTGAGGACAGGGAGAAATTTAGAATTCAGCAGAGGAGGACAAAGGGTTTAATTATGAGGGAGAAAATAGAGTATGAGAGGAAGCTTGCAGGGAACATAAAAACTGACTGCCAAAAGTTTCTATAGATAAGCGAAGAGAAAAAGGTTAGTGAAGACAAACATAGGTCCCTTGCAGTCAGAATCAGGTGAATTTATAATGGGGACCAAAGAAATGGCAGACCAATTGAACAAATACTTTGGTTTTGTCTTCACTAAGGAAGACACACATAACTTTCCAGAAATACTCGGGGTCCGAGGGTCTAGTGAGAAGGTGGAACTGAAGGAAATCCTTATTAGTCAGGAAATTGTGTTAGGGAAATTGATGGGATCGAAGGCCGGTAAAGCCCCAGGGTCTGATAGTCTGCATCCCAGAGTACTTAAGGAAGTGGCCCCAGAAATAGTGGATGCATTGGCGATCATTTTCCAACATTCTATTGATTCTGGATCAGTCCCTATGGACTGGAGGGGAGCGAATGTAATCCCACTTTTAAAAAATGAGGGAGAGAGAAAACAGGGAATTATAGACCGGTTAGCCTGACATCGGTGGTGGGGAAAATGTTGGAATCAATTATTAAAGATGAAATAGCAGAGCATTTAGAAAGCAATGACAGAATCGGTCCAAGTCAGCATCGATTTATGAAGGGGAAATCATGCTTTACAAATCTTCTAGAATTTTTTGAGGATGTAATTAATAGAGTGGACAAGGGAGAACCAGTGGATGTGGTGTATTTGGACGTTCAAAAGACTTTTGACAAGGTCCCACACAAGAGATTAGTGTGCAAAATTAAAGCACATGGTATTGGGGGTAATGTATTGATGTGGATAGAGAAATTGTTGGCAGACAGGAATAAATGGGTCCTTTTCAGAATGGCAGGCAGTGACGAGTGGGGTGCCGCAGGGTTCAGTGCTGGGACCCCAGCTATTTACAATATACATTAATGATTTAGATGAAGGAATTGAATGTAATAGCTCCAAGTTTGCAGATGCCATTAAGCTGGGTGGTGGTGTGAGCTGTGAGGAGGATGCTAAGAGGCTGCAGGGTGACTTGGACAGGTTAGGTGAGCAGGCAAATGCATGGCAGATGCAGTATAATGTGGATAAATGTGAGGTTATCCACTTTTGTGGCAAAAACAGGAAGGCAGAATATTATCTGAATGGTGACAGATTAGGAAAAGGGGAGGTGCAATGAGACCTGGGTGTCATGGAACATCAGTCATTGAAAGTTGGCAAGCAGGTGCAGCAGACGGTGAAGAAGGCAAATGGCATGTTGGCCTTCATAGCTAGGGGATTTGAGTATGGGAGCAGGGAGGTCATACTGCAGCTGTACAATGCCTTGGTGAGGCCACACCTGGAATATTATGTTCAGTTTTGATCTGCGGAGTTGGAGCTGAGGGTGGATTCACTCTGGAGCATCCACGATGCTGAGAATGACTTGAGTATCACGTGTAGCGAGTTGGTCGTACCGCAGGGAAAGGGTCCACAGCCAGATAGGGAATGGAAGACCAACAGGAAGAGCAGTGCAAGGAAGGTAGTGCAGGAGTCCCATGTGGTCATCCCCCTGCAAAACAGATACATTGCTTTGGGTACTGTTGAGGGGGATGACACATCAGGGGAGGGCAGCAGCAGCCAAGTTCATGGCACCATGGCTGGCTCTGCTGCACAGGAGGGCAGGAAAAAGAGTGGGAGAGCAATAGTGATTGGGGATTCAATGGTGAGGGGAATAGATAGGCGTTTCTGCGGCCGGAACCGAGACTCCAGGATGGTATGTTGCCTCCCTGGTGCAAGGGTCAAGGATGTCTCGGAGCGGTTGCAGGACATTCTAAAAAGGGAGGGAGAACAGCCAGTTGTCGTGGTGCACATTGGTACCAACGACATAGGTAAAAAAAGGGATGAGGTCCTACGAAACAAATTTAAGGAGCTAGGAGCTAAATTAAAAAGTAGGACCTCAAAAGTAGTAATCTCGGGATTGCTACCAGTGCCACGTGCTAATCAGAGTAGGAATCGCAGGATAGCGCAGATGAATACGTGGCTTGAGCAGTGGTGCAGCAGGGAGGGATTCAAATTCCTGGGGCATTAGAACCGGTTCTGGGGGAGGTGGGACCAGTACAAACCGGACGGTCTGCACCTGGGCAGGACCGGAACCAATGTCCTAGGGGAAGTGTTTGCTAGTGCTGTTGGGGAGGATTTAAACTAATATGGCAGGGGGATGGGAACCAATGCAGGGAGACAGAGGGAAACAAAAAGGAGGCAAAAGCAAAAGACAGAAAGGAGATGAGGAAAAGTGGAGGGCAGAGAAACCCAAGGCAAAGAACAAAAAGGGCCACTGTACAGCAAAATTCTAAAAGGACAAAGGGTGTTAAAAAAACAAGCCTGAAGGCTTTGTGTCTTAATGCAAGGAGTATCTGCAATAAAGTGGATGAATTAACTGTGCAAATAGATGTTAACAAATATGATGTGATTGGGATTACGGAGACGTGGCTCCAGGATGATCAGGGCTGGGAACTCAACATCCAGGGGTATTCAACATTCAGGAAAGATAGAATAAAAGGAAAAGGAGGTGGGGTAGCATTGCTGGTTAAGGAGCAAATTAAGGCAATAGTTCGGAAGGACATTCGTTTGGATGATGTGGAATCTATATGGGTAGAGCTGCAGAATACCAAAGGGCAAAAAACGTTAGTGGGAGTTGTGTACAGACCTCCAAACAGTAGTAGTGATGTTGGGGAGGGCATCAATCATGAAATTAGGGGTGCGTGCAAAAAAGGTGCAGCAGTTATAATGGGTGACTTTAATATGCACATAGATTGGGTTAACCAAACTGGAAGCAATACGGTGGAGGAGGATTTCCTGGAGTGCATCAGGGATGGTTTTTAAGACCAATATGTCGAGGAACCAACTAGGGGGGAGGCCATCTTAGACTGGGTGTTGTGTAATGAGAGAGGATTAATTAGCAATCTCGTTGTGCGAGGCCCCTTGGGGAAGAGTGACCATAATATGGTGGAATTCTGCATTAGGATGGAGAATGAAACAGTTAATTCAGAGACCATGGTCCAGAACTTAAAGAAGGGTAACTTTGAAGGTATGAGGCGTGAATTGGCTAGGATAGATTGGCGAATGATACTGAAAGGGTTGACTGTGGATGGGCAATGGCAGACATTTGGAGACCGCATGGATGAACTGCAACAGTTGTACATTCCTGTCTGGCGTAAAAATAAAAAAGGGAAGGTGGCTCAACCGTGGCTATCAGGGGAAATCAGGGATAGCATTAAAGCCAAGTAAGTGGCATACAAATTGGCCAGAAATAGCAGCGAACCCGGGGACTGGGAGAAATTTAGAACTCAGCAGAGGAGGACAAAGGGTTTGATTAGGGCAGGGAAAATGGAGTACGAGAAGAAGCTTGCAGGGAACATTAAGACGGATTGCAAAAGTTTCTATAGATATGTAAAGAGAAAAAGGTTAGTAAAGACAAACGTAGGTCCCTTGCAGTCAGAATCAGGGGAAGTCATAACGGGGAACAAAGAAATGGCGGACCAATTGAACAAGTACTTTGGTTCGGTATTCACTGAGGAGGACACAAACAACCTTCCGGATATAAAAGAGGTCGGAGGGTCTCGTAAGGAGGAGGAACTGAGGGAAACCCTTATTAGTCGGGAAATTGTGTTGGGGAAATTGATGGGATTGAAGGCCGATAAATCCCCAGGGCCTGATGGACTGCATCCCAGAGTACTTAAGGAGGTGGCCTTGGAAATAGTGGATGCATTGACAGTCATTTTCCAACATTCCATTGACTCTGGATCAGTTCCTATCGAGTGGAGGGTAGCCAATGTAACCCCACTTTTTAAAAAAGGAGGGAGAGAGAAAACAGGGAATTACAGACCGGTCAGCCTGACATCGGTAGTGGGTAAAATGATGGAACCAATTATTAAGGATGTCATCGCAGTGCATTTGGAAAGAGGTAATATGATAGGTCCAAGTCAGCATGGATTTATGAAAGGGAGATCATGCTTGACAAATCTTCTGGAATTTTTTGAGGATGTTTCCAGTAGAGTGGGCAAGGGAGAACCAGTTGATGTGGTATATTTGGACTTTCAGAAGGCTTTCGACAAGGTCCCACACAAGAGATTAATGTGCAAAGTTAAAGCACATGGGATTGGGGGTAGTGTGCTGACATGGATTGAGAACTGGTTGTCAGACAGGAAGCAAGGAGTAGGAGTAAATGGGGACTTTTCAGAATGGCAGGCAGTGACTAGTGGGGTACCGCAAGGTTCTGTGCTGGGGCCCCAGCTGTTTACACTGTACATTAATGATTTAGACGAGGGGATTAAATGTAGTATCTCCAAATTTGCGGATGACACTAAGTTGGGTGGCAGTGTGAGCTGCGAGGAGGATGCTATGAGGCTGCAGAGTGACTTGGATAGGTTAGGTGAGTGGGCAAATGCATGGCAGATGAAGTATAATGTGGATAAATGTGAGGTTATCCACTTTGGTGGTAAAAACAGAGAGACAGACTATTATCTGAATGGTGACAGATTAGGAAAAGGGGAGGTGCAAAGAGACCTGGGTGTCATGGTACATCAGTCATTGAAGGTTGGCATGCAGGTACAGCAGGCGGTTAAGAAAGCAAATGGCATGTTGGCCTTCATAGCGAGGGGATTTGAGTACAGGGGCAGGGAGGTGTTGCTACAATTGTACAGGGCCTTGGTGAGGCCACACCTGGAGTATTGTGTACAGTTTTGGTCTCCTAACCTGAGGAAGGACATTCTTGCTATTGAGGGAGTGCAGCGAAGGTTCACCAGACTGATCCCCGGGATGGCGGGACTGACCTATCATGAAAGACTGGATCAACTGGGCTTGTATTCACTGGAGTTCAGAAGAATGAGAGGGGACCTCATAGAAACGTTTAAAATTCTGACGGGGTTGGACAGGTTAGAGGCAGGAAGAATGTTCCCGATGCTGGGGAAGTCCAGAACCAGAGGACACAGTCTAAGGATAAGGGGTAAGCCATTTAAGACCGAGATGAGGAGAAACTTCTTCACTCAGAGTTGTTAACCCATGGAATTCTCTACCGCAGAAAGTTTTGAGGCCAGTTCGTTAGATATATTCAAAAGGGAGTTAGATATGGCCCTTACGGCTAAAGGGATCAAGGGGTATGGAGAGAAAGCAGGAAAGAGTTACTGAGGATCAGCCATGATCTTATTGAATGGTGGTGCAGGCTCGAAGGGCCGAATGGCCTACTCCTGCACCTATTTTCTCTATTTCTATGTTTCTGGCAAAGGAGACAAGTGCCTCAGGTTCTCTTATTTTCAAGAGATTTTGGAAATCTTAACTGGGAGTTTCCCTTAGACAGATCTACAACAACAACTTGTATTTATACAGCGCCTTTAATGTAGTAAAACATCACAAGGCGCTTCACAGGAGTATTATGAGAAATTAAAAAAATTTGACTCCGAGCCACTTAAAAAGTAATTACATTAGATGTCCAAAAGCTGGGTCAAAGAGGTAAGTTTTAAGCGATGTCTTAAAGGAGGAAAGAGAGGTAGAGAGGCGGAGAGGTTTAGGGAGGGAGTTTCAGAGCTTGGGGCCCAGGCAACAAAAGACACAGCCACCAATGGTTGAGCGATTATAATCAGGGATGCTCAAGGGGGCAGAATTAGAAGAGCGCAGACATCTCAGGGGGGGGGGGGAGTTGTGGGGCTGGAGGAGATTACAGAGATAGGGAGGACCAATTCAAGCCTGAAATCAAGCCTAAACAATTCTGTCCACCATTCTATGACATGCTGAGGCACTTCTGTGCACACCGTGCACACTCGGGCTGAATTTGCGGCCCCTACGGGCGCATGTGAGGTGTGCACGCACCCATTGGGGCCCTGCAAGATCCGAGTTTAGGCATGCACGGTGCCACACAAGAGATTGGTGTGCAAAATCAAAGCACATGGTATTGGGGGTACAATACTGATGTGGATAGAGAACTGGTTGGCAGATAGGAAGCAGAGAGTCGGGATAAACGGGTCCTTTTCAGAATGGCAGGCAGTGACTAGTGGAGTGCCGCAGGGTTCAGTGCTGGGACCCCAGCTCTTTACAATATATATTAATGATTTAGATGATGGAATTGAGTGTTAAATCTCCAAGTTTGCAGATGACACTAAACTGGGTGGCGGTGTGAGCTGTGAGGAGGATGCTAAGAGGCTGCAGGGTGACTTGGACAGGTTCGGCGAGTGGGCAAATACATGGCAGATGCAGTATAATGTCGAGAAATCTGGGATTATCCACTTTGGGGGCAAAAACAAGAAGGCAGAATATTATCTGAATGGTGACAGATTAGGAAAAGGGGAGGTGCAATGAGACCTGGGTGTCATGGTTCATCAGTCACTGAAAGTGGGCATGCAGGTACAGCAGGCGGTGAAGAAGGCAAATGGTATGCTGGCCTTCATAGCTATTTGAATAAGGGACAGGGAGGTCTTACTGCAGTTGTACAGGGCCTTAGTGAGGCCTCAGCTGGAATATTGTGTTCAGTTTTGGTCTCCTAATCTGAGAAAGGACGTTCTTGCTATTGAGGGAGTGCAGCGAAGGTTCACCAGACTGATTCCAGGGATGGCTGGACTGTCATATGAGGAGAGACTAGATCAACTGGGCCTTTATTCACTGGAGTTTAGAAGGATGAGAGGGGATCTCGTGGAAACGTATAAGATTCTGATGGGATTGGACAGGTTAGATGCGGGAAGAATGTTCCCAATGTTGGGGAAGTCCAGAACCAGGGGTCACAGTCTAAGGATAAGCCATTTAGGACTGAGATGAGGAGAAACTTCTTCACTTAGAGTTGTTAACCTGTGGAATTCCCTGCCGCAGAGAGTTGTTGATGTCAGTTCATTGGATATATTCAAGAGGGAGTTAGATATGGGCCTTACAGCTAAGGGGATCAAGGGGTATGGAGAGAAAGCAGGAAAGGGGTACTGTGAGAATGATCAGCCATGATCTTACTGAATGGCAGTGCAGGCTCGAAGGGCCAAATGGCCGATGTCATGTATTCAACCAACATTGTAACCCATGTATAATCTGACAGAAGTTGTACACTGTGAGAACAATGACCACTAGGTGGGAGACACTCCTAACCTGGACCTTCAGTTATCAAAGGGGAAGCTCCACCCACCTTCATCATTTGAGTGCTAAGGAATAAAGGACAGGTCACAGACTGACCTTTTCTCAAGCATGGGTCTCGTGTGCATTTATACTGTATAGTAAGGACGTATCAGCCTACTCCTGCACCTATTTTCTATGTTTCTATGTTTCTATGACCCAGAACTTGCGCTCTGTCAAGAATCCTCTGATCGTACGAATCTGATAGAAAAGGGAATTCGCTGTCGGAGAGTTGGGCTATTTGCCCAACTTCTGCACTGTGTATGTCCTTCAAATTCTTACGCCAGTAGGAGGTTAAAAAAATGCAAAAATATTTTTTTCACTTATTTATATTTTTAAAAACCCAGTCCATTAAGGTAAGTTTATTTTTAGACCCATTAAAACATAACTTTTTTTTCAATTTTTTGCATTTTAATTAATTTGAAATATATAACGTGTTTTTAAATTTATTTTACGTGTTTGTTTATTTTGGGGGGTATCCCCATTTATATTTATGGCAGCTCCATAAAAACAGAACTCACCATTAAGTATGAATGGGGATCCCCTTACTTACATTGGTTGGGCTAGCCCACGTGATCCCGGGGGTGCGAGTTCCTGGGCTATCTGGGCCTCGGCACAGGCCTAAGCATAGAGGCCCAGGAGCGTAAGTCGCCAAACCTCCCGGACCACCAGGTAAGGTCATAGATTTTTTGCACGTCGGAGGCATCCGATCGTGGGAAGTCTCCAACCGCGAATTCTACCCAAAAAAACCATATCAACGAAGAAGAATTGTTTTGATGAGTTTTAGCTGAGAATCAAAAATATCAAGAAATAGCAGAGATTTAATTTTACTTTAGTCAATCATTTTGAACTCATGAATTTAAATACATTCACATGTACCCATTATTTTTCAGTCTAAGTTGCTGCAATGTGAAAACTGGCGTACATCCAGGAAATGTGCTATGGCCATTGACTTAACTGGGTTGGGTTGAGGATGTGGAGCAGGCAGTGGGGCAGCCATTATCGATCCCCTCCCCATCTCTCTCCAGAATGTCCGTTTGCTTGCGAACAAGGCCCTTCCCATCCATAAGCTTATCCTGGATGATGGCATCGACATCATGGCTCGGACAGAAACCTGGCTAAGGGGTGATGACACCTTACCCTTAAATGTAGCCTCCACGCCCGGCTATACCTTCCACCACTTGCCCCGCTCAGACTGCCTTGGTGGTAGTGTGGCTCTCATCTCCAAATCTGTCCCCCGACTCCTCCGGCACTTTCTCCTCCTTTGAGCATCTCGCCTTATTCCATCCCTCTCACCTCTCATTTAAAATTCTCATTCTCCACCGCCCACCCAAGCACCATAAAAATGTTACCACTGAGATATCTTCACTGCTTTCCTCCCTCTGCCTCTGCAAAGAATAACTTTTCATCCTCGATGATTTTAAACTCCATCTCAATTCATCATGTCTCTCTCCCCTGAGCTCACGAACCTCCTATCCTCCCGTAATCATTCCCTCCATGTAAACTCCCCAACCCATATTCACAGCCAGTCCCTCGACCTTGCCATCTCTCATGGCCTTGCTACTCCCATCGTATCAATCGCAGATAAGGCCATCTCTGACCACTTCCTTGTATCATTCTCCCCCCACATCCCCCTTGCACCCCCCCCCCCTCAACCCTACCTCCTTCTGTGTCCACCCCTGGAAAAACTCTCTCCCGATTCTCTCACACCTGCACTTATGAACACCCAACTGTCCAGCCCTTGGCCCTCCATTCATCATGACATCTCTGCAGCTACCGATCTGCTCAACCACATCCTCACCGCCATCTCTGATGCCCTAGTCCCTATTAAAACAATTACTCTCTTTCACCCTGGTCGTTCCCCCTGGTACAGCATCTAATCTTCGCTCCCTTAAGTCCAAGGGACGCAGACTTGAACGGATATGGCAGACAACTGGTTTAGCCATTCACTACCAATCGGGCTGGACCACATAAAATATTATCAGGTCCTGCTCTCATCTGCCAAAATTGCTCACTATTCCAGAATCATTCTGAAATGTAAAAATAAATCCCAGCTTCTATTCTCCACTGCTAACTGTCTTTTTAAACCCCACTCTCCAATCTCCACCTTCACCTCCAACAATAAGCGTGAGAAGCTCATGGACTTCTTTGTCTCTAAGATTAAGACCATCCGTTCAGCCACTTCTGCCTCTTCCCTTCCTTCCCCTAGCCCACCGGGCCAAACTTCTTCTAAGGAGCCCCCCTGCCCTAGCCCTGACCCTGTTTTCTGTTTCACTCCATACTCTCCCACTTCATACTCTCCTCATGACCTGTCCGAGCTCATCCTGTCCCTGAGACCCACTTCCCTCTCCCTTGATCCTATTCCCAACAAACTGCTGACCACCCAACTTCCTTTTATGGCTCCCATGTTAGCTGATATTGTTTACGGTTCTCTCTCCAAGTACTGTTCCCCTCTCCCTCAAATCTGCTGTCATCACCCCTCTCCTCAAAAAATCAACCCTCGACCCCTCCGTCCTTGCAAACTACCGCCTCATCCCCAACCGCCCTTTCCTCTCCCGCCTGCCACAGTAACTAAACGGCTCTCATCAAAATCAAAAATGGCACCATTTGTGACTGTGACGAAGGCAAACTATCCCTTCTCGTCCTCCTTGACTTGTCTGCAGCCTTTGACACGGTTGACTACTGTATCCTTCTCCAGCATCTCTCCACTGACGTCCAGCTGGGTGGGTTCACACTTGCCTGGTTCCATTCTTATCTATCCAATCGTAGCCAGAGAATCACCAGCAATGGCTTCTCTTCCCATCCCCGAATCGTTACCTCTGGTGTCCCCCAAGGTATCCTTGGCTCCCTCCTATTTCTCATTTACATGTTGCCCCTTGGCGACATCATCTGAAAACACAGCATCAGTTTCCACATGTACGCTGAAGACACCCAGCTCTACCTCACCACCACTTCTCTCGAACCCTCCATGGTCTCTAAACTGTCAGACTGTTTACCGGATGAGCAGAAATTTTCTCCAATTGAATATTGGGAAGACCAAAGCCGTTGTTTTCGGTCCCCGCCACAACTCCGTTCCTTAGCCACTGACTCCATCCCTCTCCCCTACTTCTATCTGAGGCTGAACCAGACTGTTCGCAACCTTGGTGTCATATTTGATCCTGAAATTAGTTATCGACCACATATCCACAGCATAACTAAGACCGCCTATTTCCACCTCCGTAATATCGCTCATCTCTGCCCTTGCCTCAGCTCATCCGCTGCTGAAGCCCTCATCTATGCCTTTGTTACCTCTAGACTTGACTATTCCAACGCATTCCTGGCTGGCCGCCCACATTCCACCCACAAGTAAACTAGAGGTGATCCAAAACTCGACAGCCCATGTCCTAACGCATCAAGTCCCGCTCAACCATCACCCCTGTGCTCGCTGACCTATATTGGCTCCCGGTTAAGCAATGTCTCTACTTCAAAATTCTCATTCTTGTTTACAAATCCCTCTATGACCTCTCCCCTCCCTATCTCTGTAATCTCCTCCAGCCCCACAACCCACCCGAGATGTCTGCGCTCCTCTAATTCTGCACTCTTGAGCATCCCTGATTATAATCGCTCAAACATTGGTGGCCGTGCCTTCTATTGACTAGGCCCCAAGCTCTGGTACTCCCTGTCTAAACCTCTCAACCTCGCTATCTCTCTTTCCTCCTTCAAAACCTACCTCTTTGACCAAGCTTTACGTCACCTGTGCTAATTTCTTCTTGTGTGGCTCGGTGTCAAATTTTTTGTCTCATAATACTCCTGTGAAGCACCTTGGGACGTTTCACTATGTTAAAGGAGCTATATAAATACAAGTTGTTGTTGTCATACAATGTAAAACAAGCCCTACGTGCCATTTCCAGGAAATGCTGAGCCTATATATTGTTCCTATATATTTATCCACAAATGAGATGACTCAGTTCCTGTAGGTGTTGGCTGGCAGTAGGGAATCGGTCCAATTTTAGATGCTCACTAGAACAGGTTAAAAACTTAAGACATGTTTGTGGTGTTAGATGAAGTGAAATATTCATCGAATTTGATCTGTCAGAGGAAAATCAACAGATGTAGTTGAGGACAAGCACTTGAAAGCCGACAATGATTGATGTGCATTGAGAATTGTACCTGTACACGCAATTGCTCTTTAGAATTGCAGCACTGCCTGCTTTGTTATAGCAGACAGTGGACATGATCTGACTAGCGTTGTGTTTTGCTATTTGTTTCCAAGATGACATGTTAGTCATGATACGTGACACAATAAGCCATTTGATAAATCTAAATGGACTTCAGTCAAGTTAATAGCAGTGTGGAATTCTCTATAAGAAGAAATACATTCTATTTGGAGAGCCCATTGGTGCGCACTTTGGGCATATCATTGAGAAAGAAAATTGATTTTTCTGCATCACCCAGAAAGGTGGTAGATATAGCAAAGGCTTCACATGCCTGGAATATCAGGGATCCTGTTCATGCTCAGGATATGGTAACTATGAAGGAAAGTTACATTCAAATCTGCCAAATGGAGGGACTTGTAAACCATGTCGAATGAGGGCATCAATCACAGAGTGCCTAAATTATCTATTCGCATAACTTCTCATCAACGTGGTGCCGCAGCTAATGGCTCAGGAGCACCATTGCATCACGTGTTGACGAAGCCCAAACAAGATTAGGCACACCAGCAGCAACGATTTCCATTTATATAGTGCTTTTAATGTAAAAGAAGTCCATAGATACTTCATGAATGGAAATAGGGATAACGGACATCAAAGCAGAGGCCACAGAGATGAGGTTGTTCGAGGGCTTGGAGGGATTTGAAAACATGGAATTTTAATTTAATTATGTTGGGGAACAAGGAGCCAGTGCATGTCCGGAAGCGGGTGATAGACAAGAAGGATTTGGGTGGCTGTGTTTTGGACAGGTTAGAGTTTGTACATGGTGGAGGATGGGCAGCAGAAAGGAGGGCATTGGAATAATGAAATCTAGAAGTAAGGGGTTGAGTTATGGGTGGAGCTGGGTGGCGTTGCACAGGTATAAATTGGCAGTCTTCATGATGGATAGGTTTCAAGCGCAACTCAAGATCCAAAGGTTTTGCATGGTCTGGTTCAACCTGAGTGAGTGACCAGAAGGGGATTTTATCAGTGTCAAGGGAGCAGACATCAGTGGAGGTTGAAGGAGGTTACAGACATAGGGAGGGGTGAGGCCCATGGAGGGATTTAAACACAAGGATAAAAATTTTAAATTGGAGACATTGGGGAACCAGCAACCGATGTGGGTCAGTGAGGACAGGGGTGATGGAAGAGTGCAAAGACAGCGATACCACCAGTAGTGTTTTGGACAAGATGAATGTAATGGATGGTGGAAGATTGACCAGGAGAGCATTGGAATAGTCGGGTCTGGACAAAGACATGGATATTTTTCAGCAGCAGATGGGCAGAGGTGGAATGGAGGTGGGCAATGTTACAGGAGTGGAAGTAGGCTGTTTTTGTGATGGAGAGGATCAGGGGTCAAAGCTAAACTCGGGGTTGAAAATGATGTCGAAGTTGTGAACAGTCAGGTTCAGCCGAGATACTGGTTGAGCAGGGTGTTATAGAAAGAAAGATTTGGATTTATATAGCGCCTCTCACGACCACTGGACGTCTCAAAGCACTTTACAACCAATTAAGTACTTTTGCAGTATAGTCATTATTGTAATGTGGGAAACGTGGCATCCAAATTGCACACAGGCAAGCTCCCACTAACAGCAATGTGAAAATGACCAGATAATCTGTTTTTTAGTGATGTTGATTGAGGGATAAATATTGGCCAGGACACCAGGTACAATTCCCCTGCTCTTCTTCGAAATAGTTCCATGGGATCTTTTATGTCCACTTGAGAGAGCAGACAGGGTCTCAGTTTGACGTCTCATCTGAAAGATAGCACCTCTAACAGTGCAGCACTCCACTGTCAGTGTCAACCTAGATTTGTTGTTGCTTAAGTCCCTGGAGTGGGATTTGAACCCATAACCTTTTGACTCAAAGGCAAGAGTGCTACCCACTGAGCCACAGCTGGCACAGTGAGGGGATAAAATCATTGGAAAGGGTGTTGAGTGTTTTTAGCAGGGGCTGATTCTGGCTCCTCCATGATTTGATGTTTGCCAAGCACGCTGACAGCACAAAGACAACAGAGGGTTGAAAAAAAGTGGGCAAAGGGAAAGTGGGAAGCAGCAGAGGCAGCTGAATAGATGGTCTTAGGGTGACAAAGAAGTCCATGAGCTCATGCTTAATATAGGGGCAGGAGAGAGGAGTTTGAAGACACAGTTGGTGGTGGCGAAAATAAGCCGGGGGTTATCTTTGCTCTCTTGGTTGATCTTCGAGTAGTGGGCAGTTTGGACAGAGGAGATTGAGGTTCGGCAGTGCTTGATGTGGTCCAGCTAGATCTAGTCATGACTGGCCAAGCCAATTGAGTGCCAGATACATGCCTCTTGGACTTGAAGGGGTGAAGATTGTGGCCATACCTGTGAAATGTCTCCAGGTGGGGGATATTGAAGATTTTGCTGGGGTTGCGGTTAGCTGAGGGATGCAAGGATGCGGTCAGAGATCGCCCTGTCAGTGATCGAGACCATGGCAGTAGAAATGCCCATATGTGGTGGAAAGGTTGAGGGAGTCGCCGCGAATATGGATAGGAGTGAATATATAGAGGGAGAGGTTTAAGGAGAGCAAGGGGAGCTGAGATGGAGATTGAAATCACAGAGGGTGAGGAGTCATTGGACATAAAGCATTTTAAGATGTTTCTGCAAGACTAGATAAAGGTGCAATATAAATCTTAATTCTTTCTCCCTAATTTACTCTACTATACTCAGTTATATTACAGACTTCTGTGTTTAGATATGCATATTAGCTGTAGCTGCCATGTAAAGTATAAGATACAATCTGGTCTTTTATTGGAACAAGTAAATAAGTTTGCAAATTGGTAAAGTAATTTGGTGACCAAATATTGTTGTTCAATCTTCCAGAGTACCTTAAGTAAAATTGAATCCATCTGTAGTCATACTACTAATTATACTAATTACACACTTCATTAGTTTGTAATACGCCTGACAGGTTGTGCCTATTTAAACTGTGCTGTTGTTATAATATCTTCTTTTTCTTCATAGGCAATTCGCCATCTGATGAATCAGAGGAACGTGAGAAGGATCCCAAGTCTTTAACCTTTCCAGCCTACATCGGCAGCCTTCTTGACTCTGGCGATGAGCTCATGGCGTCAGGAGTGAGAATGTACTGTGAAAACAGGGGAAGTTGTCCATTGGCCTGCCACCTGTGCCACACAACAGGGGGCCAGACCAGGCAGGAAGAGCCTGTGTTACTGGAAGTCACCAAGGCAGCTCCGCTGTACGAATTGCTCAGTGACAATGAAACACAGAAAGTAAGTTGTACAGACCGGCAGGGTAGAACTTAAGGCTGAAATTGCCCACTGCCTGATCCGTCCGCCCCAGTGTATGGGGTGGACAATCCGGAGAAATTCAGCTTTTTTGTTGTTTCCGTTCGGAGTGCTGTTGGTGTGGGGAGAGGGGCGAAAGTTGGTCGGGCCAGAGTTACCGGCAATAGCGGGGCAGAATTGAGGGCGAGTTGCCGTCAGCGCTGCTCTGATGACGTCATCATGCTGGCGCGTCATAATGTCCCTCCCTTTCAGTTCGAGGGGAGGGACCTCTGGGAACTCTGCAGCCACTTCAGTGGCAAACACTGGACCACCAGGGAGGGTTTCAGCCAGGCCAGCAGCCTGGCACCCAAGAGGGGATGCCAGGCTGCCTGTTGGTGGCACGGCCAAGCCTGCGGGCATAATTGTCGCCTGACATGGCAGTTGGCCGATAAAAATAATGAAAATAGAGTCACCGGCAGCGCCACCTCCCCATCAAGGTCAGTCGTACCGCCAAGCCACAGAGAGTGTACCGACAGCAAAAGCTGTCAGTGGCACCGACCGGCGGCGGGGCCACTCCCATGGGGCAATTCCGGGAAAGGGGCAATTTCCCACGGGGCAATTTTGGGAAGAGTGAATGTTGAAGGTGGTGGATGGAGTGCCAATCAAATGGGCTGCTTTCTCCTGGATGGTGTCGAGCTTTTTGAGTGCAGTTGGAGCTGCACTCATCCAGGCAAGTGGAGAGTATTCCATCACACTCCTGACTTGTGCCTTGTAGATGGTGGAAAGGCTTTGGGGAGTCAGGAGGTGAGACACTCACTGCAGAATACACAGCCTCTGACCTGCTCTTGTAGCCACAGTATTTATGTGGCTGGTCCAGTTAAGGTTGTGGTCAATGTTGACCCCTCCAGGATGTCGATGATTAATATCTGGCATATTCCTCTGGGTAGGAGCCTAGAGGCGGACACTCTGGGATCAATAAAGAGGCTGTTAGTTGCCGTAATGTTGGTTTCTACAGAAGGATGAGCTGAAGGGCCTCTCATATTTTGTGAAACCTGACAACGCACAGCACAGATGTTGAGGTTGGGCGATGTGCAGTGCAAAACTTTTTCACTGATGCCTCCCATTATCAGCATCAAGGGCATCCAGGCTAGGGACCTGAGTGGTGCAGAGTGGAGATCTTCAACCTGATTCAGCAAATGGTCTTCAATCGTATCCTTTCAAATTAATGTTGTCGGTTCCCCGTACAAGTTAGCTACCAATAATCAATGTACACATAGTATGTCATTATGAAGAGTGCATCACACTGCTGGTAAGATAAAAGCTACAGTGTCTAACTAGATCTTATCCTTGTGTGTTTTAGGCTATCTATGAAGCAATGTTGAGCCTGCTGTGGTGTTCAGGAGGTGGTGACGTTATCGATGACTGGTGTAGATGTGATTCTGCCACCTTTAGCATTGACGGGCTACCAAACTGTGCTCCCCTGCCTCAGCCAGTGTAAGTATCTGTGCTTCATGATCTTTTACATGTGACTGTGACATATTTGGAGAACACCCAGTGTGTGGTATATTTTACCAAAGCAAAATACTGCGGATGCTGGTATCTGAAATAAAAATTGAATGTGCTGGAAATACTCAGTGGGTCAGGCAGCATCTGTGGAGAGGAACAGAGTTAACGTTTCATGTCTGTGACTCTTCGTCAGAATTGGATAAGTTTGAGATGTAACGGAATCTTAAGGAAGCGCAGGGGCAGTGAAAGGGGGAGGGGAGGAAAGAACACAAGGGAAGGTCTGTGATAGGGTGGAAGACAGGAGAGATTCGAGAGACAAAAGGGATGATCGGCAAAAATGAGATGGTAATGGCACGAGTTTAGAAACAAAAGAAGAGTCTAGATAGGGTGTGAATGGTGGAATCATCTCCAGCTGCCCTGGGAAAGAGAAAAAGCAGGGGGGAGGTTTGTAAAAAAAAAAAGGGGCCAAAAAGATGGACAGAGGTTATGGTCTGAAATTGTTGAACTCAATATTGAGTCCAGAAGGCTGTAAAGTGGCTAAACGAAAGATGAGGTTCTGTTCCTTGAGTTTGCATTGAGCTTCATTGGAGCAGTGTAGGAGGCCGAGGACGGAGAGATCAGAGTGGGAGTGGGGCGGTATATTTTATTGGATGTGGAAGGTACCACTCGGGTCTGATCCTAACATGATACCTTGATTAAGTAACTTGTGGGCTCAACCATACATAGAAACATAGAAACATAGAAAATAGGTGCAGGAGTAGGCCATTCGGCCCTTCTAGCCTGCACCGCCATTCAATGAGTTCATGGCTGAACATGCAACTTCAGTACTCCATTCTTGTTTTCTCACCATACCCCTTGATTCCCCTAGTAGTAAGGACTTCATCTAACTCCTTTTTGAATATATTTAGTGAATTGGCCTCAACAACTTCGTGTGGTAGAGAATTCCACAGGTTCACCACTCTCTGGGTGAAGAAATTCCTCCTCATCTCGGTCCTAAATGGCTTCCCCCTTATCCTTAGACTGTGTCCCCTGGTTCTGGACTTCCCCAACATTGGGAACATTCTTCCTGCATCTAACCTGTCTAACCCCGTCAGAATTTTAAACGTTTCTATGAGGTCCCCTCTCATTCTTCTGAACTCCAGTGAATACAAGCCCAGTTGATACAGCACATAAGTAATGAACTGGTAGCGATGAAGGACCTGTTTGGTGGTTATACTTGTACAGGTTAGGGAGAGATAACTTTAGTGTCTGTTTTAATTATTCACTTAATTATTTACTTAAAGAAAGAAAAATTCAAGTACTGAATTAGAGGCAAATCATAATGAAGGAACACAGAAATCATGCAGATACTGAGTTCCTGTACTTAGTATGGAGACTATGAGATTTTAAGTGAACTTGTCGCATAGTTTCTTCAAGTTCTGCTGGTTTAAAATCCTGTGTGTGTGTATGCGTGGCAAGAGATTTAAGTTGGTTGTCCTGGTTTTCCAAGATTTGAGTGGGTGGGAGCCGTGGGGAGTGTGAGAACAGGCACAGACCCTGAGCGTTGCACAGCATGTTCTGAATGTGCTGCAGCAGCTTGCAAAACTCCTGGGCAAGGGCGGGGGAAAGGGGGGGTGGTGTGCAAGAGGGGCAAAGTCAGATGGCGCCAAGACGGAGAGCGCAGCAAGCCTCTGAGTGTGGAAGACTGTTAAGACATGGGAGAGAATGAATCACTGTCAGTGGCGAAGCACGGGGTAAGTGGAGAGAGTAGAAGAAGACCCAGAGTGCGGAAAGCGGCTGTCAGGAAGGGCAAGGAAAATGAGAGGTCGGGGTCAGGCGAGAGAGGGATGACAAACTGCATTTTAATAGTGCCGTTAACGGTGCTTCATTGATCGGTACATGCAAGACCAACATCAAGCCAGAAAAGGGGTGTCAAGTGCTTAAAAGAGCAGGGAAGTGAACCTGAGTCTATGGTTGGATCAGCCATAATCATATTGAATGGCGGAGCAGGCTCGAGGGGCCGTATGGCCTACTCTTGCTCCTATGTTCTAGGATAGGAACATAGGAACGGAAGTAAGCCATCGAGCCCCTCGAGCCTGTTCCGCCATTCAATGAGATCATGACTGATCTGCGATCTAACTCCTTATACCCGCCTTTGGCCCATCATCCCTTAATACCTTTAGTTAACCAAAAGCTATCAATCTCCGATTTAAAATTAACAATTGATCCAGCATCAATTGCTGTTTGCGGAAGAGAATTCCAAACTTCTACCACTCTTTTTGTGTACAAGTATTTCTTAATTTCACTCCTGAACGGTCTGGCTCTAATTTTCATACTATGCCCCCGAGTACTGGAATCCCCAACCAACAGGATGACGGAAGAGGTGAGATTTGAGGAAGTTTCTAAAGGAGTGGTGGAGGGGTTTAGGGCCGAATTTCTATTGAATAGGTTCAAGGCGACTAAAGGCTTTGCTGCCTTTGGTGGGGGGAGGGGGGAGTTGTGCAAGTTGTGCAAGAGGTCAGAGTCAGAGGAGAGTGGAGTGGTTGAGAGAGGAATATCATGCTGGAGGAGGTTGCAGAAATAGGAGTGGAGCGATGCCATGGAGGGATTTAATGTCTTTCGTGAGGATCTGAAGTTTGAGGTGTTGGGGTTGTGGAGCCAATGCAGGTCAGCAAGGACAAAATGATGGGTTTGAGGGATTTAGTTTGGGACATGATACATACAGCAGTTTTGGGTGAGTTGGAGCTGATGGAGAGCTAATTATGGGATGTGAATGCTGAGCAGTAACTAAGCACGTTCAGGAGTGAGGGGAGTGGATTTGTGACAATACTGAAAACATTTTGTCTATCACTTACCATAGCATTGCCACCTTTAATTCTGTCACTGTATATACGGGGTTGAAAAACCAGCTTCACTCATTGAGTCCCAGCTTAAGTTGATCGATATAACAGATTTTAATTGGTGTGTGTGTGGCTGACGTCTGAGGGAAGGACGTTCACTTGAGCGCAAGGACCTTGTGGGGTTTCTTCAAATATGTGCTTGATTGGCAGCTTTTGAAAACATTTAAGCTCAGTTGTTCAAATCTGCTTCGTCCCAGACATGAAAGTATTTACCAACCTGTGTTGTTCAGATCAGGGAGTTTATAGCTTTGAAAATAGATACCTGTATAGTCAGGCCAAATAGTTTCTGTAAACAATGAGAACAAGCAAAGAATTACTGCGTAAGGTGTTTCAATGTATTTTACCGCAGCACTATATTATTTTCTATTATATGAGAATCCAAATGAGCTCAGCAACTATTTGAAAATAATGTGTTATTACCTTTACATTTATTCTGAGCACTTCGAGTCTCATTGCCGAGAGCATGCAGAAATCAAGCGTGCAGCGGAAAGAGCATGCGGCAAATCTGTCCCACCCTCCCTTTCCCTCGACTATCTGTCCCACCTGTGGCAGGGACTGGGGCTCTCGTATTGGACTGTTCAGCCACGTAAGGACTCGTTCTAAGAGTGGCAGCAAGTCTTCCTCGATTCCGAGAGACTGCCTATGATGATGATTTATTTTATTACTGTTTGGTAAATTTGTTTGCCCATTAAAACCTACATTAAAGTCGAGTGTAATGTTATTCTGTGGCCTTATGAAGGCAAGGAGGGTCCACGTGCGATAAAACCCAGTAAAATAAACTGAAGTGGGCTCTTTGTATTTGTTAATCCCTAGCCATGCTATGAATTTACCGAGATTATGTGGGCAAATGTAAACACTTGCTCAGGGACACTGGGAGCTAGGGTTTATCCGTAGCAGAGCTAGAAGCTAATGACAAGATTTATTTAAAAAAAAAGTAAAAATGGAGCAGGAATAACCAAGAGAATGCAACAGTGAGCGGGGAGAGGAGGAGCCAGGGAGACTGAGACACTGGTTGAGGGATGTGTAATAGAGCTCCACCTAGTGGACTACTCATGTATCATCATCATCATAGGCGGTCCCATGAACTCGAGGAAGACTTGCTTCCACTCTAAAAGTGAGTTCTTCGGTGACTGAATAGTCCAATACGGGAATCACAGGTGGGACAGACAATTGTTGAAGGAAAGGGTGGGGAGTCTGGTTTTCCGCACACTCCATCCACTGCCTGCGCTTGTTTTCTGCATGCTCTCGGTGCCGAGACTCGAGGTGCTCAGCGCCATCCCGGATGCTCTTCCTCTTAGGGCGGTCTTAGGGCAGGGACTCCCAGGTGTCGGTGGGGATGTTGCACTTTATCAAGGAGGCTTTGAGGGTGTCCTCGTAACATTTCCTCTGCCCACCTTGGGCTCACTTGCCGTGTAGGAGTTCCGAGTAGAGCGTTTGCTTGCATGCGGACAATGTGGCCCGCCCAACGCAACTGGTCCTCCCAGAGTGACAATGCGGATTCGGTCCACTAAGGGGTACAACAGACATGATCTTCACTGCGCGACAACTACGAGAAATGCAGGGAACAGCACCAACCCTTGTACATGGACTTCTTTGACTTCACAAACGCCTTTGACACTGTCAACATGAGGGACTATGGAACGTCCTCCTTCGTTTCGGCTGCCCCCAAAAATTTGGCACCATTCTCCGCCTGCTCCACGATGACATGCAGGCTGTGATCCTGAACAATGGATCCACCACAGACCCAATCCAATTCCAGACCAGGGTCAAGCAGGGCTGCGTCATCGCGCCAAGGCTCTTCTCGATCTTCCTCGCCACAATGCTTCATCTCACTCTCAACAAACTCCCTGCTGGAGTGGAACTAAACTATAGAACCAGTGGGAACCTGTTCAACCTTCGTCGCCTCCAGGCTAGATCCAAGATCGTCCCATCCTCTGTCATCGAACTACAGTACAAGGACGACTACTGATGTAATCCAGCTACTGATGATAAAAGGTCATGTTGCAAGGTCACATGATGACAGTTTTTGTTAAGGAGCCATCTTGTCGGGAGTGTGCTTGAGTAGCTGTATAAAGATGTCAAGGGAATGCGCAGCACGTGCAGGAACGGCCAGGATTGAGAGGGACACAGCCAGCAAGCCCGGCCATACAGGGTGCAGGAGGAGAATGCCTGTGGGAATCCCAGAGTGTCTCCTGTATGGCAAAAGCCCAGAGAGAAACCAACAAAGAGAGAGAGAGAGCAAGATCACCGAGAGCTGTTTAGGGAGAAGGGAGAGCTCTAGGAGCTGCCCAGGGAGGGAGATCAGCCTAGGAGAAAGAGAAGGAGAGATTCTTGGTGAATTGGAAGGAGATCCGCCTGAACAACCCTGCCAAGAATCATTCACTTTCAAGAGAGATAACTGGACCTGGTCCCACAACATTGGGCAATAGCGACTGTCTATGTACTGTCTGTAGCTACAGTCAGCAGGTGCCAAGTGGGCTAGTTTAGGCCTGGAACTGAGTGGCCAGAGGGTGCTGCCTGATATTACCTTGTCACAGATGAACTAAATCAGTAACTGTAAGAGAATCGAGCATCATTTCTAAACTGCCTGTAATTTAATCTATTGGCTCTGATTTCTGTTTCTTTTGTGTCCCATAAGTAGGCATATGTGGGGCGTAACAACTGAAAGGCGGGTATTACATAGAATTTACAGCACAGAAACAGGCCATTCGGCCCAACTGGATGGTGCCAGTGCTTATGCTTCACACAAGCCACCTCCCAGCCTCTGCATCCACCGATCAACATATCCTTCTGTTCCTTTCCCCTTAAATGCATCTATGCTATTTGCTTCAACCAGTCCTAGTCATAGCGAGTTCCACAGCCTAACCACCCTCTGGGTAAAAAAGTTTCTAATGAATTCCCTATGAGTTTTATTCGTGATTATTGTATTTTTTTGGCCCCTAGTTTTGGGCTCCTCCACAAGTGGAAACATTTTCTCTACATCTACTCTATCGAATCCCTTCATAATTTCAAACACCGTTATCAGGTCACCCCTCAGCCTTCACTTTTCGGGCGAAAAGAGCCCCGGCCTGTTTTGAAGTCAATTGCTGTCCGCTGGGCTGGCAGTGGCATTGCTCCAGTTACTGTCAACACCCGAGGTCAGGAAGGGGAACATTCAACCAGGGTTCCCGGTCCTGATCACAATCCAGCGACCCTAGCTGGATGTGTACACTTGTGGGCGCCAAGCATGGACAGCGTATTGTTGGGATGTGCACAAACGCAAGCGTCGTCTGCGTACTGTAATTCAATGGCAGAGGTCGGAATGATCTTGAATATGGATTGGAGGCGATGGAGGTTGAACAGTTTCCCGTTTGTTCTGTAGATTAGCTCCACTCCAGCGGAGAGCTTGTTGAGGGTGAGATGGAGCGTTGCAGCGAGGAAGATTGAAAAGAGTGTTGATGCGATGACACAGCCTTGCTTGACCCCGGTCCGTATATGTATTGGGTCTGTGGTGGATCCGTTGGTCAGGATCATGGTTTGCATGTCATCGTGAAGCAGTTGGAGGATGGTGACAAATTTTTGAGGGCAGCCGAATTTAAGAAGGACATTCCATAATCCTTCATGGCTGACGAAGTCGAAGGCCTTTGTAAGGTCGAACTCCAAACCATCGTTGACACCTTCACTGAAGCGTACGAGAGTCTGGACCTTACATTAAACATCCGTAAGACAAAGGTCCTCTACCAACCTGCCCCCGCCCACATACTACTGCTGCCTGATTATCAAGATCCATGATGAGACCTTGGACAATGTGGACCACTTTCCATATCTTGGGAGCCTACTGTCAACAAGAACAGACATCGAAGATGAAGTCCAACACTGCCTTCAGTGTGCCAATGCAGCCTTTGGCCACCTGAGGAAAAGAGTGTTCGATGACCAGGATCTCAAACCTGGCACCAAGCTCATGATTTACAGAGCAGTAGTGATACCTGCCCTCCTACATGTTTCAGAGACATGGACTGTGCACCGTAGGCACCTCAAAGCACTGGAGAAGTACCACCAACGCTGCCTCCGCAAAATCCTGCAAATTCATTGGCAGGATAGGCGCTCCAATGTCAGTGTTCTCTCTCAGGCCAACATCCCCAGCATCGAAACATTGACCACTGTCGATTAGCTCCGATGGATGGGCATCCGGCACTAGACTCCCAAAACAAGCGCTCTATCAGAGCTCCGACACGGCAAACAGGCCCCAGGAAGGAAGAGAAAATTCTTCAAGGACACCCTGAAAGCCTCCTTGAAAAAAATGCAACATCCCCACCGACTCTTAGGAATCCCTGGCCGAAGACTGCTCAAATTGGAGGAGAAGCATTCAAGAAGGCGCCGAACACTTTGTGTCTCTTCGCCGGGAGCACACGGAAGCCAAGTACAAACAGCGGAAGGAGCTTACGACAAATCAAGCACCCCACCCACCCGTCCCTCCAACCACCGTCTGCCCCACCTGTGACAGAGTGTGTAGATCCCACATTGGTCTCATCAGTCACCTTAAAACTCATTTTAGTGTGGAAGCAAGTCATGCTCGACTCCGGGTGGCTGCCGAAGAAGAAGAGAAGAAGGTGGGCTGTGAAGCCCTTCATGATAAAAATAGCCTGTCTGACAAAGTATTGCATATGTATGATGGCCAGCTGGGTGAGCGGATCGGGAGTTGATTTCTCCACTGTGCCGAGAAAAAGCAGAAAAGAAATAATGCAGTTAGCAATTAAAGCAATTTATGTGAGCGTGGTCATGACCAGAAACACACTTCATTGCTGAGTCAGGGGCAGTGCATTACTCCAACAGTTTGGTGGTAGATTACACTTGAGAATTTAAAATGTTCCCCCAAGACTAGGAGTTCACTTATCTGACACCATTCATTTGTGACTTTGATTTTTAACATAGAAAGTAGTTGCAGGAGTAGGCCATTCGGCCCTCCGAGCCTGTGGCGGTGGCGAGGGGGTGGGGGGTGGGGGGTGGGGGGTGGTAGCCACTTTTCAATAATGCACGATATTGTAACTGAAGTGGTCTCTAGGGTATTGTATTTTAAAATTTTAGATACTTTCCGGCTACGTGACTGCATTAATCACGCAAAGTGCTAGGAGTAGATCAGTAATGGCTGATTTCTGATTTATGGACTGGGGCAAACTGACAGTAATTAAAATGAAAGCATTGCCATAAAGTCATTTTAATTCACTAACATGAGTTCAGTGCAATCTTTAAAGCACTTAATATTTCTTTGTTAAAATAATGATAATCACTCAAAGCAAGACTGCGCTTTGAAGAACATGGATGTAAAGACCATTTTGTTCATCTACTAATAGGGGCCGAGTGACTGGGATGAATGGGAATCACCCTCTAACTAAATGATGGTGATTCTACCACCGGCAAGATTTAGATTTGCTTTTACTTCCAACGCCACTCCTCTTCTTCCTCCTCCCAAATCGAAGTGGGCCTTCCCTCGCGTTGCTTGTCCATGTTCTCCTTTCAGCTCCAGAGAGAGAGAGATGTGCTCAGGCAGCTCCGAGATTGCTCATTGGAGGTCAAAGTGAACTTCCTCCAATATTGGATGCTGGAAAGCGAGTGAGAGCTGATTGACGAACATAAGAACACAAGAAATAGGAGCAGGAGTAGACCATTTGGCCCCTCAAGCCTGCTCCGCCATTCAGTAAGATCATGGCTGATTTGATCTTGGCTTCAACTCCACTTCCCTGCCCACTCCCCATAACCCTTGACTTCCTTATCATACAAAAATCTGTCTATCTCCATCTTAAATATATTCAATGACCCAGCCTCCACAGCTCTCGGGGGTAGAGAATTCCAAAGATTCACGACCCTCTGAGAGAAGAAATTCCTCCTAATTTCCGTTATAAATGGGTGACCCCTTATTCTGAAACTATGCCCCCTAGTCCTAGATTCCCCCACGAGGGGAAACATCCTCTCCGCATCTACCATGTCAAGCTCTCTGAGAATCTTACACATTTCAATAATATTACTTCTCATTTTCTAAACTCCAATGAGTATGGACCCAATTTTCTCAACTTTTCTTCATAAGACAACCCCTTCATCTCAGGATCAACCTCTGAACTGCCTCCAATGCAAGTATATCCCTCCTTAAATTAGGAGACGAAAACTGTACGCAGTATTCCAGGTGTGGTCTCACCAACACCCTGTACAGTTGTAGCAGGACTTCCCTACTTTTATATTCCATCCTCCTTGCAATAAAGGCCAACATTCTATTTGCCTTCCTAATTATTTACTGGACCTGCATGCTAACCTTTTGTATTTCATGTACGAGGAACCCCCAGATCCCTCTGTACCTCAGCATTTTGTGATCGCTTCCCATTTAAATAATAATTTATTTTTTTATTTTTCCTTCCGAAGTGTATAACCTCATATTTTCCCACATTATATTCCATCTGCCAAATTTTTGCTCACTCACTGAGCCTATCTATATCCCTTTGCAGATTCTTTGTGTCCTCCTCACAACTTGCTTTCCCACTTACCTTTGCATCATCAGCAAAGTTGGTTACATTACACTTGATCTCTTCAGCTAAGTCATTAATATAGATTGTAAATAGTTGAGGCCTCAGCACTGATCCCTACGGCACCCCACGAGTTACAGTTTGCCAACCTGAAAATGACCCACTTATCCCGACTCTCTGTTTTCTGTTAGTTATCCAATCCTCTATCCATGCTAATATATTACCCCCCAACCCTGTGAGTTCTTATCTTGTGCAGTAACCTTTTATGTGGTACCTTATCGAATGCCTTCTGGAAATCCAAGTACACCACATCCACCTGTTCCCCCTTATCCACCCTGCTTGTTACATCCTCAAAGAGCTCCAGCAAATTTGTCAAACATGATTCCCCTTTCATATTGACTCCGCTTGATTGTATTATGATTTTCTAAATGTCCTGTTACTGCTTCCTTAATAATGGACTCCAGCATTTTCCAAACAACAGTGCTGTGTCCCCAATACTCCTTCTAAAGAGGGAATCTTGGCTCCCCTCAGTCTGTAATTGTGATGCATGGCCTGGGTCTGGACCGTACAGACCATCAAATTCAAATGATCGCTGGCCAGCGGCGGGGCCTCTCCCGCGGGGCACTTTCACAAGGGGGTCCCTGCCAGACGGTAAGAGGCGTGGCAGGAAAATGAGCAAAGCTGTCCCGGTCACCGCTCCGCTCCTGAGGTAGGGCAATTTCTAAAATGGAGGCCCCTCCACGGAGAGTCGGCGGCCATTCTGTGCCGCCCTGTGGCCGCCGCCCTCCGGTGGTCAGGAGCCTCATCGGGAGGGGCAATTTCGCCCCCGAAGAATCTTGCCAAAAATCTAACTGTTAGGATTAACATCAGATTTACTTGCATTTTCTGGCGGTTTAAATTTTGGGCACTGTTGTTCAGTCAATGAGTACTGATGAAATTGTTAAGAAAAGATAGCTGAGCCCAAACGTGAGCTGAATAAATATGGAAGGATTTGAAATCACAAAGTTTCTAAAGTGTCAGAAAGAGATCATTCCTTGTTCCATCTACTCAGCATTTCTTTGGTTCAAATGAGTTTATTTCCTTGATTTAATTATCTTTTAATGCGAAAGAAATGTTCTCTTCTATTATATAGATTCCCATGCTTGATACAGATGTGTCAGGGTCCGTATCTGCCTTGAAATGTATCATTATATTGCAACATTGGTTTGTCTGTCGCTAATTGTATATCTACATAATTGCAAGGTTTGCATCCAGTGCACAATGTACCTTAAATTGTGAGGGTGGATGGTTCAGTCGGGAAATGCAGCAGCGGCATTTAAATTACTTAGCATTCATACTGCTTAGTGTCCACAGATATTTTAGAAACACAGGCCTCTCTGTCGAGCAAAAAAAGCTTACAGTACAAAAGAAGGGCCTTTGGCCATCATGTGTGTGCTGGCTCTTTGCTAGGGCTGCCCAAAATGAATCCCACTGGCCTGCTCGCTCACCGTAGCCCTGTATCCTCCTCTCCTTCAAATGTTTATCTGCTGCATCCTTAAAAGACGCAGCTGTCTGTACTTCAGTTTACTCCCTGTGGTAAAGCATTCCGTTCTCCAACAATCCTCCGCATAAAGAATGTTCTGCTCACACTTAGAGTGGCAACTTTATATTGATGACCCCTTGTCACTGATTTCCCAACCTGAGACAATAGGCTCTCAATATTCATATTCCTTCCTCATTTTAAAAGCCTCCTTTCACTCATCTCTGCTCCAGTGGAAATAGTTCCAGTATTTCAAGTCTCTCCTCGTAACGCTAGTTTCTTATCCCGCGTATCATCCTGGTGAATTTATGCTGTATGTTGTCTGTCCTTTACATAAGGGAGTGCCCAAAACTGCGCACAGTACTCTCAACTGTGGCCGAGCTTTTGCCTTGAAGAAATTTATCAGAACCTCTCTGAACTTTATATTCTCCATCCTTATTTATAAACCCACAAAAAGCTTTGGCCTTTTCTTAAATGGCCTTGTCGACCTGCATTCTCATTATCAAGCAACTTATGATTTGAAGACCTAGGACTCTTTATTCTTCTGCGGCCTTCAGCATCTTTCCATTGAGCGCTGATCCCCATTTCCTCTCAAAAGGTAGCACCTTCCATACAACATAGCATCTGTCACCCGCCTGTCCATTCTACTAACTTGTGCACAACATAAGAACATAAGAATTAGGAGCAGAAGTAGGCCATTTGGCCCCTCGAGCCAGCTCCGCCACCCTCTGGGGTAGAGAATTCCAAAGATTCACCACCATCTGAGTGAAGAAGTTTCTCCTCATCTCAGTCCGAAATGGCCGACCCCTTATTCTGAGAATGTGACCCCTGGTTCTAGACTCCCCAGCCAGAGGAAACATCCTTCCTGCATCTACCCTGTCAAGCCCTGTAAGAATTTTGTATATTTCAATGAGATCATCTCTCATTCTTCTAAACTCTCGAGAATATAGGCCTAGTCTGCTCAATCTCTCCTCATAGGACAATCCCCAGGATTCATGCCCACCCTCCTGAAGTATTCTGCAGTCCTCCACATAGTTTGGCAAACCATTTACTTTCGTGTCACTGGCATATTCTGATAAGTGCTCACTTATGCCCAGTCCAAACCATATATAGATATTAAGAATGAAAGACCCAACACTGACCCTAGCGTACACCTTTACCAACCCTTCTCCCATCTAAGCAACACCCATTAATCATAACACTTTGTTTCCCAGTGATCAACTAATTTTCTATTCATGCTGCTACATTTCCTCTTATGGCATATGCCTTGTAATAATCTTTTTGTGAGACACCTTATCTAACACCAACTGAAAAGCTATGTACACTATATCTATTGTATTCCCTTTATCTATCCAATTGGTCACTTATTCAATACAACTCTATAAAGTTTGTCAAACATGTTGCCTGCTTTTAATTAGCCCATGCATCTCTAAATGCTCACTAATGTAATCTTGATTTCTGGAATCTCAAGAGTGTGCCCAAACTGACTAATAGTTACCTGATTTATCTTTCTCTCCCTTCTTGAATGGAGGTGTTATATTGATGACCCACCTGACTCCCAGCGCTATATGCATATTTAAGGAAGACTGCAAAATCGTGGTCGAAACCTTCACTATCTTTTCTGCTCCTTCAATAACTTGTGGTACATGCCATCAAGATTTGACGACTTACCCACTTTCTGTTCTGCTCATTTTTTACATTTATCTGTAACAATTTTTCAGTGTCTGCCCCCAGAACACCTACATTCTCATTTCCATAGTTATTTATAAACACCAGCACAAAATACTTCATATCTCCGTCGTACCCTCACAATGAGATTTCTCCCTTCGTCTGGAGCAATCCAACCTTCTTCATTATTCTGTTACTTGTGAAATAATAAAGCCTTTACGATTGCCTTTTTTGTTATTTGCTCGACTTGTCAAATTCCCTTATGCCCTTTTAATCTCCCCACTATACTTTCTCTATTCCTCATGATTTTCTTTAGGAGTGATAGCCCTCGTCTTATCATAGGTCTCCCTTTTAAGCATCAGTTTAGTTTTAATCTCTATTTTGTCTGCAAAACTATCCTTCACTGCAATCCCTTTTTGTATTGTAGGAATATGTCTGTGCTGTATTGGATTCATCGCTTATTTGAAGATTCCCCAATCACTGATCCATTAGCTGTTTGCTAGCTTTTCATCTCAGCTCATTTCTTTCATCTCTCATTGAAGTGTGCCCTTTTCCAGTCCAGCATCTTTATCTTTGAATCTTCATTATCCTTCTCTAGTGTCACATTATCCACTATTTTATGGTCACTGTTTCCCGCTTATTCTCCGACTCTCACATCAGCTGTTAGTCCTGTTTTATTTCCCACAGTTAAATTACGCACTGCTTCTTTCCATTATGGATTACAACAATACTGATCTGGGCAGTGGTCGCAGAGAGATGGGCAGCAGTGGCAAGAATTCATATAGATTCAGTAAAGAGATAGAAATGGTGCCATTTTTAGCGTGCGTTACAGGCCACCAAACAGTGCAGATGATAAGGAGGGGGAATGCATTCTCTAATCGTTCTCCACGAGTTTATAATAATATTTCCATGCTTTATGATGTGGAAGCATTAGTTATTAATCAGTTTTCAGTAAATTTTCATCAGCAACAAAACAAACATCATCCACTCTCAATCATTAGCATATTGATGGAAGGTGTTGCCAACAGTGCTATCAAGCGACACTTACTCACCAACTCCCTTGCTCAGCGATGCTCAGTTTGGGTTCCACCAGGACCACTCAACTCCAGACCTCATTACAGCCATGGTCCAAACATGGACAAATGAGCTGAATTCCAGAGGTGAGGTGAGAGTGACTGCCCTTGACAGCAAGGCATCATTTAACCAAGTGTGGCATCAAGGAGCCTTAGTAAAACTGAAGTCAATGGGAATCAGGGGGGAAAAAAAAAACACTGGTTTGAGTCATACCTAGCATAAAGGAAGATGTTTGTGGTTGTTGGAGGCCAATCATAACAGCCCCAGGACATCGCTGCACGAGTTCCTCAGGGCAATGTCCTAGGCCCAACCACCTTCAGCTGCTTCATTAATGACAATCCCTCCATCATAATATTAGAAGTGGAGATGTTCGCTGGTGTTCAGTTCCATTTGCAATCCCCAGGTGATGAAGCAGTCCATGCCCGCATCCAGCAAGACCTGGACAACATTCAGGCTTCACCAACATCCTGAGGGTCACCATTGACCAGAAACTTAACTGGACCAGCCACATAAACACTGTGGCTACAAGAGCGGGTCAGAGGCTGGGTATTCTGCAACAAGTGACTCACCTCATGACTCCCCAAAGCCTTTCTATGGCACAAGTCAGGAGTGTGATGTAATACTTGCCTGAATGAGTGCAGCTCCAACAACATTCAAAAAGCTCGACACCATCCAGAACAAAGCAGCCCATTTGATTGGCACCCCATCCACCACCTTAAACATTCACTCCCTTCATCACTGGCACACCGTGGCTGCAGTGTGTACCATCTACAAGATGCACTGCAGCAACTCACCAAGGCTTCTTCATCAGCACCTCTCAAATCCGCGGCCTCCACCACCTAGAAGAATAAGGGCAGCAGATGCATGGTAACACCATCACCTCCAAGTTCCCATCCAAGCCTCACACCACCTTCTCAAGAGCAATTAGTGATGAGCAATAAATGCAGACCTTGCCAGTGATGCCCACATCCCATGAATCAATTGAAAAAAGGTTGATTCTGCAAAGTGCAGAGGCGAAATGGAGGCTGGTGATTGGCATGGAACATAAATCAGATATGTAACCACATGCATCCTGTTGTATATGTATATACAGTTACATAAGACCATTGAATGTATCTTTACACTGTATACAATGTACCTGTACCACCAGAGGGTGCAACTGGTGAAGACCTAGAGGTCACCTGCACACCACAGGTAACCAGGTATAAAAGAGAGCTCACCTTACTGTAACCTCATTCAGGAGCTGCAATAAATGGACTAAGGTCACAACAGTTCAAGTGCAATCCCTTACCGCGTGGAATCATTTCTAGAGTGCTTACAGACATTACACATCCAACTCGCTGCTTGCAGTGTTTCCTGCACACTTTATCAGGAGGCACAATGAGGCCACACTGCAGAAATGCACATACCATATTTAGATACTGTTTTTATTTAAAAGGAGGCTCATAGCTAAATTTCACAGCTTTGGGCATCTTTCTGCCCCCTGTCTGCACCTTACCCATATATAATGAATGCAGGACTGTTAAATGGACAAAGTCCACATTCGAGTGCTTCTAAAATCAAGGTTGCTGTCGTTTCAGTTATTGTAGAAGACCAATCAGATTTGGACCCCTGCCGCAGCACTAATAACAGTAACAAATGGCATCCTCTGTGACAGTGACCTTGCTACATTTCCTCCCCACCCCTCCTATTCCTCCTGAACCTCTCGGCAGCATTTGACACAGTTGACCACATCCTCCTCCACCAACGCCGCTGCTCGGTTGTCCAGCTCCGGCAGAGTGCCTTCGCTTGGTTCCATTCTTACCCATCTAACCATACTGGAGCAATGGCTCCACTTCCCACCCTGCACCGTTTTCTCTAGAGTCCCCCATGGATCTGTCCTTGGCACCTCCTCTTCCTCACCTATATATGACGACATCATCTGCAGACTTGGGGTCGACTTCCACATGTACATTGTCGACCTCCAGCTGTACCTCTCCACCACTCCAGTACCTCTGCTGTTAGACAACCCGTCCAGACCTCAGCCCCTGCCGCAAACTGCGTGGCCCTCACCACCGATTCCATCCTCCTCCCCAGCCACACTCTCAGGTTGAACCAAACTGTTTCCAACCCCAGAATCTTATTAGATCCTGACCTGAGCTTCTGACCCCATATCTTCTCCATCACAGGGACTGCCTACATTCCCCTCCATAGCATCCCCCTTCTCCACTTCACCTCAGTGAAACATGCCTTTGTTACCCGAAACTCAACTGTTCCAGTGTGTCCTGAGCTAGCTCCAAATCCTCCATGCTCTCTAAACTTCAGCTCATGCAAAGCTCTGCTGCCCATATCTTACCTGTTATATATACAGACTATAGATATACTCTCTGTGCAGTCACTGTATAGTTGCATAAGATGGAGACTTGTTTACCTGATGTACTATCACTAAGGTTTACACTGTGTATATACTATGCTGGCACCACTAGAGGGTGCAAGTGGTGGAGACCAGGGTTTCCTGCCCTGGTGGCAGGGGCTGTATAAAAGGGGAGCCACCATGCGGCTGCCTCATTCTGGAGTTACAAATAAAGGACCAAGGTCACTACAGTTTGAGTACAACACATTGCCTTGTGGAGTCATTCATAAGTACATCACAGACATAGTACTACCCTACACCAGGTTCCGCTCAAACAGTACTCCTATATTTACAAACTGACACTCCCCCGTACCTCAAAATTCAAATTCTCATCCTTATATTTAATTCCCTGCATGATCATTCCCCACTCTGTTTCCTCTTCCTGTTTCTAAATTGTCACACTGCTTGTCCGATATCCAGTACTGGATGAGCATAAATTTCCTTTAACTAAATAGTGGGAAAACTGAAGCCATTGTAGTTCCCGCCACAAACTCCGTCCTCTAGCCTCCGACTCCATCCCTCTCCCTCGCAACTGTCTGAGGCTGAATCAGATTGATCGCATGCTTGGTGTCATATTTAACCCTGAGCTGAGCTTCCGACCACATATCCATACCATCACTAAGACCACCGACTTATATCCTTGTAACATCACCCAACTCTGCCCCTGCCTCAGCTCATCTGTTGCTGAAGCCCTCATCCATGCCTTTCCCACCTCTGGACGTGACTATTCCAACATGCTCCCAGCCTCCTTAAATTCGAGGTTATCTAAAACTCAGCTGCCCATGCCCTAACTCACCCATCACCCCTGCGCTCGCTGATCTATATTAGCTCCTGGATAAGCATCGCCTCGATTTTAAAACTCTCACCCTTGTTTTCAAACCCCTCCAGAGCCTTGCCCCTCCCTATTTCTCTAACCTCCTCCACCCCTACAACCCTCCGAGATAATTGCATTCCTCCAATTCTGGCCTGTTCAACATCCCCGATTTTAATTGCTCCACCATTGGTGGCCATGCCTTCAGCTGCCAAGGCCCTAAGCTCTTGAATTCCTCACTAAATCTCTCCTCCCCTCGACCTGTTTCCTGCTTTAAGATGCTCTTTAAAGTCTCACTCTTTGACCAAGCTTTTGGTCATCTGCTCTAATATCTCCTTATGTGACTCGGTGTCAAATTTTGTTTGATAACACTCCTGTGACATGCTTTGGGATGTTTTACTACATTAAAGGCGCTATATAAATACAAGTTGTTGTTCAATCCCACCCACCACCTCAGTGATCTCAGTGTTCCTTCAATTCTGTCCTCTTGGGCATCCCTCCCTCTCTTCACCCCACCCTTGTTGAGTATGCCATCAGATGCCTTGGCCCCACCTCTGGAATTCCCTCTTAAACATATATGCCTCATCACCTCCTTCTCCTCCTTTAAGACACTCCTTCCTATCAACCTCTTTTGTTGGAACTATATGAATGCGAAAGGACCCCAAATTGGTTGCTGCCCAGGGCCCCAAGAATTCTTAATCCTGATCTGACTAATGAACTGATATTACAATATTGCAGTAGTATATATTATCCCTCATTGTGTGTTTATTCCCTATTCGTTAACTGTCACTTCATGTATTCTCTATTTCCTTTCTCCAGATTGAGGTTGTCGCCTGCCCACGAGCCAAGTAGCTCATTGGTGGTTTTAGAGTGGGACCACACAGAACCTGCAATTGGAGTGAAGATTGTGGACTACCTGATCAGCTTGGAAAGGGTCACCATCACCGATCGGGCGGAAATGTCCAAGGTGGAGACCGGTGAGTGTGGTCCAAATTTGGCCAGAAGGGTTGTCGATGGAGAGAGGTGAGCGTGGTGTAGGTTTGCCCATTGATCAGAAGGGCTGATGATGGAGAGGGATGAGAGTTGTTGTGTAAAGGTAGCCTGGATTCGAAATGTATCCCCGAGGAATTTGCAAAGAAGGCTTGACTTTCCTATTTATACTGTTACCGACAAAACAGTTTGAGAAGAAGTAAATTCACTGGGATGAATGAGCAGTTAAAATACTTGTTCAGGAAAGAACTTGTACTAGAAATGACAAAGTGGTCTTAAAATTTAAAGACAAGTGGGGGAGGGGGGTGGGGGGGTGGCGGTGGGCGAAATTCCCATGTTGTGAGACTCTGGGGGGGCGCTAATGGGGCGTGATAGTGTGTGGAGGGGGGTGGTGCCACCGGCTCCCGTGAAATTGTTAGTGGAGGCACGAATCCAGTAGCCCCCGTGCCCCGCTGGTAGCGTCCCGGGCTGCTGCACCTCTGGTGATGACGTCATGCCGTGCGCGGCGACCTCGTTCCGCCCCACGACGGAAATTGGGCCACTGCGGGCGATGTCAGCACCAGCCCCGAGGGGCGCGAACCAGGCCGCACACCTGTGGAGGTCAAAGGTGAGGTGCACCACACCGCGCGTCGCCATTCTTTTTTTTCCTCGATTCACCGCTCGGGCCGTTGTCCAATGCTTTTGCGGGGTCCGGGCCGCGATCGTGCAGCGCGGCGCTCCGTTTTGTTGGACTGTGGCCCATGGCACCCAGCATCCCTGGTGGCCCAGTGGAGGCTCCACTTCCTGTGAGGGGCCGTCACCCTAATTTCACTTCCAGGGTGGGACTTTTGTGCCAGGCGACAGTCAATTTTAGCCCCCATGCTTTGGGCATTGAATAGTCCTTATTTAAATAAAATCAATATTGCCAGCAATTTGCTGTATGATAGACAGTCGAGTTTTGCTTAGTTGCTAATTTGACAGTTCTGAATACGTTCAAATTTAACTCAGATTCTGACCTTCCAAGTGAAATATACTAAGGTTTGGCTCAGTTACTGACATATCTGCATGCTAAAGAATTCAGACTTTGTCGGCTTATTAACCAGTCTGGATTTAAATAAGTTCAAATATGGTTCAGCTTACGGACTCTCTGGGTTTAAGTATGTGGATTTAGCTCAGTTATTGACCAGCCCGCCAATACACTTCGATTTTGAGGCTGTATTTATGCTGTAGCCCTTGAGGAAGCTAAATTTGTTGGAGATGATGAACTTAAGAATCAGAAAATGTAATTGAAAAAAAATCGACAGTAACTTTGAGTAGTATTCACCAAGTCTTCAGACTTTGTTTCTTGGTTGCTGCTGCTTCTGCCCTGATTCAGCCAATTGAAGAAATTGTAGACCATGTGCTGTAACTCACTGTTCATCTACAGTGGATCAAGAGCCATTCTGGCTCATTGTAACATGCTTTGGACCGATAACATTACAACAGTGTTTTATGTTAATGGTACCTGATTTTGTTGATGGCGGAATCAAGTCTTCATGTATCTACAATAATTTGTCAATAATTCCTCCGATTATGTGGAGCTTTAATGGGATGAATAAAATCTTCTCAAAAGGTAGAATTTGTCATCATCATCATCAGAGGCAGTCCCTCGGAATCGAGGAAGATTTGCTTCCACTCTAAACATTATTCCTTAGGTGGCTGAACAGTCCAATATGAGAGCTACAGTCCCTGTCACAGGTGGGACAGATCGTCGTTGAGGGAATGGGTGGGGAGTCTGGTTTGCCGCATGCTCCTTCCGCTGTCTACGCTTGAGTTCTGCATGCTCTCAGCGATGAGACTCGAGGTGCTCAGCACCCTCCTGGATGCACTTCCTCCTCTTAGGGTGGTCTTTGGCCAGGGACTCCCAGGTGTCAGTGGATATGTTGCACTTTATCAGGGAGGCTTTAGGGTGTCCTTGTAACGTTTCCCCTGCCCACCTTTGGCTTGCCATGAAGGAGTTACGAGTAGAGCGCTTGCCTTGGAAGTCTCGTGTCTGACATGCGGACAATGTGGCCTGCCCAGCGGAGCTGATCAAGTGTGGCCAGTACAGTAGTTGAATTTGTAAAGCATTTCTGAAGGATCTTTGCTACGTGAGAAGAAGCATTTCTGAATGTACTCATTGTGTACAGAATGTCTTGTGATTGTTGACCAGTGTACTTATCCACATGTGCAGGGCAATAGCTAAAGGTGGCTAGCCTATGGCAAACCGGAATTAATTTGCAGATGTACTTCGGCCCTTGTGCCAACTCACTGGTTACATGCACTGTCGTGCCAAGCTGTACAAACCAAGAGGACTGCAGCTTAGATCCGTGGGCTTGTTAAGTTAACTGATCTCAGTTGGAGAAACTCCATGGAGGGGTTTTGGGGGGATGGGGATTGGTTTTGGGAGGGTTTGGAGAACAGCAGGGTTTCTCTTCCTGACCACTGCCCTCTGCGAGAAAGTGCATTTGTTTAGACACTGACTGAGGGCAGGGTGTGGCGTGCCTGTGATGCCCCCACAGTCTAATAGCCTGCTCATGCACACCGTCCAGGACCATGAAGAATGGGCATTGGGATGAGATACCAGAGATCTGCTAAGTACCGGCGGAACTAAGATCGAGTGAAGAGAGGAAAGAAAACAAGGCCGGGGGACCAAAAGTTTGATCAAGATCCGTACGCCAGTAAGTTATGGACCGGGTACCTCAGCAGAGGGGGTGAGTACCAGATACTGTTGCCTTCACTGCAGAGATTGGCTGCGGATCTTGTGAGTTATGGAGTCGCGCATAGTTATCTTTCAAAGGTCAACAGGATTACAATAAAGGGAATATTATGCCATCAGAAGTGTGCAAATGGGTCTATTTCCTCTTGAGAAGTCCAATGTGTAAGAAGAGCCCTAATCCTAGCATTCTAGATCAGCCCTGATCTTATTGAATGGTGATGCAGGCTCGAAGGGCCGAATGGCCAACTCCTGCATCTATTTTCTATGTTTCTATGTTTCTATGGCCCACTCCTGCATCCATTTCCACACATTCACTCTTAGTATCACCTCCACGCTACAGTATTCAGCATCATCTTCAGTGGTGAAGACTGATTTCTGGATGTGTCTGTGGACTGGACCATGCTGTCTAGGTGGTTATGAATTCAAAGCACTGCTAGTAGTGTGTTTCCCCCACAGTTGGCCAGCTTTGGGCCAACTCCCATGCTGGTTCAGTGTGTCAGCTCCTATGATGCTCTGGGACACATGGGGACTCTGAGCTGTGGCTCAGTGGGTAGTGCTCTCTCCTCTGAGTCAGAAGGTTGTGGGTTCAAGTCCCACTCTAGGGACTTGAGTACAAAAACTCTAGGTTGACACTCCAGTGCTGAGGGAGCACTGCACTGTCGGAGATGTCGTCTTTCAGATGGGAAGTTGAACCGAGGCCCCAACTGCTCTCTCAAGTGGACGGAAAAGATCCCACGGCACTATTTCGAGGAAGAGCAGGGGAGTTAGCCTGGTATCCTGGCCAATATTTACCCTCAATTAACATACAAAAAAAAATCATCTGCTCATTATCATCATCATAGGCGGTCCTCGAACGAGGATGACTTGCTTCCACAAGAGTTCACAGATGTTTCAATGAAGGACCCGATAGTTCAATGCTGAACTCCAATTGAGGGGTGTAAGGTGCCTGTGCATGGATTTTTTTAACGTATGGTGACCATTGCACATCAGCCACACACGGGCTCGACAGAGCTAGGTCTGTATCTAGTGGCAAGAGTTAACCAGGACGATGGGAGACCTGCTCTGCTGCACGGAACTAGTGCGCACACATATCGCAGTGTGGGCAGGCCCATGCTGCCCCTGGGACCACGGCTCTTCTGGGCCGCCCCGACCTGTGTGAGAACACCACCGCAGGTCGGGGCTATAAATAGAGTTGGAGCGTCGGGCCCTGGAACATCGGTTCATTAACACATTGCTGTTTGTGGGAATTTGCTGTGTGCAAATGGGGGGAGGGAGGGGTTGAGTAGTAAGAGAAAATGAAAATGGGGATGTTTGGAATACACTCACTGAATCGCTGTGGATGTCTGAAGGTTTGCAGGCACTTTCTGCAAGTAACGTAGAGCACCAGAGCTGGCCTCTTACACTGTCATCTCCTGACGATGACTGCATGTGTTTCTGAGCAGACATAGTAATGGATGGTTGCTTTACCCAATCAATAATTTTTTCTTAACAACTTAATGAAATTCCTGTAATGCCATTTTATTTCTTTTTATTGCACGCGCTGTTCAAAGTTATGCTTCCAATGAGTGCTGTAAGAACAGGGAACCAGCAAAATCCAACAATAATTGCTGTTGATTTGACCGAGTGCCATTTGTCAATCCCAGAAACAGCCTTGACTACAGCTGAAACCTACTTGGTGCTCATTAATGCTGCAACCTATGCGTTAGATTCAAACCAGTCAGATTCTGTTAGATTTCAGTTCATTTCAAACATGCAATTGAAAATAAGATGACTCAAGAGAAGGAACAGCTGTTTTATATGGTTTTAACATTTTGGAAAAAAAAATTTTTTTTTTCAAGATTAGAGATGAAAGAAGCATTTGAAGCTTAAAAGGGGAAGGATGCTAAGCGTTTAGCAGTCAGAGTCCTCCCTCATTGTCTATTTAAAACTATTGATAAAATTATGCCAATTATATTTTTTAAATGGTCATTGGAGAGCAAGCATATTAGCTCTCCTTGCTTCCAGGTCACTTCAATTAATGTGTGGAAAGAAAGAAAGACTTGCATTTATATAGCGCCTTTCATGGCCACCGAACGTCTCAAAGTGCTTTACAGCCAATGAAATACTTTTGGAGTGTAGTTACTGTTGTAATGTGGGAAACACGGCAGTTAATTTGCGTACAGCAAGCTCCCACAAACAGCAATGTGATCATGACCAGACAATCTGTTCTTTAGTGATGTTGATTGAGGGATAAATATTGGCCAGGACACCGGGGATAACTCCCTCTCTCTTCTTCGAAATAGTGCCATGGGATCTTTTCTGTCCACTTGAGAGAGCAGACGGGACCTCGGTTTAACGTCTCATCATAAAGGCGGCACCTCCGATAGTGCGGTGCTCCCTCAGCACTGCATTGGAGTGTCAACCTCAATTTTTTTTTGTACTCAAGTCCCTGGAGTGGGACTTGAACCCACAATCTTCTGACTCAGAGGTGAGAGCACTGCCCACTGAGCCACAGCTCAGGGTACCCATGTGTCCCATAGCATCATGGGAGCTGACACACTGAACCAGCATGAGAGTTGGCCCAAAGCTGGCCAACTGTGGGGGAAACACACTACTAGCGGTGCTTTGAAAATATAAACGGAGTCTTTAAAGACAATGAAGGAGTGTTGAAATTAGTTCTACACCCTGTTCGACTTCCTCTTTCCCCCACGGGGACTGGAGCTGATATCTGAACAAGGATGGGAAGAATACTGAGAGACACCTGTTGTTGTCGAGCCCAGCGAGCACTGTATGTGAACTCCTTCAAAAGGGAAAAAATGATGCAGATGGCTCAGGGAGACCGGTTCGCACTGTTGCAGAATCTAAATAGCATGTCTGAACCAATAGAAAATTCTGCCAGAAAAGAAAACTAACAAAGGTCGGAAATCTGAAATATACCCAGAATATGGTGCGAATACACAGCAAAGAGAAGACCAGTTGACATTTCAAGCACAGTCCTTTCGTCGGAACGGAAAGATAAGAAAACCTGAAATAGCATTGAAGCATTGGAAAAACAAAGTGATGGGATGAAGGTTAAGGAGCAGGCAAGTTATTTTGTACATCAGCTGCCCCCCTTCCCCCTCCCATTTATCCTACAAATACCATAACATCGTCCACCAGAGAGGTGACTCGCAGATTTACACCTCCAATTTACTATATGATGAACTCCTGGTTTCAGTTATTGTGATCCTCCCAAGCAGGGGAAGTTTGGAACTGAAACCAGATGCATTAGTCACCATTGATCACTTGGATATGTCTTCCAGTCGCTTGCTGTTTGAGATTAATTGGCTGATTCTGAAAGTAGGTCTCAAGTCCAGGCTCTCGGGTATTAAAGGCGTATGGCAGGGGAAAGGAAACTATGGAGAAAAGCAATTAATGTATGAGGGAATGTTGTCTCTTTTTTCTGATTTCTCTCTCCTTTATTTCTTCAACTCTATCTTACTTGCTATTTTCTTCATTTGCCTTTGCTATTACTCTCTTTACATATATTATTTTTATTTTCTCTTTCACCTCCTCCCCCACTCTTTCCTTTCCCCCTTTCTTTGTTGTCTTCCTCAATTTCCGCTCCTCCCTCCTCCCCAGTTGTCTCCCCATTTACTCTCCGCCTCTCTTTCCTATGCCCTCCACAGCTCTTTACCATTCACCCCCCCCATCCCCCCCCCCACCCAGCCCATTTCATAAATACGTAAGAAATAGGAGCAGGAGTAGGCCATTCAGCCCTTTGAGCCTGCTCCGCCATTTCATCATCATCATAGGCAGTACCTCAAAATCGAGGAAGATTTGCTTCCACTCTAAATGTGAGTTTTCAGGTGACTGTACAGTCCAATATGGGAATTACAGTCTCTGTCAGACAGTCATTGAAGGAAAGGGTGGGTGGGGAGTCTGGTTTGCCACACGCTCCTTCCGCTGCCTGCGCTTGCTTTCTGCATGCTCTCGGCTTCGAGGCTTGAGGTGCTCAGCGCCCTCCCGGATGCACTTCCTCTACTTAGGGCGGTCTTTGGCCAGCGACTCCCAGGTGTCGGTGGGGATGTCGCACTTTATCAAGGAGGCTTTGAGGGTGTAAAGTCCTTACACAATATCACAAATCCACACGAGGCACATTCTATGGACAAGATCACTCTGTGACCTGCACATTTATTCACAGGACCAAGAAGTGATGACCCTGTGTGGGACCTCCCTTTATATACCTGAATGACCAGGTGAGGAGTGTCTCCCACAAGTTCACCCCCTGTGGTCAATGTGTACATTTCTAAAGGATATACAGTATTGCAGTGTTGTTACATGAAGGTTACATACATTACATCACCTCCCCCCCCCAATGTCTTATTGGGATCACAGGTTAAGTCTTTCGGGTGGTCTGCGCTCCCTCGTGGAGCGCCGCAGTTGGGGTTCTGGTTGTTGAGCCTTGGTATGCGTGTCTGTCCCCTGTGGTGATTCCGGCCTGTCCGGGCTGACCGCAGGGACTGTGCATGCTGCTGATTGTTCTTGTTGCTCGTTCACTGGCGGTGGGGTGAATACCATCTCATGATCTTCCTCAGGTTCCTCAGAGTCCATGCTGAACCTTTTTTTTACTTGGTCCAGATACTTGCGGCATATCTGCCCATTGTTAAGTTTAACCACGATGACCCTATTCCCCTCTTTGTCTATTACAGTACCTTTGGGCCCCAAAGCGTGATTGAGAACAAATACAGGGTCACCAATTTCTATACATCTCCCCCTTGAATTACAGTCATGGTACTCATTTTGGGACTGGCGCTTGCCTTCAACAATGTCGGACAAGACAAGATGAATGAGGGACAGCCGAGTTTTGAGTGTACGTTTCATAAGGAGCTCTGCAGGCGGGACCCCCATGAGCGAGTGCGGTCAGGACCTATAGGCCAGCAGGAGGTGCGATAGGCAGCATTGAAGGGAGGGACCTTGAATCCTGAGCATGCCTTATTTTATGATTTGGACCGCATGTTCCGCCTGGCCATTGGAGGCCGGCTTGAACGGTGCTGTCCTGACATGGTTGATGCCATTAACCCACATGAACTCCCGGAATTTGTAGCTAGTGAAACATGGGCCATTATCGCTAACAAGGATGTCCGGCAAACCGTGGGTCGCAAAGACCGCACGTAGACTCTCCACAGTGGTGGATGTCGTGCACGAATTCAAAATGATGCACTCGATCCATTTCGAATACGCATCAACCACGATGAGAAACATTTTCCCCATGAATGGACCCGCGTAGTCTACGTGAATGCGTGACCATGGCCTGGTGGGCCAGGGCCATGGGCTGAGCGGGGCCTCCCTGGGGGCATTTCCCAGCTGAGCACATGTCGTGCACCTGCGAACACAGTGTTCCAGGTCTGAGTCAATTCCAGGCCACCAAACGTGTGACCGGGCAATGGCCTTCATCTGCACGATGCCTGGGTGCTCGCTGTGGAGTTCCCTGATGAAAGCTTCCCTGCCCCTCTTGTGTATGACTACCCGGCTGCCCCATAGTAGGCAGTCGGCTTGGATGGAGAGCTCATCCATCCGCCTGTGAAACGGTCTGACCTCCTCAGGGCATGCTCCATGTGCGGGAACCAATCCCCAGTCAGGACACATTTCTTAATCAAAGATAGGAGGGGATCTCTGTTGGTCCAGATTTTGATCTGGCGGGCTGTGATTGGGGAGCCTGCGCAGTCAAAAGCATCAACGGCCATGACCATCTCAGCGCTTTGCTCCGCTGTCGAGTGTGGTCAGTGCTTCAATGCTGGGGATGTTGGCCTGATCGAGGACGCTAACATTGGTCCGCCATTTAATAAGATCATGGCTGATCATTGACCTCAACTCCACTTTCCCACCCAATCTTCATATCCCTTGATTCCCCTCGACTCCAAAAATCTATATTTCCTTTGACTTTTCCCTTAATCTTTACCTTTCATCGTCCTACTCATTCCTTTGACTTTTCCCTAATCTCCCTTGCCTTCTTCCCCTTTCTTTCCTTTTCCCTCCCTCTCTCTTCCCTTTCCTTTCCTCATCCTCCACTCGAATTCCTTTATCACTTTTTTTTGCCCTTCTCGCCTCACGGGGCCAGGTGGCCAGTGGAAGCCTGCTGAGTGCGTCAGCGCAATTTTCAGTGCCCGGCCGGTGTCGGATGGTGTAGTCATACGCAGCCAGCGTGAGAGCCCATCGCTGTATGCGAGCTGACGCATTGGCATTGACAACCTTGCTGTCTGACAACAGGGATGGTAATGTCTTGTGGTTCGTTTCTAATTTGAACGTCCTGCCAAAAAAGTACTGGTGCATCTTTTTCACCCCATAGACACATGCGAGTGCTTCCTTCTCAACCTTCCCATATCCACGTTCTGCTTGAGAGAGCGACCTGGAGGCATAAGCCACAGGTTGGAGTTGCTCCTCAACATTGTACTGCTGCAACACGCACCCCCATAGGAATGATGCATCACATGTCATAACCAATTTCTTACAGGGGTTGTACAGAGTCAACAACTTATTTGAACAGAGTAGGTTATGCGCCCGATTGAAGCTCGGTCTTGACAGTCCCCCCAAAACCAATCGCAACCCTTACGCAGGAGCACATGTAGCAGCTCCAACAATGTGCTTAAGTTCGGCAGAAAGTTCCCGAAATAGTTCAAGAGTCCCAGAAATGAACGCAACTCCGATGTGTTGCAGGGCCTGGGTGCTCGTCGAATCGCCTCTGTTTTGGATTCGGTGGGCCGAATCCCGTCTGCAGCAACCCTCCTGCCCAGAAACTCAACCTCAGAAGCTAAGAACGCACACTTAGGTTTCTTGAGTCGCAGGCCTACCCGATCCAGTTGGCGTAGCATCTCTTCCAGGTTGTGGAGGTGTTCCTCGGTGTCCCGACCCATGATGAGGATATTGTCCTGGAATACGATCGTTCCCGGAATGGATTTGAGCAGGCTTTCCATGTTTCTTTGAAAGATCGTGGGCGCTGATCGAACGCCAAACGGGCACCTGTTGTAAACAAACAGTACCTTGTGCGTGGTGATTGTGGTCAGTAGTTTGGATTCGTCGGCCAGTTCTTGGGTCATGTAGGCTGAAGTGAGGTCCAACTTGGTGAGCAGCTTGCCGCCTGCCTGCGTGGCAAAAAGATCCTCCGCTCTCGGAAGCGGGCATTGGTCTTGTAGGGACTGGTTGATAGTGGCCTTGTAGTTGCCACAGATCCTGACTGAGCCATCCGCTTTTAGGATGGGAGCAATGGGGTTCACCCAGTCGCTGAATTCAATGGGCGAGATGATGCCCTCTCTCAGCAAATGGTCCAATTCGCTTTTAATTTTCTCCCGCATCACATACGGCACAGCTCTGGCTTTGTGGTGCACTGGTCTGGCGTCCGGGGTGTTGCGAATCACTACTTTGGTACCTTTGAACGTCCTAATGCCAGGTTGGAATAGCGACTCAAATTGTTGTCGGACCTGTGAGCATGAATTTTGCTCCACAGATGACATGGCGTGCACATCCCCCCATTTCCAGTTCATCTCAGCTAACCAGCTCCTCCCCAACAGTGCAGGACCATTACCCGGGACAATCCGGAGTGGCAGCCAGTTCACTGATCATAGTGTGTGACAGCTAACATTGCACTGCCTAGCACTGGAATGATTTCTTTGGTGTACGTCCGTAATTGAGTCTCAATGCATTCTAGTTTGGGTCTGCTGGCTTTGAGTGGCCATAGCTTTTCGAATTGTTGAACACTCATGAGTGACTGGCTGGCCCCCATGTCCAGCTCCATGCGTACCAGGATGCCGTTTAATAGGACCTTCATCATCATGGTTGGGGTTTTGGTATATAAGCTGTGAATGTTTGCCACATGAACCCGCTGAACTTCAGCATCCATTGATTTGCCCCACGCGTCATCCTGCCTCGCAGACACCTCTTCTGGACCATCCGCCTCATAAATTATCCTGGTCGCAGGCTTCCTGCACATTCTGGCTAAATGGCTAGTGAGGTTACAATTTCTGCAGGCGAACTGTTGAAACTTGCTAGTCCTAACAGCATGTCTGCCCCCACACCTCCAGCATGAACTGAGATTCCCATTGTTGTGAACAAAAGAGCTGTTACCAGGCATTCCTCGCTGATTGTCCCTTTGACTGCTCTTGAGCACCCTGTTAGTGGGTGTCAGAATGCATTGTCCACTGGGATGGCGTAAATGTCCGTTCAGCCTGCCATTGTCTGTGTTGAAAACCTGTTCTGGGGTCTATTGCTGCCTGGGGTGTGTCAAACTGCCCTTGCCTGCTTGCTGGGCTCTGAGTTGCATTTATGATATTGACCCCCTGATCCATTGCCACGTGTGAGTCAGGGTTGCGCGCATATATTATCTTGGTTTCCTCCTCCCCCGCCATAAAAGTCTGAGCCAGCAACGCCGCTACTTCCAAGGTCAAGTCCTTTGTCTCGATTAACTTTCTGAAAATCCCGGCATGACCGATGCCCTCAATAAAGAAATCCCTTCGAATCTCCCCCCTGCAGGCGTCTGTGAACTTACAGAGGCTGGCCAAGCGCATAAGTCTTAGATCCACAGCTGGTCAGTCGATGAGCCAGCCAGTCCTTCATGACAAAGCTCTGCTGAAGCCTCTCAATGAAATCGTCCCAGTCCTCACCAACACTACCATTCCTCTGAGCTACGGGTGGCCATTCTCGTGGGTCGTTGATTCCTGTTTTTCGTCGCCACTGTAACGTCCTTACACAATACCACAAATCCACATGAGGCACATTCTATGGACAAGGTCACTCTGTGACCTGCACCTTTCTTCACAGGACCAAGAAGTGATGACCCTGCGTGGAACCTCCCTTTATATATCTGGATGACCAGGTGAGGAGTGTGTGGTCAATGTGTGCATTTCTCAAGGATATTCAGTATTGCAGTGTTGTTACATGAACGTTACATACATGACAGAGGGTGTCCTTGAAACATTTCCTCTGCCCACCTTGGGCTCGCTTGCCGTGTAGGAGTTCCGAGTAGAGCGCTTGCTTTGGGAGTCTTGTGTCAGGCATGCGGACAATGTGGCCTGCCCAACAGAGCTGGTCGAGTGTGGTCAGTGCTTCAATGCTGGGGATGTTGGCCTGATCGAGGACGCTAACGTTGGTCCGCCATTTAATAAGATCATGGCTGATCATTGATCTCAACTCCACTTTCCCGCCCAATCTTCATATCCCTTGATTCCCCTCGACTCCAAAAATCTATATTTCCTTTGACTTTTCCCTCAATCTTTACCTTTCATCCTCCTACTCATTCCTTTGATTTTTCCCTGATCTCCCTTGCCTTCTTCCCCTTTCTTTCCTTTTCCCTCCCTCTCTCTTCCCTTTCCTTTCCTCATCCTCCACTCGAATTCCTTTATCACTTTTTTTTGCCCTTCTCGCCTCATTTGACCTGCGAGTGTTCACACTGGGTGTAAAAAGTGAGAAAGTGGTTTACTCAGGAGCACTGACATCACTCACTTCAAACACAAGATTCACTCAAAATGAAATTAAAATTAAAAAGAGTATTTTATTTTAGTCAACGAATGTGTTATGAAAGCTGAAACTGTCTCTTGTTTTATATATAAGGTCCAATTCAATCCATTTTTCTAATTGTACCTTGGAAATTTAATAGCAGCAACCAGTTGTACTGACATTACAGGAATAAAAAGGATTCAGTATTAGTAAATGCATTAATATCTTCAATGTTAATCACTTTAGGGATATTTTGGGCACATGGTGAGATAGAGCTTCTGACAGGGAGGATTCTGGAATACATTATAATGAGCATTGATTTATGTTTTAATGAGTAATTAGATATTTCTTAAGCGAGATTTTTAATTATTTCAAAATTGGTCATTAAACAATTCCCCAAAGTACACGAAGAATGATTTCTGCTATCCTAGTTCTGTAATATTTAGAACCCATTCTGAGCCTAGGCTGTATTTCAACAGAGCCTCTGCTTCAAGAGCTTGGTTTGAATCCAGCGCACATTGATAGGATGTCTCACATCAAATTAATCTCGATAGCTTTAACCCCTTTTTCAGTCTAGAAAGTGGACAGTTAAGGCGAGGCATAATCATAATTTATAAAGTACTAAACTAGGGCAGGTAGAGTGAACCCAGACTATCGCTTCAAGTAAAGTAGGAGAGTGAGAGCAGGGAAATTAATTTAAAATGGATAGTAAGGAAGAAAGACTTGGATTTGTATAGCATCTTTCATGGCCACCGGATGTCCCAAAGCACTCTACAGCCGATGAAGTACTTTTGGAGTGCAGTCACTGTTGTAATGTGGGAAAAGTAGAGAGAGCTTTATGATTTAGTGACACATGTTTGCCAGTCTTAGTAATGGAGACAAAAAGACTGGGATTGCAGTTAGAAGCTGTGATGGGAATGTTAGAGTGGGAATTGGTTAGGGGGACAGTTAATGGTCCACCTTTCCTTTCTCGCCCTAGTTTATAAAAATTGTCTCTTACTTGGCACACAGTTAACAGTCTCACTCAAAGGCACCAAAGATGGCCAGTGTGGTAAATTAATATGTCACGTAAGAACTAGGAGCAGGAGTAGGCCATTCGGCCCCTCGAGCCTGCTCCGCCATTCAATGAGCTCATGGCTGATCTTCTACCTCAACTCCACCTTCCTGCACTGTCCCCATATCCCTTGATTCCCTTAATATCCAAAAATCTATCGATGTCTTGAATATACTCAACGACTGAGCCTCCACTGCCCTCTGGGATAGAGAATTCCAAAGATTCACCACCGTCTGAGTGAAGAAGTTTCGCCTCTTCTTAGTCCTAAATGGCCGACCCCTTATTCTGAGACAGTGACCCCTGGTTCTAGACTCCCCAGCCAGAGGAAACATTCTCCTTGCATCTACCCTGTCAAGCACTGTAAGAATGTTGTATGTTTCAATGAGATCACCTCTCATTCTTGTAAACTCCAGAGAATATTGGCCTAGTCTACTCAATCTCTCCTCATAGGACAATCCCCCATCCCAGGAAAAAGTCTGGTGGCAATTGGGTTACTGTTCTGAGTTCTGACACAATGTTGTAATGGAGTAGAAGGCATTTTAATATATAAATGCCCTGATCTCATCTGGGAGTGCTTCATGCTGATACCGGACTCCTGAAATAAGGATGTGTATTCATTCCAGTCCTCCGCATTAACATGCTTCACCTTTATCAGCATTACCGAAACAAAAAGTTTTCAAGAGGTTTCTGTTGTAAACTAACTCCAGGTGCAGTTAGCAAATCCTGGTTCCAGTTGATGTTGATGCTCAGTCCCTTCAGCATTTTGGAAAACTGGTAAAGCCATATTCGAAAATTACTGCCTGGTATTTATGGAGACAAATAAGGGATGACATTTAAAACAGTGAAAGTCTCCTCAATTATTTCATTTTGAATCTGTTCACTAAAGTCTATCTGTGCTCTAACAATCGGTGTAAGGAGAGTTAACATTTGGTGTTCTCATGGAGTTGTGTAAGGCAGTTAACATCTGATGTTCTCATGGAGTTGTGTAAAGATCAAGGAAAGAGCAGAGTGTGAGTGAGCAATGAGATGAGTTCAGCATAAGGTTACCAAAGAATATGGATGCCGCTTTTGTCTTGTACCGCCAGATGTGTAAATGACATGTGTCGCATGCCTCCAGCTGCATTTAACACACCTGGGCTGGATTCAAGCAGAGGTCCCAGAGGTGAAAGGGCACAACTCGTGTCTTCTGTACTTCCTTGTTTGTATTTGGAGTTTATCTTTCTGCAATTGCCTGTGCCCTCCATGATGTGTATTCAGTAATCTATTGCCCCTCTCCCTCCTCGCTACTGCTGCTAACGGCATTGAATCTACAGATGGTCAAAATATCTCCTGACGCATTCACGCTGCAAACAGTTTCTGACCTGGAGATGGATCTACCTTGCCTCACCACTCCGATAGCTCTCCACAGGCCATGTGACTTTCCTGTCTAACTCCTTAATTAATCTACATTGGGTATTCTCAGCCTCTGTTGTGTAATGAGCACAAGTACATATTCCTTTCATTAGCAAGTTAATTATACCGATCTTCTCACTGTTGGGCCCATTTATCTTTTCATAATAATAAATTCAGATGTCCTATTAATTAATTGAAATAAGTCTGAGACAAGATGATTAATTAAGTGTTCTAGCAGCAGTGATTTATGCAAGAAAGAATGTGCTGGTGCCGGTTCAGTGTTGTAAAGGTAAAGCTGCAGCAAGTGCCAGGATATCTGTTCCAGTGTGAAGTCCAAGGCCTTCGATTTCCGATGGGTGGGATGGCAGGAGAAGGGCAGAACATTATGGGGGAGCAGAATTTTTGGTGGAACCCAGATTCCATTTTCCTCCCCCCCACCCCCCCAGCTATCCGTGGATCCAACCTTCTTGTGCCCCCCTTTGATTAACTGCCCCATTCTCCCAAGTAGGCCATTCTTCACATGAGCTTAAAAAACTATATGTAATTACTGGGATGTGGGCATTGCTAGCAAGGCCAACATTTATTGCCAATCCCTAATTGTCCTTGAGAAGCACGGTATTTAAAAGTCACCCACATTGCTGTGGGTCTGGAGTTACACATAGGCCAGACCGGGAAAGGACGACAGATTTCCCTTCCTTAAAGGACATAGAACATAAGAAATAAGAGCAGCTATAGGCCATTTGGCCTCTCGAGCCTGCTCCACTATTCAATGATAATGGCTGCTCTGATCTTGGCCTCAACTCCACTTCCCTGCCCGCTCCCTTTAGTGAAGCAGATAACCCTTGACTCCCTTTAGTGAAGCAGATGGGCTTTTATGACAATCCGGTAGTTTCCTGGTTACTATTAGCTTGGTCAGCCAGCTATTATACTGTGGAGGGTGCAATACCTGAGCCCGAATCTGCCCTCACCTGATAGCCATGCATGACAGCAGAGGATACTTAAGCAGGAACCATGGCTAACCAAACCCTAACCCCTCCCTCCCACCAGTGAATGCACGCCGCCAACGGGCCATATGGCCTGCTCCTGCTCCTGATGATTATGTTCTTATGTAGCATCTCATAATACCATCCCAATTGAGATCAACTAAGTCAGCATGATGATGGATCAAACCAGAGAGCTTCCAGGACTTTATGCCTGGTTGATGCCTCTAGCCTGCAAGCTATTGGGCGAGTTATATGGAATTAGTTTTAATAAAATAAGTGGGTCTTCTTTCACTTTCACCAGTGAATAATGCTTGCAGAGCTTTAGTATCATCTCAGCATTGAAAATCGAGCAATGTTTATTTTACTATCCTTATTCCTCCAAGTACTGCACTGGAATTACATTGTCTGCAATGGAAGCATATTGTCTATAAAGGAAATATATCATCCATAAAAGAAGCATATCGTCTGTTAAGGAAGTGACAAATGTTGTTATGATTCAAGCTCACTCTGCATACTCTTTTGTGCCCCCAATATAAAAGTGTGCGTGATCAGTGAGCCCTCATTCCCCATGAATCAATACATGGCTCTATGCATGACTTACTCTGGTACCTAACCATACTCTGTGCTCCCTCCGAATGGTGGGCAATTAACTCTAACATGGGGCAAAATTTACATTAGGAAATTTTGGTGGAACCCAGATTCCATTTCCCTCTAGTTTCAAGTTTATTATAATATAAGATTAACATCAGTAATAATAAAACAGCAAATGGACTTGTTTACAAAGGTACAAAAGAAGTCGATGAAGATAGATTTTCAAGGTATCTGGGTAGCTCGCCCCCTCAAAATCCTGTTTCCAGCCATTCTCCTACAGCCAGGATGAAGCAGAGCTGCGAGCCTGGTAAATAAACAACTCTTTTTGATGCCTATCAAGCTCCAGACTCTTCCTCTCTTCTACACAGACTATCCAAGCAGCAGTACAGTAGAGAGTGTGCTGTTCTGACCAGCAGTACGATGGGTGGCGGAGACTGGTGTATTTCATGTGCTAGTTTATGCTGCAGTTGGCACTGTGCTGGGTACAGTTGGCACTGTGCTGGGTATTATTGGCACTGTGCTGGGTACAGTTGGTACTGTATTGGGTACAGTTGGCATTGTATTGGGTATAGTTGGCATTGTGTTGGGTACAGTTGGCACTGTGTTGGGTACAGTTGCCACTGTGCTGGGTACATTTGGCACTGTGCTGGGTACAGTTGGCACTGTATTGGGTACAGTTGGCATTGTATTGGGTATAGTTGGCATTGTGTTGGGTACAGTTGGCACTGTGTTGGGTACAGTTCCCACTGTGCTGGGTGTAGGAGAGTGCGACACTTTGTGCCGTGTTCTTTCTGGGATGCTGCTGGATGCCTGCTTACTGCATTTTGACTAAGGGCGTGAATAGTGAGTGAATCTATTTGGGATGCACCGTGACAGTTCTCTGCATGTTGATCTGTGCTTCACTCCTTTCACAAACGGCTGGATAGTAAGCTGTTTCTGCTGGAGCAGGTCTTGCAGCATTCTATACTCTGTACTCTCTACCCAGCTTTGCAGCATGAGATAAAAAGGAAAGAAAATGGCAAAGGATGGAAACTGAAATAAAAGCTGCAAATGCTGGAACTGCACAGCAGGTCAGTCAGCATTTGTAAAGACAAAAGAGGAGCTTAAAGATGAGCTTTGATAAAGAGTTTAGACCCAAAGCATTAACCAATCTTTTCTCTTTAGAAATGCTGATGGACCTAAAGCTTCCTGTTTTTATTTTAGGTCTCACAGCACACTCTAGTGAACTAATTCCTTTACTACACCTGGAAATCTCGGAAAAGTAAGGCACATTATGGCAACTGTTTCAGATGCAGGGGCTATTTAATACATAAGCTACATCCTACATCACACGTTTGTGCCCGAGAGCTCGAAAGATTGAGGTCTCCGAGTTTCGCGGGAATCCTTGATTTCCACTGTACACAGTCCACTTTTGTAAGAACATAAGAAATAGGAGCAGGAATAGACCATTTGGCTCCTCGAGCCTGCTCCGCCATTCAATAAGATCATGTTTGATTTGATCTTGGCCTCAACTCCACTTCCCCGCCCGCTTTCCATAACCCTTTACTCCCTTATTGCTCAAAAATCTGTCTATCTCCGCCTTAAATATATTCAATAACCCAGCCTCCACAGCTCTCTGGGGTAGAGAATTCCATAGATTTACAACCATCTGAGAGAAGAAATTTCTCATCTCAGTTTTAAATGGGCAGCCCCTTATTCCAAGACTATGTTCCCTAGTTTTAGTTTCCCATATGAGTGGAAATATCCTCTCTGCATCCACCTTGTCAAGCCCCATCATTATCTTATAAGTTTCAATAAGATCACCTCTCGTTCTTCTGAACTCCAATGAGTAGAGGCCCAACCTACTCAACCTTTCTTCATAAGTCAACCCCCTCATCTCTGGAATCAACCAAGTGAACCTTCTCTGAACAGCCTCCAATGCAAGTATATCCTTCCTTAAATACAGGGACCAAAACTGTATGCAGTACTCCAGGTGTGGCCTCACCAATACCCTGTACAGTTGTGGCAGGACTTCTCTGCTTTTATACTCCAAACCCCTTGCAATAAAGGCCAACATTCCATTTGCCTTCCTGATTACCTGCTGTACCTGCATACTAACTTTTTGTGTTTCATGCACAATGACCCCTAGGTCCCTCTTTACTGAAGCACTTTTCAATTTTTCTCCACTTAAATTATAATTTGCTTTTCTATTATTTCTGCCAAAGTGGATAACCTTACATTTTCCCACATTATACGCCATCTGCAAAATTTTTGCCCACTCACTTAGCCTGTCTATATCCCTTTGCAGATTTTTTGTGTCCTCCTCACAATTTGCTTCCCCATCCATCTTTGTATCATCAGCAAACTTGGCTACATTACACTCGGTCCCTTCATCCAGGTCATTAACATAGATTGTAAATAGTTGAGGACCCAGCACCGATCCCTGCGGCACCCCACGAGTCACTGGTTGGCAACCGGAAAATGACCCATTTATTCCGACTCTCTGTTTTCTGTTAGTTAGCCAATCCGCTATCCATGCTAATATATTACCCCAACCCCGTGAACTTTTATCTTGTGCAGTAACCTCTTGTGTGGCACCTTGTCAAATGCCTTCTGGAAAAGAAAATGAACCACATTCACTGGTTCCCCCTTATCACCCTGCTCGTTACATCCTCAAAGAAGTACAGCAAATTTGACAAACATGATTTCCCTTTCATAAAACCATGCTGACTCTGCTTCATTGAATCATGCTTTTCCAAATGCAGGAGTAGGCCATTTGGCCCCTCGAGCCTGCTCCACCATTCAATGAGATCATGGCTGATCTGATCATGGCCTCAATTCCACTTCCCTGCCCGCTCTCTATAACCCTTGACTCGCTTATCGTTCAAAAATCTGTCTATCACAGATTGCTCTTGGTCAGCTATGCGCTTGTTGAATTAAATGACTTACAGGCATCGACCAGAAGAGAAGGTTGGACACATTCTGCTAAGCATATAGAGTGGTTTCAATGAAGTTGCTAATGCAGTATTGGTTTCTGGGGCGCTGCACCATCTTAAATTATTAGACCGGAGCCAATACCGAACACCTTCACCAATTAACTCGTTGCTTTAGTCAGTCTCGGTTGAGGCGGAGCAGCAAAATCGGTATGCAATCTCACTGCACAGTATTACGACCCTCACTTTAACATTGGGACAGGGAGAATGGAGTGGAGACCCTCATTTTAACATTGAGACCGTTGGGATTGGAGAGGAGACCCTTATTTTAACATTGCGGCTGCTGTGGCTCAGTGGGTAGCACACTCGTCTCTGAGTCAGAAGGTTGTGAGTTCAAGTCCCATTCCAGGAACTTGAGCACAAAAAATAATCTAGACTGACACTCCAGTGCAGTGCTGAGGGAGTACTGCATTGTCGGAGGTGCTGTCTTTCAAATGAGACAATAAACCGAGGCCCTGTCTGATCTCTCAGTGGATGTAAAAGATCCCACTGCACTATTTCGAAGAAGAGCAGGAGAGTTATCTCCAGTGTCCGAGACTCCCTTATCGTTCAAAAATCTGTCTTATCACAGATTGCTCTCAATCAACATAACAAAAAAAAAAATTATCTGGTCATTATCACATTGCTGTTTATGGGAGCTTGCTGTGCGCAAATTGACTGCCACGTATCCTACATTACAACAGTGATTACACTCCAAAAGTACTTCATTGGCTGTAAAGTGCTTTGAGACATCCGGTGGTTGTGAAAGACGCTATATAAATCCAAGTCTTTCTTTATTGAGGCTGTTGGGACTGGCGAGAGATCCTCACTTTAGAATTGGAGGGCGTCAACTATGCAGTAATTTGTCTGTTCTATGTATTGTGATAGATGTGGACGTCTAGATGATTGACCTGAGAAGTGTTCAGGCAGGGTGTGGCTTAGGAACACATGACTGACAGAGGATTGATGTTATGAACAGCATGTATAATGTTTTGGAACAAAAGCATTTCTGTACGTTTATTCATTTCATCATCCTCACTTTAATATTGGGGCAGTAGAAAGTTCTAGAATTTGTACAGTGGGGTTGTGTCCTTCTGCACATGCATGGGATAATGTTGGGGCACAAGAAATGCTCGGAATAGAATGATATGTAACTGGGTATACATTGTTTGAAATTTGCCTGGAAGTGTTTAGGAATCTTCTTCAAAATGGATGCCTGTATGTCACATGGCATTATAAAACGAGTATCGTGCAATGAGTTCCGAACATCATGTAGTATATTATTATATTGTAATATTTCCGAATGTGTACTGTTAACATGCTTCTTCTCTCAGCTGATCTTTAAATGTTGCCCTATTGTTTAATTAATCAACAGCAATCAAGGGAGAAAAGAATAGAAGGTTATGCAGGTAGGGTTAGCTGAAGCAGGGTGGGAGGAGTTGTGTGTGGAGCATAAACACTGTCCATGTGGGCCAAGTGGCCTGTTTCTGTTTCTGTGCTGTCCATTCTGTGTAACTCAAATCTGTCCCACAGATATAATTAGAACTTGCAATGTGCAGCTTTAAGTAGGAAGATACGAACATACAAATATAGGAACAGGAGTAGGCCATTCAGCCCTTCGAGTCTGTTCTGCCATTCAATTAGATCATGGTTGATCTGTGACCTAACTCCATATACCCACCTTGGTTCCATAACCGTTAATACCCTTGCCTAACAAAAAAATATCAATTGACCCCCCAGTCTCAACAGCTTTTTTAGGGACAGAGTTCCGATTTCCACTACCCTTTGTGTGGGAAATGTATTTCCTGTCATCACCTCTGACTGGCCCAGCTCTAACTTTAAAGTTATGCTCCCTTGTTCTGGACTCTACCACCAAAGGAAATAGTTTGTCTCTATCTACACTATCAACTCCTTTAATCATGGTAAATACTTCAATTAGATCACCTCTTAATCTTCTGTACTCAACAGAATATAAGCCAAGTCTATGCAACCTTCCTCATAATTTAACCCTTTTAGCCCCAGTATAATTCTGGTAAATCTGCACTGCCCCCAAGGCCAGTCTATCCTTCCTGATTTGCAGTGTCTAGAACTAAACACAGTATTCCAGATGGAGTCTAACTAGAGCTTTATACAATCGTAACATAACTTCCACCCCTTTGTATTCCTGTCCTCTTTAGGTAAAGGCCAACATTCCATTAGCTTTTTAAATTATGTTTTGTGCCTATCTACCAGCTTTAGTGATTTTCTGTACATCGACACCTAAATCTCTCTGCTCATACCCAGTTCCCAGCTTCTCACCATTTAGAAAATACTCTGATCTATCTTTATTAGGTTCAAAGTGGGTGACTCCACATTGACCTCCATCTGCTCACCCACTTAATCTGTCAATGTCCCTTTGCAACTTTCTGCTCCCATCTACACGACTTTCTGTGCCACCAGTTAGCTTTGATAATGATAAAATTTCTCATTTAGAAATTCTATGAGCAGCAGCCAAGCGTTAAACTCATGTTAGCAGCAATGTCATTGCAAAATATATGGAAAAACATTAAAATTGCATTATAGTGCAGTATCATTACACAGACATATTCCATATGATCATATTATATATATATATACATAGGGCAGTACCTTTATATCAGAAATATGATGCTATCTATTTATATATAGAGCAATGTTATTATTTCAGAGCTGTTTCCTTTTATCAGATTGTATTAATGACTATCATTATACGAGAGCATTTCCATGTTGTCAAATTATATGCAGGGTAATGTCATTTTATTGGATATATTGTAAGGAAGGTCAAAACAAGAGTGCAAGAGTCGACAGTGCAAGCTACAAAACTAGACAATGGATCAAATTGCACAGAATCACAATGGGGGTGATAATCCTGGTCACTTGTTGCAGGCAGTAAATAATGCTGTACCTGAGCACAGATAACCTCATGTATAGTTGGCTTTCCTCCTTGGCAGGAAGGTAAGCAAAGTGCATTTGGTGTCGGCTTGCTCCTGTGATGACATGCCTGTCAATGAGAGATTGAAGTCAAGTCAATCTTCTGTTGCAGAATTGGAAATCTAATATCTGAGCCAGGCAGGTCACTCTATCGGTGATTCCCCAGCCACTGTGGGAACTGGGGCATTCCCAGTCAGCTACAGCTGGTGTTGTAAACCAGTGTCCTGATAGGTTATGTGTTCCTAACTGGATACGCAGCAGGAAGCTTACCAGTTTTGCTATGCTGCATAGTTTTATCCAGCTAAACGGCAGTTGTACCCCTATGAACCATCGAGGTTCTCGAAACTTTGATACTTTTGGCCAAATTCTCTCAGCTTTGGTAAGTGGAATGTGTCTGTAATGTATTTGCTTCATGGGTTCTTTGCTTAAGAATCTGATCCTGGCCTCAGCTTCACTTCCCTGCCCGCTCCCCATAACCCTTGACTCCCTTCTCATTCAAAAATCTGTCTATCTCCACCTTAAATATATTCAATGACCCAGCCTCCACTGCTCTCCGGGGTAGAAAATTCCAAAGATTCACGACCATCTGAGAGAAGAAATTTCTCCTCGTTTCTGTTTTAAATGGGTGACCTCTTATTCTGAAACTATGCCCCCTAGTTCTAGATTCCCCCACGAGGGGAAACATCCTCTCTGCATCTACCTTGTCAAACCTCCTCAGAATCTTATATGTTTCAATAAGATCACCTTTCATTCTTCTAAACTCCAATGAGTATAGGCCCAACCTGCTCAACCTTTCTTCATAAGACAACCCCTTCATCCCAGGACAAGGTGACACAACCCCATTAAAATTCAATCACAGTCAGCTTTGTGTGTGATGTTCGCACCCACCGCCCACCCCCATATTATCCAGCTCTTTTAACATTTAAAAAAAACCTGAATCATATCTCCACTCAATTTTATTTCTCCCCAATCAAAACACTCTCTGAGTCAATCTGGGTCAAAATAAGTTGTTCAACTTTCTTAATAATTCATTTGGCTGCACATGTAATGCCTTGTACAGTCAAGATATTGCAGCTAGGAGGATTCTCAGGGCTAGACTTTCGCCTTAATTGTCGGCGATTTTCTCAGTGGTACAGCTGTTTTTCTGTCCGGCGAAAGCTCCCCCTATTTTTTTCATGGTATCGCCCACATCTGAAGTTGCCCGCTGGGACCAAACCGCCAACGTGCAACGCCGGGAACAACTGCCAGGGCGTAAGTTTGGCCTCAACCGCCGACGTCCAGATCACCGAGGGAACTGCGCTGTAAAAGCTGTTTAAACAGGGCGGAAGGTGAGTACCCTGCAAAGAAAGGTAAGTTAAAGGTTCTTTATTTATTTATTTTTAATTTTTAAACAGTGATTAGGTTTAAAACTGTCTTGGGAATGCTTTGTATGTTTTTATTATTGAAATTTTAAAAAAAGTTTTCCCTCCTCCCCAGGCCCAACCATAGCCTCGGACTAAATTTTAGTACTTACCGTCCATTCCGGTAATGATCACCCATGTTGCTAACTTTCCACTTAACCGCCAAGAAAACCGCCGACAATGAGTGTGCAATGCCCATTTTTTCACCGGGTGATTAGTTTTAATTACTTTAAGCATAAAAATGGAAATTCTCGCCAGCGTTACTCACCGAACATTAGCAGTTCTTCTCAGCGGATAATCGGGTGTTGAGAGGCTTTACGGAATGTCTAGCCCTCAGACTTAGAGCTATTTGTGTTATGGAGAGAGACCAATAGAAACTAATTTACGTTTGCCCTCCCCCTCAAACATCAATAAAAATAGAGCACCTCTAAAGCAACTAATGCAGTCGATTAACTGATGAAGGAAGTGGAAAAATATCTATTTAAAAATGGGGTTCTCTCTGATCAGGACAGAGATTAAATACGCGAAGGAATATGATGGATTCATGTGTTCCTCGGACCATGGGAGAGTCTGCTGCGGAGAACAACAGGCTAGAGTTGTAAGTGGAATCTGGGTGGAATTGTCAGAGAAGAATGACTCTGATGTTAAATTAGATTCAGATTGTGGAGCATTTGATTAACTTTGGAGATTGAGGAAATATGTAAGTTTTTGTAACAATAGTAGCCAGTCCTATCTTGGGTTTAGGAGAGGAAGTGCACAAGGGGTATACCGTCTGGTAGAGAAAATGAGCATTGATGTGCCTGATCGTTTGTTTTTGTATGTTTTTAGGTAACATATGTCAATTTGTAAAATGCTTTTCCCAATAATGTGCCTTAATGGTACTCTTAGAAGAGTGTGGCCTGGAATAGTTTAATATTTCTGCAATGTCTGTAAGCTTGTAATGTTTGTAGCTCCACACTATGGATGTGGATGTATTGTGCACTGCAACTACAGAGTTAATAATTAAACAGAAGCAGGAGATTCCGGAGACTTCCGAGAGCTGCCTGCCATGTTAGAAAGCTGTGTGTGTGCTGTGCTCTGTGAATATATCACAATTTCAATTTTCGCACTCCAGTCATCTTTCGATTACAAATTCAAGTTGAATTATGAACAACGTGTTATGAACTATTTCCCATTAACCACTGGATTGAGACTGCCGCGAACCCATTTCATGCATAACCCAAAAGCAAAATACTGCGGATGCTGGAAGTCGGAAATAAAAACAGAAAATGCTGGAAACACTCGGCAGGTCAGGTGGTATCTGTAGAGCGAGAAAGAGAGTTAACGTTTCAGGTCGACAAACTTTCGTCAGAACAATTGCTTCCAGCAGACAGAGCAGATTTCCACGCCATTGGTGTGAGCTATTCCTAGCCAGTTTGGTAAGTAAATGTTCCACTCAGTTGCTTCACAATACCATCCAGTGCACGTAGAAAACTGTACATCAACAACAACACAAAAAGGCTATAGTAAAACGAAGTCACCATCATCTCCTTTTATGGCCTAATAATAATAATAACTTTTATTTATATAGTGCCCTTAACATCGTAAAACATCCCATGGCGCTTCACAACAGTGTTATAGACAAACAGATAAATTTGACACTGAGCCACAGAAAGCTTGTTTAAAGAGGTAGGTTCTAACGAGCATCTTAAAGGAGGAAAGAGGTAGAGAGGCGTAGAGGTTTAGGGAGGAAGTTCCAGAGCTTGGGGCCCAAGCAGCTGAAAGCACGTCCACCGATGGTTAAGCAGTTATAATGAAGGATGTTCAAGAGGCCAGAATTTGAGGAGCGCAGACATCTTGTGGGGTTGTGAGGCTGAAAAGGATTACAGAGATAGGGAGGGGCAAGTCCATGGAGTGATTTGTAATCAAGGATAAGAATTTTGAAATCGAGGTGCTGTTTAACTGGAGCCAATGTAGGTCAGAAAGCACAGGTGATCTTGACAGTGTTAGTACATGGACTGCTGAGTTTTGGATGACTTCAAGTTTACGTAGTGTGGAATGTGGAAGGCCGGCCAGAAGTGAATTGGAGTAGTCAAGTCTAGAGGTAACAAAGGTATGAATGAGGGTTTCAGCAGCAGAAAAGCTGAGGCAGGGGCGGAGGCGGGCAATGTTACGGAGGTGGAAAAAGGCAGTTTTAGTTATGCCGCGGATATGTGGCTGGAAACTCATTTAAGTAAAAGGGCTATCATGTAAAAGGGCACCACCCAATGTAGTACAGACCAGAAAGGCTCACATTCTGCCCTGATCTTTGCGAGGTTAGGTGATCTCAGCAGTTCGGGGATGAAGACTGACCGTAGTATCTATCCTTGGCTGGGAAAGGAAAGAAAAATGAGAGGTTCCTGATGACTATCCAGATTACTCCAACTGGATGTGTTTGGACCTCTGGTGAGGATTGAACTGCCCACCCCTCCCTCACCCTCCCTGGGATAACCTAACAACACTCACCATCCAGATGACGAATGTTGCCATTTAAGGTTGGCTGAAGCCTGTGGAACCATATCCCAGTTGGAAGCAACCCCATCAGAAGAGGAAAGGATAAAAGAGTCTTAAAAGAAACAAAAGTGATAGTCACTGCTTCTTTTGGTGGCAGAGAAGCGGCGAGACATCATGGCGGCGGTGCGGCGAATGTTTGGTGCGGAGGAGCGGCGAGAGATCATGGCGGAGGTGCGGCAGATGAGGGTACGGGGCCCAAAAGAGCCAAGGGCACAGGGGCAGCACGGACCAGCCCACACTGCGATACGTGTGCGCACTCGGTCCGTGCAGCAGAGCAGGTCTCCAGTCGTCCTGGTTAACGCTTGTCACTGGATAAAGGCCTAGCTCTGTCAAGCCCGTGTGGTGGCTGATGTGCAACGGTCACTGCACGTTAAAAAAATCCACGCACAGACATCTTCCACCCCTTCAATTAGAGTTCAGGACTGGAACATTCGACAATCTCCCCCTCAAGCCACAAATGCCCTCCCCCACAACCTTACTATTAATGATGTGGTATTAGTACAGCACACGATACAGCGAGTGCTAAATATACCGTGGAAAGTCAGACCGTCAAATCCAACTGTCAAAGCCTTTAGATTTACTGTCGTGTTGAGCAGTTCCTATGGATTGTTTTAGATTTATTTGCCATTCCCACCTGAATGTATTGAGGTAACATAACCCTCGCTCTGCTGACCCAGAATCTCCAGAGCACTGTACAGTGTCAAAGTTAATAACAGGAGGGTTCCCATCAATACTGCTGCTGTAGGTCTGGACATTATTTCAAGTATTAATAGAAGGGACATGAAGGAGCTAAAGTGCTGTGTGCCAAAATCTGAAGGACAAATGGTTTGTATTTACTGCTGGATACTTTGACAGCCAACGGGCCATTTATTGGTGTTTGTGAGCAGTGGATAATGCACAAGGACACAGGTAATGGCGCTGTTATTTTCAAGGATTATAATTTACCCATCACAAATATCTGTGCTCTCACCTCGGACAATAAACCTGACATTGTGGAGCATTCATTGTGCCCTGCAAATGACAAGCACAAATGGAAAGAATAAACAAAAAAAGTCACAGTTGTACATCGTAAACCATGAAGATCACATGTGTTGTGTAAAACTCGAACATCAAGGACATCGCCCCTTTCAAAATGGGGACTTTCAATATCGCAGCCATGTATATTAAAATATACACATACACACACACACACATACTCACACATACTCACACATACACACACACATATATACACAAACACACACACACACATATATACACAAGCACACACATACTCACATATACACAAACACACACATACTCACATATACACACACATATGTACACAAACACACGCATACTCACATGTATACAAACACACACATGCACATATACACATGTATGTACACACACAAACATATATATACACAAATACAAATTTATACACACAAACATACAATCATATATACACAAAACTGATACACAGGCACATGCACACACACACACACACATACACGTACACACACATACATACACACACATTCACACACATACATGCATGCACGCACATATACGCACACACACACATATACATATATACAAAACTTATACATGCACACACACGCACGTATGTACACATACATGCACACACACATACATACATGCACACACACAACAGCATTCAAGAATTGGAGGCCACTATGGACTGCATGACATCTCCACAACCAACTGCAGCAGAGACCCCTGGGTCAGAGCTCCCAGGCCCAGACACAGCTTTTTTGCTCACTGCTTTAATGCGACCTATTGAGATCTTGGGCCCCAGCACACGAGAGCTCCACTTGTCTGGATTTAACATCTGGGAATTGGATTGCGAAACCATGTTGCAGAGTTTCACATTCTTCAGTGCTGGCTAGTGGCCTGATCCCATGCAAATCTCTAGACATGGTGTGGACATGCCCACTGCAGGGGAATGGCAGGAGCAGGCAAGGAACAGGATGTTGCCTCTCATCCCGCCTCCATCCTTAACACATAATAATTGATAAACGCGGCATCAATAACTGTTAATCCTCTTCAGCGACAGTCTACCAGCCCACAATTAAGCAGATAAATCTGTCGTCAATACATGGACCTCAGATCTGGAATTAATCAGCAGGTCACCAGTGAATGAATTCATTCAATATTTCAATAATGTGAGCTCAATAGATGGGAATGGGATTTAGGGGTAGCAGGCAAGCCAGCAAATAGTCCGATAAATAATTCAGTCCTAAATACATGTAGTCAGGCTTCAGCAGCACTCACCTAGCCATGAATTAATAAATTGAATAAATCTGCCCTCAATACATGGGGAAAAACATACACCAGACGCTAATTAATCAATTAAATCTGTCGCAGCTGAATAGATGCAATCAGGCTTCAGGTGCCGTACGACTGCCACATATTAATTAATGAATAAATCTGCTCGAATCCCATCACCATCCCCTTCCTCACACAATGTTATTTCCTTCCACTCATCAGTAGTCCTGTGGTGGGAAGCTCACGAGTTGTTTAAATAAAGCAGACACGCTGCCTTCTGTAATCCTCCTCACATCGCTCGGCTTCCAGTTAACTTAAAAGCAAATAATTTAAAAGTGGAGCTGAGCTCATGGTCTGATCAGCCATGAATGGCGGAGCGGGCTCGAGGGGCCAAATGGCCTACTCCTGCTCCTATTTCTTCTGTTATTATGTTCTCTGTAATCTCCTTCAGCCTCACAACCCTGCCCCCCCACCCACGCCCGCCCAAGATGTCTACGCTCCTCTAATTCAGTCCTCTTGAGCATCTCTGATTATAATCGCTCAACCATCGGTGGCCGTGCCTTCTGTTGCCTGGGCCCCAAGTTCTGGAACTCCATGCCGAAATCTCTCCACCTCTCTTTCCTCCTTCAAGACGCTTCTTAAAACCTACCTCTTTGACCGAGCTTTTGGTCACCTGCACTAATTTCTTCTTATGTGGTTTGGTGTCAAATTTAATTTTTGGTCTCATAACACTCCTGTGAAGCGCCTTGGGGCGTTTTACGACATTAAAGGCGCTATATAAATACAAGTTGTTGTTGTAAAGCTCAGCACAGTGCTTTTTATGGAACTGAAGCATTTTAAATGCTCGCCTGTAGATCATAGTCAGACTTGGTGTCACCTTCGTGCGAAGGTGGCCTGTTTGTCAGGCACCCGGACTGATTCCTCATTTCCATCCTGACGGCACCGGGAGAAATGGTGAGTTCTTTGTGTAGAAATGACATGGTGATCAAGGGGCTGCTCAGCAGAGCTCACCTCATTGGGACTTTTAAACTCCTGTATCAACAACATGCTTACATTTTATTTGGTATCTCCAGAGTTGAACCTGATCCTTTCCCCCTGTATCCTGATTATCTCAAGCTTTATTCCAAGTCCATTTTCCTTCCAATTATCTCTCATTCAGTCCTGAAATGTGGTCAGTCATGCTAGGGTGCAAGTTATTGGTCACTCCTGCAGCACCCTCCTCCCTCCAGCAGCCCCTTGAATGTATGTGTGGGATTGTAAATTTAAAAAGAATGTGTTCCTGGGATGTGAGCATCGCTGGCAAGGCCAGCATTTAGTGCCCATCCCTAATTGCCCTTGAGAAGGTGGTGGTGAGTCGCCTTCTTGAACCCGCTGCAGTCCGTGTGGTGAAGGTACTCCCACAGTGCTGTTAGGGAGGGAGTTCCAGGATTTTGATCCAGCGATGATAAAGGAATGACGATATATTTCTAAGTCAGGATGGTGTATAACTTGGAGGGGAACTTGCAGGTGATGGTGTTCCCATGCGCCTGCTGCCCTTGTCCTTCTAGGCGGTAGAAGTTGTGGGTTTGGGAGGTGCTGCCGAAGAAGCCTTGGCGAGGCCGACAGATGCCCAAAGTCTTCCATTTGTTCACAGTCTGATGCCATCTAAACATTCACGCACATTAAACATGGGGTATTGCTCTTTCACCAAAACATGCAACAAGTAAACAGTGTGGGGCTGCGCGAGTATGCCGAGAACACATATTATTGGCGGATTCCCTCCATAGTTACCGTTGCAATGAAGGGTTGTTAGTCCGGCAACCATAACTCCACTTATGACTCACGAAAGAGTGTTTTTTACAATGACGAGCTTTACTGCATTGATTAACAGCAGTAAATGACAAGATGACATGCAAATAATGCAACCACGTTCCCAGGCTCCGACTACCTCGAGAGTGCGCTCTGTCCCAAGAGAACATCACATCCCTTTCCCAAGTCCTGGACCAACCAGTTCCAGCCGCCAGGCACTCGGTGGGGCTTCGTGCCTCCTGACGCTCCCAACAATGCTCTGCCTTAAAGGGGAAACCAGGTTCTATTCGCGTACTATAACACAACCTTGGCATGAGCTGACCTAATACGTAGGTTGCACGTTTTAGCTGAGGACACATTTTTAGGTGTTTACCCAGCTTATAGGACTCAAAATTGCCCAGGAGTTGCTCCGTTTTTTTTGGAGCAACTTGATTTTTCAGGAGTATCTTTAAAACCCCCATTTTGCATATTCAATTAGCGCCAGTGTAAGTGAGGTAGTTAGGATTTTTTTAGTTTAGTTTTTTTCAAAAGGGGGTGTATTCAGCCACCTACACCTATTTTGGTCATTTACGCCACTTTGGACAGCTAATAGTTACTCCAAACTAACTTAGGCCTACGTATGTGGCCACTTGTGGCTGCACAGAAAACCCTTGCGGAGAGTTAAGAAATCAGCACAGATAGGTACATCGGAGATCAGCAGAACTTAATGACTTGACTAAAGAATGTGAATAGGATCAAACAGTTATACAGGACATCATATGACAAACTTCGCAAAGTTAATTTACTATACAACAGAAGCATTCATGGAAGCTTAAACTACAAAAATAAAAGAAGTAAAGAGACAAAACATATTTACATAATTTTTTCAAAATATCTAAATAAAAAATAGAAGTACCTCCTGCTCATAATTCTTATGTTCTCATGCTCTCCCAGTCGCCTAAGCTCACCCACCATCAGCCCGCCCCTTACAAACAACCCTACCTCCCGGGGTCGGGAATCAGACCCTCCAGGATCAGGACAGCACCTGGGGTCAGAGATCTGGGGATCAGATCTTCCCTAGAGGTCGGGGATCGGACCGCCCACGTGATCGGAACCCCCTACCCCCATGGGGTGGATGATCGAACCCACCCTGCAGTTCGGAATTCCCCTCCCCTGTGATCAAAACTTCCCCCCCTCTGTCCCTCCACCGCTGCCCCGGCTTGGGCCCCTCACCAACCTGCTTGTTGTGGCCTTCTAGCCCGGGAAGGCAGCAGGCTGGCCTGTACGGGAGGCCACTCGGCCTGGGCTAGGGGCGGGACGCATCGGAATGCACACACAGGCTGGAGGCAGGAGCTACGGCGCATGCGCGCACACTCCAACGAGTTGCTAGCACTGTTTCTGGCGCAGGGCCCTAGCTCCGCCCCCCAATCGACTGGCCATGCTGTGTCAAGCCCCGGGAGAGGCAACACAGCGGCCAAAATCGGGGGACATTTTTTTCGGCGCTGTTTTCAGCCCACAAAGTCAGCGCATCTCTGGTTAGTGTGCCGAAAAAAGAGGTGGGCCAATTTTGAGCCCATAATCTTTTCAGCCTTTGTCCCTATTCTAAAAGCTCTGTTTAAAACACGGTAATGCGCAGGACAACCTTCATCGTTTTCTGTGGCGTGTGGTGTCTTGGCAACTGGTCTCTTGACAGGATGTGAGCTTTTATCTCGACCTGGATGTTTACGAATCTGTGTCCTTGCATTTTAGACTGTCCGGTGTTGCTATATAGAGACACGATAAAGATTTCCCTTTCTCCCACATTTACTCTAACGCAAAAGTACTGAATGAAAGGAATTCTTGGATAGCTTGGCCGGTTAGTTCATCTTAACACATTCTAACACAAACATCCACACACACACCTTTTCTCCCTCTACATATGGACCAGGTGATTACCCCTAAACATACACACTGATTAAGGGCCGTGCCATTGCAGTAAGAATATTGTTGCTCTCATGCATACCCACACAGGCCTGGTTGCGAAATTATACTTCAGCACATCAACACATTGAACAGCAGTGCAGTTATACCTAAATACTTCAATAGCATTTTTGACCCTTGATACCTCTCTCCTAAAAAGAAAACACCCTCAACCCATCCACTCACTCCAACTACTCCTCCATTTCCATCCTCCCTTTCCTCTCTCAAATGCTTGAATGGATTGTTACCTCTTAGCTCTGTGCCCATCTCTCCCAACCTTCCTGTTTATATCCATCCAGTCTGCCCTCACCAAAACTACAAAGACTGTGACCATGGTGTGCTCCCCTTCTTTATCCTCTTCAACCAATGCACACTGTTTGGTGCAGTTGACCATGCCAGCCTTTCTAGTACCTCCTCCTTATCAATTTTTATCCCATCCAGTATCTCAACTCCCTCCTCCTTAACTTATGATGGTGGCAGCATCTTCTTCCTTGGTAAAGACAGATGCAAAGTACTCAATTACTACCTCAGCCGTGCTCTCTGCCTCCATGTGTAGGTCTCCATTTTGGTCCCTAATCGGCTCCACCCCTCTTATTACCCATTTATTATTTACATGGCTACAGAAGTCTTTTGGATTCTCTTTTATGTTAGCTGCCAACCTGTTCTCATACTCTCTCTTTGCCCCTTTTATTTCCTTTTTCACTTCCCCTGTGTACTTTCTATATTCAGCCTGGTTCTGACGTGTATTCTCAACCTGACATCTGTCATACGCCCCTTTGTCTGCTTCATCTTACTCTCCATTTCTTTCGTCATCCAGGGAGCTTCGGCTTTGGTTGCCCCACCTTTCCCCCACATGGGACTGTACCTCGACTGTCCCCAAACCATCACTTTAAAGCCACCCTATTGTTCGATTACAGTTTTGCCTGCCAATCTGTGATTCCAATTTACCCGGGCCTGATCCATTCTCAACCCATAAAAAATGGCCTCCCTCCAATTAAGTATTTTTATTTTAGCTTGCTCCCTATCCTTTTCCATAGCTAACCTAAACCTTATGATACTGTGATCACTGTTCCTTAAATGTTCCTCGACTGACACTTGCTTTAGTTGACCTACCTCATTCCCCAGAACCAGTTCCAGCAATGCCTCCTTCCTCGTTGGGTCGGAAATATACTGATCAAGAAAGTTCTCCTGAACACGCTACAGAAATTCTTCCCTCTCTTTGCCCTTTACACTATTACTATCCCATTTTATATTAGCATATTTGAAGTCCCCCATTATCTACATGTTTTCCCTCAGTGACATCACCTGCAAGCACAGTCGCAGTTTTCCCATGTATGTTGATGATATCCAGCTCTGCCTCTCCACCACTTCCTTTGACCTCTCCATTGCCTCCATGCTGTCGGGCTGCAGGTCTGGCATCAATTCCTGGGTGAGTCATAATTCCTGCAGCTCAACGTCAAGAAGACTGAAGCCCTCATAATCAGTTGCCCTTCTCAAATTCCACTACCGTGCCACTGTTACCATCCCCCTTCCCAGCCACATTCTCAGGCTGGACCAGACCCTTCGCAATCTTAGCATCCTGTTCAATACCTGAGTTGAGCCTCAGAGCCTCTATCCTTTTCATCATCAAGGCCACCTCCACAACATTGCCTGCTTCTATCCTCGAACTCAGCCCGCCTGTCACTGAAAACCGTTTTGCTATCTCTGAACTCAACTACTCTAATGCTGTCCCTGTTTGCCTTTCATTGTCCACCCTTTATAAAAGCCAGCTTGTCCAAAACTCTGTTGCCTGTAACCTGCCTTGCATTCACTCACCCATCGCCCCCATCCTCCCTGGCTTACCATTCCCCCAATTAAGTCAATTCAAAATCCTTGTCCTTGTCCAAACATCCCTCCATGGACTTGCCCCATCCTATCTCTGTGTGATATCTTTTGTACAACCTCACAAACACAAAGGCTTTAAGATGGCTGATAACTTCAGGAACCTGTCAGGTGACCTGTTCCCTGTTTATTGTTGGAAACAGCAATGGCTGCATTATCACAGTTGTCCACTGGGTGGAGCTATATGTATTACAGTGCTCCCTCCTTATTGAAGAAGTATTATAACAACAATCACCATACATAACTTGCAAGGTTATACATAACAAAGGATATGGACTTATTTTGCCATATTTAGAAATCAAGCTTAACCACTTGTTTTCTGTTTTGAAGATGATACCTTCGCTCTCGAACAGAAACTTCCAAACATGGTGTTACATAGAAACATAGAAACATAGAAAATAGGTGCAGCAGTAGGCCATTCAGCCCTTCTAGCCTGCACCGCCATTCAATGAGCTCATGGCTGAACATGCAACTTCAGTACCCCTTTCCTGCTTTCTCGCCATACCCCTTGATCCCCCTAGTAGTAAGGACTTCATCTAACTCCCTTTTGAATATATTTAGTGAATTGGCCTTAACTACTTTCTGTGGTAGAGAATTCCACAGGTTCACTACTCTCTGGGTGAAGAAGTTTCTCCTCATCTCGGTCCTAAATGGCTTATCCCTTATCCTTAGACTATGACCCCTGGTTCTGGACTTCCCCAACATTGAGAACATTCTTCCTGCATCTAACCTGTCTAAACCTGTCAGAATTTTAAACGTTTCTATGAGGTCCCCTCTCATTCTTCTGAACTCCAGTGAATACAAGCCCAGTTGATCCAGTCTTTCTTGATAGGTCAGTCCCACCATCCCGGGAATCAGTCTGGTGAATCTTCGCTGCACTCCCTCAATAGCAAGAATGTCCTTCCTCAAGTTAGGAGACCAAAACTGTACACAATACTCCAGGTGTGGCCTCACCAAGGCCCTGTACAACTTTGGCAATACCTCCCTGCCCCTGTACTCAAATCCCCTCGCTATGAAGGCCAACATGCCATTTGCTTTCTTAACCGCCTGCTGTACCTGCATGCCAACCTTCAATGACTGATGTACCATGACACCCAGGTCTCGTTGCACCTCACCTTTTCCTAATCTGTCACCATTCAGATAATAGTCTGTCTCTCTGTTTTTACCACCAAAGTGGATAACCTCACATTTATCCACATTATACTTCATCTGCCATGCATTTGCCCACTCACCGAATCTATCCAAGTCACTCTGCAGCCTCATAGCATCCTCCTCGCAGCTCACACTGCCACCCAACTTAGTGTCATCCGCAAATTTGGAGATACTACATTTAATCCCCTCGTCTAAATCATTAATGTACAATGTAAACAGCTGGGGCCCCAGCACAGAACCTTGCGGTACCCCACTTGTCACTGCCTGCCATTCTGAAAAGTACCCATTTACTCCTACTTTTTGCTTCCTGTCTGACAACCAGTTCTCAATCCACGTCAGCACACTACCCCCAATCCCCGTGCTTTAACTTTGCACATTAATCTCTTGTGTGGGACCTTGTCGAAAGCCTTCTGAACGTCCAAATATACCACATCAACTGGTTCTCCCTTGTCCACTTTACTGGAAACATCCTCAAAAAATTCCAGAAGATTTGTCAAGCATGATTTCCCTTTCACAAATCCATGCTGAGTTGGACCTATCATGTCACCTCTTTCCAAATGCGCTGCTATGACATCCTTAATAATTGATTCCATCATTTTACCCACTACTGAGGTCAGGCTGTTTTCTCTCTCCCTCCTTTTTTAAAAAGTGGGGTTACATTGGCTACCCTCCACTCGATAGGAACTGATCCAGAGTCAATGGAATGTTGGAAAATGACTGTCAATGCATCCGCTATTTCCAAGGCCACCTCCTTAAGTACTCTGGGATGCAGTCCATCAGGCCCTGAGGATTTATCGGCCTTCAATCCCATCAATTTCCTCAACACAATTTCCCGACTAATAAAGATTTCCCTCAGTTCCTCCTCCTTACTAGACCCTCTGATCCCTTTTATATCTGGAAGGTTGTTTGTGTCCTCCTTAGTGAATACCGAACCAAAGTACTTGTTCAATTGGTCTGCCATTTCTTTGTTCCCCGTTATGACTTCCCCTGATTCTGACTGCAGGGGACGTTTGTCTTTACTAACCTTTTTCTCTTTACATATTTATAGAAACTTTTGCAATCCGCTTTAATGTTCCCTGCAAGTTTCTTCTCGTACTCCATTTTCCCTGCCCTAATCAAACCCTTTGTCCTCCTCTGCTGAGTTCTAAATTTTTCCCAGTCCCCGGGTTCGCTGCTATTTCTGGCCAATTTGTATGCCACTTCCTTGGCTTTAATACTATCCCTGATTTCCCTTGATAGCCATGGTTGAGCCACCTTCCCTTTTTTATTTTTACGCCAGACAGGAATGTACAATTGTTGTAGTTCATCCATGCGGTCTCTAAATGTCTGCCATTGCCCATCCACAGTCAACCCCTTAAGTATCATTCGCCAATCTATCTTAGCCAATTCATGCCTCATACCTTCAAAGTTACCCTTCTTTAAGTTCTGGACCATGGTCTCTGAATTAACTGTTTCATTCTCCATCCTAATGCAGAATTCCACCATATTATGGTCACTCTTCCCCAAGGGGCCTCGCACAATGAGATTGCTAATTAATCCTCTCTCATTACACAACACCCAGTCTAAGACGGCCTCCTCCCTAGTTGGTTCCTCGACATATTGGTCTAGAAAACCATCCCTTATGCACTCCAGGAAATCCTCCTCCACCGTATTGCTTCCAGTTTGGCTAGCCCAATCTATGTGCATATTAAAGTCACCCATTATAACTGCTGCACCTTTATTGCATGCACCCCTAATTTCCTGTTTGATGCTCTCCCCAACATCACTACTACTGTTTGGAGGTCTGTACACAACTCCCACTAACATTTTTTGCCCTTTGGTGTTCTGCAGCTCTACCCATATAGATTCCACATCATCCAAGCTAATGTCTTTCCTAACTATTGCATTAATCTCCTCTTTAACCAGCAATGCTACCCCACCTCCTTTTCCTTTTATTCTATCCTTCCTGAATGTTGAATACCCCTGGATGTTGAGTTCCCAGCCCTGATCATCCTGGAGCCACGTCTCCGTAATCCCAATCACATCATATTTGTTAACATCTATTTGCACAGTTAATTCATCCACTTTATTGCGGATACTCCTTGCATTAAGACACAAGGCCTTCAGGATTGTTTTTTTAACACCCTTTGTCCTTTTTGAATTTTGCTGTACAGTGGCCCTTTTTGTTCTTTGCCTTGGGTTTCTCTGCCCTCCACTTTTCCTCATCTCCTTTCTGTCTTTTGCTTTTGCCTCCTTTTTGTTTCCCTCTGTCTCCCGACATTGGTTCCCATCCCCCTGCCATATTAGTTTAACTCCTCCCCAACAGCACTAGCAAACACTCCACCTAGGACATTGGTTCCGGTCCTGCCCAGGTGCAGACCGTCCGGTTTGTACTGGTCCCACCTCCCCCAGAACCGGTTCCAATGCCCCAGGAATTTGAATCCCTCCCTGCTGCACCACTGCTCAAGCCACGTATTCATGTTGAACTTAGACTCATTCTAGGCTGATCCTGAGGAAGGTTTTCCTCCAAGGGATTCCCTTGGTCTACATTTGAACTCCCTATAACTTCAGACTGTTTGTCTGCCTGACTCGGACTCAGACTTAAATTCTGACTTTCTCTTGGACTTGTTTCCCGTACATTTGATGTAGGATATACTACTGGTACTCTACTTGTATCAAAACTATCTGATGAGTCAGAAATAATTGAATCATTCCAACCTTTAACTCCTTCTACATCTGTCGGTAAAATATGATCAATGTGAACAAAGCTAATCTATCCATGATCAACTCACCCTATTATTCCCATAGGCACGGTCATCTGGACTCTGGCAGTTCAGCCAAGTGTAATTTACCTTGGTTTTTCAGCTGTTAATCGAAACAAAGAAGCCCTCAAAGTCTCTCTGTCAGTTGGCTGCATCATTCACCAACAAACATTTCAGCTAGGTTGTCTAGAAACCCTATCCTTTGTCGCCAATGTGATATCTTCTGTACGAGCTCACAAACACACTGGCTTTAAGATGGCTGATAGCTTCAGGAACATGTCAGGTGACCTGTTCCCTCTTTATTGTTGTAAACAGCAGTGGCTGTATAACCACAGTAGTCCATTGGGTGGAGCTATATGTATGACACTCTGCAATTACGTCCAGCCCTATATCCCCTCCCAAACAAATTATTCCACTGACTGTGGCACAAATTCTGCATCCCCCACCTCATATTAGTCCACCATTTGTAGGTCCGCCTTCACACATATTGGTTCTGCCTTTGGAACTCCTTCCCTAAACTTTCTATGCATTGCTCGCTGTCTCTCTGCTCCAGTCTCTCTCTCTCTCACTCTCTCTCTCTCTGCCCCAGTCTCTCTCTCTCACTTTCTCTCTCTCTGCCCCAGTATCTCTCTCTCTCTCTGTCCCAGTCTCTCTCTCTCTGCCCCAGTCTCGATCTCTCTCTGCCCCAGGATCTCTCACTCTCTCTCTCTGCTCCAGTCTCTCTCTCTCTCTCTCTCTCTCTCTGTCCCAGTCTCTCTCTCTCGCTATCTGCCCCAGTCTCTCTCTCTCTCTGCCCCAGTCTCTCCCTCTCTCTCTCTCTCTCTCTCTGCTCCAGTCTCTCTCTCTCTCTCTGCCCCAGCCTCTCTCTCTCTCTGCCCCAGAATCTCTCTCTCTCTCTCTGTCTGCCCCAGTCTCTCTCTCTGTCTGCCCCAGTCTCTTTCTCTTTGCTCCATGCTCTTTCTCTCTCTGCTCCAGTCTCTCTCTCTCTCTGCCCCAGCCCCTCTCTCTCTCTCTCTCTCTGCCCCTGTCATGTATTGAACCAGCATTGTAACCCATGTATAAACTGACCTAAGTTGTACACCGTGAGAACACTGACCACTAGGTGGGAAACACTCCTAACCTGGACCTTCAGGTATAAAAGGGGAAGCTCCGCCCACCTTCATCACTTGAGTGCTAAGGAATAAAGGACAGGTCACAGACTGACCTTCTCTCAAGCATGGGCCTCGTGTGCATTTATACTGTGTAGTAAGGATGTATCAATGGCGACAAGAAACTGGGATTTAAACCACGCGAGCATGGCCACTAGCAGAACAGACGAGAGGTACTGTGTTAAGGAATGGTTCAGACAGAGAGTCAACATTGTTAAAGCAGCACACAGTTCTCCAGGCAGACAAGGGCAGTCAGGCATGCCCCAACATGTAGTCGAACCCAGAGGGGGAGTTCGACAGAGACAATGGCAAGCTGAACAGCGATTCATGCCATTGCAAGGGACAATGCGGCCAGTAATGGGGCCATCAACACCTGTTAATGGTGCACTCAAGGACAATAACAGGGGCAGTCAGGGACGATCGACTGGCAAGGGACCTTTTGTTTCAAACCGCAACTCATGCTGGAGGCGTGAAGGCATACATTCAGCTGGAGTTTGCAGAGATGAGCAAAATATCTGCAGAAATTGCAGAAATTGACACTGGAGGAAATCGCTGGAAGCTGAAGTTCAGCGAGTTCATGTGGAGCACATATACAGTTCATACACCAGGACGCCACCGATAATGATGAAAGTGCTCCTCAATGGAGTTAGACACTGGTGCCAGCCAGTCCCTGATGGGTATCAAACAGTTCAAAAAGTTGTGGGCATCCAAGGCCAGGAGGCCAAAATTATCGCCGATTGCCGCACAGCTACGGACTTACACAAAGCAGATCATTCCGGTGCTCGGCAGTGCCACGGTAGTCGTGACCCACAAAGATTCGGAGAACAGGTTGCCACTCTGGATTGTCCCAGGGGACGGTCCCGCACTACTGGGGAGGAGTTGGCTTGCTGTCATGAACTGGAAATGGGGCGATGTCAATGCAATTTCCTCTGTGGAGCGAGTATCATGCTCACAGGTCCTGGACAAATTTGATTCATTTTTTCAACCCGGCATTGGCACTTTCATGGGGGCCAAGGTAGTGATTCACATAAACCCGGACGCCAGACCAGTACACCACAAGGCCAGAGCGGTGCCGTACGTGATGTGGGAAAAGATAGAAGGCGAATTGGACCGCCTGTTGAGGGAAGGCATCATCTCGCCAGTCGAATTCAGTGACTGGGCGAGCCCGATTGTGCCGTTGCTCAAGGCGGATGGGTCGGTCAGGATATGTGGCGATTACAAGGCCACCATCAATCGGGTGTCACTCCAAGACCAGTACCCGCTACAGAGAGCGGAGGACCTCTTTGCGACGCTATCTGGTGGCAAACTTTTTTCAAAATTGGACCTGACCTCAGCTTACATGACCCAGGAGCTGGCGAGTGAGTTGAAGAAGCTGACCACCATCACGACACACAAGGGGTTGTTTGAGTACAACAGATGTCCGTTCGGGATTCGCTCGGCTGCCGCGATCTTCCAACAAAATATGGAAAGCCTCCTCAAGTCGATTCCAGGGACGGTGGTTTTTCAGGACGACATCCTCATTACGGGTTACGATACTGAAGAACAACTCCACAACCTGGAGGAGGTGCTACGCAGACTGGACCGGATAGGTCTGCGACTGAAAAAGGCGAAGTGTGTCTTCCTAGCTCCAGAGGTAGAATTCCTGGGGATGAGGGGAGCAGCAGATGGGATCAGCCCTACTGCATCCAAGACGGAAGCGATCCAGAGAGCACCCAGACCCCGTAACACGACGGAGCTGCGTTCGTTCCTGGGGCTCCTGAACTATTTTGGTAACTTTCTTCCCAAATTGAGCACGCTGCTAGAGTCGCTACACGTGCTCCTACGCAAAGGTCGCGAATGGGTCTTGGGGGGACAGCCAGGAAAGGGCTTTTAATAGAGCACGCAATTTGTTATGTTCCAACAATCTGTTAACGCTATATGACCCATGTAAGAAACTTGTGTTAACGTGCGATGCGTCGTCCTATGGTGTCGGGTGTGTGTTGCAGCATGTCAATGCCAAGGGTCAGTTACTGCTGGTATCTTATGCCTCCAGGAGTCTGTCCCAGGCAGAAAGGGGCTACGGGATGGAAGAAAAGGAGGCGCTCGCATGTGTATATGCGGTAAAGAAAATGCACCAGTACCTGTTTGGCAGGAAATTTGAGCTGGAGACAGATCACAAACCCCTAATGTCCCTTTTGGCCGACAACAAGACCATAAATGCAAATGCATCGGCCCGCATACAGAGGTGGGCACTCACGTTAGCTGCCTATGACTACACAATTCGGCACAGACCGGGCACAGAAAACTGCGCCGATGCACTCAGCAGGCACCACTGAGGGGGCTACTGAGCATGGTGCTGAGATGGTCATGGCTGTTGAAGCTTTCGGAAGCGAAGGCTCACTCGTGACAGCCCGTCAGATTAAAGTCTGGACAAATAGAGACCCGCTATTGTCTCTAGTCAAGAAATGTGTCCTGAATGGGGACTGGGCAGCCACGTACAGGGCATGCCCTGAGAAATTTAAACCATTTCACAGGCGCAAGGATGAACTCTCGATTCAGGCCGATTGCCTACTGTGGGGAAACCGCGTAGTCATGCCCCAGATGGGCAGAGAGGTGTTCATCAGAGAACTCCACAATGGGCACCCGGGCATTGTCACGATGAAGTCAATTGCCAAATCACACGTTTGGTGGCCAGGGATAGACGCAGATCTGGAACTTTGTGTTCGCAGGTGCAACACGTGTGCCCAGCTGGGCCATGCACCCAGGGAAGCCTCCCTTAGCCCCTGGCCATAGCCCGCCAAGCCTTGGCCACGCATCCATGTGGACTACGCAGGTCCTTTCATGGGGAAAATGTTTTTGGTTGTAGTAGACGCCTACTCCAAATGGATCGAGTGTGACATTTTAAATTCAAGCACATCCTCTGCCACGATAGAAAGTCTACGGGCAGTGTTAGCCGCCCACGGTCTACCGGACATTTTGGTCAGCGACAATGGCCCGTGCTTCACAAGTTCTGAATTCCAGGACTTCATGGCAGGCAATGGAATTAACCATGTTAGAACGGCACCGTTCAAGCCGGCCTCAAACGGCCAGGCAGAACGAGCAGTGCAGATAATCAAACAGGGGATGCTCAGATTCCAAGGGGGTTCCCTACAAACCCACTTATCACGCCTCCTGTTGGCCTATAGATCCCGACCACACTCGCTCACAGGGGTTCCACCCGTGAGCTACTAATGAAAAGGACGCTCAAAACCCGATTATTCCTTATACACCCAACCATGAAATAAATTGTCGAGAGCAGGCGCCAGTCACAATATCACTACCATGACAGGAATGCGAGGGCGCGATGTATTGATGTAAATTATCCTTTTTTTGTCCTCAACTACGTTGCAGGGCCCAAATGGCTCGCAGGCAGTGTGGTTGCCAAAGAGGGAAATAGGATTCTGGTAGTTAAACTTACCAATGGACAAATCTGCCACAAACATGTGGATTAAACAAAAAGGAGGTTCAGCAATTCCATAGAAGAAGCAGAGGAAGAACACGATATAGAGTTCACTCCACCAGAGGTGACCGAACACCGGAACCAAAGGGAGGAGAACCCAGTCACTGTGGGCAGTCCGGACAGGCCTGAGGCACTGCAAACAGCAGACACTCAGGCCAGCGCCCAACAACCGGAGCCCCAACTCAGGCACTCTACAAGGGAGCGTAAACCACCAGAGAGACTCAACCTGTGATCCCAATAAGACTTTGGCGGGGGAGGTGATGTCATGTATTGAACCAGCATTGTAACCCATGTATAAACTGACCAAAGTTGTACACCGTGAGAACACTGACCACTAGGTGGGAGACACTCCTAACCTGGACCTTCAGGTATAAAAGGGGAAGCTCCACCCACCTTCATCTCTTGAGTGCTAAGGAATAAAGGACAGGTCACAGACTGACCTTCTCTCAAGCATGGGCCTCGTGTGCATTTATACTGTGTAGTAAGGATGTATCAGCCCCAGTCTCTCTCTATCCCAGTCTCTCTCTCTCTGCCACAGTCTCTCTCTCTCTCTCACTCTCTCTGCCTCACTCTCTCTCTCTCTCTCTCTCTCTCTCCCTCTCTGCCCCAGTCTCCCGTTCTCTCTCGCTCTCTCTGCCCCAGTCTCTCTCGCTCTGCCCCAGTCTCTTTCTCTCTCTCTCTGCTCCAGGCTCTCTGTCTCTGTGCCCCAGCCTCTCTCCCTCTCTGCCCCAGTCTCCCGTTCTCTCGCTCTCTCTGTCCCAGTCTCTCTCTCTCTCTCTCTCTCAGCTCCAGTCTCTCTCTCTGTCTCTGTGCCCCAGCCTCTCTCTCTCTGCCCCAGTCTCCCGCTCTCTCTCTCTCTCTCTGCCGCAATCTCCCGCTCTCTCTCTCTCTGCTCCAGTCACTCTCTCTCTCTCTCTCTCTGCCCCAGTTCTCTCTCTCTCTGCACCAGTCTCCCGCTCTCTCTCTCTGCCCCAGTCTCTCTCTCTCTCTCTCTCTCTCTGCCCCAGTCTCTCTCTCTCTGTCCCAGTCTCCCCCTCTCGCTCTCTCTGCCACAGTCTCTCTCTCTCTCTCTTTCTGTCCCAGTCTCCTGCTCTCTCTCTTTGCCCCAGTCCCCCTCTCTCTCTCTCTCTGCCCCAGTCTCTCTCTCTCTCTTTGCCAGTCTTTCTCTGCCCCAGTCTTCACCTCTCTGTCTCTCTGTCCCAGTCCCCCTCTCTCTCTCTTTCTGTCCCAGTCTCCTGCTCTCTCTCTCTGCCCCAGTCCCCCTCTCTCTCTCTCTCTGCCCCAGTCTCTCTCTCTCTCTCTCTCTCTCAGTGCCCCAGCCTCCCTCTCTCTCTCTCTGCCCCAGTTCCCGCTCTCGCTGCGCCAGTCTCTCTCTCTCTCTCTCTCTCTCTCTCTCTTTTCCCCAGTCTCTCTCTCTCTGCCCCAGTCTCCCCCTCTCTCTATCTGCCCCAGTCACCAATCTCTCTCTCTCTTTCTCTCTGCCCCAGTGCTCGCGCTCTCTCTGTCACTCTCTGTGCTCCAGTCTCCCCGCTCTCTCTCTCTCTCTGCCCCAGTCTCTCTCTCTCTCTCTCTCTCTCTCTTCCCCAGTCTCTCGCTCTCTGCCCCAGTCTCCCCCTCTCTCTATCTGCCCAGTCAGCCATCTCTCTCTCTCTCTCTTTCTCTCTGCCCCAGTGCTCGCGCTCTCTCTGTCTCTCTCTGTGCTCCAGTCTCCCCCGCGCTCTCTCTCCCTGCCGCAATCTCCCGCTCTCTCTCTCTCTCTCTGCTCCAGTCACCCTCTCTCTCTCTCTGCCCCAGTTCTCTCTCTCTCTCTCTCTCTGCACCAGTCTCCCGCTCTCTCTCTCTCTCTGCCCCAGTCTCTCTCTCTCTCTCTCTCTCTCTGCCCCAGTCTCTCTCTCTCTGCCCCAGTCTCCCCCTCTCGCTCTCTCTGCCCCAGTTCCCCCCCTCTCTCTCTCTGCCCCAGTCAACCCCTCTCTCTCTCTCTGCCCCAGTCTCTCTCTCTCTGCTCCAGTCTCTCTCTCTCTCTCTCTGCCCCAGTCTCTCTCTCTCTCTTTGCCAGTCTTTCTCTGCCCCAGTCTTCACCTCTCTGTCTCTCTGTCCCAGTCCCCCTCTCTCTCTCTTTCTGTCCCAGTCTCCTGCTCTCTCTCTCTCTGCCCCAGTCTCCCACTCTCTCTCTCTCTGCCCCAGTCTCTCTCTCTCTCTCTCTCTCTCTCTCTCTGCCCCAGTTCCCGCTCTCGCTGCGCCAGTCTCTCTCTCTCTCTCTCTCTTCCCCAGTCTCTCTCTCTCTGCCCCAGTCTCCCCCTCTCTCTATCTGCCCCAGTCACCCATCTCTCTCTCTCTCTCTCTTTCTCTCTGCCCCAGTGCTCGCGCTCTCTCTGTCTCTCTCTGTGCTCCAGTCTCCCCCGCTCTCTCTCTCTCTCTCTCTGCCCCAGTTCTCTCTCTCTCTCTCTCTCTGCACCAGTCTCCCGCTCTCTCTCTCTCTCTGCCCCAGTCTCTCTCTCTCTCTCTCTCTCTCTGCCCCAGTCTCTCTCTCTCTGCCACAGTCTCTCTCCCTCTCTCTCTCTCTCTCTCTGTGCCCCAGTTACTCTCTCTCTGTCCGAGTCTCTCTCTCTCTCTTGCTATATGCCCCAGTCTCTCTCTATCTCTCTGCCACAGTCTCTCTCTCTGTGCCCCAGCCTCACTCTCTCTCTCTCTCTGCTCCAGTCTCTCTCTCTGTGCCTGAGTCTCTCTCTCTCTGTCCCAGTCTCTCCCTCTATTGCTATCTGCCCCAGACTCTCTCTCTCTCTCTGCCCCAGCCTCTCTAACTCTCTCTCTCTGTCCCAGTCTCTATCTCTCACTCTCAGCTCCAGTTTCTCTCTCTGTCTCTGTGCCCCAGCCACTCTCTCTCTGCCCCAGTCTCCCTCTCTCTCTCTCTCTCTCTCTCTCTGCTCCAGTCTCTCTCTCTCTCTCTTCCCCAGTCTCTCTCTCTCTCTCTCTCTCTCTGTTCCAGTCTCTCTCTCTCTCTCTCTCTCTCTCTGCCTCAGACTCTCTCTCTCTCTCTATGCCACAGTCTCTCATCTTTCTGCCCCAGTCTCTACCTTTCTGTCTCTCTGCCCCAGTCTCCCCCTCTCTCTACCTGCCCCAGTCCCCCATCTCCCTCTCTCTCCTTCTCTGCCCCAGTCTCCCGCTCTCTCTCTCTCTCTATCTGCCCCAGTCCCCCATCTCTCTCTCTCTCTCTCTCTCTCTCTCTCGCTGCCCCAATCTCTCTCTCTCTGCCCCAGTCTTCACCTCTCTGTCTCTCTGCCCCAGTCCGTCTCTCTCTCTCTCTTTCTGCTCCAGTCTCCCCCGTTCTCTCTCTTGCTCTCTCTGCCCCAGTCTCACTCTCTCTCTTCCTCAGCATCTCTCTCTCTCTCTCTGCCTCAGTCTCTCTCTCTCTGTGCCCCAGTCACTCACTCTCTGTCCGAGTCTCTCTCTCTCTCTCTTGCTATATGCCCCAGTCTCTCTCTCTCTCTGCCCCAGTCTCTCACTCTCTCTCTCGCTACCTCTCTCTCTCTCTCTCTCTCTCTGCCCCAGTCTCCCTTTCTCTCTGCCACAGTCTCTCTCTCTCTCTCTGTGCCCCAGCCTCACTCTCTCTCTCTGCCCCAGTCTCTCTCTCTCTCTCAGCTCCAGTTTCTCTCTCTGTCTCTGTGCCCCAGCCACTCTCTCTCTGCCCCAGTCTCCCACTCTCTCTCTCTCTCTCTCTCTCTGCCCCAGTCTCCCGCTTTCTCTCTCTCTCTGCCCCAGTCTCTCTCTCTCTCTCTCTCTCTTGTGCCCCAGTCACTCTCTCTCTGTCAGAGTCTCTCTCTCTCTCTTGCTATATGCCCCAGTCTCTCTCTCCCTCTGCCACAGTCTCCCTCTCTCTCTCTGTGCCCCAGCCTCACTCTCTCTCTCTCTGCCCCAGTCTCTCTCTCTGTGCCCGAGTCTCTCTCTCTCTCTGTCCCAGTCTCTCCCTCTCTTGCTATCTGTCCCAGACTCTCTCTCTCTCACTCTCTCTCTCTGCCCCAGCCTCACTATCTCTCTCTCTCTGTCCCAGTCTCTCTCTCTCTCTCTCTCAGCTCCAGTCTCTCTCTGTCTCTGTGCCCCAGCCACTCTCTCTCTCTCTCTGCCCCAGTCTCCCACTTTCTCTCTCTCTCTCTGCCTCAGTCTCATGCTCTCTCTCTCTCTCTGCTCCAGTCTCTCTCTCTCTCTCTCTTCCCCAGTCTCTCTCTCTCTCTCTCTCTCTGCCACAGTCTCTCTCTCTCTCTCTTTGCCACAGTCTCTCTCTCTCTGCCCCAGTCTCCACCTCTCTGTCTCTCTGCCCCAGTCTCCCCCTCTCTCTATCTGCCTCAATCCCCATCTCTCTCTCTCTCTCTCGCTCGCTGCCCCAGTCTCTCTCTCTCTCTCTCTATGCCACAGTCTCTCTCTCTCTGCCCCAGTCTCCCCCTGTCTCTATCTGCCCCAGTTCCCCATCTCTCTCTCTCTCCTTCTCTGCCCCAGTCTCCTGCTCTCTCTCTCTCTCTGCTCCAGTCTCCCTCTCTGCCCCAGTCTCTCTCTCTCTCTCTCTTTGCCATAGTCTCTCCCTCTCTGCCCCAGTCTCCCCTCTCTCTATGTGCCCCAATCCCCCATCTCTCTCTCTCTCTCTCTCTCTCGCCTCCCCAGCCTCTCTCTCTCTGCCCCAGCCTTCACCTCTCTGTCTCTCTGCCCCAGTCCCCCTCTCTCTCTCTCTCTTTCTGTCCCAGTCTCCTGCTCTCTCTCTCTCCGCACCAGTCTCTCTCTCTCTCAATGCCCCAGCCTCTCTCTCTGCCCCAGTTCCCGCTCTCTCTGCGCCAGTCTCTCTCTCTCACTTCCCCAGTCTCTCTCTCTCTGCGCCAGTCTCTCTCTCTCTTCCCCAGTCTCTCTCTCTCTGCCCCAGTCTCCCCCTCTCTCTATCTGCCCCAGTCCCCCATCTCTCTCTCTCTCTCTCTCTCTCTGCCCCAATCTCCCGCTCTCTCTCTCTCTCTCTCTCTCTCTCTCTCTCTCTGCTCCAGTCTCCCCCACGCTCTCTCTCTCTCTCTGCCCCAGTCGCTCTCTTGCTCTCTCTGCCCCAGTCTCACTCTCTCTCTCTTCCCCAGCATCTCTCTCTCTCTGCCCCAGTCTCTCTCTCTGTGCCCCAGTCACTCTCTCTCTGTCCGTCTCTCTCTCTCTCTCTTGCTATATGCCCCAGTCTCTCTCTCTCTCTCTCTCCCTCTCTCTCTCTCTCTCTCTGCCCCAGTCTCTCTTTCTCTCTGCCACAGTCTCTCTCTCTCTCTCTCTCTCTCTCTGCCCCAGCCTCACTCTCTCTCTCTCTGCCCCAGTCTCTCTCTCTCTCTCTCTCTCAGCTCCAGTTTATCTCTCTGTCTCTGTGCCCCAGCCACTCTCTCTCTGCCCCAGTCTCCCACTCTCTCTCTCTCTGCCCCAGTCTCCCGCTCTCTCTCTCTCTGCTCCAGTCTCTCTCTCTCTCTCTCTTCCCAGTCTCTCTCTCTCTCTCTCTGCCCCAGTCTCTCTCTCTCTCTCTCTCTCTCTCTGTGCCCCAGTCACTCTCTCTCTGTCCGAGTCTCTCTCTCTCTCTTGCTATATGCCCCAGTCTCTGTCTCCCTCTGCCACAGTCTCCTTCTCTCTCTCTGTGCCCCAGCCTCACTCTCTCTCTCTGCCCCAGTCTCTCTCTCTGTGCCCGAGTCTCTCTCTCTCTGTCCCAGTCTCTCCCTCTCTTGCTATCTGCCTCAGACTCTCTCTCTCTCTCACTCTCTCTCTCTGCCCCAGCCTCACTATCTCTCTCTTCCCCAGTCTCTCTCTCTCTCTCTGCCTCAGTCTCCTACTCTCTCTCTCTCTCTGCTCCAGTCTCTCTCTCTCTCTCTTCCCCGTCTCTCTCTCTCTCTGCCACAGTCTCTCTCTCTCTCTCTCTTTGCCACAGTCTCTCTCTCTCTGCTCCTGTCTCCACCTCTCTGTCTCTCTGCCCCAGTCTCCCCCTCTCTCTATCTGCCTTAATCCCCATCTCTCTCTCTCTCTCTCTCTCGCTGCCACAGTCTCCCGCTCTCTCTCTCTCTCTCTGTTCCAGTCTCTCTCTCTCTCTCTCTGCCCCAGTCTCTCTCTCTCTCTCTCTATGCCACAGTCTCTCTCTCTCTGCCCCAGTCTCCACCTCTCTGTCTCTCTGCCCCAGTCTCCCCCTGTCTCTATCTGCCCCAGTCCCCCATCTCTCTCTCTCTCCTTCTCTGCCCCAGTCTCCCGCTCTCTCTCTCTCTCTGCTCCAGTCTCTCTCTCTGCCCCAGTCTCTCTCTCTCTCTCTCTTTGCCACAGTCTCTCCCTCTCTGCCCCAGTCTCCTCTCTCTCTATCTGCCCCAATCCCCCATCTCTCTCTCTCTCTCTCTCTCTCTCGCTGCCCCAGTCTCTCTCTCTCTGCCCCAGTCTTCACCTCTCTGTCTCTCTGCCCCAGTCCCCCTCTCTCTCTCTCTCTTTCTGTCCCAGTCTCCTGCTCTCTCTCTCTCTGCCCCAGTCTCTCTCTCTCTCAATGCCACAGCTTCTCTCTCTCTCTCTCTGCCCCAGTTCCCTCTCTCTCTTCCCCAGTCTCTCTCTCTCTGCGCCAGTCTCTCTCTCTCTTCCCCAGTCTCTCTCTCTCTGCCCCAGTCTCCCCCTCTCTCTATCTGCCCCAGTCCCCCATCTCTCTCTCTCGCTCTCTCTGCCCCAGTCTCCCGCTCTCTCTCTCTCTCTCTCTCTCTGCTCCAGTCTTCCCCACGCTCTCTCTCTCTCTCTGCCCAAGTCGCTCTCTCTTGCTCTCTCTGCCCCAGTCTCACTCTCTCTCTTCCCCAGCATCTCTCTCTCTCTGCCCCAGTCTCTCTCTCTGTGCCCCAGTCACTCTCTCTCTGTCCGTGTCTCTCTCTCTCTCTTGCTATATGCCCCAGTCTCTCTCTCTCTCTGCCCCAGTCTCTCACTCTCTCTCTCTCTCTGCCCCAGTCTCTCTTTCTCTCTGCCACAGTCTCTCTCTCTCTGCCCCAGTCTCTCTCTCTCTCTCTCTCTCTCTCAGCTCCAGTTTCTCTCTCTGTCTCTGTGCCCCAGCCACTCTCTCTCTGCCCCAGTCTCCCACTCTCTCTCTCTCTGCCCCAGTCTCCCGCTCTCTCTCTCTTCCCCAGTCCCCCTCTCTCTCTGCTCCAGTCTCTCTCTCTCTCTCTCTCTGTGCCCCAGTCACACTCTCTCTGTCCGAGTCTCTCTCTCTCTCTTGCTATATGCCCCAGTCTCTCTCTCCCTCTACCACAGTCTCCCTCTCTCTTTCTGTGCCCCAGCCTCACTCTCTCTCTGCCCCAGTCTCTCTCTCTGTGCCCGAGTCTCTCTCTCTCTTTGTCCCAGTCTCTCCCTCTCTCTCTCTCTGTCCCAGTCTCTCTCTCTCTCAGCTTCAGTCTCTCTCTCTCTCTCTTCCCCAGTCCCTCTCTCTCTGTGCCCCAGTCTCTCTCTCTCTCTCTCTGCCCCAGTCACTCTCTCTCTGTCCAAGTCTCTCTCTCTCTCTTGCTATATGCCCCAGTCTCTCTCTCCCTCTGCCACAGTCTCCCTCTCTCTCTCTGCCACAGTCTCCCTCTCTCTCTGTGTGCCACAGCTTCACTCTCTCTCTCTCTGCTCCAGTCTCTCTCTCTGTGCCCGAGTCACTCTCTCTCTCTCTGTCCCAGTCTCTCCCTCTCTTGCTATCTGCCTCAGACTCTCTCTCTCTCTCACTCTCTCTCTCTGCCCCAGCCTCACTATATCTCTCTCTCTGTCCTAGTCTCTCTCTCTCTCTCTCTCTCAGCTCCAGTCTCTCTCTCTGTCTCTGTGCCCAGCCACTCTCTCTCTGCCCCAGTCTCCCACTCTCTCTCTCTCTGCCTCAGTCTCCCGCTCTCTCTCTCTCTCTGCTCCAGTCTCTCTCTCTCTTCCCCAGTCTCTCTCTCTCTCTCTCTGCCACAGTCTCTCTCTCTCTTTGCCACAGTCTCTCTCTCTCTGCCCCAGTCTCCCCTCTCTCTATCTGCCCCAATCCCCCATCTCTCTCTCTCTCTCTCTCTATCTCGCTGCCCCAGTCTCTCTCTCTCTGCCCCAGTCTTCACCTCTCTGTCTCTCTGCCCCAGTCCCCCTCTCTCTCTCTCTTTCTGTCCCAGTCTCCTGCTCTCTCTCTCTCTCTGCCCCAGTCTCTCTCTCTCTCAATGCCCCAGCCTCACTCTCTCTCTCTCTATCCAGTTCCCGCTCTCTCTGCGCCAGTCTCTCTCTATGCCCCAGTCTCCCCCTCTCTCTATCTGCCCCAGTCCCCCATCTCTCTCTCTGCCCCAGTCTCCCGCTCTCTCTATCTCTCTCTCTCTGTTCCAGTCTCTCTCTCTGCCCCAGTCTCTCTCTCTCTCTATCTGCCCCAGTCCCCCATCTCTCCCTCTCTCTCTCTCTCTCTCTCTCTCTCTCTGCCCCAGTCTCCCACTCTCTCTCTCTGCCCCAGTCTCCCCCTCTCTCTATCTGCCTCAATCCCCATCTCTCTCTCTCTCTCTCTCTCTCTCGCTGCCCAGTCTCCCGCTGTCTCTCTCTCTGTTTCAGTCTCTCTCTCTCTCTGCCCCAGTCTCTCTCTCTCTCTCTCTCTATGCCACAGTCTCTCTCTCTCTGCCCCAGTCTCCACCTCTCTGTCTCTCTGCCCCAGTCTCCCCCTGTCTCTATCTGCCCCAGTCCCCCATCTCTCTCTCTCTCCTTCTCTGCTCCAGTCTCCCGCTCTCTCTCTCTCTGCTCCAGTCTCTCTCTCTGCCCCAGTCTCTCTCTCTCTCTCTCTTTGCCACAGTCTCTCCCTCTCTGCCCCAGTCTCTCCTCTCTCTATCTGCCACAATCCCCCATCTCTCTCTCTCTCTCTCTCGCTGCCCCAGCCTCTCTCTCTCTGTCCCAGTCTTCACCTCTCTGTCTCTCTGCCCCAGTCCCCCTCTCTCTCTCTCTCTTTCTGTCCCAGTCTCCTGCTCTCTCTCTCTCTGCCCCAGTCTCGCTCTCTCTCAATGCTCCAGCCTCTCTCTCTCTCTCTGCCCCAGTTCCCGCTCTCTCTGCGCCAGTCTCTCTCTCTCTTCCCCAGTCTCTCTCGCTCTGCGCCAGTCTCTCTCTCTCTTCCCCAGTCTCTCTCTATCTGCCCCAGTCCCCCATCTCTCTCTCTCTCTCTCTCTCTCTCTGCCCCAGTCTCCCGCTCTCTCTCTCTCTCTCTCTCTCTGCTCGAGTCAACCCCATGCTCTCTCTCTCTCTCTGCCCCAGTCGCTCTCTCTTGCTCTCTCTGCCCCAGTCTCACTCTCTCTATTCCCCAGCATCTCTCTCTCTGCCCCAGTCTCTCTCTCTGTGCCCCAGTCACTCTCTCTCTGTCCGTGTCTCTCTCTCTCTCTCTTGCTATATGCCCCAGTCTCTCTCTCTCTCTGCCCCAGTCTCTCTTTCTCTCTGCCAATCTCTCTCTCTCTCTCTCAGCTCCAGTTTCTCTCTCTGTCTCTGTGCCCCAGCCACTCTCTCTCTGCCCCAGTCTCCCACTCTTTCTCTCTGCCCCAGTCTCCCGCACTCTCTCTCTCTCTCTGCTCCAGTATCTCTCTCTCTCTCTCTCTCTCCCCAGTCTCTCTCTCTCTCTGTCCCAGTCTCTCTCTCTCTCTCTTTGCCACAGTCTCTCTCTCTCTGCCCCAGTCTCCACCTCTCTGTCTCTCTGCCCCAGTCTCCCCCTCTCTCTATCTGCCTCAGTCCCCCATCTCTCTCTCTCTCTTTCTCTCCCCCTCGCTGCCCCAGTCTCCCGCTCTCTCTCTCTCTGTTCCAGTCTCTCTCTCTTGCTCTCTCTGCCCCAGTCTCTCTCTCTCTCTATGCCACAGTCTCTCTCTCTCTGCCCCAGTCTCCACCTCTCTGTTTCTCTGCCCCAGTCTCCCCCTCTCTCTATCTGACCCAGTCCCCCATCTCTCTCTCTCTCTCTCTCTCTCTCTCTGCCCCAGTCTCCCGCTCTCTCTATCTCTCTCTCTCTCTGTTCCAGTCTCTCTCTCTGCCCCAGTCTCCCTCTCTCTCTATCTGTCCCAGTCCCCCATCTCTCTCTCTCTCTCTCTCTCTGCCCCAGTCTCCCACTCTCTCTCTCTCTGCCCCAGTCTCCCCCTCTCTCTATCTGCCTCAATCCCCATCTCTCTCTCCCTCTCTCTCTCTCTCGCTACCCCAGTCTCCCGCTCTCTCTCTCTCTGTTCCAGTCTCTCTCTCTCTGCCCCAGTCTCTCTATCTCTCTCTCTATGCCACAGTCTCTCTCTCTCTGCCCCAGTCTCCACCTCTCTGTCTCTCTGCCCCAGTCTCCCCCTGTCTCTATCTGCCCCAGTCCCCCATCTCTCTCTCTCTCCTTCTCTGCCCCAGTCTCCCGCTCTCTCTCTCTCTGCTCCAGTCTCTCTCTCTGCCCCAGTCTCTCTCTCTCTCTCTCTCTCTCGCTGCCCCAGCCTCTCTCTCTCTGCCCCAGTCTTCACCTCTCTGTCTCTCTGCCCCAGTCCCCCTCTCTCTCTCTCTTTCTGTCCCAGTCTCCTGCTCTCTCTCTCTCTGCCCCAGTCTCTCTCTCTCTCAATGCCCCAGCCTCCCTCTCTCTCGCTCTCTGCCCCAGTTCCCGCTCTCTCTGCGCCAGTCTCTCTCTCTCTGTCTTCCGCAGTCTCTCTCTATCTGCCCCAGTCCCCCATCTCTCTCTCTCTCTCTCTGCCCCAGTCTCCCGCTCTCTCTCTCTCTCTCTCTCTCTCTCTGCTCTAGTCTCCACCACCCTCTCTCTCTCTCTCTCTGCCCCAGTCGCTCTCTCTTGCTCTCTCTGCCCCAGTCTCACTCTCTCTCTTCCCCAGCATCTCTCTCTCTCTGCCCCAGTCTCTTTCTCTGTGCCCCAGTCACTCTCTCTCTGTCCGTGTCTCTCTCTCTCTCTCTTGCTATATGCCCCAGCCTCTCTCTCTCTCTGCCCCAGTCTCTCTTTCTCTCTGCCAATCTCTCTCTCTCTCTCTCTCTCAGCTCCAGTTTCTCTCTCTGTCTCTGTGCCCCAGCCACTCTCTCTCTGCCCCAGTCTCCCACTCTCTCTCTCTCTCTGCCCCAGTCTCCCCCTCTCTCTATCTGCCTCAGTCCCCCATCTCTCTCTCTCTCTCTCTCTCCCTCTCGCTGCCCCAGTCTCCCGCTCTCTCTCTATCTCTCTGTTCCAGTCTCTCTCTCTTGCTCTCTCTGCCCCAGTCTCTCTCTCTCTCTCTATGCCACAGTCTCTCTCTCTCTGCCCCAGTCTCCACCTCTCTGTTTCTCTGCCCCAGTCTCCCCCTCTCGCTATCTGCCCCAGTCCCCCATCTCTCTCTCTCTCTCTCTCTCTGCCCCAGTCACTCGCTCTCCGCCCCAGTCTTCACCTCTCTGTCTCTCTGCCCCAGTCCCCCTCTCTCTCTCTCTTTCTGCCCCAGTCTCTCTCTCTCTCTCTCTCATTGCCCCAGCCTCTCTCTCTCTCTCTCTCTCTGCCCCAGTTCCCGCTCTCTCTGCGCCATCTCTCTCTCTCTCTCTACGCCAGTCTCCCGCTCTTTCTATCTGCCCCAGTCCCCCATCTCTCTCTCTCTCTCTCTCTGCCCCAGTCTCACTCTCTCTCTTCCCCAGCATCTCTCTCTCTCTGCCTGGGTCTCTCTCTCTGTGCCACAGTCACTCTCTCTGTGCCCGAGTCTCTCTCTCTCTGTCCCAGTCTCTCTCTCTCTTGCTATCTGCCCCAGACTCTCTCTCTCTCTGCCCCAGCCTCTCAATCTCTCTCTCTCTGCTCCAGTCTCTCTCTCTGTCTCTGTGCCCCAGCCACTCTCTCTCTGCCCCAGTCTCCCACTCTCTCTCTCTCTCTCTGCCCCAGTCTCCCGCTCTCTCGCTCTCTCTCTCTGCTCCAGTCTCTCTCTCTCTCTTCCCCAGTCTCTCTCTCTCTCTCTCTCTCAGCTCCAGTCTCTCTCTCTGTCTCTGTGCCCCAGCCACTCTCTCTCTGCCACTCTCTCTCTGCCCCAGTCTCCCTCTCTCTCTCTCTCTCTCTCTCTGCTCCAGTCTCCCTCTCTCTCTCTCTCTCTCTCTTCCCCAGTCTCGCTCTCTCTGCCCCAGTCTCTCTCTCTCTCTCTGCCCCAGCTGCTCTCTCTTGCTCTCTCTGCCCCAGTCTCACTCTCACTTCCCCAGCATCTCTCTCTCTCTGCCCCAGTCTCTCTCTCTCTCTCTGCCCCAGTCACTCTCTCTCTGTCCGAGTCTCTCTCTCTTGCTTGCTATATGCCCCAGTCTCTCTCTCTCTCTCTCTCTCCCAGTCTCTCCCTCTCTTGCTATCTGCCCCAGTCTCTCTCTCTCTCACTCTCTCTCTCTGCCCCAGCCTCACTATCTGTCTCACTCTGTCCCAGTCTCTCTCTCTCTCTCTCTCTCTCTCTCAGCTCCAGTCTCTCTCTCTGTCTCTGTGCCCCAGCCACTCTCTATCTGTCCCAGACTCCCACTCTGTCTCTCGCTCTCTCTGCCCCAGTCTCCTGCTCTCTCTCTCTCTCTGCCCCAGTCTCTCTCTCTCTCTTTGCCACAGTCTCTCTCTCTCTGCCCCAGTCTCCACCTCTCTGTCTCTCTGCCCCAGTCCCCCATCTCTCTCTCTCTCTATCTGCCCCAGTCCCCCATCTCTCTCTCTCTCTCTGCCCCAGTCTCCCGCTCTCTCCCTTTGTCACAGTCTCTCCCTCTCTGCCCCAGTCTCCCCTCTCTCTATCTGCCCCAGTCCCCCATCTCTCTCTCTCTCTCTCTCTCTGCCCCAGTCTCTCTCTCTCTCTGCCCCAGTCTTCACCTCTCTATCTCTCTGCCCCAGTCCCCCTCTCTTTCTCACTTTCTGCCCCAGTCTCCTGCTCTCTCTCTCTCTGCCCCAGTCTCTCTCTCTCTCAATGCCCCAGCCTCTCTCTCTCTATCTCTTTGCCACAGTCTCTCTCTCTCTGCCCCAGTCTCCACCTCTCTGTCTCTCTGCCCAGTCCCCCTCTCTTTCTCTCTTTCTGCCCCAGTCTCCTGCTCTCTCTCTATCTGCCCCAGTCCCCCATCTCTCTCTCTCTCCTTCTCTGCCCCAGTCTCCCGCTCTCTCTCTCTCTCTCTCTCTGCTCCAGTCTCTCTCTCTGCCCCAGTCTCTCTCTCTCTATCTCTTTGCCACAGTCTCTCCCTCTCTGCCCCAATCTCCCATCTCTCTCTCTCTCTCTCTCTCGCTGCTCCAGTCTCTCTCTCTCTGCCCCAGTCTTCACCTCTCTGTCTCTCTGCCCCAGTCCCCATCTCTCTCTCTCTCTTTCTGTCCCAGTCTCCTGCTCTCTCTCTCTCTGCCCCAGTCTCTCTCTCTCTTAATGCCCCAGCCTCTCTCTCTCTCTCTCTCTGCCCCAGTTCCCACTCTCTCTGCGCCAGTCTCTCTCTCTCTCTTCCCCAGTCTCTCACTCTCTGCGCCAGTCTCTCTCTCTCTTCCCCAGTCTCTCTCTCTCTGCCCCAGTCTCCCCCTCTCTCTATCTGCCCTAGTCCCCCATCTCTCTCTCTCTCTCTCTCTCTCTCTGCCCCAGTCTCCCGCTCTCTATCTCTCTCTCTCTGCTCCAGTCTCCCCCACGATCTCTCTCTCTCTCTCTGCCCCAGTCGCTCTCTCTTGCTCTCTCTGCCCCAGTCTCACTCTCTCTCTTCCCCAGCATCTCTCTCTCTCTGCCCCAGTCTCTCTCTCTCTGTGTCCCAGTCACTCTCTCTCTGTCCATGTCTCTCTCTCTCTCTCTTGCTATATGCCCCAGTCTCTCTCTCTCTCTGCCCTAGTCTCTCTTTCTCTCTGCCAGTCTCTCTCTCTCTCTCTCTTTCAGCTCCAGTTTCTCTCTCTGTCTCTGTGCCCCAGCCACTCTCTCTCTGCCCCAGTCTCCCACTCTCTCTCTCTCTCTGCCCCAGTCTCCCGCACTCTCTCTCTCTCTGCTCCAGTCTCTCTCTCTCTCTCTCTCTCTTCCCCAGTCTCTCTCTCTCTCTCTGCCCCAGTCTCTCTCTCTCTCTCGCTTTGCCACAGTCTCTCTCTCTCTGCCCCAGTCTCCACCTCTCTGTCTCTCTGCCCCAGTCTCCCCCTCTCTCTATCTGCCTCAGTCCCCCATCTCTCTCTCTCTCTCGCTGCCCCAGTCTTCCGCACCCTCTCTCTCTCTCTGTTCCAGTCTCTCTCTCTTGCTCTCTCTGCCCCAGTCTCTCTCTCTCACTCTCTATGCCACAGTCTCTCTCTATCTGCCCCAGTCCCCCATCTCTCTCTCTCTCCTTCTCTGCCCCAGTCTCCCGCTCTCTCTCTCTCTCTGCTCCAGTCTCTCTCTCTGCCCCAGTCTCTCTCTCTCTCTCTCTTTGCCACAGTCTCTCCCTCTCTGCCCCAGCCTCACCTCTCTCTATCTGCCCCAATCCCCCATCTCTCTCTCTCGCTGTCCCAGTCTTTCTCTCTCTGCCCCAGTCTTCACCTCTCTGTCTCTCTGCCCCAGTCCCCCTCTCTCTCTCTCTTTCTGTCCCAGTCTCCTGCTCTCTCTCTCTGCCCCAGTCTCTCTCTCTCTCAATGCCCCAGCCTCACTCTCTCTCTCTCTCTGCCCCAGTTCCCGCGCTCTCTGCGCCAGTCTCTCTCTCTCTTTCCCAGTCTCTCTCTCTCTTCCCCAGTCTCTCTCTCTCTTCCCCACTGTCTCTCTCTCTGCCCCAGTCTCCCACTCTCTCTCTCTCTCTCTCTCTCTCTCTCTCTGCTCCAGTCTCCCCCACGCTCTCTCTCTCTCTCTGCCCCAGTCGCTCTCTCTTGCTCTCTCTGCCCCAGTCTCTCTCTCTCTCTGCCCCAGTCTTCACCTCTCTGTCTCTCTGCCCCAGTCCCCCTCTCTCTCTCTTTCTGTCCCAGTCTCCTGCTCTCTCTCTCTCTGCCCCAGTCTCCCACTCTCTCTCTTTCTGCCCCAGTCTCTCTCTCTCTCTCTCAGTGCCCCAGCCTCTCTCTCTCTCTCTCTGCCCCAGTTCCCACTCTCTTTGCGCCAGTCTCTCTCTCTCTCTCTGCGCCAGTCTCTCTCTCTCTCCCTCTCTCTCTCTTCCCCAGTCTCTCTCTCTCTGCCCCAGTCTCCCGCTCTCTCAATCTGGCCCAGTCTCCCCCGTTCTCTCTCTCTCTCTCTGCCCCAGTCGCTCTCTCTTGCTCTCTCTGCCCCAGTCTCACTCTCTCTCATCCCCAGCATACCTTCGCTCTCGAACAGAACCTTCCAAACATGGTGTTGAATCTAAACTCATTCGAGGCTCATCCTGAGAAACGTTTCCCTCCACGGAATTTCCTTGATTTTCATTTGAACTCACTCTAACTTCAGGCTCTTTGTTTTCCTGACTCGGACTCAGACTTTCATTCTGATTCGCTTTCTGTCTTAATTGTGTCTCTTCTACGGACTGTGCCAAATTTGGCTTTCACAACGAGAATCTGGTTCGTGGCTGTCTTTTGGGAAACAACTCTGCTGGTGTTCTACCAGTAATTGCATGAGCAGTATTTCGATATGTAATCAAAAAATTAGCCAATTTGTGATCCAATGACAACTGTTATTTCCTTGGATTTGGATCTAACATTTGTTTTATGAGGCACGTTTTACAATTTGTACAATGCGCTCTGCTGCACCATTCGAAGCAGGATGGTATGGTGGCACCTTGGTATGTTTCACACCATTTTTGCTCGTGAATTGTGCAAATTCTTTTGAACGAAATTGTGGTCCATTATCCGAAACAATTTTTTCAGGGAGGCCAAATGCAGAAAATAATTTTCGTAAAATGTCCAATGTTTTACTTGTTGTTATTTTCCACATTGGAAACACCTCAACCCACTTCGAATGGCTATAAATCACAATGAACAATCGTTGTCCTTCTAACTCAGCAAAATCAATATGAAGCCTTTGCCACACCCTGGGAGGCCATTTCCATGGCTGTAATGATACTAGTGGTGGTTGCTTGCTTACCGATTGACATGTCGTGCACTGACTCACGATGTACTCTATATCTTTATCAAGACCTGGCCACCATAAATAACTGCGTGCAAAATTCTTGGTCAAGCACATTCCCAGGTGCTGGTCATGGAGGTCTCCTAATAATTTGGACCTGAATTTATTTGGTGTAATTACTCTTGCACCCCACATGATACAATCTTTATCGACTGATAATTCATTCCTATGAATGAAGAATGTGTATCATTGTCTGTTACCTGGTTTGGCCATCCATTTGCAATATACTCATACACCTTTGACATCACTGGCTCACGTTTGGTTGCTCTACTAATCTCTTCAGCTGTGACTGACAGTTCATCAATGTATGAAAAATAAAACACTTCTTCCCTATCGGGTGTAACTTGTGATGGGGAAGGCAATCTAGACATTGCATCAGCATTACTGTGATCAGCTGATCGTCTATATTCAATATCATAGGTATATGCTGACAAAATCAAAGCCCATCTCTGCATTCGGGCTGCAGCTAATGTTGGAACTGGGGACTTTAGATGAAGGATTGCTGTTAGGGGCTTATGGTCCGTAACGATGGTAAACTTACGACCATACAAGTATTTGTGAAACTTCTTGACCCCAAAAATTAATGCCAAAGCTTCCCTTTCAATTTGCGCATAATTACTCTCACTGGCACTGAGAGTGCGTGAAGCAAAAGCAATTGGTCTCTCCTCCCCACCACTTAATACATGAGAGATTACTGCCCCAACTCAATATGGAGAGGCATCACATGCTAGCTTAATCACCTTAGATATGTCATAATGAACTAACATGGTGCTCTCTACCAATTTGGTTTTACACTTCTTGAATGCTGTATCGCATTCTTTTGATCACCTCCAATGGACCTGTTTTTTCAAAAGTTCATTCAGTGGATGTAATACTGTAGCCAAATTTGGTAGGAACTTCCCATAATAGTTCAAAAGACCCAAGAATGAACGAAGTTCAGTGACATTCCTGGGAGCGGGTGCATTTCTAATTGCATCCAATTTTTCCATAGTTGGATGTAAACCATCTTTGTCTACTCTGTACCCTAAGTACTCCACTGAGTTTTTAAATAACTCACACTTACGAGCAGACACTCGTACTCTGTGCTTCTCTAGCCGTTTGAGGACTTCATTCATTATGTTATTATAAATTTGCCTATTCGGTGCTGAAATTAGTATGTCATCCAAATAGCATACTACCCCTTCAATACCTTGCAAAATCTGGTTCATCACCCCTTGGAATATGGCAGGGGCAGAAGACACTCCAAACGGTAGCCTATTAAATTAATATAGATCTAGATGAGTATTTATAGCCAAACATGACTTGGACTCCTCATCTAGTTCAAGCTGTAAGTAGGCATTCGTAAGATCCAGTTTTGAGAAGATCTGACCATCTGTCAGTGTTGTGAACAAATCTTCTATATTCAGCAATATATTGGGGACATTACCCTCTAGAACCTTGTTTACGGTTACTTTATAATCACCATACAATCTTACCTTACCATCGGACTTAGGTACAACAACAATAGGTGTAGCCCAATTATATCGATCTATCTTACATATAATGTTCTCAGTCTCTACTCTTTTGAGTTCTTGCTCAACTTTCTCCTTGAGTGCATATAGTACGGAACGTGGCTTAAGTAAACCGATCTAGCGTCCTTCTGTACCCTGACACTCACCTTGAAGCCTTGGATCGGACTGCCCGTTTCGCAGAACACTTTCGGATACTGCTTGATAACCTCATCCGTTGATGAAAATCTCGCTTCCACACAGAAAATATTACTCCAATCAAGCTTCAGTGACCTCAACCAATTTCTTCCTCGTAAGGCAGGCTTGTCTCCTTTCACTACTATTAGAGGCAAGTTCTGAACTTGATCTATATATTTCACCGGTACGGTGATACGAGCTGCCACAGGAATTTTCTCTCCCGAGTAGCCTCGCAACTCTATCTTGGATTTCTCCAGTTGGAAATCACGCAATTTGTCGCGGTACAGTGACTCTGGTACTGCACTCACGGATGCAACCATTTCAATTTCCATTGGTATCTTGAATCCCGCAACATCTATGTGGATTTTGATGCTTTCCGAATCGCTGTCCGTTAACCTCGTGCTCCTGATGATGTGTAACTCTAACATCTCCTCATCCTGTTGTTGTTCCTCCATGCTATGTAGTCTCTTAGGATTTCTACTCATAGCTTTGAACGCTGGACTCATAGCTTTAAAAGCTGGTTTACCCTTCAGTCGGCATGCCTTCGCAAGATGCCCAGTCTTCCTGCAGAAGAAACACTCTGCGTTCAAGTATGGACAACTTTTAGCAATGTGTTGTCCCAGGCACCTATAGCATGACTTCGACGCTCTGTTAGAATTTCCAGTTTCTGAGACTTTCAGCCATGCCCATCTTTTACTTTGAACCTGCAGGTGATTTACCTCGGTTGACTGATGACCGTAATTATTATTTAATTCTCAGGAATATTGTTCGGCCATGCCCATCGACCTCGCTGTCTGACAAGCAATCTCAAAAGTCAAGTCATCCATCATCAATAACTTCCTTCTGATCACATCATTTTTCACCCCACAAACAAAACGATCCCGTAATGCTCGGTTTTGAAAGTTTCCAAAATTATAGTGCATCGATAGCTTTTTTAATACGATGTAATCACTGATACTACCATCAGTCTTTTGATTCCGAATCCCGAAACTATAGCTTTCAGCAATTTCTAACGGTTTGGGGTTATAGTGCTGCTCCAGCTTCGATAAAATCTCTTTAAGCGTTGTGTCCTTTGGCTCATCAGGCACAAGCAGATTTACAAGAGTGTCATATAATGCCGGACCTGCCTCTGATAAGAAGATCGCTTTCTTACGTTCCAACACAGCCCGGTTCTGGTCTGCATTGTCTGGAACTTCGATTATTTTATTTGCAGTGAAATACATTTCTAGCCGATCCACAAACGCTTTAAAACATTCCCGATCGTGTCTATATTCACCCAAATATCGAAATACACCTGCCTTTTTAATATCTAGCTGTTGACACCGAATGCTGTATTTTACCTAGGATTTTGTAGCTTTTTTCCAAAGACAGAAACTTCCAAAGTCTTTCTGTCGACGGGCTGAATCCTTCACCAACAAAATTTTACCTTTAAATCAAGCGAAAATTCCCATCTTCTGTCGCCAAATGTGATATATTCACAGAGCACAGCACGCACAACTTCCTAACATGGTAGGCAGCTCTCTCGGAAGTCTCTGGAAATCTGCCGTTTCTGTTTATTATTAACCCTGCACTTGCAGTACACAATACGTCCACATCCATAGTGTGGAGCTACAATCATTACAAGCTTACAGAATTACACTCTCTCTCTCTCTGCCCCGGTCTCTCTCTCTCTCTCTCTCTCTCTGCCCCAGTCTCCCGCTCTTTCTCTCGCTCTCTCTCTATCCCAGTCTCCCCCTCTCGCTCTCTCTCTCTCTCTCTGCCCCAGTCTCTCTCTCTCTCTGCCCCAGTCTCTCTCTCTCTCTCTCTCTCCCACAGTCTCTCTCTCTCTCTCTGCCCCAGTCTCTCTCTCTCTCTCTCTCGCTCTCTCTCTCTCTGCGCCAGTCTCTCTCTCGCTCTCTCTCTCTCTGCGCCAGTCTCTCTCTCTCTCTCTCTCTCTCTGCTCCAGCCTCTCTCTGTCTCTATCCCCAGCCTCTCTCTCTCTCTGCGCCAATCTCCCTCTCTCTCTCTCTCACTCTCTTTGCCCCAGTCTCTCTCTCTATCTCTCTATGCCCCAGCCTCTCACTCTCTCTGCCCGTCTCCCTCTCTCTCTTGCTCTCTCTCTCTCTCTCTGCCCCAGTCTCTCTCTCTCTCTCTCTCTATGCCCCAGTCACCCTCACTCTCTCTCTCTGCTCCAATACCTCTCTCTCGCTCTCTCTCTGCCCCAGTCTCTCTCTCTCTCTCTCTCGCTCTGCCCCAGTCTCCCGCTCGCTCTCTCTTCCCCAATCTCTCTCTCTCTCTCTCTCTGCCCCAGTTTCCTGCTCGCTCTCTCTCTGCCCCAGTCTCCTTCCCCCTCTCTCTCTCTCTGCTCCAGTCTCTCTCGCTTTCTCTCTCTCTCTCTCTCTCTCTCTCTCTCGCTGCCCCAGTCTCTCTCTCTCTCGGTGCCCCAGCCTCTCTCTCTCTCTGCCCCAGTTCCCGCTCTCTTTCTGCGCCAGTCTCTCTCTCTCTTCCCCAGTCTCCTGCTCGCTCTCTCTCTCTGCCCCAGTCTCTCTCTCTCTCTCTCTCTCTCTCTGCCCCAGTTCCCGCTCTCTTTCTGCGCCAGTCTATCTCTCTCTCTGCCCCAGTCTCCTGCTCACTCTCTCTCTCTGCCCCAGTCTCTCTCTCTCTCTCTCTGCCCCAGTCTCCTGCTCGCTCTCTCTCTCTGCCCCAGTCTCTCTCTCTCTCTCTCTCTCTGCCACAGTCTCTCTCTCTCTCTCTCTGCCCCAGTCTCCTGCTCGCTCTCTCTCTCTGCCCCAGTCTCTCTCTCTCTCTCTCTCTCTCTGCCCCAGTCTCTCTCTCTCTCTGCCCCAGTCTCTCGCTTTCTCTCTCGCTCTCTCTCTGCCCCAGTCTCCCCCTCTCGCTTTCTCGCTCTCTCTCTCTCTGCCCCAGTCTCTCTCTCCCTCTCTCTCTGTGCGCCAGTCTCTCTCTCTCTCTTTCTCTCTCTCTGTCCCAGTCTTTCTCACTCTCTCTGCCCCAGTCTCTCTCTCTCTCTCTGCCACAGACTCTCTCTCTGCCCCAGTCTCTCTCTCGCTCTCTCTCTCTCTGCGCCAGTCTCTCTCTCTCTCTCTCTCTCTCTGCTCCAGCCTCTCTCTGTCTCTATCCCCAGCCTCTCTCTCTCTCTGCGCCAATCTCCCTCTCTCTCTCTCTCACTCTCTTTGCCCCAGTCTCTCTCTCTATCTCTCTATGCCCCAGCCTCTCACTCTCTCTGCCCGTCTCCCTCTCTCTCTTGCTCTCTCTCTCTCTCTCTGCCCCAGTCTCTCTCTCTCTCTCTCTCTATGCCCCAGTCACCCTCACTCTCTCTCTCTGCTCCAATACCTCTCTCTCGCTCTCTCTCTGCCCCAGTCTCTCTCTCTCTCTCTCTCTCTCTGCGCCAGTCTCTCTCTCTCTCTCTCTCTCTCTGCTCCAGCCTCTCTCTGTCTCTATCCCCAGCCTCTCTCTCTCTCTGCGCCAATCTCCCTCTCTCTCTCTCTCACTCTCTTTGCCCCAGTCTCTCTCTCTATCTCTCTATGCCCCAGCCTCTCACTCTCTCTGCCCGTCTCCCTCTCTCTCTTGCTCTCTCTCTCTCTCTCTGCCCCAGTCTCTCTCTCTCTCTCTCTCTATGCCCCAGTCACCCTCACTCTCTCTCTCTGCTCCAATACCTCTCTCTCGCTCTCTCTCTGCCCCAGTCTCTCTCTCTCTCTCTCTCTCTCTCTGCCCCAGTCTCCCGCTCGCTCTCTCTTCCCCAATCTCTCTCTCTCTGCCCCAGTTTCCTGCTCGCTCTCTCTCTGCCCCAGTCTCCTTCCCCCTCTCTCTCTCTCTGCTCCAGTCTCTCTCGCTTTCTCTCTCTCTCTCTCTCTCTCTCTCTCTCGCTGCCCCAGTCTCTCTCTCTCTCGGTGCCCCAGCCTCTCTCTCTCTCTGCCCCAGTTCCCGCTCTCTTTCTGCGCCAGTCTCTCTCTCTCTTCCCCAGTCTCCTGCTCGCTCTCTCTCTCTGCCCCAGTCTCTCTCTCTCTCTCTCTCTCTGCCCCAGTTCCCGCTCTCTTTCTGCGCCAGTCTATCTCTCTCTCTGCCCCAGTCTCCTGCTCACTCTCTCTCTCTGCCCCAGTCTCTCTCTCTCTCTCTCTGCCCCAGTCTCCTGCTCGCTCTCTCTCTCTGCCCCAGTCTCTCTCTCTCTCTCTCTCTCTGCCACAGTCTCTCTCTCTCTCTCTCTGCCCCAGTCTCCTGCTCGCTCTCTCTCTCTGCCCCAGTCTCTCTCTCTCTCTCTCTCTCTCTGCCCCAGTCTCTCTCTCTCTCTGCCCCAGTCTCTCGCTTTCTCTCTCGCTCTCTCTCTGCCCCAGTCTCCCCCTCTCGCTTTCTCGCTCTCTCTCTCTCTGCCCCAGTCTCTCTCTCCCTCTCTCTCTGTGCGCCAGTCTCTCTCTCTCTCTTTCTCTCTCTCTGTCCCAGTCTTTCTCACTCTCTCTGCCCCAGTCTCTCTCTCTCTCTCTGCCACAGACTCTCTCTCTGCCCCAGTCTCTCTCACTCCCTCTCTCGCTCTCTCTCTCTCTGTCCCAGTCTCTTTCTCTCTGTTCCATTCTCTCTCTCTCTGCTCCCGTTGTCATGTATTCAACTGTCATCGTAACCCATGTATAAACTGACCTAAGTTGCACACCGTGAGAACACTGACCACTAGGTGGTGAACTTGTGGGAGACACTCCTAACCTGGACTTTCAGGTATAAAAGGGGAAGCTTCACCCACCTTCATCACTTCAGTGCTGGCTAATAAAGGTTACTGGTCACAGAGTGACCTTTTCTCAAGTATGGGCCTCGTGTGCATTTATACTGTATAGTAAGGACATATCATTGGCGACGAGAAACTGAGATTTAAACCACGCGAGCATGGCCCTAGCAGCACAGATGAGAGGTACTGTGTTGGTGGTGATTGCGACGATTTTATTGAGAGACTACAGCAAAGTTTCGTCACTAAGGAATGGCTGGGACAGGATTCGGCCGACAAACGCAGGGCTCATCTCCTGACGGTTTGTGGATTCAGGATGTACTCTCTGATGAAGGACCTTCCAGCGCCAGAGAAGCCAGTGGACAAGACGTTCGAAGAGCTCAGTAAGTTGATCGGGGAACACCTTAAACCGACGAGCAGCATGCACATGGCGAGACACTGGTTTTACACGCACCGGCGGCGAGAAGGGCAAAGCGTTCCAGACTTCGGGCAGACCTCCGGCGACTGGCGAGCCTATGTAAGTTCACAGATACATGCAGAGCGGAGATGCTGCGAGATTTTTTATTGAGGGTATTGGGCACGCTGGGGTTTTCAGGAAACTGATTGAGACCAAAGACTTGACCCTGGAAATGGCGGCTTTGATGGCCCAGACATTTATCTCAGGAGAGGAAGAGACCAGAATGATGTTTGACAAAAATCTTGGTTTAAATGCAGCAAATGGACAGGGAGTCAGCATTGTTAACGCGGCACACAGTTCTCCAGGCAGACAGGGGCAATCAGACATGCCCGAGCATGTAGTCGAACCCAAAGGGGGAATTCAACAGAGACAATGGCTAGCTGAACGCCGATTCATGCCATCACAAGGGACAATGCGGCCAGTAATGGGGCCATCAACATCTGTCAATGGTGCGCTTAAGGACAGTTACAGAGACAGTCAGAGATGATCGACTGGGAATGGACCTTTTGTTTCCAACAACGGCTCATGTTGGAGGTGTGGAGGCAAACACACAGCCAGAACTTGCAGGTATCAGAATATAGAAACATAGAAACATAGAAAATAGGTGCAGGAGCAGGCCATTCAGCCCTTCTAGCCTGCACCGCCATTCAATGAGTTCATGGCTGAACATGAAACTTCAGTACCCCCTTCCTGCTTTCTCGCCATAACCCTTGATCCCCCGAGTAGTAAGGACTTCATCTAACTCCCTTTTGAATATATTTAGTGAATTGGCCTCAACTACTTTCTGTGGTAGAGAATTCCACAGGTTCACCACTCTCTGGGTGAAGAAGTTTCTCCTCATCTCGGTCCTAAATGGCTTACCCCTTATCCTCAGACTGTGACCCCTGGTTCTGGACTTCCCCAACATTGGGAACATTCTTTCTGCATCTAACCTGTCTAAACCCGTCAGAATTTTAAACGTTTCTATGAGGTCCCCTCTCATTCTTCTGAACTCCAGTGAATACAAGCCCAATTGATCCAATCTTTCTTGATAGGTCAGTCCCGCCATCCCGGGAATCAGTCTGGTGAACCTTCGCTGCACTCCCTCAATAGCAAGAATGTCCTTCCTCAAGTTAGGAGACCAAAACTGTACACAATACTCCAGGTGTGGCCTCACCAAGGCCCTGTACAACTGTAGCAACACCTCCCTGCCCCTGTATTCAAATCCCCTCGTTATGAAGGCCAACATGCCATTTGCTTTCTTAACCGCCTGCTGTACCTGCATGCCAACCTTCAATGACTGCAGAAACTGCAGCGTCAGCGGTCACTTGGCGCGTATGTGCAGGAAACCTGCAGCCAGGTTGATGTACAAAGAGGACGGGCCCGATGAAAGCCCTATGAGGCCAAATGGACACTGGGGGAAATTGCTGGAAGTTGAAGTTCAGCGAGTTCATGTGGAGCACATATACAGTTCATACACCAGGACGCCACCGATAATGATGGAAGTGCTCCTCAATGGCATCCTGGTATCAATAGAGCTAGACAAGGGGGCCAGCCAGTCCCTGATGAGTATCAAACAGTTCGACAAGTTGTGGGTGTCCAAGGTCAGGAGGCCAAAATTATTGCCGATTGACTCACAGCTACGGACATATACAAAGGAGATCATTCCGGTGCTAGGCATCGCCACGGTAATCGTGACCCACAAAGATTCGGAGAACAGGTTGCCACTCTGGATTGTCCCGGGGGATGGTCCCGCACTGCTGGGGAGGAGTTGGCTTGCTGTCATGAACTGGAAATGGGGCGATGTCAATGCGATTTCTTGTGTGGAGCGAATATCATACTCACAGGTCCTGGATAAATTGACTCACTATTTCAACCCGGCATTGGCACTTTCATGGGGGCCAAGGTAATGATTCACATAAACCCGGACGCCAGGCCAATACACCACAAGGCCAGAGCAGTGCCATACGTGATGCGGGAAAAGATAGAAGGCGAATTGGACCGCCTGCTGAGGGAAGGCATCATCTCGCCAGTCGAATTCAGTGACTGTGCGAGCCCGATTGTGCCGGTGCTCAAGGTGAATGGGTCGGTCAGGATATGTGGCGATTACAAGGCCACCATCAATCGGGTGTCACTCCAAGACCAGTATCCGCTACCGAGAGTGGAGGACCTCTTTGCGACGCTATCCGGTGGCAAACCTTTTTCAAAATTGGACCTGACCTCAGCTTACATGACCCAGGAGCTGGCGAGTGAGTCGAAGAAGCTGACCACCATCACGACACACAAGGGGTTGTTTGAATACAACAGATGTCCGTTCGGGATTCGCTCGGCCGCCGCGATCTTTCAACGAAATATGGAAAGCCTCCTCAAGTCGATTCCAAGGACGGTGGTTTTTCAAGATGACATCCTCATTACGGGTTGCGATACTGAAGAACACCTCCGCAACCTGGAGGAGGTGCTACGCAGACTGGACCGGGTAGGTCTGCGACTGAAAAAGGCGAAGTGCATCTTCCTAGCTCCAGAGGTAGAATTCCTGGGGATGAGGGTAGCAGCAGACGGGATCAGACCTGCTGCGTCTAAAACGGAAGCGATCCAGAGAGCACCCAGACCCCGTAACACAACGGAGCTGCGTTCGTTCCTGGGGCTCCTGAACTATTTTGGTGACTTTCTTCCCAAATTGAGCACGTTGTTAGAGCCGCTACACGTGCTCCTACGCAAAGGTCATGAATGGGTCGGGGGGGTCAGCCAGGAAAGGGCTTTTAATAGAGCACGCAATTTGTTGTGCTCCAACAATCTGTTAATGCTATATGACCCATGTAAGAAAATAGTTTTAACGTGCGATGCATCGTCCTATGGGGTCGGGTGTGTGTTGCAGCATGTCAATGCCAATGGTCAGTTACAGCCGGTAGCTTATGCCACCAGAAGTCTGTCCCAGGCAGAAAGGGGCTACGAGATGGTAGAAAAGGAAGCGCTTGCAGGTGTATATGCAGTAAAAAAAATGCACCCCCAGTACCTGTTTGCAGGAAATTTGAGCTGGAGACAGATCACAAATCCCTAATGTCCCTTTTGGCCGACAACAAGGCCATGAATGCTAATGCGTCAGCCCGCATACAGAGGTGGGCACTCGCGTTAGCCGCCTATGACTATACAATTCGGCACAGACCGGGCACTGAAAACTGCGCCGATGCACTCAGCAGGCTACCACTAGCCACCACCGAAGGGGCAACCGATCATGCTGCTGAGATGGTCATGGCTGTTGAAGCTTTCGAAAGCCCATCAGATCAAAGTCTGGACAAATAGAGACCTGCTACTGTCTTTGGTCAAGAAATGGGGACTGGGCAGCCACGTTCAGTGCAAGCACTGAGGAATTTAAACCATTTCACAGGTGCAAGGATGAACTCTCGATTCAGGCCGATTGCCTACTGTGGGGAAACCGAGTAATCATGCCCCAGATGGGCAGAGAGGTGTTCATCAGAGAACTCCACAATGAGCACCCGGGCATTGTCATGATGAAGGCAATTGCCAGGTGACACGTTTGGTAGCCAGGGATAAATGCAGACCTGGCACTTTGTGTTCGCAGGTGCAACATGTGTGCCCAGCTGGGCAATGCACCCAGGGAAGCCCCCTTAGCCCCTGGTCCTGGCCCGCCAAACCATGGTCACGCATCCATGTGGACTATGCAGGTCCTTTCATGGGAAAAATGTTTTTGGTTGTATTAGACGCCTACTCCAAATGGATCGAGTGTGACATTCTTAATTCAAGCACATCCTCTGCCACGGTAGAAAGTCTACGGGCAATGTTCGCCGCCCATGGTCTACCTGACGTCTTGGTCAGCGACAATGGCCTATGCTTTACAAGCAATGTATTCCAGGACTTCATGGCAGGCAATGGAATTAACCATGTCAGAACGGCACCGTTCAAGCCGGCCTCAAACGGTCAGGCGGAACGAGCATTGCAGATAATCAAACAGGGGGTGCTCAGAATCCAAGGGGGTTCCCTACAAAGCCGCTTATCACGCCTCCTGTTGGCCAATAGATCCCGACCACACTCGCTCACAGGGATTCCACCCGCAGAACTGCTAATGAAAAGGACGCTCAAAACCAGGTTATCCCTCATACACCTCACCATGAAAGAAATTGTTGAGAGCAGGCGCCGGTCACAATGTGACTACCATGACGGGAATGCGAGGGCACGATGTATTGATGTCAATGACCCTGTCTTTGTCCTCAACTATGCTGCAGGGCCCAAATGGCTCGCAGGCACTGTGGTTGCCAAAAAGGGAAATAGGATTCTGGTAGTTAAACTTACCAATGGACAAATCTGCCGCAAACACGTGGATCAAACAAAAAGGAGGTTCAGCAACCCCATAGAAGAAGCAGAGGAAGAACACGATGTGGAGTTCACTCCACCACAGGTGACCGAATACCGGAACCAAAGGGAGGAGAGCCCAGTCACTGTGGGCAGTCCGGACAGGCCTGAGGCACCGCAAACAGCAGATACTCAGGCCAGCGTCCAACAACCGGAGCCCCAACTCAGGGGAGCTTAAACCACGAGAGAGACACAACCTGTGATCACAATAAGACTCTCTCTCTTTTTCTCTGCCCCAGTCACTTTCTCTCTGCCCCAGTCTCCCTCTCTCTCTCTCTCTCTCCCGCTCTCTCTCTCTCCCTCTGCCCCAGTCTCTCTCTCTCTCTCTCTCTCTCTCCCCCTCTCTGCCCCAGTCTCCTGCTCGCTCTCTTTCTCTGCCCCAGTCTCTCTCTCTCTCTCTCTGCTCCAGTCTCTCTCTCTGCCCCAGTCTCTCTCTCTTTTTCTACCACAGTCTCTCTTTTTTTCTGCCCCAGCCTCTCTCTCTCTCTCTCTTTGCCCCAGTCTCCTGCTCTCTCACTCTCTCTGCCCCAGTCTCTCACTCTCTCTCTCTCTCTGCTCCAGTCTCTCTCTCTGTCTCTGTGCCCCAGCTTCTCTCTCTCTGCCCCAGTCTCTCACTCTCTCTCTCTCTCTGCTCCAGTCTCTCTCTCTGTCTCTGTGCCCCAGCTTCTCTCTCTCTGCCCCAGTCTCCCTCTCTCTCTCTCTCTCTTTCTCTGCCCCAGTCTCCCTCTCTCTCTCTCTCTCTCTCCCGCTCTCTCTCTCCCTCTGCCCCAGTCTCTCTCTCTCTCTCTCTCTCTCTCCCCCTCTCTGCCCCAGTCTCCTGCTCGCTCTCTTTCTCTGCCCCAGTCTCTCTCTCTCTCTCTCTCTCTCAGCCCCAGTCCCCTGCTCGCTCTCTCTCGCTCTCCCTCTGCCCCAGTCTACCCCTCTCTCTCTCTCTGCCCCAGTCTCTCTCTCTCTCTCACTCTGCCCCTGTCTCTCTCTTTCTCTCTCTCTCGGTGCCCCAGCCTCTCTCTCCCTCTCTCTCTCTGCCCCAGTCTCTCTCTCTCTCTCACTCTGTCCCTGTCTCTCTCTCTCGCTCTCTCTTGGTGCCCCAGCCTCTCTCTCTCTCTCTCTCTCTGCCCCAGTTCCCGCTCTCTCTCTGCGCAGACTCCCTCTCTCTCTCTGCCCCAGTTTCCCGCTCGCTCTCTCTCTCTGCCCCAGTCTCTCTCTGTCTCTGCCTCAGTCTCTCTCTCTCTGCCACAATCTCCCACTCTCTATCTCTCTGCCCCAGTCCTACTTTCTCTCTCTCTCTGCCCCAGTCTCCCGCTCTCTCTCTCACTCCCTCTCTGGCCCAGCCTCCCCCTCTCTCTCTCTCCCTCTCTCTGCCCCAGTCTCTCTCTCTCTCTCCCTCTGCCCCAGTCTCTTGCTCTCTCTTGCTCTCTCCCCAGTCTCTCTCTCTCTCTGCCACAGTCTCTCTCTCTCTCTCTCTCTCTCTGCCCCAGCGTCTCTCTCTCTCTGCCCCAGTCTCTCTCTCTCTGCCCTAGTCTCTCTCTCTGTGCCCCAGTCTCTCTCTCTCTCTCTCTCTCTCTTTCTCTGCCCCAGTCTCTTTCTTTCTGCTCCAGTCTCTCTCTCTCTCTCGATCTGTCCCAGCCTCTCTCTCTCTCTGCTCCTGTCTCTCTCTCCCTCTGCCCCAGTCTCTCTCTCTCTCTCTCTCTCTGCTCCAGTCTCTCTCTCTCTCTCTCTCTCTCTGCCCCAGTCTTCCCCCTCCCCCTCTCTCTCTCTCTCTCTATCTCTGCCACAGTCTCTCTCTCTCTCTTTGCCTCAGTCTCTCTCTCTCTCTGCCTCAGTCTCCCCCTCTCTATCTCTCTGCCCCAGTCCCCCTTTCTCTCTCTCTCTGCCCCAGTCTCTCGCTCTCTCTCTCACTCCCTCTCTGGCCCAGCCTCCCCCTCTCCCTCTCTCTCTCTGCCCCAGTCTCTCTCTCTCTCTCTCTCTCTCTCTCTGCCCTAGTCTCTTTCTCTCTCTCTCTGTGCCCCAGTCTCTCTCTCTCTCTCTCTCTGTGCCCAGTCTCTCTCGTTCTCTCTCTCTTTTTCTCTGCCCCAGTCACTTTCTCTCTGCCCCAGTCTCCCCCCTCCCCCCCTCTCTCTCTCTCTCTCTCTCTGCTCCAGTCTCTCTCTATCTCTGCCACAGTCTCTCTCTCTCTCTCTCTCTGTCCCAGTCTCTCTCTCTCTCTCTCTGCTCCAGTCTCTCTCTCTCTCTTTGCCTCAGTCTCTCTCTCTCTGCCTCAGTCTCCCCCTCTCTATCTCTCTGCCCCAGTCCCCCTTTCTCTCTCTCTCTGCCCCAGTCTCTCGCTCTCTCTCTCACTCCCTCTCTGCCCCAGTCTCTTTCTCTCTCTCTCTCGCTCTCTCCCCAGTCTCTCTCTCTCTCTCTCTCTCTCTCTGCCACAGTCTCTCTCTCTCTCTCTCTCTCTCTGTGCCCCAGTCTCTCTCGCTCTCTCTCTCTCTTTCTCTGCCCCAGTCTCTTTCTCTCTGCTCCAGTCTCTCTCTTTCTCGATCTGCCCCAGCCTCTCTCTCTCTGCCCCAGTCTCCCTCTCTCTCTCTCTCTGCCACAGTCTCTCTCTCTGCCACAGTCTCTTTCTCTCTCTGCCCCAGTCTCTCTCCCTCTCTCTGCCCCAGTCTCTCTCTCTCTCTCTCTGCCCCAGTCTCTCTCTCTCTGCCCCAGTCTCCCGCTCTCTCTCTCTCTCTCTCTCTCTGCCCCAGTCTCTCTCTCTCCCTGCTCCATTCTCTCTCTTTCTCTCTATGACTGCCCCAGTCTCCCGCTCTCTCTCTCTCTCTGTGCCCCAGTCTCTCTCTCTCCCTGCTCCAGTCTCTCTCTTTCTCTCTCTCTTTGCCCCAGTCTCCCGCTCTCTCTCTCTCTCTGCTCCAGTCTCTCTCTCTCTCTGCTCCAGTCTCTCTCTCTCTCTGCTCCAATCTCTCTCTCTGTCTCTGTCTCTGCCCCAGTCTCGCTCTCTCTCTCTCTCTCTCTTCCCCAGTCTCTCTCTCTTTCTCTCTGCTCCAGTCTATCTCTTTCTCTCTGCTCCAGTCTCTCTCTCTCTTGGTTCTCCAGCTTCTCTCTCTCTATCTCTCTTTGCCCCAATCTCCTGCTCTCTCTCTGTCTCTCTACCCCAGTCTCTCTCTCTCTGCTCCAGTCTCCCTCTCTCTCTGCCCCAGTCTCTCTCTCTCGCTCTCTCTCTCTGCCACAGTCTCTCTCTCTCTGCCCCAGTCTCTCTCTCTCTCTCTCTGCCCCAGTCTCTCTCTCTCCCTGCTCCATTCTCTCTCTTTCTCTCTATGACTGCCCCAGTCTCCCGCTCTCTCTCTCTCTCTCTGCTCCAGTCTCTCTCTCTCTCTCTGCTCCAGTCTCTCTCTCTCTCTGCTCCAATCTCTCTCTCTGTCTCTCTCTCTGCCCCAGTCTCGCTCTCTCCCTCGCTCTGCCCCAGTCTCTCTCTCTCTCTCTCTGCCCCAGTCTCTCTCTCTCTGCTCCTGTCTCTCTCTGTCTCTGTGTCCCAGCCTCTCTCTCTCTCTGCCCCAGTCTCCCGCTCTCTCTCTCTCTCTCTCGCTCTCTGTCATGAATGTAACCACAATGTAACACCACTGTATTACTGTATACACTCAACCTAGATGCACACCTTGACCACAAGGGGTGAACTTGTGGGAGACACTCCTTACCTGATCACACACTTATAAAAAGGGAGGTCCCACTCAGGCTCAGGTTCTTTGGAGTCCTGTGAATAAAGAGTTGAGGTCACAGAGTGACCTTGACCCCAGAATGTGGCTCGTGTGGTTTCATGCTGTCGTGTAAGGACTTTACATTGGCAACGAGAAACGGGAATTCATGGCCCATGAGAATGGCCACTGGTAGCACAGAGGAACGGTACTGTATTGGGGAAGACTGGGACGATTTTGTCGAGAGACTTCAGCAAAGCTTCGTTACGAAAGGATGGCTGGGGGATGCAGCGGCCGACAAGTGAAGGGCTCATCTCTTGACCAGCTGCGGACCAAAGACGTACGTGCTCATGAAGCGCTTACTATCACCCGGAAAGCCGGCAGACAAAACCTTTGAAGAACTTCGCAAATTGATCGGGGTGCACCTCAAACCGGCAAGTTGCATACATATGGCCCGACACAGATTCTACACCCAATGACAACGTGAAGGACAGAGCATACCGGACTTCGTAGCGGACCTCCGGCGTTTGGCCAGCCTCTGTAAGTTCACAGATGCCTGCTAAGGGACTTCTTTATCAAAGGCATCGGTCATGCGGGAATTTTCTGCAAATTAATTGAGACCAAGGATTTGACCTTGGAAGCGGCGGCGTTGATGGCTCAAACTTTCATGACGGTGGAGGAAGAGACGGAAATAATATACGCGCGCAATCCAGCTTCTAACGTGGCGATGGATCAGGGAGTTAACATCATCAATGCGACTCAGAGCCCCGCAGGCAGGCAGGAGCAGTCCGACACTCCCCAGGCAGCAATAGACCCCAGAGTAGAACTTCAACAGAGACAATGGCAGGCTGAACGGACATTCACGCCATCACAGTGGACAATGCGGCCCGGGATGGGGTGATTGACACCCACCAGTAGAGTACTTAAGAGCAGTCAAAGGGACAGTCAGCGTGGAATGCCTGGCCATAGTCCCTTTGTTCCCAACAATGGAAACTTTAACTCATGCTGGAGGTGTGGGGGAAAACACTCAGCTAGATCTTGCAGATTTCAGCAGCTTGTCTGCAGGAACTGCAATCTCAGTGGTCACTTAGCTCGAATGTGCAGGAAGTCTGCAACCAGACTAATATATGAGGCGGATGGACGTTATATTAGGGTTCTTTGAGGCAGGATGACTTTTGGGGCAAATCGATGAACGCCGAGGTTCAGCGGGTCCATGTGGTGAATATTCACAGTTCATACACCAGAATGCCACCAATGAGGGTTTTATTAAACGGTATCCCTGTACGCATGGAGCTGGACACTGGGGCCAGCCAGTCACTCATGGGCGTTCAGCAATTTGAGAAGCTATGTGCACTTAAAGCCAGTAGACACAAATTAGCACGTATTGAGACACAATTATGGACTTACACTAAAGAAATCATTCCAGTGCTAGGCAGTGCAATGTTGGCTGTCACGCACAATGGGTTAGTGAATCGTCTGCTGCTCTGGATTGTCCCGGGCAATGGTCCCGCACTGTTGGGGAGGAGCTGGTTAGCCGAGATGAACTGGAAATGGGGGGATGTTCACCCAATGTCATCTGTGGAGCGAAGTTCATGCTCACAAGTTCTACAACAATTCGATTCACTATTCCATCCTGGATCCATCAGGCTTCATGACTGGGATGATGGGACTTGCCCAGTCGCTAAATTCCACAGGTGATATAATGCCTTCCCGCAGAAGCCTGTCTAGTTCGTGTTCAATCTTTTCCCTAATCACATAGGGTACAGCTCTGGCTGTGATGGACCGGTCTAGCATCCTGTGTGATGTAGATTTTGACTTTGGCCCCTTTGAAAGTGCCCACACCTGGCTGAAAGAGATGTTCAAATCGCTTTATAACTGTTGAGCAGGAGGACCATTCCTCTAATGACACGGCATGGACATCATCCCATTTCCAGTTTAGTTTTGCCAGCCAGCTTCTCCCCAGCAGTGCTGGGGGGTCACCGGGGACAATCCACAGGGGAAGTCGGTTCACTGTCCCTTTGTGTGTGACAGAGAGCATGGCGCTGCCCCTGCCGAGGACTGGTACGATTTCTTTGGTATAGGTCCTTAGTTTTGGTCTGTCTCTTTTATGCGGCCACTGTTGTTCAAATTATTGAGCGCCCATGAGAGATTGACTCGCTCCCGTATCCAGCTCCATGTTGACAGGTATCCCGTTGAGTAGGACCCTCATCATTATAGGAGGCGTCCTGTTGTAGGAGCAGCGGCCATTGATCGTGTTGACCCGCCGTACATCGGTGTCCCGGGTACTGTCCCCACCATCTTCTGGTCCGCTTTCCAACCCATCCGATTCGTATACCAGCCAAGCTGCCGTTTTTTTGCACATGCGGGCCAAATGCCCTGTATATTCACAGTTCCTGCAAACAGCCTGCTGAAATCGACATCCCCTTGACGAGTGCCCACCCCCACATCTCCAGCACAGACCTGTTCCATTGTTCAAAGAGTTCCCAAAGAATGAGCTGCGTCTGGCTGATCTCTCTTGAGCTTCTCTCAGTTTGTAGTTGATTGCTCGCATTGTGGGTTGATGAGGTGTGTACGGCTGTTCCTGTGGCCCTTGATGGCTTCTGCCTACTGTCGAGAGCCTGTTCTCCCGGTTTTGTCTGTGTGTGGGGGTAGCAGCTTGTTTAATGCTGTGAACGTCTTGTTCCGATATTTCGTTGTTGTCGTACCTACATTGTAAATCAACCTCGTTTCTTCTTCCCCTCCCAAGAATATCTGTGCAACCAGTGCTGCTGCCTCTAAGGTGAACTTTTGGAATATGCCTGCGTGGCCTATTCCTTCAATGAAAAAGTCTCTCAGTATTTCTCTCCTCAGTTCATCGGAGAACTCACATAAACTAGCCAAACTCCGAAGTTCTGCCACGAAGTCGGGTATGCTCTGGCCCACACAGCATCTGTAGTTGTAGAACCTGTGTCTGGCCATGTGTAGGCTGCTCGCTGGCTTCAGGTGGTCTCTTACCAGTGTGCTCAATTCTTCAAACGACTTGCTTGCTGGTTTCTCGGGTGCCAGCAGATCCTTCATTAAAGCGTATGCTTTCGAGCCACAGCTGGTCAAGAGATGGGCTCTTCTCTTGTCTGCCTTATCATCGCCTAACCGGTCTTTGGTTACAAAGCTTTGCTGGAGCCTTTCTATAAAGTCCTCCCAATTGTCTCCAGCATTCTACTTTTGATCTGATCCGTTGTTCGCCATTCTGTGGATTCCGTAACTCGTCGCCACTGTAAAGTCCTGTCCCCTCAGTACAGATTCACACGAGGCATGTAGTGAAGTCAAGGTCACTCTGGACCTGCACCTTTATTTCACAGCTCTGGAATGCTGCACTTGCCTGAGACCTGTCCTTATATACCTGTCTCTTGCAAGTGCACCCCTGGTGGTAAGGTATGCTGGTGGTTACAGGTCATATCTTATTACAGTCATGTATAGCGTGTTCGGACACAGTTATATATAATAATGTAAGATACATGACAGCCCCAGTCTCTCTCTCTCTCTTTGTCCCTCTGCCACAGTCTCTCTTTCTGGCCCAGTCTCTCTATCTCTCTCTCTCTTTCTCTCTCTCTCTCTCTCTGTCCAAGTCTCTCTCTCTCTCTCTGCTCCAGTTTCTCTCTTTCTCTCTCTCTCTGCCCCAGTCTCTCGTTGGCTCTCTCTCTCTGCCCCAGTCTCTCTCTCTCTCTCCCTGCCCCAGTCTCCCTCTCTCTGCCCCAGTACCCCATCTCTCTCTCTCTCTTCCCCAGTCTCCTGCTCTCTCTCTCGCTCTCTCTCTGCCCCAGTCTCCCACATCTCTCTGTCTCTGCCCTAGTCTCTCTCTCTCTCTCTCTCTCTTTCTCTCTGCCCCAGTCTCTCTCTCTCTCTCTCTGCCCCAGTCTCTCTTGCTCTCTCTCCCTCTCTCTATCCCAGTCTCTTTCTCTCTGCTCCAGTCTCTCTCTCTCTGCCCCAGTCTCTCTCTCTCTCTCTCTCTGCCCCAGTCCTCTCTGCTCCAGTCTCTCTCTCTCTCTGCTCCAGTCTCTCTCTCTCTCTCTCTGCCCCAGTCTCTGTCTCTCTGCTCCCACCTCCCCCTCTCTCTCACTCTCTCTGCCCCAGTTCCCCCCCTCTCTCTCTCTCTCTCTCTCTTTCTCTCACTCTCATCCCCAGTCTCTCTCTCTCTCTGCCCCAGTCTCTCTTTCTCTGCTCCAGTCTCCCCCTCTCCCTCTCTCTGCGCCAGTCCCCCCTCGCTCTCTCTCTCTCTCTTCCCCAGTCTCCTGCTCTCTCTCTCGCTCTCTTTCTGCCCCAGTCTCCCTCTCTCTCTCTCTCTCTATCTCTGCCCCAGTCTCTCTCTCTTTCTGCCCCAGCATCTCTCTATCTCTGCCCTAGTCTCTCTCTCTCTCTCTCTCTCTCTTTCTCTCTGCCCCAGTCTCTCTCTCTCTCTCTCTCTCTCTCTCTGCCCCAGTCTCTCTCACTCTCTCTCCCTCTCTCTATCCCAGTCTCTTTCTCTCTGCTCCAGTCTCTCTCTCTCTGCCCCAGTCTCTCTCTCTCTCTCTCTCTGCCCCAGTCTCTGTCTCTTTGACCCCACCTCCCCCTCTCTCTCGCTCTCTCTGCCCCAGTTCCCCCCCCCTCTCTCTGCTCCAGTCTCTCTCTCTCTTGGTTCTCCAGCTTCTCTCTCTCTATCTCTCTTTGCCCCAGTCTCCTGCTCTCTCTCTGTCTCTCTACCCCAGTCTCTCTCTCTCTGCTCCAGTCTCCCTCTCTCTCTGCCCCAGTCTCTCTCTCTCGCTCTCTCTCTCTGCCACAGTCTCTCTCTCTCTGCCCCAGTCTCTCTCTCTCTCTCTCTCTCTCTCTCTCTCTGCCCCAGTCTCTCTCTCCCCCTGCTCCATTCTCTCTCTTTCTCTCTATGACTGCCCCAGTCTCCCGCTCTCTCTCTCTCTCTCTGTGCCCCAGTCTCTCTCTCCCTGCTCCAGTCTCTCTCTTTCTCTCTCTCTTTGCCCCAGTCTCCCGCTCTCTCTCTCTCTCTGCTCCAGTCTCTCTCTCTCTCTGCTCCAGTCTCTCTCTCTCTCTGCTCCAATCTCTCTCTCTGTCTCTGTCTCTGCCCCAGTCTCGCTCTCTCTCTCTCTCTCTCTTCCCCAGTCTCTCTCTCTTTCTCTCTGCTCCAGTCTATCTCTTTCTCTCTGCTCCAGTCTCTCTCTCTCTTGGTTCTCCAGCTTCTCTCTCTCTATCTCTCTTTGCCCCAATCTCCTGCTCTCTCTCTGTCTCTCTACCCCAGTCTTTCTCTCTCTGCTCCAGTCTCCCTCTCTCTCTGCCCCAGTCTCTCTCTCTCGCTCTCTCTCTCTGCCACAGTCTCTCTCTCTCTGCCCCAGTCTCTCTCTCTCTCTCTCTCTGCCCCAGTCTCTCTCTCTCCCTGCTCCATTCTCTCTCTTTCTCTCTATGACTGCCCCAGTCTCCCGCTCTCTCTCTCTCTCTCTGCTCCAGTCTCTCTCTCTCTCTCTCTGCTCCAGTCTCTCTCTCTCTCTGCTCCAATCTCTCTCTCTGTCTCTCTCTCTGCCCCAGTCTCGCTCTCTCCCTCTCTCTGCCCCAGTCTCTCTCTCTTTCTCTCTGCTCCAGTCTATCTCTTTTTCTCTGCTCCAATATCTCTCTCTCTCAGCCCCAGTCTCTCTCTCTCTCTGTGCCCCAGTGCCTCTCTCTCTGTACGAGTCTCTCTCTCTCTTGCTATCTGCCCCAGTCTCTCTCTCTCTCTGCCCTAGTCTCTCTCTCTCTCTCTCTTTCTCTCTGCCCCACTCTCTCTCTCTCTCTCTGCCACAGCCTCTCTCTCTCTGCCCCAGTCTCTCTCTCTGTCCCAGTTTCTCTCTCTTGCTTTCTACCCCAGCCTCTCTCTCTCTCTCTCTCTGCCCCAGTCCTCTCTGCCCCAGTCTCTCTCTCTGTGCCCCAGTCTCTCTCTCTCTGTCCCAGTCTCTCTCTCTCTCTTGCTATCTGCCCCAGCCTCTCTCTCTCTCTGCCCCAGTCCTCTCTGCTCCAGTCTCTCTCTCTCTCTGCTCCAGTCTCACTCTCTCTGCCTCCGCCTCCCCCTCTCGCTCTCTCTGCCCCAGCTCCCCCCTCTCTCTCTCTCTCCCTCTCTGCCCCAGTCTCCTGCTCTCTCTCTGCGCCAGTCTTTCTCTCTCTGCCCCAGTCTCTCTCTGCCTCTGTCCCCCCAACATTTTGAAAACCTCCTCGTCCCATTTCTTTGACCTGTCCTTCAGGCACCCCTTCTGATCTCTCGCCCCCGCCCATCCCCAACCAGCTGAGCATCTGATTCTTCCTTCGGTCTATGCTATGATGATCTCCCAGACCTTACATTTTACAGTAAATGTGCCGTATAACTGCAAGTTACTGCAGCTGTCCCTTGTTCTACACTCAGGAAAGAAAAATATTGTTCCTCGACAATTGTAAACCCCCAATAAACCTAAACCCGAATGTTCAGTGTTTCAAAGTGCTGAAGTCAGTGGCTAACTGAGCATCAGAGACCAGAAATGACCCACGCCTGTGGTATTGCACCCTACCAAGAAGCAAGTACTTGTGGGGGGGGGGAGGGGGCGCGCAAATTTATTACCAGAAAAAATAAGAAGGAAAATAAATTGTGATGTTGTGGCATGTTTACCTAATTAGTAGCACAACAGCGACAAAGTTGGCCAAACCTTTCCAGACCGTACTTAATTGGTTTGAATCACACAATGTAACTCTGGTTAGAGGCCCAGATGTGAAACGCATTCTTCTCCATCTGTGTTTACTTCCCCCGAACACACTCCGACCCGCTGTGAAAGCAAACAGCTGCTGCCGAGGTGATGTCACTGCTTTGAAGTTAGTGCCGACCCGTGACTTCCCTTTCAGTGCGTGTGGCACATGACGGCAGGGCGGGGGGGGGGTGCCGATGAATCACCGAGGGCTGTGTCCGCTCTGCGTGCATCCAGAGGCAAGTGTTTTGTCACTCGGAGATGTGAGCTAGACCTTGGCCCACCGCCCCCTTGGGAAGCTGGCGAAACCTTTCAGTGATCTGAGCAGATTCTTGTGCTGGTTTCTTGCAGTTCGTGTCAGCCGTGGCTCAGTGGATGCAGCACTCTCTTGCCTCTGAGCCAGAAAGTTGTGGGTTCAAGTCACACTCATAAGAACATAAGAAATAGCAGCAGGAGTAGGCCATACGGCCCCTCGAGTCTGCACCGCCATTCAATATGATCATGGCTGATCTGATCCTGGACTCAGCTCCACTTCCCTGCCCGCTCCCCATAACTCTTTACTCCCTTAATGCTCAAAAATCTGTATTTCTGCCTTAAATATATCCAATAACCCAGCCTCCACAGCTCTCTGGGGAAGAGAATTCCATAGATTTACAACCCTCTGGTAGAAGAAATTCCTCCTCATCTCAGTTTAAATGGGTGGCCCCTTATTTTGAGACTATGTCCCCTAATTTAGTTTCCCCTATGAGTGGAAATATCCTCTCTGCATCCATCTTGTCGAGCCCCCTCATTATCTTATATGTTTCGTTAAGATCACCTCTCATTCTTCTGAACTCCAATGTGTATAGGCCCAACCTACTCAACCTATCTTCATAAGTCAACCCCCTCATCTCTGGAATCAACCGAGTGATCCTTCTCTGAACAGCCTCCAATGCAAGTATATCCTTCCTTAAATACAGAGATCAAAACTGTACGCACTACTCCAGGTGTGGCTTCACCAATACCCTGTACAGTTGTAGGAGGACTGCACTGCTTTTATACTCCATCCCCTTTGCAATAAGGGCCAACATTCCATTTGCCTTCCTGATTACTTGCTGTACCTGCATACTAACTTTTTGTGTTTCATGCACAAGGACCCGTAAGGTCCTTGTGCACTTCGCAATTTTTCTCCATTCAAATTATAATTTGCTTTTCTATTATTTCTGCCAAAGTGGATAACCTCACATTTTCCCACATTATACTCCATCTGCCAAATTTTTGCCCACTCACTTAGCCTGTCTATATTCCTTTGCAGATTTTTGTGTCCTCCTCACAATTTGCTTTCCCACCCATCTTTGTATCATCACCAAACTTGGCAAAATTACACTCAGTTCCTTCATCCAAGTCATTAATATAGGTTGTAAATAGTTGAGGGCCCAGCACCGATCCCTGCAGCACCCCACTAGTCACTGTTTGCCAACTGGAAAATTACCCATTTATCCCGACTCGCTGTTTTCTGCATTGTTTAGCTCTAATTTTAAGATTATGCCCGCTCGTTCTTGATTCCACCATTCAGAGGAAATAGTTCCTCCGTATCCAGCCTGTCAAGTGCGGCTAACATTTTAAACACCTCGACCAGATCACCCCTCAATCTTCAAAACTCAAGGGAATACAAAGCAAAAGCAAAATACTGCGGTTGCTGGAAACAGAAATAAAAACAGAAAATGCTGGAAATCTCAGCGGGTCAGGCAGCACCTGTGGAGAGAGAAACAGAGTTAACATTTCCTCAAAGGGGCATCGACCTGAAACGTTAAATCTGTTTCTCTCCACAGATGCTGCCTGGCCTGCTGAGATTTTCAGCATTTTCTGTTTTTATTCCAAGTTCATGCAACCTGTTGTAATGTATGAAATGATACAATGAACTCCGTACTGTGAGCCAGTGACCAGGTGTAACCAGGTGTCCGTAGAGGGACGTGATTGGGGCCCAGGAGAGGTGTGAATTCGGAGCCCAGAAGAGGTGAGGGCCCAATGGCAGCTCAGACCAGACCACACTGCGATATGTGTGCGCACTAGGCCTGTGCAGCAGAGCTGGTCTCCAGTTAGTCTTGGGTAATCTTTGCCACTCGACCAAGACCGAGCTCTGTCGAGCCCGTGTGGTGGCTGGTGTGCAACGACCACCACACATTAAAAAAATCCAAGCAGAGGCATCTTCCACCCTTCACGATGTAGTTCGGGATCTGGAATATTAGGTCCTTCATTGAAATATCTGTGAACTCATCCCTTTTTGGCGTGGAAGCAAGTCATCCTCGCTTCGAGGGACTGCCTATGATGATGAGGATGGTAACTGTCATATATTCAACTGTCATTGTAACCTATGTATAAACTGACCTAAGTTGTACACCTTGAGAACATTGACCACAAGGGGCGAACTTGTGGGAGACAATCCTAACCTGGACTTTCAGGTATAAAAGAGGAAGCTCCACCCACCTTCATCACTTGAGGTCTTGGTAATAAAGGTAACTGGTCACAAAGTGACCTTCTCTCAAGTATGGGCCTCGTGTGCATTTATACTGTATAGTAAGGATATATTATTGGCGACGAGAAACTGGGATTTAAACCACGCGAGCATGGCACTAGCAGCACAGAAGAGAGGTACTGTGTTGGTAATGATTGGGATGACTTTATTGAGAGACTACAGCAAAGTTTTGTCACTAAGGAATAGTTGGGACAGGATTCGGCCGACAAACGCAGGGCTCATCTCCTGACGGTTTGTGGATCCAGAACGTACTCCCTGATGAAGGATCTTCGAGCGCCAGAGAAGCCGGCGGACAAGATGTTCGAAGAGCTCAGTAAGCTGATCGGGAAACACCTTAAACCGGCGAGCAGCATGTACATGGCGAGACATCGGTTCTGCACACACTGGCGGCGAGAAGGGCAAAGCGTTCCAGACTTCGTGGCAGATCTCCGGCGACTGGCGAGCCTATGTAAGTTCCCAGATGCATGCAGAGCGGAGATGCTGCGAGACTTTTTTATTGAGGGCATCGGGCACGCTGGGGTTTTCAGGAAACTGATTGAGACCAAAGACTTGACCTTGGAAGCGGCGGCTCTGATAGCCCAGACGTTTATCTCCGGGAAGGAAGAGACCAGAATGATGTATGATAAAAATCTTGGCTCAAATGCGGCAAACGACCAGGGAGTCAACATTGTTAACGCGGCACAAAGTTCTCCAGGCAGCCAAGGGCAATCGGACATGCCCCAGCATGCAGTCGAACCCAAAGGGGAATTCAACAGAGACAATGGCTAGCTGAACGACGATTCATGTCATCGCAATGGACTATGCGGCCAGTAATGGGGCCATCAACACCTGTTAATGGTGCGCTTATGGACAAGTACAGAAACAGTCAGAGATGATCGACTGGTAATGGACCTTTTATTTCCAATAACAGGGCCTCCAGCTCATGCTGGAGTTGTGAAGGCAAACACCCAGCGAGAGCTTGCAGGTATCAGCAATATACCTGCAGAAACTGCAACGTCAGCAGTCACTTAGCGCATATGTGCAGGAAGCCTGCAGCCAGGTTGATGTATGAGGAGGATGGACCCGATGTAAGCCCTACGAGGCCAAATGAATACTGGGGGAAATCGCTGGAAGCTGAAGTTCAGCAAGTTCATGTGGAGCACATATACAGTTCATATATCAGGACGTCACTGATAATGATGAAAGTGCTCCTCAATGGCGTCCCAGTATTAATGGAGCTAGACACGGGGGCCAGCCAGGGCCTGATGAGTATCAAACAGTTCTAAAGGTTGTGGGTGTCCAAGGCCAGGAGGCCAAAATTATTGCCGATTGACGCACAGCTACGGACATATACAAAGGAGATCATTCCGGTGCTAGGCAGCGCCACGGTAGTTGTGACCCACAAAAATTCGGAGGACAGGTTGTCACTCTGGATTGTCCCAGGGGACGGTCCCGCACTACTGGGGAGGAGTTGGCTTGCTGTCATGAACTGCAAATGGGGCAATGTCAATGCAATTTCTTCTGTGGAGCGAGTATCATGCTCACAGGTCCTGGACAAATTTGACTCATTATTTCAACCCGGCATTGGCACTTTCATGGGGACCAAGATAGTGATTCACATAAACCTGGACGCCAAGCCAGTACACCACAAGGCCAGAGTGGTGCCGTACGTGATGCAGGAAAAGATAGAATGCGAATTGGACCGCCTGCTGAGGGAAGGCATCATCTCGCCAGTCGAATTCAGTGACTGGGCGAGCCCGATCGTGCCGGTGCTCAAGGCAGATGGGTCGGTCAGGATATGTGGTGATTACAAGGCCACCATCAATCGGGTGTCACTCCAAAACCAGTACCCGCCACCGAGAGTGGAGGACCTCTTTGCGACACTATCCGGTGGCAAACTTTTTTCAAAATTGGACCTAACCTCAGCTTACATGACTCAGGAGCTGGCGAGTGAGTCGAAGAAGTTGACCACCATCACGACACACAAGGGGTTGTTTGAGTATAACAGATGTCCGTTCAGGATTCGTTCGGCTGCCGTGATCTTTCAGCGAAATATGGAAAGCCTCCTCAAGTCGATTCCAAGGACGGTGGTTTTTCAAGACAACATCCTCATCATGGGTCGCGATACTGAAGAACATCTCCACAACCTGGAGGAGGTGCTATGCAGACTGGACCGGGTAGGGCTGTAACTGAAAAAGACGAAGTGCGTCTTCTTAGCTCCAGAGGTAGAATTTCTGGGGAGGAGGGTAGCAGCAGATGGGATCAGACCTACTGCGTCCAAAACGGAAGCGATCCAGAGCGCACCTGGACCCCGTAACACGACGGAGCTGCGTTCGTTCCTGGGGCTCCTGAACTATTTTGGTAACTTTCTTCCCAAATTGAGCACGCTGTTAGAGTCGCTACACGTGCTCCTATGCAAAGGTCACGATTGGGTCTGGGAGGACAGCCAGGAAAGGGCTTTTGATAGAGCACGCAATTTGTTATGCTCCAACAAACTGTTAACGTTATATGACCCGTGTAAGAAACTAGTTTTAACGTGTGATGCGTCGTCCTATGGGGTCGGGTGTGTGTTGCAGCATGTGAATGCCAATGGTCAGTTACAGCTGGTAACTTATGCCTCCAGAAGTCTGTCCCAGGCAGAAAGGGGCTACGGCATGATCGAAATGGAAGTGCTAGCATGTGTATATGCAGTAAAAAAAATGCACCAATATCTGTTTGGCAGGAAATTTGAGCTGGAGACAGATCACAAACCCCTAACGTCCCTTTTGGCCGACAACAAGGCATCGGCCCGCATACAGAGGTGGGCACTTATGTCAGCCGCTTATGACTACACAATTCGGCACAGACCGGGCACTGAAAACTGCGCTAATGCACTCAGCAGGCTCCCACTAGCCACCACTGAGGGGGCAACTGAGCATGATGCTGAGATGGTCATGGCTGTTGAAGCTTTCGAAAACGAAGGCTCACCTGTGACAGCCTGTCAGATTAAAGTCTGGGCAAATAAAGACCCACTACTGTCTTTAGTTAAGAAATGTGTCCTGAATGGGGACTGGGCAGCCACGTAGAGGCATGCCCTCAGGAATTTAAACCTTTTCATAGGCACAAGGATGAACTCTCGATTCAGGCCGATTGCCTACTGTGGGGAAACCAAGTAGTCATGCCCCAGATGGGCAGAGAGATATTTATCAGAAAACTTCACAATGAGCACCCAGGCATTGTCATGACGAAGGCAATTGCCAGGTCACACGTTTGGTGGCCAGGGATAGATGCAGACCTAGAACTTTGTGTTTGCAGGTGCAACATGTATGCTCAGCTGGGCAACGCACCCAAGGAAGCCCCCCTGAGCCCCTGGTCCTGGCCCGCCAAGCCATGGTCACGCATCCATGTGGACTTCGCAGGTCCTTTCATGGGAAAAATGTTTTTGGTTGTAGTCGACGCCTACTCCAAATGGATTGAGTGTGCCATTTTAAATTCAAGCACATCCTCTACCACGGTAGAAAATCTACGGGCAATGTTCGCCGCCCATGGATGTCTTGGTCAGCGACAATGGCCCGTGCTTCACAAGCACTGAATTCCAGGACTTCATGACAGGCAATGGAATCAACCATGTTAGAACGACACCGTTCAAGCCGGCCTCAAACGGCCAGGTGGAACGAGCATTGCAGATAATCAAACAAGGGATGCTCAGAATCCAAGGGGGTTCCCTACAAAGCCGCTTATTACGCCTCCTGTTGGCCAATAGATCCCGACCACACTCGCTCACAGGGGTTCCACCCGCAGAGCTGCTAATGAAAAGGATGCTCAAAACCAGGTTATCCCTTGTACACCCTACTATGAAAGAAATTGTTGAGAGCAGGCTTCAGTCACAATGTGACTACCATGACAGAAATGCGAGGGCGCGATGTATTGATGTCAATGACCCTATTTTTGTCCTTAATTACGCTGCAGGGCCCAAATGGCTTGCAGGCACTGTGATTGCCAAAGCGGGGAATAGGGTTTTGGTTGTTAAACTTACCAATGGACAAATCTGCCGCAAACACGTGGATCAAACTAAAAGGAAGTTCAGCAACCCCCCATAGAAGAAGCAGAGGAAGAACATGACGTAGACTTTACTCCAGCACAGGTGACCGAACACCGGAACCAAATGGAGGAGAGCCCAGTCACTGTGGGCAATCCGGACAGGCCTGAGGCACCGCAAACAGCAGACACTCAGGCCAGCATCCAATAACCGGAGCCCCAACTCAGGCGTTCTACCAAAGAGACTTAACCTGTGATCCCAATAAGACTTTGAGGGTGAGGTGATGTCATGTATTCAACTATCATTGTAACCCATGTATAAGCTGACTTAAGTTGTACACCTTGAAAACATTGACCACAAGGGGCAAACTTGTGGGAGATACTCCTAACCTGGACTTTCAGGTATAAAAGGGGAAGCTCCACCCACCTTCATCACTTGAGGTCTTGGTAATAAAGGTAACTGGTCACAGAGTGACCTTCTCTCAAGTATGGGCCTCGTGTGCATTTATACTGTATAGTAAGGACATATTAGTAACCTGGTCAGTCTTGAATGGCTTCCAGAAGTGAAGATACAAAGCTGAAGTTCAGTTTATATACCGGACCCAGCACGAGTGTAGCTATGACCCTAGAACCTCCGACGTTAGTGCCCCCTGGTGGTGGGCAGATCCTATGTACATACATTATACCTGTCCTCATGATTTAACTCCCTAATCCCCGGATAGTAAATGCCACGGAGAATCACCACTGAGCCTGATTGTGTCCTTCACACAAGCGTTTACAACAGTGCTCACTTGATAGCGGTCAGGAGTGTGACCCCTGGCTGATGGTTTCATTACACAGCCATTGATTTTGCAAAGTTCAAACTACTGCTGGATCCTAGCTGAGGTAATCTGACGCAGTTTAATCAAACCACAAAAGCTGGAGCTCCTTTCTCTAGAAAAGAGAGGACTGAGAGGTGACCTGATAGATGTTTTTTTAAATTATGAAGGGGTTGGATAGATGTAGACAAGATGTTTCCACTTGTGAGGAGTCCAGAACTAGGGGCCATTAATATAAGATATTCACTGATAAATCCAATTGCGAATTCAGGAGAAACCTCTTTAAGAGAGTGGTTAGAATGTGAACTTGCTCCCACATCGAGTGGTTGGGGTGAATAGTACAGATTCATTCATGGGGGAAGCTAGATAAGTGCGTGAGGGAGAAATGAATACAACGACAAATTGTATTTATATAGCGCCTTTAACGTCGTAAAACTTCCCAAGGCACTTCACAGGAGTGTGAAAAAACAAAAAATATTCGATATCGAGTCAAGTAAGAAGAAATTACGGCAGGTGAGCAATGGTCAAAGAGGTAGGTTTTAGGAGCGTCTTGAAGGAGGAAAGAGAGGTCGAGAGGCGGAGAGGTTTAGGGAGGGAGTTCCAGAGCTTGGGGCCTAGGCAACTGAAGGCACGGCCACCAACGGTTGAGCGATTATAATCAGGGATGCTCAAGAGGACAGAATTTGGGGAGTGCAGACATCTCGGGAGCGGGGTGGGGTGGGGAGGGGGGCGGCGGTATGGTTGTAAGAGGGAGGGGCGAGGCCATGGAGGGATTTGTAAGCAAGGTTGAATAGAAGGATATGGTGATGGGGTGAGATGAAGTAGGGTGGGAGTATGCTCACGTGGAGCAGTTATAATGGGTGACTTTAATATGCACATAGATTGGGTTAACCAAACTGAAAGCAATACGGTAGAGGAGGATTTCCTGGAGTGCATAAGGGATGGTTTTTTAGACCAATATGTCGAGGAACCAACTAGGGGGGAGGCCATCTTAGACTGGGTGTTGTGTAATGAGAGAGGATTAATTAGCAATCTCGTTGTGCGAGGCCCCTTGGGGAAGAGTGACCATAATATGGTGGAATTCTGCATTAGGATGGAGAATGAAACAGTTAATTCAGAGACCATGGTCCAGAACTTAAAGAAGGGTAACTTTGAAGGTATGAGGCGTGAATTGGCTAGGATAGATTGGCGAATGATACTGAAGGGGTTGACTGTGGATGGGCAATGGCAGACATTTAGAGACCGCATGGATGAACTACAACAATTGTACATTCCTGTCTGTCGTAAAAATAAAAAAGGAAAGGTGGCTCAACCGTGGCTATCGAGGGAAATCAGGGATAGCATTAAAGCCAAGGAAGTGGCATACAAATTGGCCAGAAATAGCAGAGAACCCGGGGACTGGGAGAAATTTAGAACTCAGCAGAGGAGGACAAAGGGTTTGATTAGGGCAGGGAAAATGGAGTACGAGAAGAAGCTTGCAGGGAACATTAAGACGGATTGCAAAAGTTTCTATAGATATGTAAAGAGAAAAAGGTTAGTAAAGACAAACGTAGGTCCCCTGCAGTCAGAATCAGGGGAAGTCATAACGGGGAACAAAGAAATGGCGGACCAATTGAACAAGTACTTTGGTTCGGTATTCACGAAGGAGGACACGAACAACCTTCCGGTTATAAAAGGGGTCGGGGGGTCTAGTAAGGAGGAGGAACTGAGGGAAATCCTTATTAGTCGGGAAATTGTGTTGGGGAAATTGATGGGATTGAAGGCCGATAAATCCCCAGGGCCTGATGGACTGCATCCCAGAGTACTTAAGGAGGTGGCCTCGGAAATAGTGGATGCATTGACAGTCATTTTCCAACATTCCATTGACTCTGGATCAGTTCCTATGGAGTGGAGGGTAGCCAATGTAACCCCACTTTTTAAAAAAGGAGGGAGAGAGAAAACAGGGAATTACAGACCGGTCAGCCTGACATCGGTAGTGGGTAAAATGATGGAATCAATTATTAAGGATGTCATCGCAGTGCATTTGGAAAGAGGTAATATGATAGGTCCAAGTCAGCATGGATTTGTGAAAGGGAAATCATGCTTGACAAATCTTCTGGAATTTTTTGAGGATGTTTCCAGTAGAGTGGACAAGGGAGAACCAGTTGATGTGGTATATTTGGACTTTCAGAAGGCTTTCGACAAGGTCCCACACAAGAGATTAATGTGCAAAGTTAAAGCACATGGGATTGGGGGTAGTGTGCTGACATGGATTGAGAACTGGTTGTCAGACAGGAAGCAAAGAGTAGGAGTAAATGGGGACTTTTCAGAATGGCAGGCAGTGACTAGTGGGGTACCGCAAGGTTCTGTGCTGGGGCCCCAGCTGTTTACACTGTACATTAATGATTTAGACGAGGGGATTAAATGTAGTATCTCCAAATTTGCGGATGACACTAAGTTGGGTGGCAGTGTGAGCTGCAAGGAGGATTCTATGAGGCTGCAGAGCGACTTGGATAGGTTAGGTGAGTGGGCAAATGCATGGCAGATGAAGTATAATGTGGATAAATGTGAGGTTATCCACTTTGGTGGTAAAAACAGAGAGACAGACTATTATCTGAATGGTGACAGATTAGGAAAAGGGCAGGTGCAAAGAGACCTGGGTGTCATGGTACATCAGTCATTGAAGGTTGGCATGCAGGTACAGCAGGCGGTTAAGAAAGCAAATGGCATGTTGGCCTTCATAGCGAGGGGATTTGAGTACAAGGGCAGGGAGGTGTTGCTACAATTGTACAGGGCCTTGGTGAGGCCACACCTGGAGTATTGTGTACAGTTTTGGTCTCCTAACCTGAGGAAGGACATTCTTGCTATTGAGGGAGTGCAGCGAAGGTTCACCAGACTGATTCCCGGGATGGCGGGACTGACCTATCAAGAAAGACTGGATCAACTGGGCTTGTATTCACTGGAGTTCAGAAGAATGAGAGGGGACCTCATAGAAACGTTTAAAATTCTGACGGGGTTAGACAGGTTAGATGCAGGAAGAATGTTCCCAATGTTGGGGAAGTCCAGAACCAGGAGACACAGTCTAAGGATAAGGGGGAAGCCATTTCGGACCGAGATGAGGAGGAATTTCTTCACCCAGAGAGTGGTGAACCTGTGGAATTCTCTACCACAGAAAGTTGTTGAGGCCAATTCACTAAATATATTCAAAAAGGAGTTAGATGAAGTCCTTACTACTAGGGGAATCAAGGGGTATGGTGAGAAAGCAGGAATGGGGTACTGAAGTTGCATGTTCAGCCATGAACTCATTGAATGGCGGTGCAGGCTAGAAGGGCCGAATGGCCTACTCCTGCACCTATTTTCTATGTTTCTATGTTTCTAAACACTAACATGGAACTGTTGGGCCGAATGGCCTGTTTCTATGCTGTAAATACTACGTAAGACCTGCTCTCTCTGGCTCAGAACACCTGGGGGAGTATTTACCAACTGAACGACCGGGGAGCTGCAAGTATTTTACCATTGATGGTCCCCTTATCCTGGCATAGACTTGGCATGGACATCACAAGGGAATAATTAAATGTATTACAGTACAGCACATGGGTGTTGTACAGTGATATTTGAAGTTTGTAAATTCGCTTAATGCAACTTGAGTCAAGTGAGCAAATTAATACCATGTGAAAGGGAGAATGTTGAATTCCATAGATTGTAACAGCTTGGAGCTGCTGTTTGCAACAACTGCTTAATGTATCAGTCAAGTCAGATAGATGCATACCGCAGGTCATAACTTATAATATTATCGTCTACCCATGTAACACAGTTATAATACACAGTTATCATTTTACACCTCCTACTCTCATTGTGAGATTCTATTATAACACTATTTCTATTATATCCCACCCTCAATGTGGCATTCTGTTATAACATAAGAATTAGGAGCAGGAGTAGGTCATTCGGCTTCTCGAGCCTGCTCCGCCATTCAGTGAGATCATGGCTGATCTTCTACCTCTACTCCACTTTCCTGCACTATCCCCATATCTCTTGATTCCCTGAACAGCCAAAAAATCTATCGATCCCTGACTTGAATATACTCAAAGACTGAGCCTCCACAGCCCTCTGGGGTAGAGAATTCCAGAGATTCACTACCCTCTGAGTGAAGAAGTTTCTCCTCATCTCTGTCCTAAATGTCCGACCCCATGATCTTCATTAACTCCCCATCACCCTACACATGCGCGGCCGCACAGGCATCAACAAGTTCCCACACAGGCCGTTCACCAGCTTTTACATTGTGGATACCGCGAATGCGCCGACATTGGAATGGGCCGCGCATTGGGGTGGCAGGCTGCGCAGGGGACCGTGTGTAATACATTCAGGTCTTTTTATTAAAATAACCTGCTATAGTCCTCATCCCTGCTGTACTTCCCTCAGTTATAACACAATCAATACACCTAGAGTTAGCGTCGAAAGTCTTATAATATCCATTATACACCCTACCTTCTTTATAATATCTGTATTCATGTGCAAACTTTTAAAAAACACTTGTGCTTCAAACCCGTATTTAGAGGCCCGGGTCCCGGATTTTTGTTACTGAATTGGATCAATTCAGAAATAGTCCAGGGACTTTTGGGTTGTGGGGATTGGGTGGGGGGGGTGGGGTGGGGCTGAGGTGGGGGGAGGGGGTTTCCTGGTTATGATGCAATTTGGTTACTTCCATGATATAATCTACAAAATACGCGCTTCTCATTAGCTGCGAAATCAACCTATAGAGCCAGGTTTCAATCAATAAAACCTTCTTTTAAAGTTGCTTGTACCCTGAAAATGGACGGAAAGGAAGGAAAAACAAGAAGATACACAGGGGTAAAATTGCCCCTTTTAATAGCCCCATTAACACCTCCAGGGGCACTAACGGGGCGCAAAGCCGTTTTTGCCCGGGAGTTGGAGGTGCTGCCGCTCCCAGGAAATTTCGCCGGAGGTTTGGGGCTGTCCTGGCAGCTCCGCCCCCCGCGATGACGTCATCGCCATGCAGGCCGACTCCTCGCCGCACCGTCCCGCGCTGGCAACTTAACGCCCGTCGGGGGAAATCGTCCTGCGGGACCTAAGGCTGGCGCAGGCACCCCTTAAAGGGGAGGCCTTTAGCACCCCGGGCCGCCATCTTTATGTTGTCGGCCGACTCTTGGGTCAGCCCGACATTGGCAGCCCTTGAGTAGACCGGGCTGCCCGCACTCCGTTTTGGGCTGGCCCACTGGTCCCGCTCGATCGCGTCCCTGGCGGCCACAAAATGGGCCTGCAGAGTGCACAGCAGCCCTCCCCTTTAATGGAAGGGGCGGGGCGTTGTAGTGTGTCGGCCCTATGCGGTAGCATTGGCCTGCTCCGCGCAGTGCGCCACCATCCCGGGAGCGCCCCTCAAAGGGAGCGGAACGCCGGAGACTCCGCTCCGCCTCCTTTGAGGGGCGCATGGCGCAATTCCATGTCAGGGGGTGGGACTTCCGGGCTGGACGCAGGAAGTCCTGGTCCCGGAAGGTTACCATCCCCAATCGGGATGATGGGCCCTTAGATTTTAAAAATATAAGATGCAAGAGAAAAAAAACGAAGAGTTTGAATAAGAAGAAAAGAGAGTATTAACAAGAAAATTAAAAAAGAATAGCAAGAGAAAATAAAGAAAAGGACAATGGGGAATGGTTCAGTTTCTTGTATAATGGTGTATTGGAGGTATTTAATAACTTAGAGCCCATACTAAGAGGACCGTGATGTTCCAGCTGCATACTGTAATATTAAAGTTTTTTCAGTATTGCAGTGCAATAATTGAAAGCAAACAAAACATGGTCAACCCCGTGAAATGGACATTTCCCTGAACCTACCAGTTGTCCAGGTGACAAAGAAAGGGACGCAGAAGAGAAGTAGAAAATAGCAGAAGTGGGGAATTCAAACAAAGATTTTCACAACCACCAGACATCTCAAAGTGCTTCACAGCCAATGAAGTACTTTTGGAGTGCAGTCACTATTGTAATGTAGGAAACGTGGCAGCCAATTTGCACACAGCAAGCTTCCTCAAACAGCAATGTGATAATGACCAGATAATCTGTTTTTGTTATGTTGATTGAGGGATAAATATTAGCCAGGACACCGGGGATAACTCCCCTGCTCTTCTTCGAAATAGTGCCATGGGATCTTTGACGTCCATCTGAGAGAGCAGACGGGCCTCGGTTTAACATCTCATCTGAAAGACGGCATCTCCAACAGTGCAGTGCTTCCTCAGCTCTGCACTGGAGTGTCAGCCTGGATTTATGTGCTCAAGTTCCTGGAGTGGGACTTGAACCCACAACCTTCTGACTCAGAGGCAAGTGTGCTACCCACTGAGCCACAGCTGACAAAGGGTCGAAATCCCGTGTGGAATTTGATATCGAAGTAGCTTATGGCTTAACTTGCATTCCTGTTTCACTCCTACATGAATTCTGTCCATTGCTGAGTGTTCAGCTGATCATGGCACGCAGGAATCCAGTTTCAGTATGTTCTGTAGGGTTGAATTGTACATCAGTGCCTCATTCTGTTGTCCCTCACAATGGTCGTGCCCACCACTCCTCCTGCATGTGAAGTCTCCAGTCGAAATTGTGGAATCAGGAGATGTGACCGACAGGCGTGTCACCCACAGGGTGCCCTCTTGTATGCGCATCTCCTCACAACCAGGTTGAGAATGGGCCTCGAAGAAAGGATCCAGAAAAAGACAAATTAACTACAGGGGAGTCAAATGTACCATTTCATCTAAAGGGTAATCGAGTTGTCGAATCTGTCACCGGGGAACGTTAGTGAAGTGGACGGTACTGTTGGATTCAGCAGCAAGTTAGATTTGTTTCTGGAGAGGGAAGGGACCATGGGATATTGTCAGTGGGCAGGAAGATGTGATTAATCAATGAAAAAGATAGGGTTCCTTATAAGCAGCGCGGACGTGCACCCACCGCGGAAAGTTTCTCACATGCTCACAACTGTGAATGGGCCGCGCACCCCCTTAAAGAGGCCGGGCATCCCCTTAAAGGGGCCACGTATCCCCAAAAAAGATGCCACGCACCCCCAACAAAGAGGCAACATTGGTCGGGTCTAATTGCCTTTTTTCCTTGTTTCTAAAAAGTTTTGTGTTCTACAAAGCACTGAAGCAGTTAAACTAGATTTGACAAGGAACCTCCCTAGATACAAGCTTTGGTGACATTAGGCTCGATGCTTAGTGCAGTTGTGGAAATAATGTATTCCACATGTGAATAGGCCAGATTAATCATCTACTTGGGCACTTCTAATGCCAACTGTAAACGGCCTGCAGTCCCACTGTGCAATACTGTGTTAAAATTTCATATAAAACTGGTAGAACAAGATACAGATGTTGTTTACTGCTCCTGCCTCTTGCCAATTAAGGCCCTGCTTTGAAGAGAAGTTAAAGGCGCACTTTGGGTAAATACACGGCCTGCTAGGCTACATACAAAGCAGGAAGGCCCCAAATGCAGTCCTTAATCTGTGCCGAGGCGATGTCAGCCAAGGTTCCCACTCCTGATGGTTATGGAGGGAACGTACCTTGGGGACTCTCCATGACCCAGTAGCCTGCCAGCGCTCATTGCCGAGGCCCACACATGGATTTCAGCAACTTGGGCGAGGCACCAGAGGGCTTGTGTGGTGTTTGTGAAACTGCACGAGAGAATGAGCCACCGTCTTAAGGAGACGGAGGATCGTCAAATTAGAAATTCTGATCGTGCACTGATAGAAATGTTCACTTTGTGCATTACAGGCCCGAGGATGATTTGCAAAATAATTCCTCTCAGTGCATTATTGTTTTCATGATAATCTGGGTGGGAGGGTTGGAACAAGGCTGTAACTCTGGTGATATTGCCGACTGTCAGTGTGTTGTTGAATGGTTCTTATAATTACACTGTGAAAACTCACCAGCTTCAAAACACAATCCCAGCGATCAGTTAATTTATATGATAATGCACAAGACAGATTGAATTTACTCAGAACATTACAGCTGTCAGTGAGGAATGAAAAAACAGTGTCTACCCCACTGCACTGCCCAGACACCAGTTCTGTTTAAATCCCTTCATAGCCTTGTCGTCCCTATCTCTGTAACCTCCTACAAACCACCCTTCCCTCCAAAACTCTCTGTTCCATTGACTCTGGCTTCTCATGCATTCTGTTCCTCCATTTTGCCCATCATTGGTAGCTGTGCCTCGGTCCCACTCTTTGAATTCCGTCACTAAGCCCCTCTGCGCCTGTAAGACCCTCCTTTGAAACCCATCAATTTGGCCAAGGTTTTGGCAACCCCTCCTAATGTCGTATGGAATCCTAGAATAATACAACCCAGAAGGAGGCCATTCGGCCCAGAGTGCCTGTGCCAGCTCTTTGAAAGAGCAATCCCATTAGTCCCATTCCCCCTGCTCTTTCCCCAGAGCCCTGCAGTGAGGAAAGAACAGGTGAGTGGGACTATTGTAAAAAAAAATGATTTAGTTAATTCTCTTTCTTTATTCTTTTCAATGTTCGAACTTTCCCTCTTCTCCTGAAGGCTTAGATTCTCAGCTGTGGTATGGTTCCACTGGCACTGGATGCCCACTTGTCCCTCCCCAAATTGGCATTCTTTATCTGTCAGTCTAGACAGCGAGTATTGCCAGGCCATCTTGCCGAAGGAGTCTCATTGCCGAGAGCATGCAGAAATCAAGTGCAGGCAGCGGAAGGAGCGCGCGGCAAATCTGCCCCACCTTTCCCTCAACGACTATCTGCCCCACCTGTGACAGCGGGGCTATGGTTCTCTTATTGGACTGTTCAGTCACCCAAGGACTCATTTTAAAAGTGGAAGCAAGTCTTCTTCGATCCCAAGGGACTGCCTATGATGATGATTGTTATGTATGTTAGCTGGGTTTTACCTGCCACCGGAGGGCGCGACTGTCGGAGTTCTAATGGTCACTGGCAGACACGTGCAATCCGTGTATATAATGTTGGCAGCCAGGTCGAATCCTCACTTTGAGAATAAATTAACTGGAGTAAAGACATGCCTGAACTAGCTCACCGCGTACTTAGCCTCGTGGAGTTATTCGATACGTAACAATGATGATGCAACTTAGCCCGACGCGTTTCATTAAATATATTTACCCTCTTTGGCTCAATGTCTGTTTATGTTCCATCTCTGTGATGCATTTAGAGACTTTCTTCTACGTTAAAGACGCTATATAAATTCAAATCATCATAATGGTTATTGTTACGCAGGTCAACTTGCCATTTGGGAATATTGGAACATAAGAACACAAGTAGGCCATTCATCCCCTCAAGTCTATTCCACCATTCGGGATCTGTATCTTGTCTCCACCCACCCTCCTTGACTCTATATCCTTTTATACCCTGGTCGAGAAAAAATCTATCGGCCTCAGATTTAAAGTTATTAATTGAGCTAGAATGTATGCTTTCTGTGGACGAGAGTCCCACACTTCTATCACCCTCTGTGTGAAGAAGTGTTTCCTAACTTCTCTCCTGATTGGCCTGGCTCTGGTTTTAAAGATTTTGTCCCCTTGTCCGAGACTCTCCCACCATTGGAAAACAATTCTCTCTATCAATTCCTTTCAAAATCCTAAAACCTCAATCAAATCACCCCTTAACCCTCTGTATTCCAGGGAATATAAACTTACTTTATCTCTGTAAACTTCTCCAGCCCTAAAACCCTCCAAGATCTCTGCGCTCCTCCAATTCTGGCTTCTTGCGCATCCCCTATTTTAATCGCTCCATGCTACACGTGCTTTCAGCTGCCAAGGCCCTAATTCTGGAATTCGCTCCCTGAACCTCTCTGCCTCCCTACCCCACTTTCCTCCTTTAAGGCGCTCCTTCAAACCAACCTCTTTGACCAAGCTTTTGGTCATCTGCCTTAATATCTCCTATGTGGCTTGATGTCAAACGTTGTTTGATAATCGTCCTTCCTGTGAAGTGCCTTCAGATATTTTGCTATGTTAAAGGCACTATATAGTTGCAAGTTGTTGTTGTAACCTCTGCTCATAATCTAACCCTTGGAGCCCCGGTAACATTCTGGTGAATCTGTGCACTCCTTCCAAGGCTAATATATCTTTTCTAAGGTGCGATGCCCAGAATTGCACACAGTGCTCCAGATGTGGTCTAACCAGGGCTTTGTATAGCTGCATCAAAACTTCCTCCCCTTTATATTCTAGCCCTCCAGTTATAAAGGCTAACATTCCATTAGCCTTTTTGATTATTTTTTGTACCTGACTGCTACATTTTAGTTATCTGTGTACATGGACCCCTAAATCTCTTTGGACTCCATTGCTCCTAGCTTTTCACCGTTTACTGAATATTCGGATCTATCCTTTTTTGGTCCAAAATGGATGTTATTTTAGTTTCGTACAAACCTTCCTTTCCTAAAGTAGGTTCGCAAAGAATACATCAGGGTAAGACATTGTGTAGGAGGGTAAACTACACAAATGTTCACGTGTCTGATAAATTGTAAGCTCATTCAGCTGACATGAACTCCCAAGATTTACACCACCAGTGTCGTGAGCAGGAGTCCATTCCTTGAGGGGTGAAGGAGAAAACGGTAGTGTTGGGGAAGTAACCTCGAGCTTGATTGCTCGTGAGGTTTCTTCATTTTTGGAGCAGGTTTCAAACTTCACCCTCGTCAGCATGGATCTTTTACTGAGCAGTTGTAAACCGATTGTGAATGTTGTCTATTGGCCAATATTGAGAGTTAGAAACATAGAAATCCACAGCTCAGAAGGAGGCCATCTCGGCCCATCGTGTCCGTGCCGGCCGACAAAGAGCCACACGGCTCTCGGTCAGCAGCCCTGAACCTATGAACAATGAACAATGGCAGAAAGGTAAAGAGCACCCAGCCCAACCAATCCGCCCACAAAGCAGCGATACCCCTTGCACCGAAACATTCTATACTCCACCTCAACCGGAGCCATGTGAGGGTGGGTGGGGGTAGGTTTTGCAAGATGAGAATAAAAGACGGCAGCAAGGGCAGAATCTTTTGTTGGTTGCTGCCTTTCAATCCAATTTTCAAACAGAAAAGAAAAGATTTCTGAAATACCGTGCCATTGCATGCCTGACATGCTCGTGGGCTTTTGTGATGTCTAGCAGCTTGGTTGACAGACAGGAAACCAAGGGTTAGGGTTAATGGGTATTAGGATTGGAGAAAGGTCGGGAGTGATGTATCCCGACAGGGTCCACTTTGCTCTTGTGAACAGATAGATGAATTGGCACTTGAAATTGTGAGTATGAAATCATCAGTTGCTGCCGGCAGAAAAGTAGAGTAAAATCTTTCAGGAGGACACAGGCAGGTCAGTGGAATAGACACATGCAATTTACCGTGGAAAAGTGAAATTTAATGGCCCTGAAATTGCGGTCGGCAGAATTTAAGAAAATATTTTTTGTAAAGTGAGATGTTGGATCACGGAATGCATCACCAGAGGGAGTGGTTGAGGCAGACCTCATTGCATTTTTCAAGGGAAAATGTCTAAATATGTGAAACAGGCGGGAGCAGGGCTGTGATTTCTGTAGCAAAGAGCCAGCACAGACACGATGGGCCAAATGTCTGCCTTCGCGGGTTCTATGACCTGCGTGAGTATAGGTGTGAGTTGCTGAGAAGTTACAGCAGAGCGAACAACAGAGATTCAGTTTCAGGCAAGGAAAGGGCCAGGGAAAGAAAGAGGCTTGGCTCGAGGTAGAATAGATACTCAATCAGTAAGCGAGGAGTCAGTCTGTTACTGATGGGAAGGAGCCAGAGAGATTCAGTTAGGGAGGGGAGAGGGATGGCACTACAGATAGAAAAGAAGGGCCTAAGATTCAAATAGTGAAGGGGAGGGAGCATGAGGGAGGAGAGGGGTAGAGAGACAATATGCTGCAGGTGAAAAAAGAGGAAAAAAATTAATTATATAGAAATGCAGGCAGGTGGAAGGAAGGAAACGGAGAAAAGAAAAAGAAAAACTCACATTTATATAGTCGCCTTTCACACCCACTGGATGTCTCAAAGCGCTTTACAGCCAATGAAGTACTTTTGAGTGTAGTCACTGTTGTAATGTGGGAAACACGGCAGCCAATTTGTGCATAGTAAGCTCCCACAACCAGCAATGTGATAATGACCAGATAATCTGTTTTTCTTATGTTGATTCAGGGATAAATATTGGCCAGGACACCAGGGATAACTCCCCTGCTCTTCTTCGAATAGTGCCATGGGATCTTTTACATCCACCTGAGTCCTCGGTTTAACATCCCATCCAAAAAACGGCACCTTCGACAGTGTAGCGCTCCCTCAGTCCTGCACTGGAGCGTCAGCCTAGATTTCTCTGTCCCCGGAGTGGGGCTTGAATCCACAACCTTCTGACTCAGGGGCGCGAGTGCTACCCACTGAGCCACAGCTGACATGAGAGAATCAGTTACACCCAAACAAACTATTTGCTTGGTATTTCCCCAGAGCTGTTCCCACTCCATCAGCGTAACCTCACCATAAACAGGGTTCCTTCCGCACTGAAGTAAAGGCAGTAGAGCGAGAAAGTAGCTCTGAGGAGATTCCGGGCTTTAAAAAAATGTATTCTTAGGATGTGAGCATCGCTGGCAAGGCCAGCAATTATTGCCCATCCCTAATTGCCCTTGAGAAGGTGGTGGTGAGCCGCCTTCTTGAACCGCTACAGTCCCGTGTCGTGAAGGTACTTCCGCAGTGCTGTTAGGGAGGGAGTTCCAGGATTTTGAACCAGCGATGATGAAGGAATGCCAATATATTTCCAAATCAGGATGGTGTGTAGTTTGGAGAGGATGGTGTTCCCATGTGCCTGCCTCCCTTGTAGGTAGTACAGCGGGTCAGTATAAGATCACGCAACGTTGAATACATGTGATATATTATTAATGACATCACAAACACACAGACTACAAGATGTCTGCACCAGGAACTTGTCATCATGTGACTTGTCACATGACACTTTTATTGTTTTACAGCAGTAGTTACATTACCACAGTAGTCCACTTGGTGGAGCAGTAGTCCACTAGGTGGAACTATATTACAATACGTAAAACAATTCAGTCCATGGGGCCAGATTTTCGCTTTTGGGTTTTTCAGCCAGCGATATGTGGAACTTGCTGTTTTCGCTGCGCTACCATTTTTAGGCCGAACTTTCAGCCCTTACGCATCGGTAAGGGAGGCGTTGCCCAAGCATTCATGGCGCAAAACACAAGTTTTGCCAACTTTAGTCCGGGGCCAGGAGTGCTGCGAGAGAGGCCTTGTGAGGGGGGAAAGAAATTTCAAAAAAACATTCAAAAGACATTTACAAGACCCTTAACTATCTAATTGCTGCAAAAAAATTAAAAACTATCAATTGTAATTTACCTTTTTGCAGGTTTTCATACTTACCGCTGCTGGCAGGGCTGCACCGACAGGTTTGACCTGTCACTATTCTGGGCACGGGTCAGGAGAGAGCCGAAACTCGGACACAAACGCAATCTGCATCGTTGCACGTCAGCGCACCTCTCCCCGGAGGTACTTGGAAGCGTTGCCGCAAACAGGTACCCGAGGATTCCGGCCGGGCCTTGCGACTGGGTTTTCGCCGCGGAGGGTCAAATCGCGGCGAAAACCCGGTCTCAAACCTGCTGAAAATCCGGCCCATGTCTACAGGGAGAAAACACAGGTCAATGTTTCAGGCAGGGCCCTTTATGTTTGATTGCGCAAAGTCAGTTAGCATTTATGGCCCAACTTTATCTATTGCACGCACTCAATTAAAAAGCTGAAACACGCAAACAATAGCTTTCAAATTGGCCTGGCGCTCGAACGTGGTTCCACAGCCAACAAATTTGTCCAAACAGCATTTTGATTTTTCAGGAGCTGCTTTGAAAATGAGTCAACACATGACCACAAATGGCATATTTTATTCATCAGTGAATGTAAGAACACCAGATTTGGAAGGAAGGCTGCAGCCAGCGTTTCCCAGCCACTTCAAAGTCCAAATCCCCGAAACAAAAAAAACACTCACTGCATTAATGAGTTCTGCCTTAATGTCAACCTTCAAATTAGTACACACAAACTTGATGTTCTCACTGAGTCAGAATCCTCCTCGTCTCACGAAGTGCAATTAGTATCATGAAAATCAAGCTGCTGTTATGCAACCACTGATGTCTATCGAGGAATCTGGGATTTGACTCCATGTGTTGTTTTTGCTCTCTAAGATTGGAAGGATGTGCCCAAATATTGTACTTGTCTGGACAAACCTGCAGCAAACCACTTGGATGTGGAATTGAGGCTGTGTTGGTTTATGGGTGGCTGATATAAATCACATAGATTGTCTGGATTGTAACGCTAATGGCATATTGCGTGACTGTATTGTACAAACTACATAGAAAAAAACATTGCTCATCACAGATAACCCTTTGTAGTAAAGTTATTTTATGTGCAAACATTTCAAAAATGTTGCCCTTAAAACTAGATTGGTTAAGATGAAATATTGCCGATTAAAGACCAAGAATTACCCAAGCAAGTGGTAAAGCCCAATATATTACAAAAGCAAAATACTGCAGATGCTGGAATCTGAAATAAAAACTGAAAATGCTGGAAATACTCAGCGGGTCAGGCAGCATCTATGGAGAGAAACAGAGTTAACGTTTCAGGTCGATGACCCTTCGTCAGAACTGGCGAATGTTCGAAATGAATGTATTCTTAAGGAGCACTGAAATAATGAATGTTCATTTTGAACTTTCGCCAGTTCTGACGAAGGGTCATCAACCTGAAACGTTAACTCTGTTTCTCTCCACAGATGCTGCCCAACCCACTGAGATTTCCAACATTTTCTGTTTTTGAGCACAATATATTGGCAACTCTCCAGGCGTTAAACATGCCGGAATTATCTGTTTAACGTTGGGAGGGTTGTGTTGGTTCATCAGCTGGTGACTGTACCAGCTGCAAACTCCTCCTCCAGAGCCCCAGAACACAGGCAGGTGAAGTAGTGTCAGTGGATAGGTTCGGAAAGCTTGTTATTCATCTAACGTCTTTAAAGTGGTAAAATGTCCCAAGGCGCTTCATGCCAGCGTTATCAAACAAAATGTGACATCGAGTCACACGGAGATATTGGGACAGGTGAGAGGTTTGTTTTAAGGAGCGGCTTAAAGGATATAGAGAGGGGAAGAGGTTTAGGGAGGGAGTTCCAGAGCTCAGGGACTAGCAGCTGTAGGCATGGCTTTCCAATGGTTGAGCGAAAGAAATCAGGGATACTCTCAAGGCCAGAATTTGAGGAGTGCAGAGATCTCAGAAGGTTGTAAGGCTGGAGGAGATTACAAAGATAGGGAGGGACTAGGCCAAGGAGGGGATTTGAAAACAAGGATGAGAATTTTAAAATCGAGGTGTTGCCAGACCAGGAGCCAATGTAGGTCAATGATGGGTGAACAGGACATGCATGGTGGTGCTGTGGAGGAGACAATTGATTCAATGTCATTACATGAGGAACCTCAGAGCACACAGGGTGATGGGCAGAAGGCCTTACCCATGTCGGGTATATTGAGACAGGTGTTCGTACCTGCACTTGAGTGATGCAGACTGTGTCAGAAGGCTGCATTTCCGCAAATAAGTTCTAACCGAGATCTATGAGTTAGTAAAAGCAGACCTGCAGCCTAGAAGCGTCAGGAAGGCTGCTTTGTTAGTTGAAGTGAAGGTTACAGCTGCACTTTCATTCTGTGCATCTGGATCATTCCAGGCCCCACAACTGGGATGTGTGCGCCATTTCTCAACATGCAATACACATCTGCATTCGGCAGGTGACTGCTGCACTATATGTCCGGAGGAATGACTACATAATGTTCCCCATGACCGCCCAGACAATGCGAGAAAGAGCTGTGGGCTTCTCCAGGATTGCTGGCTTTCCAAAGGTACAGGGCTGCATTGATTGTACCCACATTGCCTTGTGAGCACCTTTAGAGGATTCCGAGATGTACAGGAACAGAAAAGACTTCCACTCCGTTAATGTGCAACTCGTGTGTGACGACATGCATTGTATCATGGCAGTTGATGCAAGATACGCTGGGAGCACCCATGATGCGTTAATCCTACGCGAGAGCACTCTATCTGCCATTTTTCAGCAGCGGCCAGAAGGGCAGAGCAGGCTACTGGGAGACAAAGGGTACGGCCTCGCCACCTGGCTCATGACATCCCAACGTGTAACCCGGATGGAAGCTGACCAGGAATACAACATGTCGCACATTGCGACATGCAGTATAATAGAGAGGACCATTGGCATCTTGAAACAACATTTCCGATACCTGGACCATTCCGGAGGCTACTTGCTACACTTTCCTAAGATTGTCATTCTGTTCACTGTTGTCTGCTGCATGCTGCATAACTTAGCCATCATGAGGCAGCAGCAGCTGGTAGTAGAAGACCCACCTGAGGTGAGCATGGCTGATGATGAGGAGGAAGATGCAAATGACAAGGAGGAGGACAAGGGAGCCATGCAACTATCTGAACCCGGAGTACGACGGCGGAGGTGGGCGGGCCGTAATGCCCCTTTAACGATTGCTCGAGCCTTGCGCCAGCAGCTCATCCATGAAGGCTCAGCGGCAACTATTCCAAATGGACCATGTTTAATGTTTGGACCTGTTCCATAATGTTGTGTTGTGTTAATGGAACAAATCATGGAAATGATTCTTGTTTACTTCAAAACGTTGTGGTAATAATGGAACAAATAATGGAAGTGATTCAGTTATAATTTAAAATATATTTTATTCAAAAGTTTAACAAACATTTGTTTGTACTTAACTTTAATAAAAATATTCTTGTATCAAACTTTAAAGTTTTCACTAAAGATCACTTACAAACGTTAAGATCACTTACAAACTCTAAGATCACTTACAAACTTTATGATCACTTACTAACTTTTAAACTTGTAAGTTTACATTACTTACAAAACTTGTAATTTTTAAACAGTTACAACAGTAACAACAACAATAATAATAACAACAACAGCGGCAAAGAAAGGCTGCACCCATCTCTCCTCCAACTTATTCTAAGAATGCCTGCTGCGCCTGGTCTTATTGACCCCACTTTGCCCTTGATCCGATGGGCTTTTACTTTCGTGATCAGTCTGCCATGTGGGACATTCTCAAAAGCCTTGCTGAAATCCATATACACTTCATCAAACACACTACCCTCATCGACCCTCCTTGTTACCTCCTCAAAAAATAAAATCAAGTTATTCAGACATGACCTTCCCATAACTAATCCATGCTGACTGTCCTTGATTAATCCTTGTCTTTCTAAATGAAGATTTATCCTGTCCTTCAGAATTTTTTCCAATAATTTTCCCACCACCGAGGTTAGACTCACTGGCCTATAATTACTTGGTCTATCCCTATCTCCCTTCTTAAACAAAGGTACCACATTAGCAGTCCTCCAGTCCTCTGGCACCACACCTGTAGCCAGAGAGGATTAGCAAATGATGGTCAAAGCCTCTGCTATTTCCTCTTTTGCTTCGCTTAACAACCTGGGATACATTTCATTCGTGCCTGAGGACGTATCCACTTTCAAAGCTGCTAAACCCCTTAATACCTCCGCTCTCACTCTGTATATTTCATCGAATATTTCGCACTATCCTCCCCAATAGCAGCATCTACATTGCCCCTCTCCTTTGTGAAAACAGATGCAAAGTATTCATGAAGAACCATACCCACATCTCCCGCCTCCACACATACGGCTGTGATCTCTCTCCTCTGCGTGGTCCTTTAGAGGACAGGGTTACAGCCAGAAGCTGATGAAGTACGGAGCCAATTAGAAAATAAAAGAAAATGCGAGTAAAGAGAGTCAAAGTCAAGTTACCCAGACCGAGTAAGGATGGGCAGATTTCCTTTTCCCTAAAGGACATTTGAGAAATCAGTCAGTATTCCCACGAGTGAGCAATGCACAAGCTTGAATAGAATGTGGACACCTGATTCTGAAGATCACTCTCAGACTAAACGATACAAAGGAATTCTGACCAATAACCATCCCAATTGGATTTCCGGTTTCACCACCCACAGAGTATATTGTGTGTGAGTGGTTTTTTGGTCACTCACTGTTGTAATTTTTTTTTCCAAAAACTACTCCTCCACCCTCCCGTGCCTTCTGCTCCTTTCTCGAGAGTGCTGACCCCTGCAGAGGTCCCGCTCTCTGGGTGCTGGCTCCCCTTCGGTGCTTTAACTTTACTTCCACTGCTCTCACATGCCGGCCTTGACAGTGTGTGCTGTCGCGTAGCAGTCGGCACCTTCAGGGGAAAGGATTTGGCAGTAAGACGGAATCACAGGCCGTAAAGCTGCCACTGCTGAGCAGCACGGGCTGTTGGTGCTGGAAGGGCACAAGCAGCAGTAATGGGACATTCTGTTTCATCTTCCAAGGGCAAAGACGTGAAAGAGGGGATCTCGATGTTCAGTTTTTAATGGTAGTGTTTGGTCAGAATAACTCGCTGTTGCATGGCTTTCATCGCCTTGGACGGGAGACGGTGTTATGTTTGGGAACCGTAGGCCCAGAATCTTGTTAACCCCCGCCCCCCCTGCTGAGCTGAGCATGGCGGCCCTGACCTGTGAGAGACCACCAGAGGCAGGTCGGGCCATTAAAGGAGCGGCGGCCCTGTGCAGTGTGGCGGCCATGCCACTGCAAGGCACAGCGCAAGCTGATGCAGGAGGGCGACGGCAGTGAAGAGGGCGATTGGATTGGACGTCATCAAGGTTTGGGTCGGTGATTGGAGCGTGGGCAGGTACAGCAGGAGCGGCGAGGTTGGGGCGAAGGAGCGGCGAGAGATCGTGGAGCGACGTGATCGGGGCCCAGGAGAGGCGTGAGTTCGGGGCCAGAAGAGGCGAGGGCCCAGGGGCAGCATGGGCCAGCCCACACTGTGACACTAGGCCCGTGCAGCAGAGCTGGTCTCCAGTCGTCCTGGTTAATCCTTGCCACTGGACTAAGACCTAGCTCTGTCAAGCCCGTGTAGTGGCTGGTGTGCAACGGCCACCGCACGTTAAAAAAATCCACCCACAGGCATCTTCCACCCTTCAGGATGTAGTTCAGGATCTGGAATATTAGGTCCTTCATTGAATCACCTGTTATCTCATCCCTTTTTCAGCGTGGAAGCAAGTCATCCTCGACTCGAGGGACCGCCTATGATGATGATGAGCTGAGCTCTGGGATGCAGAAACAGAAGTCGTGTATCAAGAGAATACCCAGCCCAAGCTTGAACGCAAACCTTGCCACTCATCTCCCAGTGGCTTCAGGGCAACAACAAAAATACATGGGGAGATCTCCTCATCGCCAGCGATATCCAGAGAAAACACTGGCACTTTGTGTTGAAACAGATGGACTTGAACATCTTTTTATTCTGTTTGCGCAGGTTAAAAAAAAAAGAAAGAACTTGCATTTCTGTTAGCACCTTTTCACGACCCCAGGGCAGCCCAAAGTGCTTCACAGCCAATCAAGGACTTCTTTCAAGTGTAGTCACCGTCTTAATACAGGAAACATGGCAGATGTAGGATGCATAGCACACATTCGGATGTTAGGCAAAAATGTGCTCTTGCCAGTCTTGATCACAGCTTGTACACAGGCCAATCTAAGAAACTACAACAACTTGGTATCTATATAGCGCCTTTAATGCAGTAAAACGCCCCAAGGTGCTTCACAGCAGTGTTATGAGACAAAGCAATTAAATTTGACACCGAGCCTGTTCTGTATTGCTCTGGTACAATAAATGTATGATAAGTACAATGGTGCACCACAGAGGGCGCTGTGGTGGGAGACCTGAAAGTACCTGCACGAGGCAGTATAAAAGGCTGCCCACCACACCTGTGGGGCACTCTGGAGCTGAACAATAAAGGACGAAAGTCACAACAGTTAGATCAACACCAGACCGTGTGGAGTCAGTGATTTGTGTGCTACATGCAGCACATTGGCGACAAGGAAGCGGACGAACTCCACGCAACCATGGCTACTCTGGGCTCGCTAAAGGATTTTACCGTGGGCAATGATTGGGAGGCCTTTACGGAAAAGCTCGAGTACTACTTCACAGCAAACGACCTGACGGAGGACACGGACGCAATGAGAGATAAGCGTAAGGCGATATTGCTTTCCAGTTGTGGAGATGAGGTTTACGGTCTCGTCAGGGATTTACTGGCACCCGAGAGCGCCAGGGACAAGTCATATGAGAAGTTGATCGCACTCATTTGTGACCAACTGAAACCGAAGGAGAGCATCCTCATGGCCAGATACAAATTTTACCATCACTGCAGACCCGAGGGCCAGGATGTCACCAATATGCTGCGGACCTCAGGAGACTCGCGGCGCCGTGTGATTTTGGCACACACCTTGACGAGGCATTGCGCGATGTTTTCATTGTGGGGATTGGCCACGAGGGCCTCCTTCACAAGCTGCTAGTCACGGAACCCACAGTCACCCTGACAAAGGCCATCACCATCAGCTGGGCATATATGACCTCGACTTGCAGCACCAAGCAAATGATCCACACAGTCTCGAATCCGGCAGGCACTGTCCACAGGATAGGGCCCACCACGGACAAAACTGCAGAACATGGCTCTGCCCGGGGCAGAGAGCACGGACCTCGGGGTCCTGGAGCTCAGAGTCCGCTGCGGAGGAAGCCATGAGGCTCACCGGTGCAGCTTTGTGGAGTATACGTGCAACACCTGCCACGTTAAAGGCCACCTTCAGCGTACGTGTAAAAGAAATAAGACTCACTACGTGGCTGAGGAGATGGTGGATGATCCACTGTTCAACGAGGAGCAGGCAGAAGAAGATGAGGGGTTGGGACTGTATACGTGTACCAACGATTCGCCCCCAGTGATAATGGAAGTAAAAATTGACGGAGTCCCAGTGAGTATGACAGTGGATACGGGATCGGGTCCGTCGTTGATGACACAGAGAACTTTTGAGAAACTGTGGGACCACCCAGCTGCACGACCCAAGCTGGTCCCGGTCACGGCAAAGCTGCGTACCTACACCGGGGAACGGACACCTGTTCTTGGCAGAGCGGATGTGCAGGTATCTCACGGGGGCGAGACGCACGGTTTACCTTTGTGGGTCATTGCAGGCGATGGGCAAACGCTCCTCGGCAGAAGATGGATGGGAAAGGTCCGTGGGAGCTGGGAAGACTTCTTCACTCCTCGACGGACTGCTGCACCCTGGGTCCCCAAAGAGCAGCGCCAACCGAGCTGGAGCTGCAGCAGCAGCCCAGAACTCCTGCCCCCAAGCAATCCTGCAGCCTCAACCTCCATGGATGAGCAGACCCTGGAAGAACAAAGTTGCAGTTCAGCCTCCACCCTGGAAGAACAAGTATTGCTGAAGTGAGGGCCTAATACTGGGGTGCGGGCCGGCGGGGCGCTGCAGGCAGGAAGCGGGAGGCCCATCGAGGGCCGGCGGATCGGGGGGGCCCATGCAGTGGAAAAGTCCGGCGGCGGCAGCAGCTGCGATAGAGGCGGCCACGGCGGCCGCAGGAGGGGCGGCCACGGCGGGAGCAGAGGCTGCGGCGGCGACGGGGGGGGGGCGACTCGGAGGGACGTGAGGCTGAGCTGCGGATGCAGCAGCAAGAACAGAGTGACTCACTGTGACTGATCGAGTCCAGGGAGCCACTGCTGCAAGAGGGACTGATCTGGGCCGTTTTGTTTTTTTCCCTTTCCCTCCTGCCTTGTTTCTTCTTCTTTCTTCGCCGGCGAGCTCAAGATGGTGGGGAGCCTCGTGGCAACGGAGACAAAGGTCAGCAGAACACGGAAGATAGTGGCACCCAAAGAAGCCACAAGATGGCTTAAAAGGGAAATGCTCCCGGGAGTCTTAAAAGGGCCTCACACCACATGAAGACTTTTGGACTTTTGTAAGGCTAGAGCAAGTCTAAGTGTGCTATATGAATGTAGGATGATGGATTTATGACAAGAATTAATATTTTAATGCTGGGTGATCACTGTGTTTAAAATAATGGACATGAATTGCGAATTACGACAAGAGTTAATATTTCAATGCTGAATGGTCACTGTGTTTAAATTCAGGGACGCGGATCCGTGACCAACATCACCGATGGGCTAATGCATTTTTCGATTTAGGGGATTCAAGCAACGACTTTTTGAACTGCGGGGGGGAAGTGATGTTCTGTATTGCTCTGGTACAATAAATGTATGATAAGTACAATGGTGCACAACAGAGGGCGCTGTGGTGGGAGACCTGAAAGTACCTGCACGAGGCAGTATAAAAGGCTGCCCACCCCCCACCTGTGGGGCACTCTGGAGCTGTTCAGTAAAGGAGTAAGGTCACAGCAGTTAGATCAACACCAGACCGTGTGGAGTCAGTGATTTTTGTGCTACATACATCACAAAGCCACATAAGAAGAAATTACAGCAGATGACCTAAAAGCTTGGTCAAAAAGGTAGGTTTTAAACATAAGAACATAAGAACATAATAACATAAGAATTAGGAACAGGAGTAGGCCATCTAGCCCCTTGAGCCTGCTCCGCCATTCAACAAGATCATGGCTGATCTGGCCGTGGACTCAGCTCCACTTACCCGCCCGCATCCCATAACCCTTAATTCCCTTATTGGTTAAAAATCTATCTATCTGTGATTTGAATACATTCAATGAGCCTCAACTGCTTCCTTGGGCAGAGAATTCCACACATTCACAACCCTCTGGGAGAAGAAATTCCTTCTCAACTCGGTTTTAAATTGGCTCCCCCGTATTTTGAGGCTGTGCCCCCTAGTTCTAGTCTCCCCGACCAGTGGAAACAACCTCTCTGCCTCTATCCTGTCTATCCCTTTCATTATTTTAAATGTTTCTATAAGATCGCCCCTCATCCTTCTGAACTCCAACAAGTAAAGACCCAGTCTACTCAATCTATCATCATCAGGTAACCCCCTCATCTCCGGAATCAGCCTAGTGAATCGTCTCTGTACCCCCTCCAAAGCTAATATATCCTTCCTTCAGTAAGGTGAGCAAAACTGCACGCAGTACTCCAGGTGTGGCCTCACCAATACCCTGTACAGTTGCAGCAGGACCTCCCTGCTTTTGTACTCCATCTCTCTCGCAATGAAGGCCAACATTCCATTCGCCTTCCTGATTACCTGCTGCACCTGCAAACTAACTTTTTGGGAATCATGCACAAGGACCCCCAGGTGCATGTTGTAATTTCTCCCCATTCAAATAATATTCCCTTTTACTGTTTTTTTTCCAAGGTGGATGACCTCACATTTTCCGACATTGTATTCCATCTGCCAAACCTTAGCCCATTCGCTTAAACTATCTCAATCTCTTTGCAGCCTCTCTGTGTCCTCTACATAACCCGCTTTCCCACTAATCTTTGTGTCATCTGCAAATTGTGTTACACAGCACACTGTCCCCTCTTCCAGGTCATCTATGTATATTGTAAACAGTTGTGGTCCCAGCACCGATCCCGGTGGCACACCACTAACCACCGATTGCCAACCTGAAAAGGACCCATTTATCCCGACTCTCTGCTTTCTGTTAGCCAGCCAATTCTCTATCCATGCTAATACATTTCCTCTGACTCCGCGTACCTTTATCTTCTGCAGCAACCTTTTGTGTGGCACCTTATCGAATACCTTTTGGAAATCCAAAAACACCACATCCATCGGTACACCTCTATCCACCATGCTAGTTATGTCCTCAAAGAATTCCAGTAAATTAGTTAAACATGATTTCCCCTTCATGAATCCATGTTGTGTCTGCTTGATTGCACTATTCCTATCTAAATGTCCCGCTATTTCTTCCTTAATGATAGCTTCAAGCATTTTCCCCACTACAGATGTTAAACTAACCGGCCTATAGTTACCTGCCTTTTGTCTGCCCCCTTTTTTAAACAGAGGCATTACATTAGCTGCTTTCCAATCCGATGGTACCTCCCCAGAGTCCAGAGAATTTTGGTAGATTATAACGAATGCATCTGCTTTAACTTCCACCATCTGTTTTAATACCCTGGGATGCATTTCATCAGGACCAGGGGACTTGTCTACCTTGAGTCCCATTAGCCTGTCCAGCACTACCCCCCTAGTGATAGTGATTGTCTCAAGGACCTCCCTTCCCACATTCCCGTGACCAGCAATTTTTGGCATGGTTTTTGTGTCTTCCACTGTGAAGACCGAAGCAAAATAATTGTTTAAGGTCTCAGCCATTTCCACATTTCCCATTATTAAATCCCCCTTCTCATCTTCTAAGGGACCAATATTTACTTTAGTCATTCTTTTCCATTTCATATATATCGATAAAAGCTTTTATATCTGTTTTTATGTTTTGCACAAGTTTACTTTCACAATCTATCTTTCCTTTCTTTATTGCTTTCTTAGTCATTCTTTGCTGTTGTTTAAAATTTTCGCAATCTTCTAGTTTCCCACTAACCTTGGCCACCTTATACGCATTGGTTTTTAATTTGATACTCTCCTTTATTTCCTTGGTTATCCACGGCTAGTTATCCCTTCTCTTACCGCCCTTCTTTTTCACTGAATATATTTTTGTTGAGCACTATGAAAGAGCTCCTTAAAAGTCCTCCACTGTTCCTCAATTGTGCCACCGTTTAGTCTGTGTTTCCAGTCTACTTTAGCCAACTCTGCCCTCATCCCACTGTAGTCCCCTTTGTTTAAGCATAGTACGCTCGTCTTAAAGGAGAAAAGAGAGGCAGTGAGGCGGAGCGGTTTAGGGAGGGTGTTCCACAACTTAGGGCCCAGGCAACAGAAGGCACGGCCACCAATGGTTGAGCGATTACAATCAGAGATACTCAAGAGGGCAGAATTTAAGGAGCGCTGATATCTCGAGGTGGTTTATGGGGCTGAAGGAGATTACAGAGATAGGAAGGGTTGAGGCTAGGGAGGGATTTGTAAACAAGGAAGAGAATTTTAAAATCGAGGTGTTGTTTAAAGGGGAGCCGATGTAGGTCAACAAGCACAGGAGTGATGGGTGGGCAGGACTTGGTGCTATGTAGGACACAGACTGCCGAATTTTGGATGACTTCAAGTTTACGTCGGGTAGAATGTGGGAGGCCAGCCAGGAGTGCTTTGGAGTAGTCGAGTCTAGAGGTAACAAAGACATGGATGAGGGCTTCAGCAGCGGATGAGCTGAGGCAGGGGCGGAGACGGGCGATGTTACGGAGGCGGAAATAAGCGGTCTAAGTTCTGCTGTGGATATGTGGCCGGAAGCTCATTTCAGGGTCAAATATGACACCTCGGGTGCGAACAGCCTGGTTCAGCCTCAGACAGATGCCAGGGAGAGGGGTGGTGCCAGTGGCCAGGGAACGCAGTTTGTGGCCGGGACCAAAGACAAGACAATGGCTTCGTTCTTCCCAGTATTTAAACGAGCAAAAGCTCACCGACAGCTTCAAAGACAACCTGAAACCAACTGCAAAATATTAGTAGCTGCAAACCAGAAGGGGAGGAGACTAAACATGGAACAGATGCAATTGGTCATTATTTCTGGGGCAATCTGGGGACATGGTTCCCCAGAGCAATTTTCAATTTAATATAAAAAATTGCACATTTAAGCACTTTTGTGCTGCACAATTAATGGATCTTTTGTATCCCAAAACAGAAAAAAACCAATGTGACATTGAGATTTTCTATCGCCACGGGAATGGCACTGAGGATGGACCAGTGCATTAGCAGCCAGGCTTGGGGAGGATTGGCAATGGGGGTAAAGGGGAGTTAACGACACTGATTATTAACAGCAAACATTGACCAGTCCCCTGAAATGGCCAGTGGCAGCATGAATTGGGGGACGAGGGAAGATCGCAAGAATTGTGGAAGGATTACAGATGTTTTAATTAAAACAAAGTAGTTGCTACAATTGTCGTTGGATCTTTGCACTGTCTGCTTATATCGCTCAGTACCACAGCAAGTAGCACATTCCTGTATTAGGTTTGGGAGGTTCATGAATGGTATTTAGAATAAGCTGTGGCTGCCTTGGCTCAGTGGGTAACACCCTCGCCTCTGAGTCAGAAGGTTGTGGGTTCAAGTCCCAACGTGGGAACTTCAGCACATAAGTCTAGGCTGGCACTCTAGTACAGTGCTGAGGGAGCGCTGCATTGTTGGAGATGCTGTCTTTCGGATGAGATGTTAAACCAAGGCCCCATCTCCTCTCTCAGGTAAAAGATCCTATGGCACTATTTCGAAGGAGAGTTATTGCCGGTGTCCTGGCCAATATTTATCCCTCAATCAACAGAACAAAAACAGATTATCTGGTCATTATCACATTGCTGTTTGAGGGAGCTTGCTGTGTGCAAATTGGCTGCCGCATTTCCTACATTACAACAGTGACTGCACTCCAAAAGTACTTCATTGGCTGTGAAGCGCTTTGAGACGTCCGGTGGTTGTGAAAATCTTTGTTTGAATTCCCCACTTCTGCTATTTTCTACATCTCTTCTGCGTCCCTTTCTTTGCCACTTGGACAACTGGTAGGTTCAGGGAAATGACCATCTCAAGGGGTTGACCATGTTTTGTTTGCTTTCAATTATTGCACTGCAATACTGAAAAAACATTAATATTACAGTATGCAGCTGGAACATCACGGGCCTCTTAGTATGGGCTCTAAATTATTAAACACCTCCAATACACTGTTATACAAGAAACTGAACCATTCCCCATTGTCCTTTTCTTTATTTTCTCTTGCTATTCTTTTTTAATTTTCTTGTTAATACTCTCTTTTCTCCTTATTCAAACTCTTCGGTTTTTTTTCTTGCATCTTATATATTTAAAATCTAAGGGCGGCCCATCATCCCGATTGGGGATGGTAACCTTCCGGGACCAGGACTTCCTGTGCCCAGCCCGGAAATCCCACCCTCTGGTGTCTGGCCAATATTTATTCCTCATTCAACATAACAAAAATAGATTAGGGTGTTTGCTGTGTGCAAATTGGTTGCCGTGTTTCCCACATTACAACAGTGACTACACTCCAAAAGTACTTCATTGGCTGTGAAGCGCTTTGTGACGTCTAGTGGTCATGAAAGGTGCTATTTAAATGCAAGACTTTCCTTTTTTCTTTCTTTCTGCTGGAAACATATGTAGGAACCTCTTGGTTGTTTGCCATACCCCTTAATGTTGTGACATTTTCAGATTTTGAGATAGTCCTCCCTATCCCCAAGTCCATTCAGCTTTCTAAACACAACAGATGCTGGATAACTTTATATTCAAGACTTTTAAGCTGATCACTTTCTTTTTATGCCAGGCTTATCAGTAACATCTCTCCATAGGAAAGTCTGTAGCAGTGGGTCTGCAGATAACAGCAACTTGGTACAGAGCCTTGGGATCCTTTCGGTGTGGTGGTCCTCTTCATCCCAGCACCTCATATCTGGGGAATCCCATTGGTGCCAATAATGGGGATGTAGTTTAATAGGATTTGCACAAAGGCTTCTGAAAAACTCAGGGGGTGGAGAGAATGTGGTGTGGGGGTGGGGTGGGGGGATGGGGTGGGGGGGATGGGGTGGAGGAATGGAGTGGGGAAATGGGGTGGGGGTATGGGATGGGGGCTGTGGTGGGGGAATGGGGTGGGGAATGGGGATGGGGTGGGGGATGGGGTGGGGGGATGGGGGATGGGGTGGGGAGATGGGGTGGGGGGATGGAGGTGGGGTGGGGGATGGGGGGATGGGGTGGGGGATGGGTGGAGGGATAGGGGTGGAGGGATGGGGGGGACCGCGATGGGGAGAGGGATAGGGGAAGCTCTGGCCCATTTCAGATGGGAGTCTTGTGCAGAAGGAGCAGAGACCTGATATTACTGGTCCATCTGCCTCTGAAGGACAGCAAGATCAAACTCTCTGTGTCTGGCCACGGGAGGTCTATTGAGGATGTATCCACAGCCCATTCATCTCTGCGTTCCACGTGCAAAATATTACCGTTTAAATGTGTTTTTTTATTGGAGAGAAGAACTGATATTTGTGCCAATGCCTGAGGCGTATATTACATCACTTTGGTCAGATCCAGGTGTTTTGCTTTGATAGGTTGTGGTTTGAAGCCCACCACTATAGCTGGGAGATGAGAAATTGTTGCCTATTATAGAAATTGTGGCCTGTTTTGTTGGAACCCCCCTGTTCACATTCATAACATAAGAACATACGAAATAGGAACAGGAATAGGCCATTTGGCCCCTCGAGCCTGCTCCACCATTTAATAAAATCATGGCTGATCTGATCCTGGCTTCAATTCCACTTCCGTGCCAGTTCCCTGTCACCCTTGACTCCCTTATCATTCAAAAATCTGTCCATCTCCACCTTAAATACATTCAATGATCCAGCCTCCACAGCTCTCTGGGGTAGAGAATTTCAAAGATTCACGACCCTCTGAGAGAAGAAATTCCTCCTCATTTCAATTTTAACTGGGTGACCCCTTATTCTGAAACTATGCCCCCTAGTTCTAGATTCCCCCACGAGGGGAAACATCCTCTCTGCATCTACCCTGTCCAACCCCCTCAGAAAATTATATGTTTCAATAAGATCACCTCTCATTCTTCTAAACTCCAATGAGAATCGGCCCAAACTGCTCAACCTTTCTTCATACAATTCGTCTCACAGTTGCTTTGGTTTCACCAAGTAACATATTGTAACAACTCATATTTGCTGGGGATATCCAGATTTAATCAGTGCACTATTTTAATGTTTTGTGTCTCGTGCAGTATTTGCAGTGGGAGAATTGTACTCCTCTGGTACATTCTTTCAAACTGAGCACACTTATTTGACAAGGTGACAACATCATATTTTACAACGTGCAAAGGACCTATTCACTGAAGTGATGAAGTTACAGAATTCATTACATTATGTTTTCGTTTTCAAGCTGGGTCCTTTTGTTCTTTAACAGATAGTTACACATCTATGTGTGCTTTATTTCATGGAACAAAACATACCCCACATATTTTAACAGGCAGGAGGTTTCATTGGCACAGTGGCCTGGTGGTGATGGCACTGGTTTACCAAGCCAGAAGTTATGAGTTTAAATCCCACCATAGCAAGTTGTAAAATTGAACTCCAAAAATAATCTGTTACTTTTGTGGGCTGGTACTAAAATAATCGGCCATGAAAGCTGTCAGAACATTGTCCCACATGACAGGGTTGGCACAATGCTCTCAGAGAAACGAGTGATGGGTCTTGCCACCATCACCCACATCCCAGGGACAAAACAAAACAACAACAACTTATATTTATCTAGCGCCTTTAACGTAGTGAAATGTCCCAAGGCACTTCACAGCAGTATTATGAGGTAAAACATTTGACACCGAGCTGCATAAGTAGAAATTAGTGGAGGACCAACAGAAGCGTCTTGAAGGAGGAAAGAGAGGTAGAGAGGAGGAGAGGTTTAGGGAGGGAGTTCCAGAGCTTGGGGCCGTGGCAACAGAAGGCACAGACATCTCGGGGGGGAGGGGGGGGTGCGGGGGGGTTGTGGGGCTGGAGAAGATTACAGAGATAGGGAGGGGCGAGGCCATGGAGGGATTTGAAAATAAATATGAGAATTTTGAAATTGAGGCGTTGCTTAACCGGAAGCCAATGTAGGTCAGCGAGCACAGGGGTGATCGGTGAGCGGGACTTGGTGCGAGTTAGGACATGGGCAGCTGAGTTTTGTATCACCTCTAGTTTACGGAGGGTAGAATGTGGGAGGCCAGACATGAATGTGTTGGAATAGTCAAGTCCAGAGGTAACAAAGGCATGGATGAAGGTTTCAGCAGCGGATGAGCTGAGGCAAGAGCGGAGACGGGCGATGTAATGGAGCTGGAAATAGGCGGTCTTAGTTACACTGCGGATATGTGGTCGAATGCACATTTCAGGCTCAAATATGACACCAAAGTTAGGATGGATTTTGTCAGTTGTGGCTCAGTGGGTAGCACACTTGTCTCTGAGTCTGAAGGTTGTGTGTTCAAGTCCCACTCCAGGGACTTGAGCACAAAAAAATCTAGCTGACACTCCAGTGCAGTGCTGAGGGAGCGCTGCACTGTCGGAGGTGCCGTCTTTCGGATGCTCTCTCAAGTGGACATTAAAAAAAATCCCATGGCACTATTTCGACGAAGAGCAGGAGAGTTATCCCCGGTGTCCTGGCCAAAAGTTACCCTTAAATCAACATAACAAAAAAAAAATTATTTGGTCATTATCACTTTGCTGTTTATGGGAGCTTGCTGTGCGCAAATTAACTGCTGTGTTTCCTACATTACAAAAGTGACTACACTGCAAAAAGTACTTCATTGGCTGTAAAGCGCTTTGAGACGTCCAGTGGTCGTGAAAAGGGCTATAGAAATGCAAGTCCACTTAATTGAAGTCACTCATCCCTGCAACCATTCTTGTAAATCTTTTCTGCGCTCTCTGTTCAGGCACCCCCTTTAGAATTGTACCCTCTACTTTATATTGCCTCACCTCATTCGTCCTACCAAAATGTATCACTTGCACTTTTTGCCGTTAAATTTCATCTGCCACGTGCCCGCCCATTCCACCAGCCTGACTATGTCCTCTTCATGTCTATCACTTCAAGTCAGTCAGTCACCTGTGTTGACTATTCACCTCTCTGGCTCAAGCCATTTGAGGCAGCCTAAACTTCTGCCCCAGGTGAGATCAGCCAACTGAGTAGAAACCTTTCCAGTCTCTGTGGCTCAGTGTAGTAGTAGCACATGATGCATTTATCCACTGACCCATTGAGGAGCTCACAGCCCCTCATCAAATGTTTTGTAGCATTTGGTGAAACAGCATTGCCAATACACACTATATCTACTGACTGGATTTTTGGCTTTTTGCTGCCTCTGTTTTCGCCCCAGAGGGGCAGCAATGGCGGCGGTAAGCACTTCCGGGCCAACTTCCAGCGCCCCGCTGGGGTTTTCGGTGCCGATTTCGGCGGCGTGGAGCATTACCGCCCGGAAGTGGCGAGCCAGTGTGCAACTCCCCAGGTTGCAACATCAGCTTGAATTTTGGCTCCTGCCTGACCCATAGCACCAGGCAGTGCACCCTGCTGGGACCGCATGGGAAAAGGGGTGATCTGACCGGCTGCAGTGAGGTAAGTAATGTCCACCTCGGGGAAGTGTGATTGTTTTTTTTTTGTGATTTATGGAGTGGTAGAATGAGGTATTTTTTGCGAATGTTTTTGGTTGGATTTTTTCAAGTTTTTTTTTTCTCCCCTGGCCTCTCGAAGTGCACTCCCAGACCGGCTGTTTAGCTCGGGATTTCTGCTTGCTCAGCCGGCCTAACGCCCGAAGAGAGGTGTGTAATGTCTCCCTTAGCACTCCGCCCCACGCTCAGGGCCTAGCTGCCCAATTTTGCTGACTGATGCGCAAACCGATCCCAGGCGCAAAATTTACCGCCCCGCCGCCATTACCGCCCCGAAATCAGCAAAGCTGAAAATCCAGCCCTAAGTACTTAGAAAAAAACTGCAGCAAATCAAAAGTTGCGTGAGTGTTGAAAATGTGCCTCTTTCTGTTGTACTCTGGACTATCAGTAAGACATTTTGTACATACTCAACACTAAGTTGTCTAGAGAAGTCTTCCTTGGTCCTTCATTGAGACTTTTGATTGGAATGGAAATTGCAGGTTATTCAACAATAGCAACTTGCATTTCTATAGCGCCTTTAACGTAGTAAAAACGTCCCAAGGCACTTCACAGGAGTGTTATCAAACCAAAATTGATACCGAGCCACATAAGGAGATATTGGAACAGGAACTTGGTCAAAGAGGTAGGTTTTATGGAGCACCTTCAAGGAAGAGAGGGAGGTTGCGAGACGGAGAGGTTTCGTGAGGGAATTCCAGAACTTAGGGCCAGAATGGGAGGAATGCAGAGATCTCAGAATGTTGTAGGGCTGAAGGATTTTCAAGACATTTTGTGAAGCTGTGATTGTGCATCTTAGGTTAGGAAGTAAGGGTGGAAATTGCAGAGGCTCTGGCCACAATCTTCCAATCCTTCTTGGATACGGGGCCAGTGCCAGAGGACTGGAGCATTGAAAGTGATACACGTCTGTTTAAAAAAGGGCGAAGGATAAAACTGGCAACTACAGGCCAGTCAGCCTAACATCGACAGTGGGGAAACTTTTGCAGACAGTAATCCGGAACAAAATTAATTGGCATTTGGAAAATTATCAGCTAACAAATGAAAGTTAGCACCAATTTGTTAAAAGCAAATGTTGTTGGACTGGCTTGATTGGGTTCTTTGATGAAGTAACAGAGAGGGTCGATGCTGTGTATATGGTGTTTGACAAAGTATCACATAATCGACTTGTCAGCAAAATTAAAGCCCATGAGATTAAATGGATAGTGGCAGCATAAATGCAAAATTGGCTAAGGGACAGAAAGCAGAGACTGCTTCTCAGATGAGAGAAAAGTATACAGCAGTGCTACATAAGAACATAAGAACATAAGAATTAGGAACAGGAGTAGGCCATCGAGCCCCTCGAGCCTGCTCCGCCATTCAACAAGATCATGGCTGATCTGGCCGTGGACTCAGCTCCACTTACCCGCCCGCATCCCATAACCCTTAATTCCCTTATTGGTTAAAAATCTATCTATCTGTGATTTGAATACATTCAATGAGCTAGCCTCAACTGCTTCCTCGGGCAGAGAATTCCACAGATTCACAACCCTCTGGGAGAAGAAATTCCTTCTCAACTCGGTTTTAAATTGGCTCCCTCGTATTTTGACGCTGTATCCCCTAGTTCTAGTCTCCCCGACCAGTGGAAACAACCTCTCTGCCTCTACCTTGTCTATCACTTTCATTATTTTAAATGTTTCTAAAAGATCACCCCTCATCCTTCTGAAATCCAACAAGTAAAGACCCAGTCTACTCAATCTATCATCATAAGGTAACCCCCTCATCTCCGGAATCAGCCTAGTGAATCGTCTCTGTACCCCCTCCAAAGCTAGTATATCCTTCCTTAAGTAAAGTGACCAAAACTGCACGCAGTACTCCAGGAGCGGCCTCACCAATATCCTGTACAGTTGCAGCAGGGCCTCCCTGCTTTTGTACTCCATCCTTCTCGCAATGAAGGCCAACATTCCATTCGCCTTCCTGATTACCTGCTGCACCTGCAAACTAACTTTTTGGGAATCATGCACAAGGACCCCCAGGTCCCTCTGCACCACAGCATGTTGTAATTTCTCCCCATTCAAATAATATTCACTTTTACTGTTTTTTTTTTCCAAGGCGGATGACCTCACATTTTCCGACATTGTATTCCATCTGTCAAACCTTAGCCCATTCGCTTAAACTATCTAAATCTCTTTGCAGCCTCTCTGTGTCCTCTACACAACCCGTTTTCCCACTAATCTTTGTGTCATCTCCAAATTTTGTTACGCTACACTCTGTCCCCTCTTCCAGGTCATCTATGTATATTGTAAACAGTTGTGGTCCCAGCACCGATCCCTGTGGCACACCACTAACCACCGATTTCCAACCCGAAAAGGACCCATTAATCCTGACTCTCTGCTTTCTGTTAGCCAGCCAATTATCTATCCATGCTAATACATTTCCTCTGACTCCGCGTACCTTTATCTTCTGCAGTAACCTTTTGTGTGGCACCTTATCGAATGACTTTTGGAAATCTAAATACACCACATCCATCTGTACACCTCTATCCACCATGCTCGTTATATCCTCAAGGAATTCCAGTAAATTGGTTAAACATGATTTCCCCTTCATGAATTCATGTTGCGTCTGCTTGATTGCACTATTCCTATCTAGATGTCCCGCTATTTCTTCCTTAATGATAGCTTCAAGCATTTTCCCCACTACAGATGTTAAACTAACTGGCCTATAGTTGCCTGCCTTTTGTCTGCCTCTTTTTTTAAACAGAGGCGTTACATTAACTGCTTTCCAATCCGATGGTACCTCCCCAGAGTCCAGAGAATTTTGGTAGATTATAACGAATGCATCTGCTATAACTTCCACTATCTCTTTTAATACCCTGGGATGCATTTCATCAGGACCAGGGGACTTGTCTAACTTTGAGTCCCATTAGCCTGTCCAGCACTACCCCCCTAGTGATAGTGATTGTCTCAAGGTCCTCCCTTCCCACATTCCCGTGACCAGCAATTTTTGGCATGGTTTTTGTGTCTTCCACTGTGAAGACCGAAGCAAAATAATTGTTTAAGGTCTCAGCCATTTCCACATTTCCCATTATTAAATCCCCCTTCTCATCTTCTAAGGGATCAACATTTACTTTAGTCACTCTTTTCAGTTTTATATATCGGTAAAAGCTTTTACTATCTGTTTTTATGTTTTGCGCAAGTTTACTTTCGTAATCTATCTTTCCTTTCTTTATTGCTTTCTTACTCATTCTTTGCTGTTGTTTAAAATTTTTCCAATCTGCTAGTTTCCCACTAACCTTGGCCACCTTATACACATTGGTTTTTAATTTAATACTCTCCTTTATTTCCTTGGTTATCCACAGCTGGTTATCCCTTCTCTTACCGCCCTTCTTTTTCACTGGAATATATTTTTGTTGAGCACGATGAAAGAGCTCCTTAAAAGTCCTTCACTGTTCCTCAATTGTGCCACCGTTTAGTCTGTGTTCCCAGTCTACTTCAGCCAACTCTGCCCTCATCCCACTGTAGTCCCCTTTGTTTGAGCATGGTACGTTCGTTTGAGACACTACTTCCTCACCCTCAATCTGTATTACAAATTCAACCATACTGTGATCACTCATTCCGAGAGGATCTTTTACTAGGAGATCGTTTATTATTCCTGCCTCATTACACAGGACCAGATCTAAGATAGCTTGCTCCCTTGTAGGTTCTGTAACAAACTGTTCTAAGAAACAGTCCCGTATGCATTCTATGAATTCCTCCTCGAGGCTACCCCGTGCGATTTGATTTGACCAATCGATATGTAGGTTAAAATCCCCCATGATTACTGCCGTTCCTTTTTAACATGCCTCCATTATTCCCTTGATTATTGTCTGCCCCACCGTTAAGTTATTATTTGGGGGCCTATCAACTACGCCCACCAATGACTTTTTCCCCTTACTATCTCTAATCTCCACCCACAATGATTCAACATTTTGTTCATTAGAGCCAATATCATCTCTCACAACTGCCCTGATATCATCCTTTATTAACAGAGCTACCCTACCTCCTTTCCCTTCTTGTCTATCTTTCCGAATTGTCAGATACCCCTGTATGTTTAATTCCCAGTCTTGGCCACCCTGCAACCATGTTTCTGTAATGGCCACCAAATCATACCCATTTGTAATGATTTGTGCCGTCAGCTCATTTACTTTGTTTCAACTGCTGCGTGCGTTTAGCTAAAGTGTTTTAATACTAGTTTTTAAACCATGATTTTTAGTTTTGACCCCTTCTGCAGCCCCTTTATATTCTTACATATTGTCCCTTCCTATCACCTTGTTACACTTACCCCAGTGCTACTCTGCTCTGTTGCCTCCTGCCTTTTGCATTCTTTCTTGGGGTTCTGTTCATCTGAGCTCTCACCCACTCTAACTAGCTCAGAGCCCTCTCCTGGGTTCCCATCCCCTGCCAAGCTAGTTTAAAGCCCTCCCAACCACACTATCAAAACCACCCGTGAGAACATTGGTCCCGTCTCTGTTGAGGTGTAATCTGTCCGACTTGTACAGGTCCCAATTGTTTTTTGTTTTTTTTTTAAATTCGTAGCCAATCGTTCCAATTCTTTGTCAAATCACAAACGCCAGAGGTCACCTTGCACATGCCAAGGATCACTCTGCGCCAATGCTCTTAGCCAAAAGGCCTAGAGCCACTGCACCGTTCCTGGAAGTACTGCAATACCAGGTTCGTGCCATGGAGGTGGATGGGTCAGGTCCCCCACACACCTCCGTGGAGGTGGATGGGTCAAACCTCCCCACCCACCTCCTGTTTCCAAAAATGCAAGCATATACCTTCCTGACCAGGGAGGAACCACCCTGGGGTCATGGTGGCTGGTCAGAAACGGTACTACACTTGATCTTAGCCAACAGGTCCCAATTGTTCATGAAACTAAAGCCCTCCCTCCTGCACCAATGCCCCAGCCACTTATTTATCTGACTAGCCTTCCTATTTCTACCCTCACTAGTACGTGGCACTGACAGTAATTCCGAGATTACCACCTTTGAGGTCCTGGCTTTCAATCTTACTCCTAGCTCCCTAAACTCAGCTTTCAGGACCTCACCCCTCTTTCTACCTATGTCGTTGGTACCAATGTGGACCACAACCACTGGCTTTTCCCCTTCCCTCCCCAGAATGCCCTGCAGTCGTTCCCTGAGGGCCGGTATTAGGAGCACTGCTCTTTTTGATACGTAGTAATGACCTGGACTTGGATATACAGAGCACAGTTTCAAAGTTTGCTGATGACACTAAAATTTGTAAATACAGTAAACAATGAGGAGCATAGTTACAGACTTCAGGACGACCGAGATAGACTGGCGAAATGGGCAGACACATGGCAGATGAAATTTAATGGAAAGAAGTTGTGAAGTGATACAATTTGCTTGGAAGAATGAGGAGAGGCAATGTGAATGAAATGGTACAATTTGAAAGGGGGTGCAGGAACAGAGAGACCAGGAGGTATATGTACACAATCTTTGAAGGACACATTGAAAAGGCTGTTAAATAGCATATGGGATACGAGGCTTTATTAATAGAGTAAAAAAGCCAGGAAGTTCTGCTAAACATTTATAAAATACTGGTTAGGCATCAGTTAGAGTATTGGGTTCAATTCTAGGCACTGCACTTTTGTAAGGATGTCAAGGCCTTGGAGAGGGTGCCAAAGAGTTTTACGAGAATGGTACCGGGGATGAGGGATTTCAGTTATGTGGAGAGACTGGAGAAGCTGGGATTGTTTTCCTTCGAGCAGAGAAGATTAAGAGGAGATTTAAGAGAGCTATTCAAAATCATGAAGGGTTTTTATTATGTATGTAAACATTGTAACTGTGTAAGACTTGCCACCAGAGGGCGCAATTGTTGGAGGCCCAAGGGTCACCTGCACACCTCGTGCAAGGGAGTATAAAAGGTTGTCGGCCATGTTGCTTAGGCACTATGGAATTGTATTAAAGAGACTAAGTTCACATCAGTTTTAGCTCACAGTACTCAGTCTTGTGGAGTTCTTCCATACTTAACAATTGGCGACGAGTGACAGATTACGAACTTTCACGCGGTCATGGCTGCTGTTGATATTTTAGAGAGATTTGTAGAGAGTAATGATTGGGAAGCCTTCGGTGAGCATCTCGACCAGTACTTCGTGGCCAACAAGCTGGATGGGGACAATAAAGCGATCAAGCGCAGGACGATTCTCCTCACCGTGTGTGGGTCCACAATATACGGCCTCATCAAGAATCTGCAAGCACCAGAGAAACCAACATATACAGAGTTGTGTACGCTGGTTCGGAACCACCTCAAGTCAAAGGAGAGCGTCTTAATGGCCAGTTATTGCTTCTACATGCACCACCGCTCCGAGAGCCAGGATGTGGCGAGTTATGTCGCCGACCTGAGATGCCTTGCAGGAACTTGCGAATTTGCTGGATTTTTGGGGAAAATTTCTTTTTGTGCTTGGCATCGACCACGAGGTCATTCTTTGCAAGCTGCTGTCCGCCGAATCCCTAGACCTGAGCAAGGCCATCACGATAGCCCAGGCTTTCATGTCCACGAACGATAATACCAGACAGATATTTTCTCAGCATTGAAGCTCACCGGCAAATACTGTGCATAAAATAACATCGCTAGCAGGCAGAGCTACATATGGCAGGGCCTACACATCTGCAGCTGCAAGACCTAGGATGACTCAGAGTCCACCATCGGGCGTGAATGCAAATCCATTAGCACCATGTTGGCGCTGCGGGGCTAATCATCGAGCCCATCAACGTCGATTCAAACATTACGTGTGTAAAGGCTATGAAACAATGGGGCACCTCCAGTGAATGTGCAAGAGTGCTGCGACTCACCGTGTGGCAGAGTCGGTAGAGGATGATCGATCCGGCGCGGATCACGCAGAACAAACAAGAGAGGCAACTCAACCCGAGGAAGAAATGTATGGGGTACACACCTTCACCATCAAGAGTCCTCCTATCAAGCTGAAAGTCAAATTGAACAGTATTCCGGTATCAATGGAGTTGGACTCGGGGGCGAGTCAGTCAATTATGAGCCAGAAGGCTTTTGAGAAACTGTGGGACAACAAGGCACAAAGGCCCAAACTGAGCCCGATTCAGACAAAGCTGCGCACCTACACCAAAGAGATCATTGGCAGTGCGACAGTTAAGGTATCGTACGATGGAGCTGTGCATGATTTATCACTGTGGATTGTACCAGGCGATGGCCCAATGCTATTCGGCAGAAGCAGGTTGGGAAAGATGCGATGGAACTGGGGTGACATCAAAGCACTACCTTCAGTGGATGATGCCTCGTGCGCCCAAGTGCTGAGCAAGTTTCCATCGCTATTTGAACCAGGCATCGACAACTTCACAGGCACCAAGGTGCAGATCCATCTCGTCCCCGATGCAAGGCACATTGATCACAAGGCTCGAGCGGTTCCATATATGATGAGGGAGAAAGTCGAGATCGAACTGGACAGACTTCAACAAGAGGAAATCATATCGCCAGTTGTGTTCAACGAGTGAGCCAGTCCGATTGTTCCGGTGTTGGAAAGCGATGGCACGGTCAGAAACTGCACAAACTACAAGGTAACGATCAACTGAGTCTCATTACAAGACCAGTACCCACTACCCAATGTGGATGACCTGTTCTCAACATTAGCGGGGGGGAAGTCATTCACCAAATTGGACCTAACCTCCGCCTACATGACACAGGAGCTGGCTGAATCTTCGAAAAGATTGTGCATCAACACACGCAAAGGACTGTTTATATACCACAGATGGCGTTTTGACATTCTCTCGGCTGCTGCCACCTTCGAGAGGAACATGGAGAGTCCGCTAAAATCGGTTCCGTGCACCATTGTGTTTCAAGACGACAAGCTGATCACCGATCATGATACCACCGAACACCTGCACAACCTGGAAGAGGTTCTAAGTTGATTAGACAGAGTGGGACTCAGGCTGAAATGCTCCAAATGTGTTTTCCTGATGCCAGAAGTCAAATTTTTGGGGAGAAGGATTGCGGCAGACGGCATCAGACCCATGGACTCAAAGACAGAGGCCATCAAGAATGCACCCAGACCACAGAATGTGACGGAGCTGCATTTGTCCCTGGGACTCCTCAACTATTTTGGAAACTTTCTACCCGAGTTAAGCACTTTGCTGGAACCATTCCACATGTTGCTATGTAAGGGTGACGACTGGGTTTGGGGTACAGCTCAAAAGACAGCCTTTGAGAAGGACAGAAACCTACTTTGTTCTAATAAGTTACTTGTACTGTATGACCCGTGTAAACGATTAGTGCTAGCTTGTGATGCATCTTCGTACGGGGTCGGCTGTGTGTTACAGCAAACCAATGTATCGGGTAAACTTCAACTGCTTGCATACGCATCTAGAAATCTGTCTAAGGCTGAAAGAGCCTACAGTATAATCGAGAAAGAGGTGTTAGAATTTATATATGGGGTTAACAAAATGCACCAATACCTATTTGGACTTCGTTTTGAGCTTGAAACCAACCACAAACTGCTCATTTCGCTGTTTTCAGAAAGCAAATGTATAAACACCAATGCTTCGTCCTGCATCCAAAGATGGGCACTAACATTGTCCGCCTATGACTATGTTATCCATCACAGACCAGGCACGGAGAACTGTGCTGATGCCCTCAGTCGGCTACCATTGTCCATTACCGGGGTGGAAATGGCGCAGCCCGCAGAGTTGCTGCTGGTCATGGATGCTTTTGAGAGCGAGGGGTCACCCGTCACTGCTCACCAGATCAGGACCTGGACCAGCCAGGATCCTGTGCTATTACTTGTAAAAAGTCGCGTCCTCAATGGGAGCTGGTCGGCCGTTCTCGGGGAAATGCAAGATGAAATTAAGCCGTTTCACTGATGCAAAGAGGAAATGTCCATCCAGTCAGATTGTCTCTTATGGGGGTAATCATGTGGTTTTGCCAAAAAAAGGCAGGGAAATGTTTATACGTGACCTACATAATACCCATCCAGGCATGGTCATGATAAAGGCTATAGCCAGGTCGCATGTTTGGTGGTCCAGCATTGATTCGGACTTAGTCATGTGTACACCAGTGCAACATGTGCTCACAATTGACCAATGCACCAAGAGAGGCTCCATTGAGTCTGTGGTCATGGCCCTCCAAACCATGGTCCAGGAGCCACGTAGATTTTGCCGGTCCCTTTCTCGGAAAGATGTTTTTAGTTGTAGTGGATGCTTACTCTAATAGTTCAAAAGTCCCAGGAATGATCGCAACTCTGACGTGTTGCCGGGCCTGGGCACCCGGCGAATCGCCTCAGTTTTTGATTCAGTGGGCCGGATCCCATCTGCGGCAACCCTCCTGCCCAGGAACTCGACCTCTGGGGCCAAAAACACACACTTGGCCTTTTTCAGCCGCAAGCCTACCCGATCCAATCGGCGTAGCACCTCCTCCAGGTTGCGGAGGTGTTCCTCGGTGACTTGACCCGTTATAAGGATATCGTCTTGGAATACAACCGTTCCAGGGATGGACTTGAGCAAGCTTTCCATGTTTTGCTGAAAGATGGTCGCTGCCGAACGAATGCCAAACTGACACCTGTTGTAGATAAATAGTCCTTTGTGCGTCGTGATGGTGGTCAGAAGCTTGGAATCTTCTGCCAGTACCTGAGTCATGTAGGCCGAAGTGAGGTCCAGCTTCGTGAACAGCTTTCCACCTGCCAGCGTGGCAAAAAGATCCTCCGCTCTCGGAAGCGGGTATTGGTCTTGCAGCGACACTCGGTTGATGGTGGCTTTGTAATCGCCACAAATCCTAACCGAGCCATCTGCTTTGAGGACGGGAACGATGGGACTTGCCCAGTTGCTGAATTCAACGGCCGAAATTATGCCCTCTCTGAGCAGCCTGTCCAGTTCACTTTCAATTTTCTCACGCATCACGTACTGCACCGCTCTGGCTTTGTGGTGCATTGGTCTGGCGTCCGGAGTGATGTGTATCACTACTTTAGTGCCCTTAAATGTTCCGACACCGGGTTGAAAGAGTGACTCGAATTTTTGCAATACCTGTGGGCATGAACTTCGCTCCACGGATGAAATGGTGTGCACATCCCCCCATTTCCAATTCATCTCAGCTAGCCAACTCCTCCCCAAAAGCGCGGGGCCATTTCCCGGAACAATCCAGAGTGGCAGCCTATTCTGTAATCCATTATGCGTTACCACCAAGTTTGCACTGCCCAGCACTGGGATAATCTCTTTGGTGTACGTACGTAGCTGCGTCTCAATGCGTTCCAGTTTGGGCCTGCGAGCTCTATGTGGCCATAGTCTCTCAAATTGCTGGGGACTCATGAGTGACTGGCTAGCTCCCGTATCCAGCTCCATGTGCACCGGGATGCCATTCAGTAAGACTTTCATCATCATGAATCTGCCCTGTTTGGATATTGTTTCTGTAATTGCTATGTGTTTGCTCTGATAACAGTGGTGCTCAACTGTTTTTGGGTTGAATGACCCCTTTTCAAATGGATTAGTAATCAAGGACTTGCCCCCTGCTGTAACATGTAATGATAATACTATATAATACACATATTACAAACTGTTGGATGTAAAGAGTGTTTTTATAATGTTTTTAAGAACACAGGTATTTGCGTAGGGATATCAGTGAGACAGGTGTGTCCGATTCTCACCGCACTCTGTCTCTCCTTGGTATGCTGTTTGACAACGACACACTTGAATCATTCTTCACTTCCAGACGGGACTTGTACTTTGCCTTCATTGCAGCCATAATAGAAAATGATGTTCTACAAATAAGTGCTGTTGGGAATTCTTGGAATGGTGAATAGTACATGTGCTGGTTGTATGGCACTTCTGATTCAGAACTATAATCTTGATCTGAACTGTTGGCGTTAGCAAGATCTGCTTGTAATTTACTTAATGCTGTGCCTGCTGTTCACCTTCCCACCTGTTACATTAATGATAAGTACCGTCCATAAAACTACTGCTTATCTTCGAATTTTAATTACGAACTTTAAAAAGAACTATAATTTGATATTAGCAAAAGCCTCAATTATAATTCAGTGCCAAAGAAGTGAAATTAAAAAAACTCAAAATGTGAAAAAAAAATCCCAAAACGTACAACTGCTCGGGGAGCATCTGCGTCACACCTGTCCGCTGACACGGTGATATATTTGCTTTATGGGTTCTTTGCTTAAGAATTCATAGCAACACATTGCTATTAAGAACTAGTTGTTTTATTAGCAAAGGTTTAGCAATCACACTACACAGTACCAGTTCATCCACTAGGCTCACAACTGCATCCCTGCAATGTATGCACCTGTGAGGATGCCCACAGGTTGGTCGAGCTGTTGAGAGGGAGTGGCCTAGCCAGTCAGGTGATGTTCACAAGACTCCAGCCGGTTAAGTTCGGGAGATCCACGATGAGGCAGGTGGTTGTGAGCCTGGTGGATGAACTGGTAATGTGTAGTGTGATTGTTAAACCTTTGCTAATAAACCAAATAGTTCTTAATAGCAATGTGTTGCTATGAATTCTTCAGCAAAGGACCTATGATAAAAATACATTACAACTCCTCATCGTGGATGACCTAGATCCAACTGACTGGGGTTTTATTGAGTCTTGTGAACACCACGTGAATGGCTCAGCCACTCACAATGCAACAGCTCAACAACTATTTTGTTGTAATCTGTAAAACATAAATCGTTAACTCAAATGCCCCCTGATTGAAGGGGGGGAGGGGGTACTAAAACAGAAACTTTCAAACAAGTGCCCCCTTGTTTTTTTTTGAGAGCACCAATACACAAATTATACAAGTGTCCCCTGGCTAAAAGGGGTGGGGGGGGACACTAAAACCGACAAACTTAAACAAATTAAACTTTGGACATTATGATCAAATTAAGATTTGTTTGTCGGGGGTGATGAGGCACTCCAGTCCCTCCGGCGCCCACCTCTCGCGGAAGGCCGCGAGCATACCGATGGACACCGCGTGCTCCATCTCCAGGGACACCCTCGCTCGGATGTAACCATGGAAGAGAGGCAGGCAGTCGGGCTGAACGACCCCCTCGACCGCCCGCTGCCTGAACTGGCTGATGGCTCCCTTGGCCGTGCCCAGGAGCAGTCCTACGAGGAGGCCCTCGGACCTACCCGCTCCCCTCCGCACAGGGTGCCCAAAGATCAGGAGTGTGGGACTGAAGTGCAACCAGAATTTGAGGAGCAGCCCCATCAAATAATGGAATAGGGGCTGCAACCTCGCACATTCCACAAAAACATGGAACACGGACTCTTCCAGACCGCAGAAATTGCAGGCGGCCTGGGAGCCCGTGAACAGACTTAAAAACTTATTACACAGGACTGCTCTGTGTAACACCCTCCAGGCCAAGTCCCCAATAAATAGAGGGAGGACTCCCACGTAGAGTGCACTCCATTGGGGACCCCCACCTCCTTCGCACGGCAAGATGGTGCGCCATAGCGTGTCCGGACGGCAGACGAGGATGGCAATGTGGAGAGTGTGCAAGAGCAGCCCGTACAGGAAACCCCTCCACGCAGAACTGAAAGGCACGGAGGCGATTTTCCGGAGGAGGCTCAAGTTGTGAGGTGCCGGCTCCCGAGGGACGTTTCGATGAGGAATTCCGTCCGGACGGGGGTCAGTTCGGACGGGATCTCCCCACGTGCTTGAGCTTCCTCGACACATCGAACGGAGTCAGGGCCCAACGCTGTTTTTAGCGACTTGATGGCATTGGCCACGTGCCGGACGTCAGCCCAGGATAGGCGCCGTGCCAGCTCGTCTGGTGCCATCCAGCCCGCTCCTCCGCCATCGAGCAGGTCCCTGACCCTGGTCAACTCGCCAGACACAGCCCTCTTGTCCGCGCAACAGCTCTACAACTCTTTTTGTTGTAATCAATTAAATCAAGTGCCCCCTGATTAAAGGGGCGGACACACCAAATATTTTCAAACTAGTGCCATCTTTTTTTTGCTCTTTTTTTCCCAAGGGCACCAAGAGGCAAATTATACAAGTGCCCCTTAGCTAAAAGGGAGGGGCACTAAAACCTGCAATTAAACAAATTAAACTTTAAACAAAGGTAATCAAATTAAAATTTGGTTGCCAGGGGTGATGATGCACTCCAGTCCCTCTGGCGCCCACCTCTCACGGAAGGCCACGAGCGTACCGGTGGACACCGCGTGCTCCATCTCCAGGGACACCCTGGCCCGGATGTACGCACGGAAGAGAGGCAGGCAGTCGGGTGAACGACTCCCTCGACAGCCCGCTGCCTGGACCGGCTGATGGCCCCCTTGGCCATGCCCATGAGCAGTCCTACGAGGAGGCCCTCGGACCTACCCGCTCCCCTCCGCACAGGGTGCCCAAAGATCAGGAGTGTGGGACTGAAGTGCAACCAGAATTTGAGGAGCAGCCCCTTTAAATAATGAAACAAGGGCTGCAACCTCGCACATTCAATAAAAACATGGAACACAGAAATTGCAGGCGGCCTGGGAGCCCGTGAACCGACTTAAAAATTTATTGCACGAGGCCAAGTCCCCGATAAGTAGTGGGAGGACTCCCGCGTAGAGTGCACTCCATCGGGGACCCCCGCCTCCTCCGGACAGCAAGATGGTACGCCATGGCGTGTCCGGACGGCAGACGAGGATGGCAAGTTTGAGAGTGTGCAGGAGCAGCCCGTACAGGAAACCCCTCTGGGCAGAACTGAAAGGCACGGAGGGTATTTCCCCGAAGGGGCTTAAGTTGTGAGGCGCTGGCTCCTGAGGGAGGTTTCGGGGCTTGGCGCCGATGAGGAATTCCATCCGGATGGGGGTCAGTTCGGACGGGATCTCCCCACGTGCTTGAGCCTCCTCGACACACCTAACGGAGTCAGGGCCAGCGCTGTTTTTAGCGACTCGATGGCATCGGCCGCGCGGCGGACCTCGGCCCAGTTTAGGCGCGTCTGGCGCCATCCAGCCCGCTCCTCCGCCATCGAGCAGGTCCCTGACCCTGGCCACTTCGCCAGCCACAGCAGTCTCGTCCACCTGCCACCCAAAACCTCGGTCGTGGAGGTACGGATTCCTGAGCAGCGGCTCCTGCAGGACAGCCGCCACTCCAGGCGGTGGAGAGCTGCGCTTGGTGGAGACTTTGTTCCAGACCCTGATGAGTTTCTGGTAAAAGACAGGCAGCCCCTGCACGGCGATCCTGACGCCCCACAGGCTCACAAACAGGAGCTGCATGTCATAATTGAGGCTGTACTGCTGGCAGAAGAAATACGTCGCCAGCGCACGCCACCTAGGAGGGGGCTCAACGTAAAGGTATCTCTGCAGCGTTTGAGGATGGAAAGTCGCGAGCTGGGTGCTGACGCACACCAACGACTGACCGCGCTCCCTAAGCGGGAGACTCAAGACCGCGGCAGAGACCCAGTGCTTCCTGTTGTTCCAGAAGAAGTCCACCAGCTTCTTCTGTGTCTTCGTGACAAACGCAGGGGAGGGGTCAAAGTGACCAGCCGGTACCACAGCATTGCGGCCACCAGCTGGTTTATGACGAGCGCTCGACCCCTGTAGGACAGCACTCGGAGCAGTCCTGTCCAGCGCCCTAGGCGAGCGGCGACCTTGGCCTCCAGCTCTTGCCAGTTTGCCGGCCATGCTTCCTCATCGGGGCTAAGGTACACTCCCAGATAGAGGAGATGGGTCGTGCTCCAGGCAAAAGGCCTGAGCTCCTCCGGCAGGCATTCCACCCATCACTGAACCACCAGGAGTCCGGAACATTTCTCCCAGTTGATCCTGGCGGAGGATGCGGCTGAGTAAATCTCCTGGCACTCACGCATCCTCCGCAGGTCAACGGGATCCTCGACCATGAGGAGCACGTCATCGGCATAAGCCGAGAGGACGACCTCCACGCCCGGCCCTTGCAGAGCCAGTCCCGTCAACCTCGTCCGCAGGAGGCGCAGGAAAGGCTCCACGCAGATGGCATATAACTGGCCGGACATTGAGCATCCCTAGCGCACCCCTCTCCCAAAGCAAAGGGGTGCCGTCAAAGACCCATTAACCTTAATCAGACACTCCACGGCGACGTCCAAAAGTCGGATCCAGGAAACGAAATGCGTCTCCAACCCGAAAGCGCGCAGAGTTCCGAACAGATAATCGTGATCCACCCTGTCGAACGCCTTCTCTTGGTCGAGAGATAGGAAGGCGACTGACAGACCAGCCTCCTGGGAATGATGGATGAGGTCCCGGACCAGATCGATGTTATCGTGGATTGTCCGGCCCGGGACCGTGTAGGCCTGGTCGGGGTGGATCATGTGGTCCAGCACAGCGCCAAGGCGAGCAGACATCACCCTGGTGAAGATTTTGTAATCTGTGCTGAGGAGGGAGACCGGTTCTTAAGTAGGCGGATATCGCCCTTCTTGGGCAGCAGGATGATGACTGCCCTGCGCCAAGAGAAGGGCATCTCCCCGGTCGCCAGACTTTCCGCCAGGACCCGCGCGTAGTCGCCCCCCCAGGACGTCCCAGAATGCCCTGTGGAACTCCATGGTCAGCCCGTCCAGCCCCGGGGCTTTTCCCCTCGAGAGCTGGTTGAGGGCGCCGGTCAGCTCCGCCAGGCTTAGCGGAGCTTCCAGATTTTCAGCGCCCTCCGGGCCGACCTTTGGCAGGTCCTCCCACAAAGTTCTACGCGCTTCCTCGCTGGACGGATCTGGAGAGAACAGAGCCCTGGAATAATCTTGGGCCCTGTTGCTGATGCCCTCCGGATCCGAGACGAGAGACCCGTTGTCGGCCAGCAGTGTCAAGAGCTGCTTACGGATCACTTATCTTTCTTCCAGCGAGTAGAAGAAGGGGGAGCCGCAGTCCAGGTCCCGCAGGAACCGGATCCGTGACCTCACGAACGCGCCTCGCTGCAGGTCCTTCAGCGCGGCCTTCTTCACTTCGTACACCGTCCGCGGGGCCGGGTCCTCGGCGACTTGACCGAGACGGGATTCCAGGTCGAGCACCTCCTTTTCCAGGCGCCCCATCCTGGCCGCCTGCCTCTTGGTCGACCCCCTCGCATACTCTTGACAGAAGACACGGACGTGAGCCTTGCCCATGTCCCACCATAGCCTCAAGGAGGGGAAGCCCCCCCTGCTTCCTTCTCAAGTCGGCCCAGAAACAACGGAACGAGTCCTGGAACCGCACATCCTCCAGCAGCCGGTTGTTAAAATGCCAGTACATGGACCCCGTCCTCGCGCGGAGCGAAGCGAGCTCCGCCCACACCAGGTGGTGGTCCGAACATGGCACCGGCCGCATGGAGGCCGCCGGGATGCAGGAAAAGTACGCCCGAGACACGTAAACGTGGTCGATTCTGGACTATCCTACTCCAGGCCTTACCCAAATAAAGGCGCTGGAGTCGGGATGGAGATTTCGCCAGATGTCCACCAAGTCGAAAGACCCGACCAGGTCCCTCAACTTCTCGATCGCCGTCATGCTCTGCGGGGCACCGGAGCGGTCCCTCGCATCGAGGGTGCAGTTAAAATCCCCCCCAAGGACAATGCAGTCGCCGACGTCGACGGAGCCAAGAAGAGCGGACACTTCTTCAAAGAAGCGCGTTTGCTGCGGGCCGGGCTGAGGGGCGTACACGTTCACGAGATGGAGCGGCACGTCCCCCAGGCAAACCATGACGTGCAGCAAACGGCCTGGCACAGGCTCCTCGACCCCCAAGATCTCCGGCTGAAAATGCGAGGCCAGCAAGATGGCCACCCCACAAGAAGTGGCGGTGAGGTGGCTCATGCGGACCTCTCCTTGCCATTCCAGGAGCCACGTGGCTTTGTCTCCCGGAACGGTGTGGGTTTCTTGCAGGAAGCACACCGCATAATTCCCCTCCCGCAGGAGTGAAAAATTGTTAACTCTACGGCGTGCCTCTCTGCCGCCGTTGATGTTGAGGCTGGCTATGGTTATCTTCATGGCAAAAGCAAAGTGCAACCTCTACCTAACCTATTGTGGGGGGTGAGTGGAGTCATTTGTTGACCTCCGCTCCTTCAGCAGCCCAGTGAGGAACGTTTTGAGCCGGCGCAGCTCAAGGCTTTGCGCCTTTGATAAGGGCCCGCCCGCGGCCATGGTTTTAGCGGCGGCACTGACGGACGTGATGAGGAGCGCCGGCTCGGACCATTTTCCTCTCTCTCTGCTCAGTTGTCTTATGAGATATAATTGTTTTTTAGTTACGAGAAAGAGGCTCTCAGAGAGAGGAGAGACAGAGAGAGAGAGAGAGGAAGAGAGAGAGAGAGAGAGAGAGAGGGGGTGGAAAAGAGGAAAGCTGTGAGGGTAAGTCTCCCCACACAATGCTGGGTGGGTGTTGCAGGGGTGCACCTCCCAGATGGTAAACACAGAAAAGTCTTATAAGATGGTCTTCGGGTCGGGGGAGAAGATGTCTTCACCCGGGATAGCTGGAGCTACCCAGGCACAGCACTCCCAACGATGTTAATTAATTGTTTAACGATTCTTCACCCAGGTAGCTCCAGCTAACCCAGGCCAGACAATGGGGGAGGGGTGCTTTAGTGGTGTGTGGGGCCTAGTTTTTAGCAAGAGCCCCACACACACTTCCACACACACACACCCCTCGCTATGTTCCGGCCCTCGAATTAAACTTCTTTCCTCACCCCACCGATAAAACAAAGTCTTTTTGGGGAGTGCACCAATATACAGCCACCTCTAGAATGTAGAGTAATAGCTCTCCCTCCTTCCACACTGGATGATGTTTTTCCAAGTTGTTATTTTTCCCCTTCTCTCCAACTCTCTGTAGCAGTGGTGTTGTTGATGTAGCTGCTCTCCTCCTCTCCCTCAAGGTGTTGAATTGTAGTAGGCCCCTTCCTCCTCTTCCTGGGGTGCACACAGGATTTTTGGGCCATCAGCAGCAGAATTGTATTCCACCACAATCTGTAACCTCATGACCCGGCATATCCCTCACTTTGCCATTACCGTCAAGCTAGGGAACCAACCCTGGTTCAATAAGTTAAAGTGTAGAAGAGCATGCCAGGAGCAGCAGCCGGCATACCTAAAAGTGAAGTGCCAACCTGAGGAAGCTGCAACACAGGACTACATGCATGTTCAACAGCATAAGTAGCAGGCTATAGACAGAGCTAAGCGATTCCACTGTCAATGGATAAGAGCCAAGCTCTGCAGTCCTGCCACTTCCAGTCATGAGTGATGGTGGACCATTAAACAACTAACGGGAGGAGGAGGTTCCATGAATATCCCCATCCTCAATGATGGCGGAGCCCAGCACATAGTGCAAAAGACAAGGCTGAAGCGTTTGCAACCATCTTCAGCCAGAAATGCCGAGTGGATGATCAATATCGGCCTCCTCCTGAGATGCTTACCATCACAGAAGCCAGTCTTCAACCAATTTGATTCACTCCACCTGATTTCAAGAAACAGCTGAGCACACTGGATACAGCAAAGGCTATGGGCCTCGACAACATCCCGGCTGTCCTGCTGAAGACTTGTGCTCCAGAACTAGCTGCTTCTCTAGCCAAGCTGTTCCGGTACAACGACAACACTGGCATCTACCCGACAGTGTGGAAAACTACCCAAGTATGTCCTGTCCACAAAAAGCAGGACAAATCCAATCCCTCCAATTTCTGCCCCATCAGTCTACTCCCAATCATCAGCAAAGTGATGGAAGGTGTCGTTGACAGTGATATCAAGTGGCACTTACCAATAACCTGCTCACCGATGCTCAGTTTGGGTTCTGCCAGGACCACTCGGCTCCAGACTTCATTACAGCCTTGGTCCAAACATGGACAAAAGAGCTGAATTCCAGAGGTGAAGTGAGAGCCACTGTCCTTGACATCAAGGCCAAGTGTGGCATCAAGGAGCCCCAGTAAAACTGAAGTCAATGGGAATCGGTAGAAACTCTCCACTGGCTGGAGTCATAACTAGCACAAAGGAAGATGATTATGGTTTTTGGAGGCCAATCATTACCAACCCAGCACATTGCTGCAGGAGTTTCTCAGGGCAGTGTCGTAGGACCAAACATCTTCAAAAGCTTCATCAATGACCTACCCTCCATCATAAGATCAGAAGTGGGGATGTTCGCTGAAGACTGCACAGTGTTCAGTGCCACTCGCAACTCCTCAGATAATGAATTGGTCCATGCCCAAATACAGTAAGACCTGGATGACATTTAGGCTTGGAATGGTAAGTGGCAAGTAACATTCGCGCCACACAAGTGCCAGGCAATGACTATCTCCAACAAGCGAGAGTCTAACCACCTCCCCTTGATATTCAACGGTTTTACCATTGCCGAATCCCCCACCATCAACATCCTTGGGGTCACAATTGACCAGAAACTTAACTGAACCAGCCACATAAATACTGTGGCAACAAGAGCGGGTCAGAGGCTGGGTATTCGCCAGCGAGTGACTCACCTCCTGACTCCCCAAAGCCTTTCCACCATCTACAAGGCAGAAATCAGGAGTGTGATTGAATACTCTCCTGGATAGAGTGCAGCTCCAACAACACTTGGGAAGCTCGACATCAGCTAGGACAGAGCAGCCCGCTTGATTGACACACCATCCACCAGCTGAAACATTCACTCCCTCCAACATGCACTGTGGCTGCAGTGTGTACCATCTACAAGATGTACTGCAGCAACTCACCAAGGCTTCTTCGACACATCACCCAAACCCGCGACCTCTGCCACCGAGAAACACAAGGGCAGCAGGTGCATGGGAACACCACCACCTCTAAATTCCCTTCCAAGTCACACACCATTCTGACTTGGAAGTATATCGCCGTTCCTTCATCGTTGCTGAGTCAAAATCCTGGAACTCCCTTCCTAACAGCACTGTGGGAGAACCTTCACCACACGGACTGCAGCGGTTTAAGAAGGCGGCTCACCACCAGCTTCTCAGATAGGATTCTTACAGGCAAAAGACCGAGAAGACTTTTGTTCTAACAGACTAGACTTGATCTAAACCGTATCTAATGTGAAAAGGGTTATCATGCAAACCCACTATGCCACCAAACCTTAAGGTGTGTAAATATATGAAAAATAACATGACACTGCAGACACTGTGTGAGTGTAGAGAAGTTTGCAATCAGCTGATCATCCAAGCTGATGCCAAAGATTCTGGATCACTTCCCGTTTTAAGACATGAAAATGTATCCTTTTCTAAAATTAGAATATTTTTATTGAAACGAATGGGTAAATTCTCCTAAGTTACCCCTTTGTAAAGGCATCTAACCACTCAAGCTCCAATGTGCATTGGCTATTATTTACAGAAGAGGAAGACAATTTTTTCCAAAGATGTGGGGGCTGAAATTGCCCTCCGCCCCAAACGGTGCGCACTTACCATTTAGTAAATGTTCTCTCTGGCCCGATGCATGGGGTGGAGAATCCGGCAAAATTTAGCACTTTTTTCCCCCGAAAGCGGAGTGGTGTTCCGGGCGGGTGCAGGGCAGAAGAGCTCGGCTCAGCCGCCGCTCCAAGTCATCAGCGGCGTGCTGACGCGTCACAACATCCCTCCCCTTCAGTTAAAAGGGAGGGCCGCTGCGAGCTCTGCAGCCACCTTTAGTGACGCCCACTGGGCCTGTTAGTGGCCCGGCTGAACCAGGGCCGCCATTGTCAGACCGACTTAGGAATCAGCCGACAATTAAAATAAAATTGCGGCTGCAGCAGTGTGCCCTCCCCTTTAAGGGTGGACACGCTGTCCAGCCAAGGGGCAGTTTCCCGCCGGGGTGAAAGCTGTCGGCGGCACCAAGCGGCAGCCAATCCGCTCCCGTAGGGCGATTTCCTGCAGGGCCATTTCCCATGCGGGGCAGAAAGGGGGTCGTCGCCGATCGTTAAGGGGCATGCGCGACGAGGCGGGAAGACGGCCGGGGCGGTCCTGTATACCGCTGTAAAAATAATAGAGGCCAATTTTCAAAATGTCATTCCCTCTGCGCTGACCGAGCGGTGCGCCCTTACCGACCCTTTTTGAGGCGGCTACGGCTCTTATAGAAAGGGGCAATTTTGGCCCCATGGTCTCTGTTGATGGTCCTGTGAGTTTGTTCAGTGAGCACTGTGCCACACAAGACCAATAACTCTGTGCAGAGCTCACCGATTTTCGCTGGGAAACCAGTTGGGGCACTATGCTGGTTAAGTGAGCGGGAAGTCGATCAGGACTCCTGCTCCCGATTGCTCTCCAGCGACCCTTGTTAGAAATGCAGCTATATGGACACCAGAATGAGGGCAGGCTCAGTCTTAGCTGTCATGTTGCGCGCCCCCTCCCAAGCGCTCTACTCGGAACTCCTACACGGCAAGCAAGCCCCAGATGGGCAGAGGAAACGTTTCAAGGACACCCTCAAAACCTCCTTCATAATATGCAACATCCTCACTGACACCTGGGAGTCCCTGGCCAAAGACCGCCCTAAGTGGAGGAAGTGCATCCGGGAGGGCGCTGAGCACCTCGAGTCTCGTTGCCAAGTTCGCTTTTGAATGCAGAAAACAAGCACAGGCAGCGGAAGGAGCGTGTGGCAAACCAGTCCCACCCACCCGTTTCCTTCAACGACTGTCTGTCCCACCTGCGACAGAGACTGTAATTCTCATATTGGACTGTTCAGTCACATGAGAACTCAATTTTTGGAGTGGAAGCAAGTCTTCCTCGATTTCGAGAAACTGCCTATGATGGATGAGCCCAGCACATCTGGAACCATAGCCTAGCAAGGGTTCAACACCATTTACGGAGGAGGCGTGATGTTCACAAGGCTCAATAAAATCCCAGCCAGTTGGGTCTAGGTCATGCCTGATGAGGCATGCAGTTGTGAGCCTAGTGGACCAAGTGGTAATGTGTAGTCTGATTGCTAAACCTTTGTTAATAAACCAACTAGCTCTGAATAGCAATGTGTTAAACAAAGAACCCACAAATACGTTACAGAGGAGAGGGGAGAAAGTTAGTGAGGAGAGAGAGAGAGAGAAAACAAGCAGGTGCACAACCCAATTTCTGGAGACCTTTGTTAAATGAAGGATATTTGTTTGTTTTGCCTCACTGATGTGTTTTCTTATAAAGAACAGTGTGTTTTCTATAAAGAGGTGCGAAGCACTTTCCCAGCTGCATGATGGTGTTGGTGGAGGTTCTGACTGAAGCTGCGATTCTGAGCCAGCATACGTTAAGGGTATTAGATCAGCACTTTAAATCCCAAAGGCTGTTTTATTTGGAGGTATAAGCAAGTGCAAACTGAGTGAAGAAAGCACATGATTACAAGCTGTACTGTGCGTGTGATCTCCAGCTGGCAGCGTACCCCAGGTAATTTGGAAGACGACCAACGAACATAGCAAGGATTTGCTTCAACGAGCAATAGCCCTTTTCATTAGTCTGTGAAGGAGATTGTGAAAAGAGCTGGCTTAACCTACTAATTCCTCACTATCATTCAGTGTCTTTGCAATGAATGCTTTTTCCTCTTTTTTTTTACAAGTGAAATGGTTAAATAATTTTTCAAAACATGGTACAAGACGCAGTACATGGTATATACAGCTACATGATACATGGTATGTGCAGGCTAATGGAGAGTAGACCCTTCCTCAGGAAATAGGACCAGATAACTCCGCTAAATGAATATCGTGGCATTGTATAAGGTTAGGATCACAGATCACACACAGATCCCAAAGGGTCTTCAGAGTCAAAAGGTTTTTTTATTAAGGGAGCGGTAGTTCAAATATAGTCAAATACAACACACAATCAGGATAGACATAGTAGACATATGACCGTGACAAGTAGCTGGTATTAGTCCCGATCGGACAGTACTTATCTTCACCATCTGCGCTGAAACACCTTCTGGCTCTTTCTTTTATTCTCTTTTTAGGGGTGGGCCTGCTGTAGGATATTGGCAGGATCATTTAACCTATATGTCGGGCTCTTTGTCTCAGCTCTTGGATGAAACCTCCTCTTCACATCCCCCCAAGGTTGGAGTCAGACATGCCATTCTTGGCCTTCAGATGTTTGGAGCTGCCTGTTTTTAGTTATTTATGTTCACGTTGTTCAAGTCGCTTTAGCTATTGTACCGCGGAATGAATCCTTCAATGCTAACACCAGTCTGAAGAGACTTTTTGTCTCAAGTTATTTCTTCCAATTCACAATTGTCATATCTCAAAACCCCTGTGCATTCTGAGGTAATGTCCCCAATTACTCGCACTCTCCCCACAGCTCGAGCTGGCACGATTTGGGTCGGGACAGTTCCGTCCCTGCTGTTGTCTGCAGAGATTCGCCCGCCCTCCCCCCCCGGACAAGTCTAAGACAGTCAAGAAAGGAAAAGCCTGAATAAGTAACAAGCTAAGTTCAATGCTTCCATAATGTGATAATGACCAGATAATCCACTTTTGTTTTGTTGATTGAGGGATAAATATTGGCCGGGACACCGGGGATAACTCCCCTGCTCTTGTTTGAAATAGTGCCATGGGATCTTTTAAGTCCACTTGCGAGAGCGGTTTAACATGGTATTATTCTGTCTCATGTATATGAAATAACCAACAACAATTTGCATTTATATAGCGCTTTTAATATTGTAAAAACATCATAATGCGCTTCACGGGAGTGCTATCAAACAAAAGGGGTGGAAGGATTCAGGAAAGTGTAAATTCAAAAGCAGTAAGTGTGGTGTATGAAATGATACAATGAACTCCATACTGTGAGCCAGTGACTAGGTGTAACCTGCTCAGTCTTTAATGGCTTCCAGAAGTGAAGATACAAAGGTGAAGTTCAGGTTATATACCGGGCCCAGCACGAATGTACCTATGACCCTAGGACCTCCGACGGTGGTGCCACCTGGTGATGGGCAGACCTTATGTACGTACATTACAGTAAGAGAAATGTTAAGGCTGTAGAGCTGACTAGTGATTTGGTATAAGCAGAGTGGGTCAGGAAAAAACAAATAGTTTAACAAAGATAATAAGACATTCGTGACTAAGTTGACATCAGGGAACAATCGAAAAAAGTCAAAGCTAAAGGCACTATATCTGAATGCGTGAAGCATTCTCAACAAAATAGATGAATTAATAGCGCAGATAGAAGTAAATGGGTTTGATTTAATAGCATTACGGAGATGTAGTTGCAGAGTGACCAAGGTTGGGAACTAAATATTCCAGGATACTTGACTTTTAGAATAGATAAGCAAAATGGAAAGGAGGAGGGGTAGCCCTGCTAATAAACGATGGGATAAAGACAGTAGAGAGAAAGGACCTTAGCTTGGAAAATCAAAATGTAAAATCACTTTAGGTGGAGCTAAGAAACAACGGGTAGAAAATACTGGTGGAAGTTGTTTATAGAGCCCCCTCCCCCATCATTAGTTGTAGTGTTGGGCTAAGTATAAATCTGAAAATTAGAGGTGCATTAACAAGGGAAATACATTAATCATGGGGGTCTTTAACCTTCATATAGACCGGGCAAACCAAATTGGCAGGAATAGTATGGAGGACGAGGTCATTGAATGCATTCCAGATAGTTTTCTAGATCAGTATGTCGAGGAACCAACTGTGGAACAGGCTCATTTTGATCTGGTGTTGTGCAATGAGAAAGGGTTAATTAATAACCTTGTAGTTAAAGGGGCCATTACCCAAGAGTGGCCATAATATAATAGAATTTTATATTGAGTTTGAAAGCGATTTAGTTAAGTATGAAACTAGGACCTTCAATCTGAACAAAACAACCTACATCGGTATGAGGGGTGATTGAGTAAGGTAGATTGGGAAACGAAATTAAAGATATGATGGAGATAAGCAATGGCAAACATGTAAAGAAAAAACTCGCAATTTGCAGCGAATATACGTTCTCTTAAGGAATAAAAACCCCTGGGGAAAGATGGTCCAATCCTGGCTAAAAAGAGCAGTAAAAGATAGTATTAGAATAAAGGAAGAGGTTTATAATATTGCTAAAAAGAGCAGTAAACCTGAGGATTGGGATGATTTTAAAATTCAGCAAAGGAGGACCAAGAAATTGATAAAGAGAGAAAAATAGAATGAGAGTAAACTAGCAAGAGACATAAAAACAGATTGTAAAAATTTCAGTAGGTATGTGAAAAGGAAAAGATTAGTGAAAGCAAATGTGGGTCCTTTAGAGGCAGAGGCAGGAGAAATTATAATGGGGAATAAGGAAATGTTAGAGACATTAAACAAATACTTTCTATCTGTCTTCATGGAAGACACAAAATATATTCCAGAAATAGTGGAGAAGGGTCGAGTAAGAAAGAGGAACTTAACAAACTTAGTAATATTAAAGAAATAGTACTGGTGAAATTAATGGGACTATAAGCGAACAAATCCCCTGGACCTGACGGCCTATATCCTCGGGTTTGAAAAGAAGTGACTACAGAGATAGCGGAAGCATTGGTTTTGATCTTCCAGAATTTCCTAGAATCTAGAATCTGCGGATTGGAAGGTAGCAAAAGTAACCCTTCTGTTCAGGAAAGGAGGGAAAGAGAAAACAGGGAACTATAGACCAGTTAGCCTGACATCAGTAGTAGGAAAAATGTTCAAAGCTATTATTAGGAATGTGGTAACAGGGCACTTAGAAAATCATAATATGATTGGGCAGAGTTAACATGAATTTATGAATGAGAAATCGTGTTTAACAAATCTGTTAAGAGTTTTTTGAGGTTGAAACCAGCTGGGTAGAAAAGGGAGTACCAGTGAATGTAGTATATTTGGATTTTCAAAAAACATTCGATAAGGTACGACACAAGAGGTTACTACACAAAATTAGGGCTCATGTAGTTGGGGGTGATATATTAACATGGATTGAGGATTGGTTAAAGGACAGAAAACAGAGAGTAGGAATAAATGAGTCATTTTTGGTTTGACAGGCTGTAACTAGTGGGGTACCGCAAGGATCAGTGCTTGGGCCTCAGCTATTCACAATCTATACCAATGAGGGGGCCAAGTGTAATATATCCAATTTTGCTGACAGTACAATGTTGGGTCGGAAACAGTGTTCCTCGTAAGGTGCACGGCGGCACACTGCTCCAGGGATTCCATGCAGCCGGCTTCATAGAATCAGAGAAAATTATGACACAGAAGGAGGCCATTCGGCCTATCGTGTCTGTGCCAGTCGAAAAAGAGCCTAATTTCACCTTCCAGTAGTAGGTCCGAAGCCCTGTAGGTTACGGCTCTTAAAGTGCACATCCAAGTACCTTTTAAATGTGATGAGGGTTTCTGCCTCTACCATCCTTTCAGGCAGTGAGTTCCAGACCTTCTCCACCCTTTGGGTCAAGAAATGTTTACTCAACTCCCCTCTAATCCTTCTACCAATTACTTTAAATCTATGCCCCCTGGTTATTGGCCCCTCTGCTAAGGGAAATGGGTCCTCTCTATCTAGGCCCCCCATAATTTTATAGACCACAATTAAATCTCCCCTGAGCCTCCTCTGTTCCAAGGGAAACAACCCCAGCCTATCCAATCTTTCCTCATAGCTAAATTTTTCCAGTCCTGGCAACATCCTCATAAATCTCCTCTGCAACCTTTCTAGTGCAAACACATCCTTCCTGTAATGTGGTGACCAGAACTGCAGGCAGTACTCAAGCTGTGGCCTAGCACACGGGATCTTGGGTTTCAGAAATAGAGGCATAGAGTACAAAAGTAAGGAAATTATGATGAACATTTATAAAACACTGTTTCGGCCTCAACTAGAGTATTGTGTTCAATTCTGGCCACTGCACTTTAACAATGTGAAGGCCTTAGAGAGGGTACAGAAAAGAGTTACGAGAATTGTCCCAGGGATGAGGGACTTCAGTTACATGGCTAGATTGGAGAGCTGGGGTTGTTCACCGAAGGAAAAAAAATATACAATTCTAGCATAACTTCCTTGCTCTCGTATTCTATGCCTAATAAAGCAAGGCATTTTGTATACCTTTTTAACTACCTTATCAACCTGTCCTGCTACCTTTAAGGATCTGTGGACATGTACTCCAAGGTCCCTCTGTTCCTCCACACCTCTCCGTATCCTCCCATTTACTTCAGCTAGTCCCACTACCCCGCCCTTTCCTCGTAGCTCTGCAATTTTTTTTCCTTCAGGTGAACAACCCCAGCTTCTCCAATCTATCCACGTAACTGAAGTCCCTCATCCCTGGGACAATTCTCATAACTCTTTTCTGTACCCTCTCTAAGGCCTTCACATTGTTACTAAAGTGCAGTGGCCAGAATTGAACACAATACTCTAGTTGAGGCCGAACCAGTGTTTTATAAATGTTCATCATAATTTCCTTACTTTTGTACTCTATGCCTCTATTTCTGAAACCCAAAATCCCATGTGCTTTTTTAACTGCTTTTTCAACCTGTGCTGCCACCTTCAACAATTTGTGCCCATATACTCCCGGGTCTCTCTGTTCATGCACCCCGTTTAGCATTGTACCCTTCAGTTTATATTACCTCTCCTCATTCTTCCTACCAAAATGTATCACTTTGCCCTCTTCTGTCTTAAATTTCATCTGCCACGTGTCCGTCCATTCCACCATCCTGTCTATGACTTCTTGAAGTCTATCACTATCCTCCTCACTGTTTACTACACTTCCAAGTTTTGAGTCATCTACAAATTTTGAAATTGTGCCCTGTCCAGGTCCAAGTCATTAATATATGTCAAGAAAAGCAGTGGTCCTATTACCGACCCCTGGGGAACACCACTGTGTAACTTACTCCAGTCTGAAAAACAACCGTTCACCACTACTCTGTTTCCCATCACTTAGCCAATTTTGTATCCATTCTGCAACTGTCCCTTTTATTCCACGGGCTTCAACTTTGCTGCAAGCATATTATGTGGCACTTTATCACACGCCTTTTGGAAAACCATGTACACCACATCAACCACATTGCCCTCATCAACCTTCTCTGTTACCTCATCAAAATACTCGATCAAATTAGTTAAACACGATTTGCCTTTAACAAATCCGTGCTGGCTTTTCTTAATTAATCCAAACTTGTCCAAGTGACTGTTAATTTTGTCCCAAAAAGGGCAAAATAAAAATTACAGGGGACCTAGGTTGGAAAGTAAATTGTGAGAAGGACGCAAAGAGGTTGCAAAGAGAAATAGAAAGCAGGTTAAATTAGTGGGCAAGAACATGGCAGATGGAATATCACGTGGATAAATGTGAAGTTTTGCACTTCGGTAGGAAAAAATAGAAAAAACAAATATTTTTTAAATGTTGAGAGATTGGGTAAGGTTGGTATTCAGAGGTACCTGGGTGTCCTTGTACACAAATCATGGAACGTTAACATGCAGGAATAACAATCAATTAGGAAAGAAAATGGCATGTTAGCCTTTATTACAAAACGATTAGAGTATAACAGTAAAGAAGTCTGCAATTATATAGGGCAAATATATACCAAACCTGGAGTACTGTGTACAGCTTTAGTCTCCTTTTCCAAGGAAGGATATACTTGCCTTAGACTGATTCCGGGGATGGGGCGTTTGTCCGATGAGGAGAGATTGAGTAGCTAAGGCCTATATTCTCTAGAGTTTAGAAGAATGAGAGATGATCTCATTGAAATGTATAAATTTCTGAAGAGGATTGACAGGGTAGATCCTGGGAGGATGTTTCCTATGGCTGGGGAGTCTAGAACCAGGGGTTGCAGTCTCAGAATAAGGGGTCAGCCATTTAGGACTGAGATGAGGAGAAATCTTTTCACCCAGAGGGTGGTGAATCTTTGGAATTCTCTACCCCAGAGAGCTGTGGATGATTAATTGTTGAGTATATTCAAGACTTCAAGACAAAGATTGATAGATTTTTGGATAGTAAGGAAACCAAGGGATGTGGGGATAGTGCGGGAAGGTGGAGTTGTGCTAATAAGAACATAAGAACTCGGAGTAGGAGTAGGTCAGTTGGCCTCTCGAGCCTGCTCCGCCATTTAATAAGATCATGGCTCAGCTCCACTTCCCTGCCCGCTCCCCAAAACCCTTGACTCCCTTAGAAGATCAGCCGTGATTTTATTGAATGGCCTACTCCTGTCCTAATCCTTGTGTTTTTATATTATTAGGTGCTCATTTAGTGCCGGAAAAATAGGTATGCCACCATCAAATTCCTAGGCCTTGGTGTCAGTGTAGGAAGCTGTATCCACCAGCCTATCAGGCAGACCAAATCCTAACCACTCATTGTGTAAAAACGGTTATCCTCATGTCGCCTCTGTTTCTTTTGCCAATCACCTTTAATCCGTGCCCTCTATTTATAAAGGCCAGGATCCCATATACTTTATTAACTGCTTTATTAACCTGTCCTGCCACCTCCAACAATTTGTGCACACACAGCCCCAGGTCTCTCTGTTCATGCACCTCTTTTAAAATTGTATCATTTAGTGTGTCTGGTCTCTTCTCATTTTTCCTATCAAAATTCATCAACTCACACGTTTCTGCGTTGAATTTCATCTGCCATGCGTCCGACCATCCCAACAGCCTATCTATGTCTTCTCGAAGTCTATTACTATCCTCCTCACTGTTAACTATACTTCCAAGTTTCGTGTCATCTGCAAATTTTGACATTGTGCCCCAAGTCCAAGACATTAATGTGCAGTAAAAACAGCATTGGTCCTTGATTGAATCTTGGCGAATGCTACTGTAAACCTCCCTGCAGTGAAATGACCAGCCATTCACCACAACTCTCTGCTTTCTATCCCATAGCCAATTTGGTATCCATGCTGCTACTGCCCCATTTACTCCCGGGCTTCAATTTTGAAAAGACGCCGAGGGTGGATTTTTGGGTCTTTGTGACTCGGGGTTTGGCGCTCCGCGGTGAACAATGGGGCGCTCAGCTTTGTTTCGCCGGATCGCGATCCTTGGGTCAGTTTTTGCGGCGGTGCTCAGAAGCACTGCCGGGGAGAGCCACGCCGGGTGTGCAACGGCTCTCCTCGCGACACCGCACCGAGCTTCGACTCGCACCCGACCCGTACGCCGTGAACCGCACCCCGAGATGACCGCCGGGGAAAACACAGCGGTCCACCCCGGCCGGCGGCGGTGAGGTGGATAAACTGTAAAAAAGGTAAGTTCCAGTTTTTATTCTTTTATTTTTTTTGTAGCGATTTGTGTTGTGGTGGTGTGGGCAATGATTTTTGAATGATTTTTGTGAATTTTTTTTCCTCCCAAGGCCTCTCTCAGAACGCTCCCCTGGCGCAGGGCCCAAATGACAAAAATTAATCCATTAATCGCTAACGTTAATTGGGCGGTAAATTTCCCGCCCCATCTCCGTTTTCGCCCTGAAAACGGCAAAGTAGAAAATGCAGCTCCTAGTGCGTGGTATTTTATCAAACGCCTTTTAAAAGTCCAATTTACACAACATCAACTGCACTGCCCTCATCCACCCTCTCTGTTCCCTCATCAAAAAAACTCAAGCATGTTAGTCCAACAGGATTTCCCTTTAACAAATCCATGCTGGCTCTTTATTTGTCCATTCTTGTCCAAGTGCCTGTTTATTTTCTCCCGGATTATGGTTTCTAAAAGCTTCCCCACCACCGACGTTAAACAGACCGGCCTGTAATTGCCAGGTTTATCCCTCTCCCCTTTGTTGAACAAGGGTGTAACATTTGCAGTCCTCCAGTCCTTTGGTACCACCCCTGTATCTGAGGAGGATTGGAAGGTTGGAAGTGGCCAGCACTTCTGCAATTGCCTCAGCAACCCAGGATACAATCTCTCACCATTTAAAAAATATCCTGCTTTTCTATTTTTCCTACCAAAGTGGATAACTTCACATTTCTCCACATTATATTCCATCTGTCATGTTCTTGCCCACTCACTTAACCTGTCTATATCCCTTGGCAGCCTTTCTGTGTCCTCCTCACAACTTACTTTCCCAGCTAGCTTTGTATCGTCAGCAAATCTAAATATGTTACATTTGGTCCCCTCATCCAAGTCATTGATATGGATTATGAATAGCTGGGGCCCCAGCACTGATCCTTGCGACACCCTACTAGTTACAGCCGAACCCGAAAATGACCCATTTATTCCTACTCTGTTTGCTCTCCGTTAACCAATCCTCAATCCATGCTGATATATCACCCCCGACTCCACGAGCCCTAATTTTGTGTAATAACCTCTTGTGTGGCACATTATTTAATGATTTTTCAAAATCCAAATACACCCCATCCACTGGTTCACCCGTATCTACCCTGCTGGTTACAACCTCAGAAAACTCTTCACATATTTGGCAAACACGATTTCCCTTTCATAAATCCGTGTTGATTTGGCCCAGTCATTATGGCCCAGAAATTGCGGGCGGGTGCCTCCGATCTAAAAAATTTCTACGAATTTACCTGCTGGTCCCGGTGGAGCGTGGGATTCCGGTGGGGAGGCCTTCACTTCCTGCGCTGCGAAGCACGCTCCCGTCCTCCAGGTTCCCACACAGAAGGTGCAGTCACGCGTGACTGCTCAGCCAATCAGGTACAGTATTCTCAATTAATAGCAATGGGAACTCTGGATCTACGGGTTCTCATTGTTATTAATGAGAAAAAAAAATGCACTAAACACACATAATAAAAAATAAAAAACATATCACAGATATTTAAAATTAATTGAAATTAAAGTTAAAAAATGCCTTAGAAAAAATATGTATTTTTACGATTTTTAAAAAAGTTTTGTGATTAGTGTTAAAAATAAACTTACCTTAATGGGCAGGATTTAAAAAAATAAAATGTTTTTTTTTTCATTTTAATTGTTTATGTTTTAAGTGGGTTTTAAAACTCTTACACCTGTAAAAGTAGGCTATGCGCTTGCTTTTATCAGGCGCAAGAGTTTTGAGGACATTTTCTGGGCAAGATATGGATAAATCCTGCAATCTTGCCCGTGCAAATGTTCTCACTCCCGAGATGCGTTGGATCTGTCCAGCTCCAGCTTGACAGATCGGAAAAGCTGGTTTTCATCACACAATGCGCATGCATTGCCTTTTTGCGATGCTTTCCCGGGTCCGTACACACTCGTACAGACCCGGGGAGGCTGGGATTTCCAGGCCATTATGATTTTCTAAGTGCCCTGAAACCACATTCCTAATAATAGATTCTAGTATATTCCCTACTACTGATGTCAGGCTAATTGGTCTGTAGCTCCCTGCTTTCTCTCTCCCTCCTCGAATATGACGGGCAGGAAGGGCTCTGCCTTCCAATGTTGGTGTAGGCAAAAAAAAGGCATCCTGGAGTCGCATCAGAAAAAGCGCCAGAGACTTTGCATGTGTAAACAAGGCCCCCCGTGTAAAATTGTCATTGCTGCTCTGTGGGTTAAATTACACTATCGTATAAGCAGGTACTATTGTGAATCTATTCTGTGGGGGCAGCGGGGGGAGGGGGTGATCTTCTTAAGAGAACAACTAACACCACTGAACTCGAGGAGGCATCTGGCATCTACGGGAGACCCACATTTGTAACAATTCTCAAACTGATACGAAACACCGCAACTTACTGAAGTAAGGGAATGACTATTGTAATATATGCAGCTGTGTGTATTCTCACAGGTTTGTAGAGCCGTTGCAGGGGGCACTTGATTTAATTGTTTTTGTTTTGCAACAAAATAGTTGTAGAGCTGTTTGTAGCACTGCTCCTGGGCACGGCCAAGGGGGCCATCAACCGGTCCAGGCAGCGGGCGGTCGAGGGGGTCGTTCAGCCCGACTGCCTGCCTCTCTTCTGCGGTTACATCTGAGCCAGGGTGTCCCTGGAGATAGAGCACGCGGTGTCCACCGGTACGCTCGCGGCCTTCCGCGAGAGGTGGGCACCGGAGGGACTGGAGTGCATCATCACCCCCGGCAACCAAATTTTAATTTGATTTTATATGTTTTAAAGTATAATTTGTTTTAATTGCCGGTTTTAGTGTTCTCCTCCCCTTTTATAGGGGGCACTTGTATTTATATCTGTGGTTTTACTGCCCCAAAAAAAAGGGCACGTGAAAAGTGTTTGGAGTGTCCCCCAGTTCGGGGGGCACTTGATTTAAATGTTTAATTTTTCTTCCCTAAAAGAGTTGTAGAGCTGTTGCAGGGGGCACTTGATTTAATTGGTTTTTTTTGCAACAAAATAGTTGTAGAGCTGTTTGTAGGACTGCTCCTGGGCACGGCCAAGGGGGCCATCAACCGTTCCAGGCAGCGGGCAGTCGAGGGAGTCTTTCAGCCCGACTGCCTGCCTCTCTTCTGCGGTTACATCTGAGCCAGGGTATCCCTGGAGATGGAGCACACGGTGTCCACCGGTACGCTCGCTGCCTTCCGCGAGAGGTGGGCGCCGGAGGGACTGGAGTGCATCATAACCCCCGGCAACCAAGTTGTAGAGCTGTTGCATTGTGAGTGGCTTAGCCAGTCACGTGATGTTCACAAGACTCAATAAAAACCCAGTCAGTTGGGTCTAGGTCATTCACGATGAGGCAGGTGGTTGTGAGCCTGGTGGGTGAACTGGTAATGTGTAGTGTGATTGTTAAACATTTGTTAATTAACTAACTAGTTCTTAATAGCAATGTGTTACTATGAATTCTTAAGCAAGATCCCATCAAGCAAATATATTACAATGTGTAAATAAGGGGCTTAATGCCTGTTTAAGGCCGCCTGTGTAAAATTGGCCTTCCCTGAACGCAACCAATGACAGGGCATCTGCATTCAGGAAACCCAGGCCTGAATGTGGCTAACCAGTGGTCCTTAAAGGGAGTGCTGTGGGCTGCCACCACAAAGGTAAGTTTAGAAAGTTGAATGTGGAGGCAGGAGCAGCAGGAGCAAAAATGGATGCCTCTTCACCCTTTTCATTGAAATGAGGTCCGAGCTCCAATATCAGGTGTGCCTCGGGCCTAAATATACAGGCATAGAAACCAGCGCACACTAATTTCTAGGTCCAGGAGTTCCCTCCAACTAAGTGTGGGCTTCAGCAGGTAAAGGTCACCAATTTCTCTTTTTTTGGCAATTAATCGAGAGAGTGATCAGGCTCTCTTATGACCTGATCAGCAGACAGGCAGCACCGTGTCAGGCATGGAATCAAGGCTGGGGTAGTTCAGACCTAAGGATGGGTGTGGCACATTTTTACATGTCGGGCCTCCTGGTCTTGTCAGTCTTCGCTCTTCTGGGTTTTGATTGGCTGCTTTCTGAGCCGGCTGTGAACCAATTTTGTGAAGTTTGTTTCCACCTCCAAAACGGACGGTGGAAAGAAGAAGAAAGACTTGCATTTATATAGCGCGTTCATGGCCTCAGCACATCACAAAACTGCTTTACAGCCAATTAAATACTTTAAAAAAATATGTGGCGGAGTCACTGTTGTAATGTTAGAAAGAAAGAAGGTCAGATCTTTTAAAGAAATATGTGGTGGAGCCATAATTCTCAGTAGTTACTGGGTTGGCATTGTTTTTTTACAATGAAAAATCAAAATAGCTGATTGGCAGATGTTGACAATTAGCAGTGGGCCGGCAATGATAAGTGACTGCTGGTACAATGACGTGTGTGGCAACAAAGGTCACAAGAGATAGAAGGTGCTACACCACCTATCTTACCAACTTTCTTCATTTTTTTTCCAGATTATGGCAAGTTCTGAGAGAATATAGTTCGAGACATTGCATTTCTACTGCAACCACAGTGCATTCACTGAAAATGGTTTCTCATTCTGTGTTTCCCACTGATGGTAGGACATGAAGTAAGATTGAATCAGTGTGCTGGAAGGTTGGAACAATAACAGATTAATTGTATTTCAGGGGAAGCTAGATAAATAAACACATGAGGGAGAAAGGAATAGAAAGAACAAAATACTCTCATTTATATAGAGCCTTTCACAACCACCGGACGTCTCAAAGTGCTTTACAGCCAATGAAACACTTTTGGAGTATAGTCACTGTTGTAATGTGGGAAACGCGGCAGCCAATTTGCGCACAGCAAGCTCCCACAAACAGCAATGTGATAATGACCAGATAAACTTTTTTAATGTTGATTGAGGCATAAATATTGGCCAGGACACTGGGGCTAACTCCACTGCTCTTCTTCAAAATAATGACATGGGATCTTTTACGTCCACCTGAGAGAGCAGACAGGGCCTCGGTTTAATGTCTCATCTGAAAGACGGCACCTCCAACAGTGCAGCACTCCCTCAGCACTGCACTGGAGCGTCAGCCTAGATTTTTTTTTGTGCTCAAGTCCCTGGAGTGGGACTTGAACCCACACCCTTCTGACTTCGAAGGATATGTTGATAGGGTGAGGTGAAGTAAGGTGGGAGAAGGCTCGCATGAAGCAGAAACACCGGTACAGACCTGTTGGGTCGAATGGCCTGTTTTTGTGCTGTAGAATTCTTTGTAAAAGGTTGAATAATATAAACTTAATGTTGGAACAACAGCAAGATAAAGGTGGAATGCTGAAGAGGAGAATGTGTGTAGATTAGCAACCAGAAATGAAGGGGCCGAACTTGATGGAAGATGCGTCCGCAGCCACTGAGATTCCTCCGGAAATGTAATTTTTTTGGCCGATTCCTCTGGAACCGTCCATCTGCCATCCACGTTCCGCCCGGTGGGAGATTGGCAGTGAAGGGTTCCGCCAACGTGAGGTTGTGCTGCCCGCTCATGCCGGATGGCCCATATTGGTCAGTTAAGCTGGCCTCCGGTCGACCTGCTGCCCCCCAGAAGGACCACTTGGGAAAAGCAGCTCTGACCTGGACGGCAGGGAGAATGGGTGGGAGGGCGTGCTGGAGGCCATCACATCACGGCAGTCGGGCGATGCTGCACCATATGAGTGGGACTGCTGGACCAAAGTTAGGTGCATGTTGCATTACTTTACTGCTGATGGTGATGTTTAATTGGGATGTCATAAAAGTGACTGAAATGTGTCGAAGCTGATGGAGGCTTTTCTGTTGGACCTTGCTGAAAGTCCTTCGTTGAGGAACCCAATGGTGAAGGGAAAATGATTATGAATAAGTGAAAAGTCTTCATGTCACATTTTGTACATCCAAGCTGATTCATTAATTGTGTGACACAATGTACTGCAATGTAACTGATGACCACGTCATCTCAGGGGTGGCACTCCTCCATGTTTGGCCTTCGAAAAAGAGGGTTGAAGTGTAAGCCTTAAGGTCTGCCCTGCAAGTAGGTAAAGTGAGAGCAATTGAATGGCAGCCTTCCTGCATTGGTGACCCTTCCTTGTTGTCTTGCAATGGCCTGATGACAGGACCCATTATACAGTGCAGTCAGATGTGGATGGGAAGATATTCCTGATAAAGCTGATTACCTGAGGGACAGATGTGTGTTTCTCACAATGCACCACACATGACGTAAAAATGACACACTCACCAAGAGAGGGTCAGCAATGTGAGTGTATTTACAAGTGCACAGTAACAAAGGTTACATTAGATTATTAAATGTGAAAACATTTACAGGAGCAACACCCACCCCTCTACCCGGCACCACCACCTCTGTCTCCCCCGCAGGGATGCCCGATGTCCTCTTCCTCCCCCCCGCCTACACCGTGGCATGGTGCTTCCCTGCCCGTCACTGCCTCTGGTTGAGGAGGTTGTGCAGGAGGGCAGCAGAATGTCTGCAGACATGTGTGACTTGATGAAAAGGTAGGGTGCGGGACTGAAGATACCGGAATCTCCTGCTCCTCTAGATCTGTCTGCCTTGAGGGTGTTGGTTCGGGGGCTTGCATTACGCGTGCAGAAGCCATCTCTTGCCTCATGGCCTCAACGCTCTCCATTGTGCGCTCCCACACTGTAACGAGCCGGTCCATCCTCTGATCATACTGCTGGGTGAAGGAGACGATGCTGCCAGCTATCCCAGCCATGGTCTGCAGCATATCGCGACCTATCTCCACGCTGGTGCGTGATAGCTGCACCATCTGGTTGAGTAGAGAAAGCCATGGTGCATCCGCAGGTGGTTGCTCGCCACTGCTGGGTGCTGGCGTCTTGCTTCCCTTTGAATCACGGCCTCTGCGCTTGGTAGAGCTTGCGTCTGTGGAGTCCGTTGGAAAGCCCAGGAAATTGGAGCCCGACGCAGAGGTTCTGCGGACGTTTGGCTGACATGGCAGCAGACTGCTGTCAGCTGCTTCCGGCTCCTCCAGGTCAAGGGTCAGAAAGATGGGCCCTTCTTCCTCGTTTCCCTCCTGTTCTTCCAAGCCCTGGGAGCGGTGGAATTGGGTGATGTGGGGAGGGGGTTGTGTGGAGGAAGGATCCGCTGTCTTCGGGTGTGGAGAACATCGGGGTGGGAGACGCTGGGGTCTGACGGCTTTTCTGAACGGCAGAGGTTGATGATCTCCCTATATCCGTCCTGTCCGAGTCATCATTTTCAAGAAGAGGACTACATTTCAGTCTGTGAAGGAGGGGGAGTGGGGGGCGGGGGAGGTGGTGTTGGTCAAGCTGAGATGTGAGTCGTTCCATCTCACATTATGCCAGCAAGGAGTTGCATCTCTACATGTCCACACCAATAATGGGCGACAAAGTGTGCGTTCAACCGCGATTAATGCCTTAACATTACATGTACTTTCATGCCATGAGCGTTGCTGACATTAGAGCTTACCACACGGTAGCACCAGATCTGCATCAATGTGTGTGGTTGCACGGCGGCAGTCACCCACCAATGCCGACGCATGCTCCTCCAACCTGCTCAATTCAACCACCTCTACTGGGTCCCCTCCCGTCGCACGCAGGCTTATCTCGTTGGTTGCTTTTTTTTTCTGCACAAAGAAACGATACAGCCTTCAGCCCCTTTACTGATCCCCCCCACAGACACTCCCCCTCACACACACACACATCTGGCGCACAACCTTTTTGGCTTTGGACAGGAGGGGCGAATAAATTTTTACTCAGTCTAGCTGCTGCCAGCAAATCATTCCAACATTTGCAACATTGGTCCTCATCCCGCTCAACGTTGTCCATTGCGTTCACGATCTCAGCGATCTCCCTCCAAATGCATCGGTATTGGGATGGTGGAGGCTTGCCACGACCATCCTGGGTGAGGTCTTTGTACCAGCGCTCCACCTCCGTCACAAGTTCCTCCAATTCCTGATCATTAAATCAGGGAGCTCTGCTCCTGGCTTTGCCAGTCTTTATAGAAGATTTCTGGCCACTCAATGTTGAGAGAATGGCTGCTGAATAGTTTGTCACACTGCCCCCTCTGCAATTCAGACTGCCCCCTCTCCATTGCCACCTCTCTGTTCTCCAGGCTCCAACTCTCTCCTCTCCCCTCTCACACTCACAGGTGGAATAAAGTGATCTGCTTTTATGCGCATGCGCAGTTCACCAATCAGCCTCCAACGGCCACGAAATGTCATCACGTCGGCAGAAGAAAACTACAATAAAAAAAAAATGCAAAGTCTCGCGCATGCGCAGTGGAGGCCCTCCAAAGATCCCCGAGTGGAGAGGCCTTCAACTGCCGCACACTGATGACACCGGCCGGACACTCTCACTCCCGCCTGCTGACTGCCACTCCTGCTGCCACTCACACAACGGAGCCGAAAGTGACTTCCTTCGGGACCCGGCGGCAGCGGGCTCAAACCCGGGGACCGCCGAGAAATGGGTGGCGACCGCATTTGGCCCCGAAGTGTTTGAAATGTAGTATTTTTGATTTTAGAACACTGTGCCAGATTTTCCTGTAGAAATCACGGTCAGGCCAACAGCACTCACCATTATTTACCAGCCAATCGGACAGCAACATCCGGCGACCGCACATGCGCACTTAAACACGGAAATCCAAACATTGCTGACCGAGATGCCCTGCTCTTCCAGAAGCTGTGTAATAACAGTATCCCGCTGAGAGACAGCATTGAATTACATTGAAGGGTGTGAAGTTCTTGTACGGACCTCGTGGATACAGTTAAAATGGGCCAAAAAATGTTAGGGCTTGTCCATTCCAGTATGAGTACCCTTTTAACGGCGTGGCAAGTCTTAGTTACAGTCCAACAACCTCTCTGGCACTGAAGATTAATTTTAACAAGTGTGGAGTCTGATTTGTTCAGATTTTGATTATTGTTGGAGAATTTAAAAAAAAATGAAAATTTAAACAATTTTTATTTCAATTTTTATTTCTGTCCCTTTTATCTCTCTCTTTTTCTCTTCCCATCTTTCTTTCCCTCTTTTTAATTTGCTCTCTGTATCTGATTTAACATTGAATTCAATATTCTAACTGACACTGCGCTGCTCATTAACGATTATTCAATCTGATTGGTTAAAAAGAAAAATAAGAAAGACTTGCATTTATATAGTGCCTTTCATGTCCCAAAGCACTTTGAAAAAAAATGTTTAGTTACTGTTGTAATGAAGGAAACGCGGCAGCCAAACTGCACACAGCAAGCTCCCACAAACAGCAATGAGATAATGACCAGATAATCAGTTTAAAGAGATACAGAGTTGCTTGCCCTGTTCGCACAGGTCCCAGATGCCCTGTAGAGGATGGTTGGCTGACAGCAAATTGCTGTGCAAAAGCCTACAGAATGGGCAAGTGCAAATATAACCAATGGCTCCACTGAATGCAAAATCTGGCCCATTGAAATGTTTTAGTATATGAGGTTAAATAAGCTATGCCTGACACTTTTCAAGTATCACACGATGAAGTGAAAAATTGGCCAAAGTGCCCAGTTTAGTTCCCTGTCATCTAAAACCAGGACAGCACACAAATGAAGATCAGCTCTGATTGTGGATCTAAATTGTCCAATTTGTGCTCGTTGATGATGTAGTCTTTCAGTGATTCGATGGATGAGCGCTTATTCACAATTTGCCTCCTAGAGTTGAATAGTCCCCCGGGACTCGCTGTCAACGAAGACATGCAAAAAATGGCCACTTTGTTGAGGTACCGAAATTTACTAGTCGCCAGGTTACCGTACTCTGCTATAAGTCAGTGACCACACAAAGAATGGCAGAAAAATTGTTGAGGGGGAGTGGGAGAGAATGGGTGCGGCCAAAAGGAAAAGAGAGTGAATGAATGAGACGGGAGAGCTGTATCGATAGATGATAGAGTAAGAGAGGTGTGAGAGAGAGACAGGAGGAAGATCCATACTAAGGATTGACAGAGAGAGAGGTGGGAGCATGAGAAGAAGAATGAATTGGGAATGCGATTTTATGAGACTCTGGAGAACTAGAGGCTGAGTGAGCGAAGAGAAGAGAAGAACGAGGCAGGGGAGTGAGGGAGATGAGCAGAATGAGACAGGAGCAAGTGAGCCAGATGGAACGAGGTGAGAGATTAGAATCGGAGAAGCGAGTGAGACGGGAGAGAGAGAGAGAGAGAAAGAGAGCGCGGAGTTTGAAACGGAAAAAAGACACGGCCGAGATTAATTCAGGAGAAGAAGAAACAGGTGGAGAAATGAGGGGTTCAGAGAGACATGGTGAAACAGGGGAGAGAGGCAAACATACATGAGTGATTGGAGTGAAAGTGTGGGACTGGAGTGTGACGGAGAGAATGGGACAAGTGAGAGAGACCAAGATTCTTTATGTGGAACTGCAGCATCTTGTCTGTAGATGGCAGCTTTGCTCAAATTTACTCAAATCACCTGAGATTCTGAGACCTGGAGAAAACAACTGTCGGCTGTCTCAAATTGACTTCAGTCCTGACAGTATTTAAGTAGCGCAGTTATAAGCAGAGGCTGTTATTACGATCAAATAAATGTGTCTTTGTTTCAAAAGAATAAGGAAACAGAGTTTGAGCAGATGATGTGCAGCTGCTGATGGTACATTAATATTTGGGAGTGGACAAAATGCCGTATCAAAACTTGAAACAATAATGTAACCCTGCATTGATTATTGAACTGTTAATGATGTGTTATTGCTCTCAGGTGGGGACCAGAGGCTGTGGCCAATTTCTCGGCCCTTGTTCACATCCCCGACGCAAGCCAACCAAAGCAACACAATGGTCTAGTGTTGCATCAAAGGAAATTGGCAGTGTGTGAAGTATTATTGTGTTGTGTGGTATCTGTGCATATTGTTCTCATCATTAACACATGTGGTAAGCTCCACAAAAAAAAATAACTTGCTCCCTTTCGGATTAGATATTGCAAGAACAGTGAGCAATTCGCACGTAGATCGTTCTGGCGTCATTCCTGCGAAAATCGCACCGATTGGCCTTCTGGTCAGATGGCGCCCGCCATCATCGAACTGGGTCAGTAAGGTCCGATGTTAGGATGTGGGTTCTGCCTCTCGGCCTGCAAGGTAGGAAAGTTATGGGAAAGTCTGGGTCAGTTCTTGGGCTGGGGGAGGTGTGCGGCTTTCTGTAGATTTGGCAGATCAGCCGGTTACGTCTTGTGTTTTATCAGGCTGTTAAGCCTCACTCTTCCCAATCTCCGTAACCTCATCTCGCCTTGCAACCCTCCAAGAGCTCTGCGTCCCGCCAATTCTGGCCACCCGCGCATCCCACACTTACTTCGCTGCTCGATTATCGGCCATGCCTTCAGCCGCCTTGGCCCGAAGTTCTGGAATTTCCTCTCTACACCTCTCCTCCTTAAAGCCTACCTCTTTGACCAAGCTTTTCACCACCCGGTTTAATACCTCCTGAAGTGGCTCAGTGTCAAATTTTGTTTGATAATCGCACCTGTGAAGTGCCTTGGGATCAATGTTCTAGGGTTCTGCACAGCCGGTGAGCTAGCTTTAAAATTGGGGGAAAAAAACATGCATGCGCAAACCTTTAATGGGTCGCGCAGCCAATTAAAGGGGCCGGGCGGCCCAAAACACAAATTACGGGGAGCAGTGCTTGGGTCGTTTTACTATATTAAAGGTGATATATAAATGTAAGTTGTTGCTTTTTCTCAATTGTGCTGTTTGAATCTTTACTTCTCCCTCCTTTTTCTGCAATCTTTCTCCCCTTCCCCTCCTCTCCCGAAGGTACGGACATCTTGCTGAGCTCCAGTTTCCATGGGCCTTCCGGTATCGCGTCCAAATGGACGTTCTTCATGTGTGAGCAGAGAGTGTTGACAGGCTAATATATCATGAAGGGACCTATCGGTACATGCAAACCTGCACTCACTGGAGTCCACACACCCGTGCATCCAGCAGGGGTCATTAGATAGCAGTCTGATGTCGGAATCCTGGTCGACCTTGCCCTCCCAAACCGGTAGTGATGAGGCCAGTTATAGAGTCTTACTGCCACTGTAACTGAGATCAGTGAACTCAATGCGGGGCTGCCTGGCTCAGCTGGTTAAGCAGTCGAGCCGCTGAGGGGTGTCTGAAAAATAGACTCGCGTCTTAAGGGCAAGGCACCTGACAAAGTTAATGAGAGGCAGGTACTGAGCTCACAAGTTGATGAGACAGTGATATATCATAGAGTTAACAAGACGCTGACTTGGAGTGAACACACAGTGATAAATATGAGTTGATGACACATTTACTGTGGTGGTGAAAAGATTTAGTGGGCAAGCTTTTTATAGCCCCTTCGTGTCTCCGGAAGGCGCTAATGGGCGTGATTGCGTTTTCACTCGGGGGAGGAGGGGTGTCTCCCAGGAAATTGTCCCGGAGCTTTGGGGGACACTGTGCCGGTAGTGCCATGCCCGCGATTAGCGCCCCGGGCCGGCACACAACCAGCGATGGTGTCATTGTCATGCACGCCGACACTTTGCACCCTGCGGGCAAAGGGGCTGGTGCGGGCCGATGTCAACAGGCAGACATTGGCCACTGGATGTCCCTTAAAGGAGAGGCCCTTAGTGCCCTGGGCTGCCATTTTATTTTGTCAGCCAATATTTGCATCGGCCCGACAATGGTGGCCCTTGCGTCGACCAGGCCGCCATCGCGCAGCCAGGCACTCCGTTTTGGGTGCCAGGCCACTGGTCGGTCGATCGCGTCCCTGGTAGCCCAGTGGCGACCACCAAAGGGCCTGCAGAATGCGCAGTGGCCCTCCCCCTTTAAATGATGGGAAGGGGCGTTGTAACGCATTAACGCTACGGGGAGCATCCGCGTCGCCCTGGCGTCCTCAGCGTGGCGCAGGAATCAGAGCCACGTTGTTTACCCGGGAACGGCCCTCCGCTTCCTTCGAGGGGCTCACGGTCCAATTCCACATCAGGGGCGGGACTTCCAGGCCGGGCAATAAAAGTCCCGGCCCCAGAAGATTACTAGCCCCCAATCGGGGCGAGGGACAATTTCGCCCCCTTACATTGTTTTTCCACGTGGATGTGCAGCTGTGGTGCAGTTGGTAGCATCCTCGCCCCTGAGTCAGAAGGTTGTGGGTTCACAAGAACATAAGAATTAGGAGCAGGATTAGGGCCCACAGCTGCTCGAGCCTGCACTGTCATTCAATAAGATAATGGCTGATCTTTGACCTCAACTCCACTTTCCAGCCCTGTCACCATATTTCTTAAATCCTCTGGAGTCCAAAAATCTATCTATCTCAGCCTTGAATATACTCAACGACTGAGCATCCACAGCACTTTGGGGTAGAGAATTCCAATGAATCACAACTATCTGAGTGAAGAAATTCCTTCTCATCACTGTTTTAAAAGGCTGGCCCCATATCCTGAGACTGTGCCCCCTCGTTCTAGACTCTACAGCCAGGGGAAACAACCTTTCAGCATCTACCCTGGGGCCTCAACTATTTACAATTTATATTAATGACTTGGATGAAGGGACCGAGTGTAATGTAGCCAAATTTGCTAATGATACAAAGATGGATGGGAAAGCAAGTTCTGAGGAGGACGCAAAGAATCTATAAAGGGATATAGATAGGCTCGGAGGGTAAAAATTTGGCAAATGGACTATAATGTGGGAAAATGTGAGGTGTTAGATCTCTTAATTTCCAATGAAATACGAACTCCGATGGTAGTTTTAACTTTTTAATCTTGGCAGAGAGTAACAAGCTGCTGGCTGATTGCCAATTTCTTTGTCTTACTGAAACCACATGGTCAAAATGGCTGTATTTATGCCTGGATCAATTTACAGAAAAGAACTCGCCTTCTTTGACCTTATTGGTTCACTACCCAAGGGTCCTAAAATGTCAAATTGATTGATGCCTTAATGCAACATGCTGAAATGCATGTAGCATCTCTGACTTGTTGTCTGTGAATTTTCACAGCCTGTCTAAATGCAGCCTGTTTGAATTCTCTATCAATCCCCCCTTTGATTCTTTCACAAACTGAATCATAAAACTTCAGGTATCACTGGTTAAACATTCTACAAAATAATTTCATACGTGTTAATAGAGTTTCCTTCTAAAATTTGTTGATGTGTTTCGCCACATGTCCGGACTAGTAGCTTCCACACAAATTTACACCAACCCGAGTTCCATCGTGGCCACAATGGAAGTCTGGTTTTAGTAGGTTAATTGACCTTATTCCAATTTAATCCAAATCAATATCTTAATTCAACCAGTAAACAACTTTCCCTTAAGCATAACATACTCCTGTGCCACGTACAGACGGTCTGCTGGGACCTGCAAGGTGTCTCACCTGTGGGACAGCAGCGACAGCCGCCTGGTCGCAACAACATTTAATCAACATAAACAAACAATATAAAAGTAAAAGGTATTTACATGTAATTCCCTTGCTACCCTACTATCCCTTTGGTGCAGAGGGTCGGCTAGTAAGAAGTAGGCCTATGCCTGGAATACCTACAATCAATACTACAGTAAATTTATACATTTTCGCGAAAAGTAATTGTCCTTATTAGATTTCAGCTTCAGTTACGGGTGCTCGTTTAACGTGTGAAGCGTGGATCCAGGCTTTCTTTCCTTGGACTTTAACAGCTGCCTGGGTGGTCAATAACACTTGATAAGGTCCCTCCCACTTGGCACCCAAAGGTTCTTTATGCAACTTTTTCACATCTCCCGGGATGATGTCGTGTCCTCCTTCGGGTGGATTACCCCAAGCTGCCAATACCTGTCGGGAAACAAAACTAATAGCATTGGTTAAGTTCTGACAGTATGATAACAAAGTGTCACTCATTAAGTGAACATCAGCTTTCCGTAAATCGATAGTTCCTGGCAGCGACATGGGTCTTCCTGTTATAATTTCAAATGGGCTTAGACCTGTAGTTCTGTTCGGGGTTGCCCTAATGCTACATAGCACTATTGGTAGTGCCTGGGGCCATGGTGTTCCTTCTTGGTGATATTTGGCAAGCCGTTGTTTCAGAGTTCGATTCATTCGCTCTACTTGTCCTGATGATTGTGGATGATAAGGACAGTGTAAATCCCATGTAATGTTCAGTAACCTACAGACTTCTTGGCAGACAGCACCTGTGAAGTGTGTTCCCTGATCTGAGTCAATGCTATTCGGGACTCCCCATCGGGGAATGTAATCCTTACACAAGACCTTTGCAGTGTGATTGGCTGTGGCTCTTTTAGTTGGGACAGCTTCTACCCATCTAGAGAATCTGTCGACCATGACAAGAATGTTTGTGTATCCTTGGCATGAAGGAAGAGATATATAATCAACCTGCAGATGCTGGAATGGTCCGACAGGGGCAGGGGGCCTCAGTTGGGGCATTACCGTGATGGGTCCAGAATTATTTTTCTGGCAGACCACACAGCGGTCTGTTACCAGCTGGGCATGTTTTTTAAATCCCCGACCCCACCAGCTTTTCTGGAACCGTGCCGTCATCTGTTGTGAGGCCAAGTGTCCCCACAAGTGGATCTGTTGGGCTAAAAAAGGCATAAGCGCTTGTGGCGCGACTGGCTTGTCGGTAACTTTTTTGTCTCCAGACACCATCTTCGCATTGCTTAATTCCTGCCTCAATCCATGTCCATTTTTCCTCTCGGGAGCACTCGCCTTGCATTGTTTGAAGGTCTCGTGTCAGAGTCCTGAGTGCTTTCAATCTGCACATCTGTGTTGGTTCTTCTGGAGGAACGCCCTGTGAGGCGGCATCTTTAGCTGCCTGGTCAGCTAGGGCATTTCCCTGTGCTTCTGTGGTATTTTCCTTGGTATGGGCCTTACACTTCAGGATGGACACTTCCTGAGGTAATTGTATGGCCTCCAGTAAGTCTCGGGCTTCTCTTCCATTTCGGATAGGTGTACCAGCAGCAGTGAGGAATCCTCTTTTCCGCCATAACATACCAAAGTCGTGAGCGACTCCAAAAGCATAACGCGAATCTGTGTAGACATTAACTGTCTGTCCTTCTGCTATTCGACATGCTTCTGACAGGGCCCGTAACTCGGCCTGTTGTGCTGATGTTCCTGAGGGTAAATGTCCTTTTGCCACTACCTCATATAAAGTTGTAACTGCCCATTCTGCTTTTCTGATACCACTGTCAACAAAGGAGGAACCATCTGTAAATAGGATGAGGTCTGGGTTGTGCAGAGGCTCCTCTGCTGCTAAGGCTGCTTCTTCTGTTTCTTTTAAAATCTCCACACAGTCATGCTCTTCACATTCTCCCCCCTCTTGCTCCCTCGATTCTGACATCGGGAGCATTAACCGGGCTGGCCCGGACGATATGGAGATTAGGAGCTTCCAAAACTGCTGTCCAGCAGGTCCATCTTGCTGCTGTCACCTGAGACATTCTATTCATAGACAGCAAAGCGTGTACGGTGTGGGGACACTTGACAATCAGCTTTTGGTCAAGGACTAGACCCGCAGTGATCATTACCGCTCGACATGTAGCTTCCATGGCCCTAAGGCAACTTCCCCATCTGAGGGCTACCGCATCCAGTTTTGCCGAATAATAGCCAATAGGTCTTTGACGATCCCTACGTTCTTGTGTCAGTATAGCTGTCATATATCCTTCTTTCTCATGAACAAACAGGATAAATGGCTTACCACTGTCGGGGATTCCCAGAGCCGGTGCCGAACACAAAGCCTTTTTCAAACTCAGGAAGGCCTCTTGCTGTTCTTTAGTGAGGGTGATGGCTTCTTTAGAGGCACGTTTCCCCTTTAAAATATCATTCAGTGGCTGAGCAAGCTGTGTGAAGGAGTCAATCCAATTTCTGTTAAAGTTACACAATCCCAAAAAAGACCTTAGTTCCTGAATAGTGGTGGGTTTTTTAGCAGCCCGAATGGCTGCAGTTCTATCCTGGGTAAGTTCTCTCTTTCCTTGTGAAATCTTTTGTCCCAGGTATACAACCTCTTCTTGGGATATTTGTGCTTTGTCAATGCTGGCTTTATGCCCTTTCAGCCGAAGGTGATCCAGCAAAGCTCGTAAATCTTGTTCATGCTGTTCTTCCGTGTTTGAAGCTAGCAGGATATCGTCTACATATTGGATGACTGTGGATGACAGGGGAGGTAATTCTCGCAAATGGCTTTGTAAAGCCATGTGGAGTACCGTAGGGCTGTTGTGGAAACCCTGCGGTAATCGGGTCCAAGTATACTGTTGTCCTTGGACAGTGAAAGCAAACCACTGTTGAACCTCCGGTGCCAGAGGCACCGACCAAAATCCGTTGGCCATATCTATAACCGAGAAATATTTATGTTCCGGTTTGAGGGCATTAAAAATGGTGGAGGGATCTGCGACCAAAGGAGCTTTTTGATCAATACACTGGTTAGCTTTCCTATAATCGACAGTCAAACGCCAAGTCTCATTAGATTTCTGTACCGGCCACACGGGGCTATTGGAGGAGCTATGCGTTTTAATAAGCACCCCTTGTTTCTCCAATTGCTGAATAACCGGTAAGATTCCCGCGCTGGCAGTTGGACTGATGGGATACTGTTTAGTGCATGGAGGCTTGGTCCCTGTAAATGACGCAGGCTCCATCTGGAGTAGGCCACAATCGTTCTTATCTTTAGCCCATATCGGGTGTTCCTTCAATTCTTCTTTCTTCAAAGTTCTAATTGACCATGTCACCCGACCATCCTCGAAATGCAACGATGAATCTATTTGGATTAGAATGTCCATTCCCAAAAGGGGTTGATATACTGGGCCTATCCTGACCGGCGTGGTTAATTCATGTGGACCATGCCCTATAAGTACCGGTGTTGTCCTTTTAATTTCCATTTTATGGCCCCCAACTCCATAGGCTGTACGTGCCCTACCATCCAACGGCAAAAAGTCTCCATATTTTAGGGGTGAGCATGTTAATTCCGTCCGTGTGCCTAAAAGACAGTCCACATCCTTATCGCCCATCCTCACAGTTATATATGGCCCATCTCCCCTTTGTTGTATTAGTGCGAGGAGGGGGGCCAGAGTGGGCTCTAATCGTTTTTTGCTATCCCAAGTAACTCCTTCTGTCAGTCGCTTAAATGCTTCTATGAGGTCGTTATCTTGTGACAAGCCTGGCTTGTTGGTTGAATTGTATCCCTGGCTGCGTCCTCTTCCCCAGCCACGACCTTTCTGTTTTGCCCTGCACGTCTTGGCCCAGTGACCTTCTTTCCCACAATAATGACATTTTCCGGGTAATTTTCCTAATGACTGTTTATCGGAATCCTGGGATTTCCATCCCATAGCCTGTACAGCTCGGACTTTAGCTCCCACATCCCGATCTAATTGGTTACATCGATCCACCAATGCTGCAAAGGTCGTCCCTCTACCTTCCCAGACCGGTAACACTACCTTAAGCATTTTGGACAGTTCTGGCTTTAGACCTGCCACGAAAGCTGCTTTCAGGGGTTCAAACACTTGTTCATCCATTTCCTCATCCGTATTATTCATAAACGAATGTTCTAGCCACGTGCATCTAAACCGCTCGTCATACTTCAGGACCTCCTCTGTTCCTTTCTGTTGGCAAGCTGCAATTTTTCCCCAGTCTGTCTTAGCTGGACTGAAGGCTTGCAGCCAGTGTTTAATCGCCTTCCATCCTGCGTCTAATTCTTGCTCATTCTGCCCCAAAGCTTCATCTACCTTGTCATGCAATTTTCTTCCCTGTGTTTTTGGCACCATTATGGTCAAAATTTGCACTCCGTACCAGGGATGAAGTTGATATATATTTCTTAAGCGGTCCAATTGGTCCCACGTTTTTACTCCCCCTTTCTTTGGATTGGACAATTCCTTGGACCATTTATCAATTTTCTCTGGGTCTGCCGAAGCATGAATTAAGTATTCTGCATACACCCTTCTCTTTGTTTTTTTGGTTCTGCCCTCATCCGCAGTCTCTTCTGATTTGACTACAACTCGTCTTTTTTTAAACGGGGCAAAGCGCACCCCTAATTCTTCATCATCCTCCGACACTGTATTGTCGGAGGATTCAGAAACCGTATCTATTCCTCGGTCGTGTCTTCGGGTTTGCGCTTTTAATTTATCCAAACATGGTTACCCTGGGAATTGATCAATACATTTTCCTTTTCCTATTATTGTCTCTTGACCTAATGATTTTTTCCATTCTTTAATTTCACCTTTAAGATCTTTAACTTCTGCTTCCAGCTTTTCAAGTTCAAGCTTTTTCTGTCGCAGCTGTGCACAAACAGCTTGCAATTGATCCTTTGTACTGGTCAGTTCTCGATCATGTTGGGAACGCATTATAATTTCATTCCGGTTTCGGATCTGGCCCATAACCGCTAGGGACCATCTAGTTCGCTCTTTATTTTTCATACGGGTCGTTTTTCCCCAGACCCTTTTAATCTCATCCAAGGACCATTGTCCTTTGGAGGTTCCGTACTTTTGTTCGATCTTAATACAGGTTTTATATAAGTTGAATTGTTGCTCTATGTATTCTTTCAACTGTTCGAGAATTAAATCTAGCGAAACTTCAGGTGGTGCCTGTCCACCTTTAACAGTCGTAGGCAATTCTTTATTCTTATCTCCTGCTGCCATAATACTGAGTTCTTTACTGGGGTCTCGAGTCGTAGGCTTGCTAGCCGATCAATAGGTCGGTGATTAATTAACTAACACACCGCCGAAGTTTAGACGTCTATGGGACCTCGAGGTGACTACCAACCAGAGGGTTCGCAAACCGGAGGCTTTCGGAATCGCGTAGAAGGAGAGGTGAATTTAGACTTTTGACCGAGGACTTTTTTTAAAAAGAGGAGTCCTTACCTCAAGATATAGGTCCTATGTCCAAAATTCAGTTTCTTTCCTCAGCGATCCTGTTCGCAGCGCCAAAACTGTTAGATCTCTTAATTTCCAATGAAATACGAACTCCGATGGTAGTTTTAACTTTTTAATCTTGGCAGAGAGTAACAAACTGCTGGCTGATTGCCAGTTTCTTTGTCTTACTGAAACCACATGGTCAAAATGGCTGTATTTATGCCTGGATCAATTTACAGAAAAGAACTCGCCTTCTTTGACCTTATTGGCTCACTACCCAAGGGTCCTAAAATGTCAAGTTGATTGATGCCTTAATGCAACATGCTGAAATGCATGCAGCATCTCTGACTTGTTGTCTGTGAATTTTCACAGCCTGTCTAAATGCAGCCTGTTTGAATTCTCTATCATGAGGTTATCCACTTTGGTAGGACAAATAAAAAGCAAATTATTATTTAAATGGGGAGCGATTACAAAATGCTGCAGTACAGAGAGATTTAACGGTTCTTGTACACGAAATGCAACAAGTTAGCCTGCAGGTACAGCAAGTAATCAGGATGGCAAATGGAATGTTGGCCTTTATTGCAAGGGGGATAGAGTATGAAAGTAGGGAAGTCCTGCTCCAACTGTATGGCATTGGTGAGACCACACCTGGAGTACGGCGTACAGTATTGGTCTCCTTATTTAAGGAAGGATATTGATAGGTCCTTACTATACAGTATAAATGCACACGAGGCCCATGCTTGAGAGAAGGTCAGTCTGTGACCTGTCCTTTATTCCTTAGCACTCAAGTGATGAAGGTGGATGGAGCTTCCCCTTTTGTACCTGAAGGTCCAGGTTAGGAGTGTCTCCCACCTCGTGGTCATTGTTCTCACAGGGTACAACTTAGGTCAGCTTATACATGGGTTACACTGATAGTTGAATACATGACAGATATACTTGCATTGGAGGCAGCTCAGAGAAGGTTCACGAGGTTGATTCCTGAGATGAGGGGTTTGTCATATGAAAATAAGTTGAGCAGGTTTGACCTATACTCTTTGGAGTTTAGAAGAGTGAGAGGTGATCTTATTGAACATTTCAGATTCTGAGTGGGCTTGACAGGGTAGATGCAGAGAGGATGTTCCCCTCGTGCGGAAATCTAGAACTAGGGGGCATAGTTTCAGAATAAGGGGTCGCCTATTTAAAACAGAGAAGAGGAAGAATTTCTTCTCTCACAGCGTTGTAAATCTTTGGAATTCTCTACCCCAGAGAGCTGTGGAGGCCGGGTCATTGAATATATTTGTGGAGATAGACAGATTTTTGAATTATAAGCGAGTCAAGGGTTATGGAGAGTGGGCAGGGAAGCGGAGTTGAGGCCAGGATCAGATCAACCATGATCTTATTGAATGGCGGAGCAGGCTCAAGGGACCAAATGGTTTACTCCTGCTCCTGTTTCTTATGTTCTAATCCTCTCAGAATCTTTTATGTTTCAATGGCATCACCTTTCATTCTTTTAAACTGCAGAGAGTACAGGCCCAATCTACTCAATCTCTACTCATAGGGCAACCCTCCCAGGGATCAATCTAGTTAATATGTCTTTACTATATAGTATAAATGCACACGAGGCCCATACTTGAGAGAAGATCACTCTGTGATAAGTAACCTTTATTAGCCAGCACTGAAGTGATGAAGGTGGGTGGAGCTTCCCCTTTTATACCTGAAAGTCCAGGTTAGGAGTGTCTCTCGCAAGTTCACCACCTAGTGGTCAATGTTCTCACGGTGTACAACTTAGGTCAGTTTATACATGGGTTACAATGACAGTTGAATACATGACATCACCTCCCCCCAAAGTCTTATTGGGATCACAGGTTAAGTCTCTCTGGTGGTTTACACTCCCTTGTAGAGCGCCTGAGTTGGGGCTCTGGTTGTTGGGCGCTGGCCTGAGTGTCTGCTGTTTGCAGTGCTTCAGGCCTGTCAGGACTGCCGACAGTGACTGGGCTCTCCTCCACTTGGTTCCGGTGTTCGGTCACCTGTGGAGGAGTGAATTCTACATCGTGTTCTTCCTCTGCCTCTTCTGTGGGGTTGCTGAACCTCCTTTTATCTTGATCCACGTGTTTGCGGCAGATTTGTCCATTGGTAAGTTTAACTAGCAGAATCCTATTCCCTCTTTGGCAATCACAGTACCAGCAAGCCATTTGGGCCCTGCAGCGTAGTTGAGGACAAAGACAGGGTCATTGACATCGATACATCGCGCCCTCGCATTCCCGTCATGGTAGTCACATTGTGACCAGCGCCTGCTCTCAACAATTTCTTTCATGGTGAGGTGTACAAGGGATAACCTGGTTTTGAGCATCCTTTTCATGAGCAGCTCTGCGGGTGGAACCCCTGTGAGCGAGTGTGGTTGGGATCTATTGGCCAACAGGAGGCGTGATAAGCGGCTTTGTAGGGAACCCCCTTGGATTCTGAGCATCCCCTGTTTGATTATCTGCACTGCACGTTCCGCCTGGTCGTTTGAGGCCGGCTTGAACGGTGCCGTTCTGACATGGTTGATACCATTTCCTGCCATGAAGTCCTGGAATTCAGTGCTCGTAAAGCACGGGCAATTGTCGCTGACCAAGATGTCCGGTAGACCATGGGCGGCGAACATTACCCGTAGACTTTCGACTGTGGTAGAGGATGTGCTTGAATTGAGAATGTCACACTCGATCCATTTGGAGTAGGCGTCTACCACAACCAAAAACATTTTTCCCATGAAAGGACCTGCGTAGTCCACATGGATGCGTGACCATGGTTTGGCGGGCCAGGACCAGAGGCTAAGGGGGGGCTTCCCTGGGCGCATTGCCCAGCTGGACACACGTGTTGCACCTGTGAACACAAAGTTCCAGGTCTGCATCTATCCCAAGCCACCAAACGTGTGACCTGGCAATTGCCTTCATCATGACAATGCCCGGATGCTCATTGCCGAGTTCTCTGATGAACATCTCTCTGCCCATCTGAGGCATCACTACTCGGTTACCCCATAGTAGGCTATCGGCCTGAATCGAGAGTTCATCCTTGCACCTGTGAAATGGTTTGAATTCCTCAGGGTATGCCCCGTACGTGGCTGCCCAGTCCCCGTTCAGGACACATTTCTTAACTAAAGACAGTAGCAGGTCTCTATTTGTCCAGACTGTAATCTGACGGGCTGTCACAGGTGAGCCTTCGCTTTCGAAAGCTTCAGCAGCCATGACCATCTCAGCAGCATGCTCGGTTGCCCCCTCGGTGGTGGCTATTGGGAGCCTGCTGAGTGCATCGGCGCAGTTTTCGGCGCCCGGTCTGTGCCGAATTGTATAGTTATAGGCAGCTAACGTGAGTGCCCACCTCTGTATGCGGGCCAATGCATTTGCATTTATGGCTTTGTTGTCGGCCAAAAGGGACGTTAGGGGTGTGTGATCTGTCTCCAGCTCAAATTTCCTGCCAAACAGGTACTGGTGCATTTTTTTTTACAGCATATACACATGCTAGCACTTCCTTTTCTACCATCCCGTAGCCCCGTTCTGCCTAGGACAGACTTCTGGAGGCATAAGCTACCGGCTATAACTGATCCTTGGCATTAATATGTTGCAACACACACCCAACCCCATAGGACAACGCATTGCACATTAAAACACGTTTCTTACATGGGTCATATAGCGTTAACAGATTGTTGGAGCACAACAAATTGTGTGCTCTATCAAAAGCCCTTTCCTGATGTCCCCCCAGACCCATTCGCGACCTTTGCATAGGAGCACGTGTAGCGGCTCCAGCAGCGTGCTCAATTTTGGAAGAAAGTTAGCAAAACAGTTCAGGAACCTCAGGAACGAACGCAGCTCTGTCGTGTTATGGGGTTGGGTGCTCTCTGGATCGCTTCTGTTTTGGATGCAGTAGGTCTGATTCCGTCTGCTGCTACCCTCCTCCCCAGGAATTCTACCTCTGGAGCTAGGAAGACGCACTTCGCCTTTTTCAGTCGCAGACCTACCCGGTCCAGTCTGCGTAGCACCTCCTCCAGGTTGAGGAGGTGTTCTTCAGTATCACAACCCGTGATGAGGATGTCGTCTTGAAAAACCACTGTCCTTGGAATCGACTTGAGGAGGCTTTCCATATTTTGTTGAAAGATCGCGGCGGCCGAGCAAATCTCAAACGGACATCTGTTGTACTCAAACAACCCCTTGTGTGTCATGATGGTGGTCAGCTTCTTTGACTCACTCACCAGCTGCTGGGTCATGTAAGCTGAGGTCAGGTCCAATTTTGAAAAAAGTTTGCCACCGGATAGCATCGCAGAGAGGTCCTCCGCTCTCGGTAGCGGGTACTGGTCTTGGAGTGACACCCGATTGATGGTGGTCTTGTATTCACCACATATCCTGACCGACCCATCCGCCTTGAGCACCGGCACAATTGGGCTCGCCCAGTCACTGAATTCGACTGGCGAGGTGATGCCTTCCCTCAGCAGGTGGTCCAACTCGCCTTCTATCTTTTCCCGCATCACGTACGGCACCGCTCTGGCCTTGTGGTGTACTGGCCTGGTGTCCGGGTTTATGTGAATCACTACCTTGGTCCCCATGAAAGTGCCAATGCCGGGTTGAAATAGTGAGTCAAATTTGTCCACGACCTGTGAGCATGATATTCGGTTGGTGGAAGGTTTAGATGGGGGGGGGGGCTTCTTTACGCAGAGGGTTGTGGGAATCTGGAACTCGCTGCCTGGAAGAGTGGTGGATGCAGAAACCCTCACCACTTTTAAGAGATGTTTGGATGGGCACTTAAAGTGCCATAACCTGCAAGGTTATGGACCCAGAGCTGGTAATTGGGATTAGACTGTATGACCTTTTGTTGGATGGCACAGATATAATGGTAAGTACTGCAAGGAATTGAATATGGCAAGGGTGATCTCCTGGACTAGTTTCGATCGCCTGGATGGGTCAGAGAGGAAATTTCCCAGATTTTTTCTCCCTAAATTGGCCTGGGTTTTTATCTGGATATTGTCTCTCCCAGGAGATCGCATTGTTCCGGTTGGAGTGGAGTGTAAAATGTTTTAGTATAAGGGGTGTCGCAGTTGTGGTGAGGCGGACTGATTGGGCTGGGTGCTCTTTGCCTTTCCGTCATTGGTCATTCGTTTATATGTAACCTTTAGGGCTGCTGACCAAGGGTCATGCGGCTCTTTGTCAGCCGGCGCGGACACAATGGGCAGAAATGGCCTCCTTCTGCGCTGTAAATGTCTATGTTTCTATGTTTCTAATGGTTAACATGCCATTTGCCTTCCTAATTACTTGCTGTACCTGCCTGTTAACTCTCTGTGTTTCTTGTACTAGGACACCCAAATCTGTCTGAACACCAACACTGAATTGTTCACCTTTTTAAAATATATTCTGTTTTTCTATTATTCCTGCCAAAGTGAATAACCTCACATTTCCCCACATTATACTCCATCTGCCATACTATTGCCCACTCAATTAACCTGCCTATATCCCTTTGCAGGCTATTTGTGTTCTCCTCACAGCTTACATTTCCACCTAGCTTTGTAAAGTACACAAACTTAGATGTATTGCACTCGGTCCCTTCATCTAAGTGATTAATATAAATTGTAAATAGCTGAGGCCCAAGCACTCCCCGCTCCCCTCCCACACCACTCCCCTCCCACACCCAACCCCACCTTCCTCCCCTCCTACACTCCCCGCTCTCCATGCTCCCCTCCCACCCCACCCACCTCCCCTCCCAACCCCACCCCGCTCCTCTCCTCTCCCACAGCCCTTTCCCTTGTTCTGTTCCTTTTTTAAAATGCTACTTGCTTGTAACATCTTTCAGTTCTCAAAGGGTCCCCACCTAAAACATCAACTAATGTCTGTTCTCCTTAACCTTCAGTGACTGCCTGTTACTGGTGAGTTTTGCGATATTAGGATATGGATTTTGCAACAAATCGTCTTTTAGATAATCACGTGAAGTAAAAATTGATGGTTTGATGTTTTGTTTTCCAAACCTGTAGATGGTATACGATGTGGAACTTGCTAGCACAGGGAGCAGTTGAGGCGAACAACATAGATGCATGTAAGGGAAAGCTAGATAAGTGCATGAGGAAGAAAGCAGTAGAAGAGTATGTTGATAGGGTTACATGAAGTAGGGTGGGAGGAGGCTCGTGTGGAGCATAAACACTGGCATGGACTAGTTGGGCCGAATGAACTGTTTCTGTGCTGTAAATTCCATGTAATTATATCCCCTGCCCTGGCTGCTGTCCCGATCGCCCTGCTGTTATGGTGCAGGCAGTTGGTTACAGATTGGTGGAGTTTTGTGGTCTTCAGCCTGAATGTTGTAAAAAAGGAATGTATGAGATGACTGGTCAAAAATAATGAAGCAACATATAAGAACATAAGAATTCGTAGCAGGAGTAGGCCATTCGGCCCCTCGAGCCTGCTCCGCCATTTAATGAGATCATGGCTGATCTTCTATCTCAACTCCACTTTCCTGCCCGATCCTCATATCCCTTGATTCCCTTAATATCTAACATCTGGATCTCGGTGGCGCGTCGCTGTAATAACTGCAGCTCCGAAGGTGAGCACGTTTGTATCGGCCATTGGGAAACGGCACAGGTTTCGACTGGCAGTTCCCCAGCAAGGTCTCCTGCGCTAGTTTCGATCACCTAGATGGATCAGAGAGGAATTTTCCCAGATTTTTTTTCCCCAATTGGCCTGGGTTTTTATCTGGTTTTTGCCTCTCCCAGGAGATCACATGGCTTCGGTTGGGGTGGAGTGTAGAATGTTTCGGTGCAAGGGATGTCGCAGTTGTGTGAGGCAGACTAGTTGGGCTGGGGGCTCTTTACCTTTCTGCAATTGTTCATTGTTCAAAGGTTTATATGTAACCTTCAGGGCTGCTGACCAAGGGCCGTGTGGCTCTTTGTTGGCCGGTGCGGACATGATGGGCCAAAATGGCCTGCTTTTGTGCTGTAAATTTCTATGTTTCTTTGTTTAACGTACAGCAGTGAATCCCTTAACTATTCAGCGAGTGTCAGCTGTGGCTCAGTGGGTAGCACACTCGCCTGTGAGTCAGAAGGTTGCAGGTTCAAATAATTTGAACACATAATCTAGATTAACACTCCAGTACAATGCTGAGGAAGTGCTGCACTGTTGGAGGTGCTGTCTTTTGGATGAGATGTTAAACCAATGTCTGCTCTCTGAGGTAGATGTAAAAGATCCCATGGTACTATTTTGAAGAAGATCAGGGGCGTTATCCCCGATGTCCTGGTCAATATTTATCCCTCAATCAACATAACAAAAACAGATTATCTGGTCATTATCACATTGCTGTTTGTGGGAGCTTGCGGTGTGCAAATTGGCTGCTGCGTTTCCCAGATTACAACAGTGGCTATACTGCTAAAGTACTTCATTGGCTGTAAAGTGCTTTGAGATTTCCGGTGGTTGTGAAAGTCGTTATATAAATGCAAGTCTTTCTTTTATTCTCCCACTTTTTTTAAGGGCAGAAAACTGTGCGCATCACTGAACTGGGCAAGACTTTTCCCCCTTGTTTTAAAGTATGTCTTTGTGGAGAAAACCAGCCCTCAGTGAGAGTGAGCTCCTTAATGTGTACGTTGAATGCTGTGGACAAACCTGGACCACCAATTCTTTCCAAATAAAACTTGGGCTTTGGTCAAGATCCTCTTCATATTGATTTGTTGGCATTTCCATGACCATAACCTTCAGCAGAAAATACTTAACTGACCCGTACTGGGTGATATCACTCAGGCTGCTGTTGCTTGTTAATAAAACAAGTGTTTGTTTTATTCTCCACTGTCCCTCTCTCTGCAGAATCAGTGCTGAGTTTCGTAGATGATATTGCCTCTGGATCCAAGACACCCTGTGTGATGTTGGGAAAAGTTCCAGACAAGGTGTCAAACTCGATATCTTTGATAATCAGATGCCTGGAGCCTGACACCACGTACATGTAAGTAGATGCTTAGCACATTCTAACAAGCACTTGTTTTGTAAGAATGAGGTAGGAGGGAAGGGGAGGGATCTGTGCGCTGCACTGTTGGAGAACTAGTGAAAGATTGGGTGGTTAAGTGGCTTAGCACATTCCTCTTTTACCTCTGCAACTGTAATTCAAATCCTGTCCAGGCTGATGAGATGAAAGTCTGTTGCAATTTGTTGGGTGTAAGGATTTTAAGTGGAATAAGTCTGGGTAATGTCAACCAGCAGCCTTGCAGGAATGGGCCAGTTGCCACTAAATTGGTCGTCATATGCAGAAGTGTTGAATTTTTGTAATAACACAAATAGTTCAGTAATATCCTTCAGGGGTGAAAATCTGCCGGCCTTACCTGGTCTACCCTTTATATGAGCCCAGTTGCACACCACCGTCATTAACATGACCAAACAAACCACTCCGTTAGATCAAGCTGTCGCATTGTAGCAGCTGGAAGAAAGCCCGCCACCACCTTCCGAAGGCAACTAGTGATCAGCTATGAATGCCACCTTGGGAGTGATGCCCACATCCCGAGAATGGATAACATCTGAAATGTTCTTGTACAGATCTTCTTGGGATTTAAGTTTTCTTTTTATTCATTCATGAGATGTGGGTGTCGCTGGCAAGGCCAGCATTTATTGTCCATCCCTAATTGCCCTTGAGAAGGTGGTGATGAGCTGCCACCTTGGACCGCTGCAGTGAAAGTACTCCCACAGTGCTGTTGGGGAGGGAGTTCCAGGATTTTGACCCAGCGATGAAGGAACAGTGATATATTTCCAAGTCAGGATGTGTGGAGAGGAATTTGCAGGTGATGGTGCTCCCATGCGCCTGCTGGCCTTTTAGGTGGTAAAAGCTGTAGGTTTGGGAGGTGCTGCCAAAGCAGCCTTGGTGAGTTACTGCAGTGCCTCTTGTAGGTGGTACACACTGCAGCCATGGTGCACCGATGGTGGAGGGAGTGAATGTTAAAGGTGGTGGATGGGGTGCGGATCAAGTGGGCTGCCTTGTCCTGGATGGTGTCGAGCTTCTTGAGTGAGTGCAGCTCCAACAACAATCAGGTAAGTGGAGATTATTCCATCACATTCCTGACTTGTACCTTGTAGATGGTTGAAAGGCTTTGGGAAGTGAGGAGGTGAGCCACTCACCGCAGAATACCCAGCCTCTGACCTGCTCTTGTTGCCACGGTATTTATGTGGCTGGTCCAGTTAAGTTTCTGCCTAATGATTGCCCCCAGTATGTTGGTGGTGGTGGATTCAGCGATGGTAATGGCGCTGAATGTCAAGGAGTGGTGGTTAGACTCTCACTTGTTGGAGATGATCATTGCCTGGCACTTGTGTGGCGTGAATGTTACTTGCCACTTATCAGCCCAAGCCTGAATGTCATCCAGATTTTGCTGCATGTGGGCATGGACTGCTTCATTACCTAAGGAGTTGTGAATGGAACTGAACACTGCAATGCTCTGCAAATACCTCCCCTTCTGACCTTATGATGGAGCTGAAGATGGTTGGGCCTAGGACACTGCCCTGAGGAACTCCTGCAGCAATGTCCTGGGGCTGAGATGATTGACCTCCAACAACTACAACCATCTTCCTTTGTGCTAGGTATGATTCCAGGCTGTGGAGTGTTTTCCCCCTGATTCCCATTGACTTCAATTTTACTAGGACTCCTTGATGCCACATTCGGTAAAATACTGCCTTGATGTCAAGGGCAGCCACTCTCACCTCACCTCTGAAATTCAGCACTCTTAAGACCAAGGCTGTAATGAGGTCTGGAGCTGAGTGGTCCAAGGAGAACCCAAACTGAGCTTCGGTGAGCAGGTTATTGGTGAGTAAGTGCCGTTTGATAGCACTTCCGACACTGATGATTGAGAGTAGACTGTTGGGACGATAATTGGTCGGATTGGTTTTGTCCTGCTTTTTGTGGACAGGGCATACCTGGGCAGTTTTCCAGATTGTCAGATAGATGCCAGTGTTGTAGCTGTACTGGAATGGCTTGGCTAGAGGTGCGGCTAGCTCTGGAGCACAAGTCTTCAGCAGGACAGCCGGGATGTTGTCTGGTCCATAGCCTTAGCTGTATCCAGTGTGCTCAGCGTTTTTTGAAATCAGGTGGAGTGAATCGAATTGGCTGAAGACTGGCTTCTGTGACAATGGGGATCTCAGCAGGAGGCCAATATGGATCATCCACTCAGCACTTCTGGCTGAAGATGGTTGCAAACGCTTCAGCCTTGTCTTTGCACTTGCATGCTGGGCTCCGCCATCATTGAGGATGGGGATATTCATGGAGCCTCCTCCTCTTGTTCGTTGTTTAATTGTCCACCACCATTCACGACTGGATGTGGCAGGACTGCAGAGCTTTGATCTGATCCGTTGATTATGGGATCACTTAGCTCTGTCTATAGCATGCTGCTTCCGCTGTTTAGCATACATGTAATCCTGTATTGCAGCTTCCCCAGGTTGGCACCTCAGATTTTAAGTATGACTGGTGCTGCTCCTGGCATAATCTTCTGCACTCCTCATTGAACCAGGGTTGGTCCTGTCACAGTAATCTGTAGGTTCCCCTTATCAAATTATATATTTTTATTCCTCTCTTCTAACATGGACATTGCTTGGAAAATATTTTGAGAGTGGTGTAATGAGGCAGCAGTAGTGTTGCTCAATGTTGGTGTCTCACCTAGTAGTCATTTTAAGGGTGATATATTGTTGTGACGGACTTCGTGCATCATCCTATTTGATTCTGATCGAAGCTTCTCACTCCAAATCCTCTCCATCACTAAAACTGCCTATTTCCACCACTAAAATATCGCAAGTCTCTGCCCCTGCCTCAGCCCACCTGCTGCTGAAACCCTCATCCATGCTTTTGTTACCTCCAGACTCGACTATTCCAATGCTTTCCTGGCCGGCCTCCCACCTTGCACTTTCCATAAACTTGAACTCATCCAAAACTCTGCTGCCTGCATCTGAACTCGCACAAAGTACTATTCACCCATTACCCCTGTGCTCGTAAACTTATATTGGTTCCCAGTCCGGCAACACCTTGAATTTAAAATTCACATTCTGGTGTTCAAATCCCTCTGTGTCCTCGCCCATCCCTATCTCTGTAACCTCTTACAGTCCTACAACCCTCCGAGAACATTTAAGGGCTAGAAATTGCGTGGCGACCCGTTTGGGGGCGATAAGTTTTGCAGGGTGGCAAAGGTATCGCCGGGCGCTACACGATTGATTCCGACAGGAACTTCACGTTTAGTGCTCTAAGAGGGAAGTGGAGTGCTAAATCAAGTGCTACCACTTCCCTGAGTGCACTAAAGAACATAAAAACATAAGAACATAAGAAATAGGAGCAGGTGAAGGCCATTTGGCCCCTCGAGCCGGCTCCGCCATTCAATAAGATCATGGCTGATCTGATCATTGACTCAGCTCCACTTCCCTGCCCACTCCCCATAACCCTTTACTCCCTTATCGCTCAAAAATCTGTCTATCTCCGCCTTAAATATATTCAATGACCTAACCTCCATAGCTCTCTGGGGCAGAGAATTACGCAGATTTACAACCCTCTGAGAGAAGACATTTCTCTTCATCTCAGTGTTAAATGGACGGCCTCTAATTCTGAGACTATACCCTCTAGTTCTAGTCTCCCCTATCAGTGGAAACATCCTCTCTGCATCCACCTTGTCGAGCCCCCTTATTATCTTATAAGTTTCAATGGGATCATCTCTCATTCTTCTGAACTCCAATGAGCAGAGGCCCAAACTACTCAACCTATCCACATAAGTCAATCCCTTCACCTCTGGAATAAAGGAGTGAGAGGGATGGTAGCAGCAGAGCGCTGAGCAATGTCCCGTGCAGCTCTACCGGTTTCACAGACGCCTTCCCTCCCTTAAAGGGAAAGGCCAAATCTGTGGTCATTGGAGCCTAAGACTGTGTATGGCCGTCGACGGTACCTGCGATACACGCAGAGCAGCCCCAAGCACTCTAAGAGCGTGCAGGGCTGAGCAACCATGGGCTGGAAAATATAAAAAAACAGCACACTGGGGGTATTATTCAATTCTTGCCTAGCTGACCACCGCTGCCTTTAAATCGTGCTCCCGAAGCCTACATACAATATGCACTTGATATACCCCAGAGTATAGTAACAGAAGGGTGGGCAGGGGGGGCGGGATTTGATGAACATGGAGAATTGGCAGCCTGCTTTACTTGTTGACTATGTTCCAGACCTCTGTCAGTACTACGTTGTAATTGAATGCAGGAAAGTATTTGAAAGTAAGTCAAGATAATTCCTTCCAGTTGCTTCCTCCCTCCTATCCACAATGTGTACGTTTCTCACAGGCTTCATCTTGTTTGAACAGCATGACTGGGATCAACAGGGCAAAAGCCCAGCCTACGCCAATTGCTGGCACAGAACAGTGGACCTGCAGCATAAGCAATCCTGTTAACGCCATCAACCCTGTTGCATGAGTACGATCACAGTTGGAGAAATGTGTGCAGTTTTGGGCTCCACCGTATAGGAAGGTTGTTGAGGCAACAGAGAGGGTACAACACAGATTCACTGGGATGAGAAAATAGAAATATGAAGAACGATTGGGAAAATTAGTGGTGGTGGGGTGGGGGGGAGGGGTGTCATTGGAACAGGGGATGTTACAGGATGATTTGACAGAGGTCCTTTCTATGTTACAACAGTGACTACACTTCAAAAGTGGTTCATTGGTTGTAAAGTGCTTTGGATCGTCCTGAGATCGTGAAAGGCTCAATGCAGTTGCAAGTCTTTCTTTTTCTTTTTAAAATTATGAAGAGATGGGAAAGGGTAGATAAAAACAGACTGTTCCCTGTCATTGAGGAATCTGGACTAAGAGGACATCGATATGAAATTGTCAGATATTTAGGACAGCGAGCAGGAGAATTATCTTTAACCCAGAGTTGAGAGGCTGTGAAATGCAGTGGTGATTGGAGCAGGGACCATGATCAAGATGTAAGAATGGGTTAGATAGATGGTTGAAGGAAAGGCGAATAAAAAGGATGTGAGGATAGAATGGGCATGTGGGATTAGGATCACTGCTCATGTGGAGGATAAACACCAACATGAACTGCTGGAGCTGAACAGCCATTTCTGTGTTGTCCTTTTTGTCAATTACGCTTGAGCCTGGAATATCTATAGAAGGAATGTGGACAGGAGTTATAGGCACAATAGCTTTTTTGTATTTAAGGAAGGATATACTTGTATTGGAGGCTGTTCAGAGAAGGTTCATTTGGTTGATTTCGAAAATGAGGGGGTTGACTTATGAAAATAGATTGAGTAGGTTGGGAATATACACATTGGAGTTCAGAAGAATGAGAGGTGATCTTATCGAGACATATAAGATAACGAAGGGGCTAGACAAGGTGGATGTAGAGAGGATATTTCTACTCATAGGGGAAACTAAAACTAGGGGCCATGATCTCAGAATAAGGGGCCGCCCATTTAAAACTGAGATGATGAGGAATTCTCTCAGAGGGTTGTAAATCTGTGGAATTCTCAGAGAGCTGTGGAGGCTGGGTCATTGAATATATTTAAGGTGGAGATAACAGATTTTTGAGCGACAAGGGAGTAAAGGGTTATGGGGAGCGGGCAGGGAAGTGGAGCTGAGTCCATGATTACATCAGCCATGATCTTCTTGAATGGCAGAGCAGGCTCGAGGGGCCAAATGGCCTACTCCTGCTCCTATTTCTTATGTTCTTATGTTCTATTCCTCAGATTTGGATCACAGGTCACACACAGCGTTTTAGGGGTCATAGGCTGATTTATAAAGGAGTGGTAGTCCAAATATAGTCGAATACAACACATAAACAGTCTAGACATACGACCGTGACCAGCAGTTAGTATCCGTCCCGATCGGACAGACAGCTGGCGTGCACGAACAGCTCTCTTCTGCACCATCTGGGTTAAAAGCCCTTTAGATATCTCTTTTATTCTCTTTTTAGGGGTGGGCCTGGGGTAGAAGATGGACAGGACTATCTAACCTGTAAGGGCTCTTCGAAACCAGGGTGCCCAATGGTATGTTGAGTTCTTTGTCTCAACTTTCAGATGAAAAACCCTCCCCTTCACATGTTTTTCCTGTTTATACATTCTGAAGGCCCATCCTTCTGATTTCCTCCTATCTCTCCATCATGCTTATCCTCCCAAGGTTGGCCAAATCATAGGTACAGTCAACAACCTTTCTAGCACAAAAACAGCAGACAGCTAGCCTAGAAACAAGGTCATCATCATGGTGCAGAGTGTTATAACATCCGCAAGGAATCAAAAACATAAGCAGATTGTAAGCGTCTATCCAATTATTCTAACACCAGTCTGAAGAGACTTTTTGTCGTTATTTCTTCCAATCTACGATTTCTTACACCACTTTCTGCTTCTTATTACTCAACCAGTTTTCAGTTCAGTTACCTGAATTGCTATTAATTCAGTGAGTTTCAATCTCTTTTTTTTTTTATAAACTCCAACTGTTGATTTATATCTGTTGGACTGCCAATGTTCTGGATTCTGGTGCATTGTGCAAAATGTTGCGCTGTTTTATGGCTTCCAGCCCATCTTAAAAACACTGCATCTGACAATATTATGGTGCTCAGGAAATCTCAACTAGAAGTTTGTTGAAGTAGTTAGATCACCCAAACAGTGTAATAAATGTTGTTGGTAGGGCTGACTCGTAAAGTGGCATTAGCCAAAATCCTGAATATGCTTGCTGACCTACATTGGCTGCCGGTTATACAACACCTTGATTTCAAAATTCTCATCCTTGTTTACAAATCCCTCCATGGCCTCGCCCCTCCCTATCTCTGTTATCTCCTTCAGGCTCACAACCCTCTGAGATCTCTGCGCTCCTCTAATTCTGCCCTCTTGAGCATCCCTGATTATAACTGCTCAACCATTGGTGTCTGTACCTTCAGCTGCCTGGGCCCTAAGCTCTGGAACTCCCTCCCTAAACCTCTCCACCTCTCTACCTCTCTGTCCTCCTTTAAGACGCTCCTTAAAACCCACCTCTTTGACCAAGCTTTTGGTCATCTGCCGTAATTTATTCTTATGTGACTCGGTGTCAAATTTCAATGTTTTGTCTTATAACACAGCTGTAAAGCGCCTTAGGACCTTTTTGCTACGTCAAAGGCGCTACATAAATACGTAGGCGTAGCTATATCAATATTCTCACTCAGGCCAACAGCCCCAGCATCGAAGCATTGACCACGCTCGATCAGCTCCGATCGACGGGCCACATTGTCCGCATGCCCGACACTAGGCTCCCAAATCAAGTACTATACTCAGAGCTCTGACACGGCAAGCGAGTCCCAGGTGGACAAAGGAAATGCTTCAAGGACACCCTCAAAGCCTCATTGAAAAAGTGCAACATCCCCATCGACACCTGGGAATCCCAGGCCCAAGACTGCCCAAAGTGGAGGAGAAGCATCTGGGAAGGCACCGAACAACTCGAGTCTCTTCGTCGGGAGCACGCGGAAGCCAAGTGCAAACAGCGGAAGGAGTGCACGACAATCAAAGCACCCCACCCACCCGTTCCTCCAACCACTGTCTGCCCCACCTGTGACAGAATCTGTAGATCCCGCATTGAACTCATCAGTCACCTGATAACTCCTATTAGTCATCCTCAACTCTGAGGGACTGCCTAAGAAGAGAAGATAAATACACAAGTTGTTACTTTGAAGAAGACGTTTGATTTTTCCAGCAGTTTGACCTTCCCTTGTTTCATATAGCTGGCACTTTGTCATGGTCAAAACATAGATAGATTTGTGCATTGCCTGTTGGGTTCAGGATGGTAATGAAAACAGGATGCCAATCCTTGTGTGCTCCTATCTGAGGAGTCAGTGAGCTATTCCAGCAAGGCAAGTTCCTCTTTTACTCTCAGAGCATTGGAATGGATTAGAGAAGGTTCACGAGGTTGATTCCTGAGATGAGGGGGTTGTCTTATGAAGAAAGGTTGAGCAGGTTGGGCCTATACTCATTAGAGTTTAGAAGACTGAGAGGTGATCTTATTGAAACATATAAGATTCTGAGGGGGCTTGACAGGGTAGATGCAGAGAGGATGTTTTCCCTCGAGGGGGAATCTAGAACTAGGGGGCATAGTTTCATAATAAGGTGTTGCCCATTTACCACCGAGGTGAGGAGGAATTTCTTCTCTCAGAGGGTCGTGAATCTTTGGAATTCTCTACCCCAGAGATCTGTGGAGGCTGGGTCATTGAATATATTTAAGGTGGAGATAGACAGATTTTTGAATGATAAGGGAGTCAAGGGTTATGGGGAACGGGCAGGAAAGTAGAATTGAGGCCAAGATCAGATCAGCCATGATCTTATTGAATGGCGGAGCAGGCTCGAGGGGCCATATGGCATACTCCTGCTCCTATTTCTTATGTTCTTATATATGATGGAAAAGGACACTGCATCAGGTAGCAATTTGATCTGGTCTACCCCAGAACAACGGGGCATAATAATAAAATTAGAGTTCGGTCAGTTAGGAGTAAATCCAGAACGCATTTTTTTTTCACATGGGGTAGTGTAAATCTAGAACTCCTTCACCAAAGGCTGTGGATGCTGGGGGTCAATTGGAGCTTTCAAGACTGAGATTGATAGAGTTTTGTTAGGCAAGGGCATCAAGATGTGTGGAGAAAAGGTGGGTAAGTGGAGTTAAGGTACAGATCAGCCATGATCTAATAGAATGAGGAGCTGAATGACCTTCTCCTGTTCCTGTGAACTTGTCTGGTTTGCTGAAGAGTTGGAATCAATGTTCCCTCTAAGCTGTACGCGTGCACAGCTATGCAGCAATCGGGAAGAAACCACACAGGCTGCCTACAAGCTGTTCCCTCTAAGATGTCGCACCCTGTTGTGGTAAAAAGGAGGCTTCTCTCCTTCAAGGTAGACTAACTCATATAGTTAATTGACACCTGTCTGTTGAGATAAAAGGAGGCTTCGCTCCCTCAAGGTGGACTAACTGATATAGTTAATCAACACCTCGCCCAGCTTCCCACTGTATAACAACCACGGAAGTAAACAAACAAAACCTCAGGTTAACCGCTTTTATTACGAGCAATGCACAGGAAGGTTCAGTCGTGGAACCTCCGAAATACAAGAGTTTTCAAGCATAATTTATACAGATTTTAGAGAGGAGCTATCCTCCTACAAAATCATCAATAGGTCTATTGTTATCAGCGAAGTTACATTGATTTGTCGACTCTTATCAGATGGGCTCTGAGTGGTACATGCAACTGTCCATCTCTCATCATCGTTTTGTTCCATTCTGCCCCCTACCCCAGTCTATCCGACGCCTAGGGTGGTTTGTACTGGCTTCTTTATCTCTTCCTCAGGGACTTTTGAACAAAACTGCTGACTTCGGCTGTATAAGTGTTACTAAGGTTAAGCTATAGTTTAATGCGTATAAGTGTGCTATACCTATACAAGCAAGTGTTACTTACATAGGCAATTTATACGTTCACTACCTTCAGCATAATTCTGACTCCCTATTTGCAACCTAACAATTTATCCCTTACACGCCCCAAAAACATTTAGAGAGAAGATTGCTTGGGATACTTGCTTTTTCCCCATGTCGACTGCATCTACCCTGGACACAATTCTGATTGGTTAAAATCTTGGACATCTAGGAGCCAGAGATCGTGCACAGCATAGATTTTCAGTTCCAATCGCAGTCTCTTCCTGAGAGAACTATCCTACTTACTTGCCTTGCATTTCCAGGGCTTGCTATCCCGATCCAGACCAGTACTTATTCATTATCCATAGGGAGGAATGCTGTGCTGTCGTTGCTAGCTTCTACAGCTGCTGAGATTTTGGAGTGACTGTCACATCTGCTCCTGTGTGAGCTTGACGTTGATTAGGACATTACAGGTTGACCCTCCCTTATCTGGGACTCCCTTATCCGGCACCACCCCTCGTCCGGCATCATTCCCGGCCACCAGGTGGCGCATGTGCAGAACTCCGACCCACCCCCACCCCCACCCCCCGCCCCACACCCCCCCCACCGCCCCAGGTTTCCCTTTTTAGGCACAACGGTGATATCTTTCCTTTATGATTTAATTAAATCACTCACCTAAACAGAAAATTAACACACTTACTAGAAAAAAAGTGATCAGCAGTAGCAGAAGCCCCCTCAACCAAGAACACCTCAGGGCCCGCTCGGCCCGCCCACACCTCGGGGCCCGCTCGGCCCGCCCACACCTCGGGGACAGCTCGGCCCGCCCACACCTCGGGGACAGCTCGGCCCGCCCACACCTCGGGGACAGCTCGGCCCGCCCACACCTCGGGGCCCGCTCGGCCCGCCCACACCTCGGGGCCCGCTCGGCCCGCCCACACCTCGGGGCCCGCTCGGTCCGCCAACCTTCTCCCACCACACCCCCCCGGCCCTTCGAGCCAATGGCCTCCCCTCATCCACAGGCCAGGTCCCAAGGGTGCTGGATAAGGGAAGTTCAACCTATACTAAGGATCAACCAAGGAACGTGTGCATCTCTTTGGGGGAGAAATTACCCTGCGCCCCGATTATGGGAGGTAACCTGCACGCGGAGCCCCGCCCCGGCCGCAAAATTGGCCTTACCGCCCCTTGGAGGACGTGCAGCGTGATCTCGCGTGCTCCACTTCCTATTGAGGCGGGTCCAGCGGTACTAATGGGGCGTGATCGGCGACGCTTCGCAAACACTCCGTGTAGCACTGACCCATTTCAACGTCCATCCCTTTCGCTTAAAGGAGAGGGCCGCTTCACACTCTGCACGGCCTGTGATGGCCTCTACTGGGTTACCAGGGCAGCGAGGTACTGGGGGTTGTAGCCCGGCATCCAAAATGAAGCGCCGGGGCTGCAAGATGGCGGCCCAGAACACGCAAGGGGGTAAAAATTCGGGCCGAGCAGTGATTCGGCAAAATCGGCAAGATGGCGGCATGGGGCGCTCGCAACTTCCTCTTCAACTTCTGCCCCACGAGCGGATGTCGGCCCAGTTGTGTTTCGCGCCCCGTTACCGCCCCCCCCGGAAGAGCTAACGGGCATTGCAAAAAGGTGCTATTTCAACCCCTTTGTGTCTATAACAGGGAAGACGTCACTGAGTTGTGGTAATGAACGTGCACACACACCACAGGCTTTAGGCTCATCAGTGGGCTGCTTTCTCTGTTGCTGGCTCTGTTTCATTTGGTTGGGGAGATTTGTATATACTGGTGAGGTGTTCCACAGATCTACATTGTAAAGTCCTGTCCCCTCAGTACAGATTCACACGAGGCATGTAGTGAAGTCAAGGTCACTCTGGACCTGCACCTTTATTTCACAGCTCTGGAATGCTGCACTTGCCTGAGACCTGTCCTTATATAACTGTCTCTTGCAAATGCACCCCTGGTGGTAAGGTATGCTGGTGGTTACAGGTCATATCTTATTACAGTCATGTATAGCATGTTAGGATACAGTTATATATAATAATGTAAGATATATGACATCACCCTCCCCCAAGGTCTTATTGTCTTTGTAGGTTCAATCTCTCAGGTGGTCTACGCTCTCGCGTGGAGCGTCTGAGTTGTGGTTCAGTTGTTTGCCTTGGTGTCTGTTTTCCTTTGGGTGTGGTTGCTGGTATCTCGTCTGAGCTGTCTGTTTCGATTGGTGTGATTGTTGTTGACTCGCCTGGGCTGTCTGTTGGGATTGCCCTTTCCTCAGGTTGTTCCCTCTGTCTGTCCACCAGGTGTGGTGCGAGTTCCACATTGTAGTCTGCCTCTGGTTCCACAGTATTGTTGGTAAATCTGCCTCCGGCAGGTTTTGCCATTGTCCATTTGTACTACCAGTAGCCTGTTTTTTCCTTGCCTGTTACTGTCCCTGCAAGCCATTTGGGACCCCTGACATAGTTTAGTACAAACACTTTGTCCCCTATCTCATTCCATCTCCCCCTCAAATTTCTGTCATGATACTCAGTCAGCTTACGGCGCTTTGCCTCAACGATTTCGTACATGTCTGGGAGGATTAATGAGAGTCTTGTTTTTAAAGTCCTTTTCATCAACAGTTGCGCGGGGGGGGGGGGATCCCGGTCAGTGAGTGCGGACGAGATCTGTATGCCAGCAGCAGTCGCGACAGGCGACCCTGCAGCGTGGGATCTTGGATTTTAAGCATGTCATGTTTAATGATTTGCACTGCTCTCTCCGCCTGGCCATTGGAGGCCGGCTTGAATGGTGCCGTCTTGACGTGATTTATGCCGTGGTCAATTATAAAGTCTTGGAATTCTGCGCTGGTGAAGCACGGACTATTGTCACTGACCAGTATGTCAGGGATTCCGTGCATTGCAAACATGGTTGCGAGGCTCTCCACAGTGGTGGAGGTTGTGCTCGAGTTTAAAATGGTGCCTTCGATCCACTTTGAAAATGCATCTACAACTACGAAGAACATTTTGCCCATGAATGGGCTCGCATAGTCTACGTGCACCCGCGACCACGGTTTGGTAGGCCAGGGGCTCAGGGGATCCTCCCTGGGGGCATTGCTGAGTTGGACACAAATGGTGCACCTTCGGACGCAGAGATCCAAGTCCACGTCAATACCAGACCACCAGACGTGGGATCTGGCTATGGCCTTCATGAGAATGATCCCCGGGTGCTCGCGGTGGAGCTCCCGGACAAATGCCTCTCTGCCTCGCAGAGGCATGACTACTCGGCTGCCCCACATCAGGCAGCCTGCTTGTAGTGATAGCTCATGCATGCGCCTGTGAAAGGGTTTTAATTCCTCGGGGCAGGCAATCGCGAGCCTCTGCCCAGTCACTAGTTAGGACACATCTTTTTACTAAGGATAACGTGGGGTCGCTGGCTGTCCAGGCTCTGATTTGGCGAGCCGTCATGGGCGAACCTGTGGACTCAAAGGCATTGATTGCCATGACTATCTCACAGTCCTGTTCATCAGACCCTTCCGTGGTCGCCAGGGTTGGCCTGCTGAGCGCGTCGGCACAGTGGTCTGTGCCTGGTCTGTGCCTTATGGTATAGTCGTAGGATGCCAGCATGAGTGCCCATCGTTGAATTCGCGCCGAGGCGTTGGCGTTTATTGCCTTGCTCTCGGATAGGAGGGACGTGAGGGGCTTGTGGTCGGTTTCTAACGCGAACTTGGCCCCGAAACGATATTGGTGCATCTTCTTGACACCGTACACGCACGCGAGTGCCTCCTTCTCTACCATTCCGTACCCGCGCTCTGCCCGCGAAAGTGACCTGGAGGCATAAGCTATGGGTTGTAATTTGCCTGCACTATTGAAATGTTGCAAAACGCACCCGACCCCATACGCTGACGCATTGCATGTGAGAACTAGCTTTATACCTGGGTCAAAGAAAGTCAAAACACTGTTGGAACACAGAAGGTTGCGTGCCTTATTGAAGGCACGTTCCTGGGCGTCCCCGCAAAACAATCGCACCCCTTCCTAAGTAGCACGTGGAGAGGCTCCAGCAGCGTGCTTAAGTTCTGCATAAAGTTCCCAAAGTAATCGAGTAGCCCGAGAAAGGCGCGCAGTTCTGAGACATTCTGGGGCCTGTGTGCCATGCGAATTGCTTCTGTTTTGGACTCCGTTGGGCGGATTCCATCAGTGGCAATCCTTCTGCCCAAAAATTCAACCTCGGGTGCAAGAAACAGGCACTTGGATTTCTTGACTCGTAGGCCTACCCGATCCAACTGCTTTAGTACTTCCTCCAAATTACGGAGATGGGAGTCGGTGTCCCTGTCCGTGATAAGTATGTCGTCTTGAAATACAACCGTCCCCGGGATGGACTTCAGCAGACTCTCCATGTTGCGCTGGAATATGGCAGCTACCGACCTGATGCCGAATGGGCATCGATTGTACATGAAAAGGCCTCGATGTGTGTTGATGGTGGTGAATAGCTTGGATTCCTTGGTCAATTCTTGTGGTCATATACGCAGATGTGAGGTCTAATTTTGAGAAAAGTTTACCTCCAGCCAATGTGGCTAATAAGTCCTCCGCTCTGGGCAGCGGGTACTGGTCCTGTAGGGAGACTCTGTTTATGGTAGATTTGTAGTCCCCACAGATTCGTACGGATCCATCAGGCTTCATGACTGGGACGATGAGACTTGCCCAGTCACTAAATTCCACAGGTGATATAATGCCTTCCCGCAGAAGTCTGTCCAGTTTGTGTTCAATCTTTTCCCTCATCACATAGGGTACAGCTCTGGCCTTGTGATGGACCGGTCTAGCATCCTGTGTGATGTAGATTTTGACTTTTGCCTCTTTGAAAGTGCCCACAACTGGCTGAAAGAGATGTTCAAATCGCTTTATAACTGTTGAGCAGGAGGTCCGTTCCTCTAATGACATGGCATGGACATCATCCCATTTCCAGTTGAGTTTTGCCAGCCAGCTTCTCCCCAGCAGTGCTGGGGGGTCTCTCGGGACAATCCACAGGGGAAGTCAGTTCACTGTCTCTTTGTGTGTGACAGAGAGCATGGCGCTGCCGAGGACTGGTACGATTTCTTTGGTATAGGTCCTTAGTTTGGTGTCGACCCTTGTGAGTTTTGGTCTGTCTCTTTTATGCGGCCACAGTTGTTCAAATTGTTGAGCGCCCATGAGAGAGTGACTCGCTCCCATATCCAGCTCCATGTTGACAGATATCCTGTTGAGTAGGACCCTCCTCATTATAGGAGGCGTCCTGTTGTAGGAGCAGCGGCCATTGATCGTGTTGACCCGCTGTACACCGGTGTCCCGGGTACTGTCCCCACCATCTTCTGGTCCACTCTCCGACCCATCCGATTCGTATACCAGCCGAACTGCCGTTTTTTTGCACATGCGAGCCAAATGCCCTGTATATTCACAATTTCTGCAAACAGCCTGCTGAAATCGACATCCCCTTGACGAGTGCCCACCCCCACACCTCCAGCACAGACCAGTTCCATTGTTCAAAGTGTTCCCTTAGAATGTGCTGCGTCTGGCTGATCTCTCTTGAGCTTCTCTCAGTTTGTAGTTGATTGCTCGCATTGTGGGTTGATGAGGTGTGAACGGCCGTTCCTGTAGCCCTTGATGGCTTCTGCCTGCTGTCGAGAGCCTGTTCTCCCGGTTTTGTCTGTGTATGGGGGTAGCAGCTTGTTTAGCGCTGTGAACTTCTTGTTCCGATATTTCGTTCGTTGTCATAACTGCATTGTAAATCAACCTCGTTTCTTCTTACCTTACCAAGAATGTCTGTGCAACCAGTGCTGCTGCCTCTAAGATCAGGTTTTTGGTCTCTATGAACTTTCGGAATATGCCTGCGTGGCCTATTCCTTCAATGAAAAAGTCTCTCAGCATTTCTCTCCTCAGTTCATCGGAGAACTCACATAAACTAGCCAACCTCCGAAGTTCCACCACGAAGTCGGGTATGCTCTGGCCCACACAGCGTCTGTAGTTGTAGAACCTGTGTCTGGCCATGTGTAGGCTGCTCGCTGGCTTCAGGTGGTCTCTTACCAGTGTGCTCAATTCTTCAAACGACTTGCTTGCTAGTTTCTCGGGTGCCAACAGATCCTTCATTAAAGCGTATGTTTTCGAGCCACAGCTGGTCAAGAGATGGGCTCTTCTCTTGTCTGCCTTATCGTCGCCTACCCAGTCTTTGGTTACAAAGCTTTGCTGGAGCCTTTCTATAAAGTCCTTCCAATTGTCTCCCACATTGTACTTTTCATCTGATCCGTTGTTCGCCATTCTGTGAATTCTGTAATCCCGTAACCCGTCGCCACTGTAAAGTCCTGTCCCCTCTGTACAGATTCACACGAGGCATGTAGTGAAGTCAAGGTCACTCTGGACCTGCACCTTTATTTCACCGCTCTGGAATGCTGCACTTGCCTGAGACCTGTCCTTATATACCTGTCGCTTGCAAATGCACCCCTGATGGTAAGGTATGCTGGTGGTTGCAGGTCATATCTTATTACAGTCCTGTATAGCATGTTAGGATACTGTTATATATAATAATGTAAGATACATGACATACATATCTTTTCCCGTCGACCTGATCTATGTTGCATTTACCAACTTCATTCTGTTGTATCACCTTCTCAAAAGTAAGGTTGGGGTCAAGCAGAAGCCCTTCTGATCGCCTTTCAACTAACCGGTCGATCAAAAGTGTGGTCACAAATCATTTCATGGTATAGTGTGCCATCAATATTATAGAACTGTAATGATATCTATAGATTTCCCTACTTGTTTACTTCGGTTAAATTCCGCTCATCTAAAAATTAAATTTCTACACACCACACAATTTTTAAATCTTTCCACAAATGTCGTGTCATCTCTCCCTCTCTCTCTCTCCCCCTCTTTCTGTTGCTGTCACTTACTAAGTGGCTTCTCTATTGCAGTGCTCAGTGTTGTTTTTGGTCTTATTCCCAGGTCATTGTCGGGAAAATTGCAGTTCCGGACAAATGCCTCTAACCTGAAATTTTTTAATGAAAATTATCATCATCATAGGCAGTCCCTTAGAATGAGTTCTTAGGTGGCTGTACAGTCCAATAGGAGAACCACATTCTCTGTCACAGGTGGGACAGGTAGTCGTTGAGGGAAGAGGTAGACGGGACTGGTTTGCTGCACACTCTTTCCGCTGCCTGCGCTTGATTTCTGCATGCTTTCGGCGACGAGACTTGAGGAGCTTAGCGCCCTCCCAGATGCACTTCCTCCTCTTAGGGTGGTCTTTGGCCAGGGACTCTCAGGTGTCAGTGGGAATGTCGCACTTTATCAGGGAGCTTTTGAGGGTGTCTATTCTGTATGCAATAACTCGACAGACTAAGTACTGTAAACGAACACAAGTACAAACCTGGCTCTGCTTTATTAGGGCCCAAAGTGATCACTGTCATTTATTCAACTGTCATTGTAACCCATGTATACGCTGACCTAAGTTGTACACCTTGAGAGCACTGACCACAGGGGGCAAACTTGTGGGAGACATTCCTAACCTGGACTTTCCAGTATAAAAGGGGAATCTCCACCCACCGTCTGGCTCTTCAGGTCTTGGTAATAAAGGTAACTGGTCATAGAGTGATCTTCTCTCAAGTATGGGCCTCGTGTGCATTTATACTGTATAGTAAGGACATATTATTGGCGACGAGAAACTGGGATTTAAACTACACGAGCATGGCCACTCACAGCACAGAAGAGAGGTACTGTGTTGGTGATGATTGGGATGACTTTATTGAGAGACTACAGCAAATTTTGTCACTAAGGAATGGTTGGGACAGGATTCGGCCAACAAACGCAGGGCTCATCTCCTGACGGTTTGTGGATCCAGAATGTACTCCCTGATGAAGGACCTCTAGTGCCAGAGAAGCCGGCGGACAAGACGTTCGAAGAGCTCAGTAAGTTGATCGGGGAATACCTTAAACCGGCGAGCAGCATGCACATGGCGAGACACTGGTTTTACACGCACCGGTGGCAAGAAGGGCAAGAGTCCAGACTTCGTGGCAGATCACCGCCGACTGGCGAACCTATGTAAGTTCCCAGATGTATGCAGAGCGGAGATGCTGCGAGACTTTTTTATTGAGGGCATTGGGCATGCTGGGGTTTTCAGGAAACTGGTTGAGACCAAAGACTTGACCTTGGAAGCGGCGGCTTTGATAGCCCAGACAATTCTCTCGGGAGGAAGAGACCAGAATGATTTATGGCAAAAATCTTGGCTCAAATGCGGCAAGCGACCAGGGAGTCAACATTGTTAATGCGGCACACAGTTCTCTAGGCAGACAAGGACAATCGGACATGCCCCAGCATGCAGTCGAACCCAAAGGGGGAATTCAACAGAGACAATGGCTAGTTGAATGGTAATTCATGCCATTGCAATGGACAATGCGGCCAGCAATGGGGCCATCAACACCTTAAGGACAGTTATAGAGACAGTCAGAGACGATCGACTGGTAATGGACCTTTTGTTTCCAACAATGGGGCCTTTAGCTCATGCTGGAGGTGTGGAGACAAACACCCAGCCAGAGCTTGCAGGTATCAGCAATATACCTGAAGAAATTGCAACATCAGCGGTCACTTGGCGCGTATGTGCAGGAAGCCTGCAGCCAGGTTGATGTACGAGGAGGACGGGCCCGATGTAAGCCCTACAAGGCCAAATGAATACTGGGGGAAATTGCTGGAAGCTGAAGTTCAGCGAGTTCACGTGGAGCACATATACAGTTCATATACCAGGACGCCACCGATAATGATGAAAGTGCTCCTCAATGGCATCCCAGTATTAATGGAACTGGACATGGGGGCCAGCCAGTCACTGATGAGTATCAAACAGTTCGAAAGGTTGTGGGTGTCCAAGGCCAGGAGGCCAAAATTATTGCCGATTGACGCACTGCTACGGACATATACAAAGGAGATCATTCCGGTGCTAGGCAGCGCCACGGTAGTCATGACCCACAAAAATTCGGAGAACAGGTTGCCACTTTGGATTGTCCCGGGGGATGATCCCGCACTCCTGAGGAGGAGTTGGCTTGCTGTCATGAACTGGAAATGGGGCAAGGTCAATGCAATTTCTTCTGTGGAGCGAGTATCATGCTCACAGGTCCTGGACAAATTTGACTCATTATTTCAACCCGGCATCGGCACTTTCATAGGGACCAAGGTAGTGATTCACATAAACCTGGATGACAGGCCAGTACACCACAATGCCAGAGCGGTGCCATACGTGATGTGGGAAAAGATAGAATGCGAATTGGACCGCCTGCTAAGGGAAGGCATCATCTCGCCAGTCAAATTCAGTGACTGGGTGAGCCAGATCGCGCCGGTGCTCAAGGCAGATGGGTCGGTCAAGATATGTGGCGATTACAAGGCCACCATCAATCAGGTGTCACTCCAAGACCAGTACCCACGGAGGATCTCTTTGCGACGCGATCCGCTGGCAAACTTTTTTCAGAATTGGACCTGACCTCAGCTTACATGACCCAGGAGCTGGCGAGTGAGTCGAAGAAGCTGACCATCATGACACACAAGGAGTTGTTTGAGTATACCAGATGTTCATTCGGGATTCGTTCGGAAGCCACGATCTTTCAGCGAAATAAGGAAATCCTCCTCGTCGATTCCAAGGACAGTGGTTTTTCAAGACGACATCCTCATCACGGGTCGCGATACTGAAGGACACCTCCACAACCTGGAGGAGGTGCTACGCAGACTGGACCGGGTAGGGCTGCGACTGAAAAAGGCGAAGTGTGTCTTCTTAGCTCCAGAGGTAGAATTTCTGGGGAGAAGGGTAGCAGCAGACGGGATCAGGCCTCCTGCGTCCAAAACGGAAGCGATCCAGAGAGCACCCAGACCCCGTAACACGACGGAGCTGCATTAATTCCTGGGGCTCCTGAACTATTTTGGCAACTTTCTTCCCAAATTGAGCACGCTGTTAGAGCCACTACACGTGCTCCTATGCAAAGGTCGCGATTGGGTCTGGGGGAACAACCAGAAAAGGGCTTTTGATGGAGCATAACAAATTGTGTGCTCTAACAAACTGTTAACGTTATATGACCCGTGTAAGAAACTAGTTTTAACGTGTGATGCATCGTCCTACGGAGTCGGGTGTGTGTAGCAGCATATGAATGCCAACGGTCAGTTACAGCCGGTAGCTTATGCCTCCAGAAGTCTGTCCCGGGCAGAAAGGGGCTACGGGATGGTAGAAAAGGAAGCGCTAGCATGTGTATTTACAGTAAAAAAAAATGCACCAGTACCTGTTTGGCAGGAAATTTGAGCTGGAGACAGATCACAAACCCCTAACGTCCCTTTTGGCCAACAACAAGGCCATATATGCAAATACATCGGCCTGCATACAGAGGTGGACACTTACGTTAGCCGCCTATGACTAAACAATTCGGCACAGACCAGGCACTGACAACTGTGCCAATGCACTCAGCAGGCTACCACTAGCTACCACTGAGGGGGCAGGTGAGCATGATGCTGAGATGGTCATGGCTGTTGAAGCTTTCAAAAGCGAAGGCTCACCTGTGACAGCCCGCCAGATTAAAGTCTGGACAAATAAAGACCCACTACTGTCTTTAGTTCAGAAATGTGTCCTGAATGGGGACTGGGCAGCCACGTACGGGACATGCCCTGAGGAGTTTAAACCGTTTCATTGGCGCAAGGATGAACTCTCGATTTAGACCGATTGCCTACTGTGGGGAAACCAAGTAGTCATGCCCCAAAAGAGCAGAGAGGTGTTTATCAGGGAACTTCACAATGAGCACCCGGGCATTGTCATGATGAAGGCAATTGCCAGGTCACAAGTTTGGTGGCCAGGGATAGATGCAGACCTGGAACTTTGTGTTCACAGTGCAACACGTGTGCTCAGCTGGGCAACGCACCCAGGGAAGCCCCCCTTAGCCCCTGGTCCTGGCCCGCCAAGCCATGGTCACTCATCCATGTGGACTACGCAGGTTCTTTCGTGAGAAAAATGTTTTTGGTTGTAGTAGACGCCTACTCCAAATGGATTGAGTGTGCCATTTTAAATTCAAGCACATCCTCTGCCACGGTAGAAAGTCTACGGGCAATGTTCGCCGCCCACGGTCTACCGGATGTCTTTGTCTGCGACAATGGCCCGTGCTTCACAAGCACTGAATTCCAGGACTTCATGGCAGACAATGGAATCAACCATTTCAGAACGGCACCATTCAAGCCGGCCTCAAACGGCCAGGCGGAACGAGCAGTGCAGATAATCAAACGGGATGCTCAGAATCCAAGGGGGTTCCCTTCAAAGCCGTTTATCACGCCTCCTGTTGGCCAATAGATTCCGACCACACTCACTCACAGGGGTTCCAACCGCAGAGCTGCTAATAAAAAGAACACTCAAAACCAGGTTATCCCTTATACACCCTACTATGAAAGAAATTGTTGAGAGCAGGCATCAGTCACAATGTGACTACCATGACAGGAATGCGAGGGCACGATGTATTGATGTCAATGACCCTGTTTTTGTCCTTAATTAGGCTGCAGGGCCCAAATGGCTTGCAGGCACTGTAATTGCCAAAGAGGGGAATAGGGTTTAGGTAGTTGAACTTACCAATGGACAAATCTGCCGCAGACACGTGGATCAAACTAAAAGGAGGTTCAGCAACCCCATAGAAGAAGCAGAGGAAGAACATGACGTAGAGTTTACTCCACCACAGGTGACTGAACACTGGAACCAAGTGGAGGAGAGCCCAGTCACTGTGGGCAGTCCGGACAGGCCTGAGGCACCGCAAACAGCAGACACTCAGGCCAGCGCCCAACAACCGGAGCCCCAACTCAGGCGCTCTACAAGGGAGTGTAAACCACCAGAGAGACTTAACCTGTGATCCCAATAAGACTTTGGGGGGGAGGTGATGTCACGTATTCAACTGTCATTGTAACCCAAGTATAAGCTGACCTAAGTAGTACACCTTGAGAACACTGACCACTGACAGGGGGCGAACTTGTGGGAGACACTCCTAACCTGAACTTTCTGGTATAAAAGGGAAGCTCCACCCACCGTCTGCCTTTTGTGGTCTTGTTAATAAAGGTAACTGGTCACAGAGTCATCTTCTCTCAAGTATGGGCCTCGTGTGCATTTGTACTGTATAGTAAGGACATATTGATCACATTACATGATGGCTTGCCTTTTATACCTGGGCCGCACATACATGTGTACAGCCCACTGACCTCCCACAGTGGTGCCATCTGGTGGCTAGTAACCCCAAGTATACATATATGACAGTATCCCCCTTTTAAGATATTAGTAACAGTTTTTCTTCAAATTGAGACGGTCTGGGGTTTTCCACTCCTGAGTTGATCATCTCAGTTCAACTCCAGCCTTGGGCGAGCGGTCTGAATCTGTTATGACTGGGGGCTGAGTAGCCGATCGAATGGGAGTGGCAATGACCATGTCAGGGATTGAAAGTCCAGATTCACTGATGACAGCGGAGTCCTCTGATGACTGAGGGTAGGTTGGTTGGTCACTGATTATGTCTTCCTCAGACCTGTTCCGTGTGCCACAGCTTTATCTGATCAACATGTTTCCTGCATATTTGCTCATTCTTGAGCTTGACGATAAACACTCTGTTACCCACCTTGGCCATAACAGTACCTTGGGACCTTGACCATAATTTAGTACATACACAGGATCATTAACAGAAATGTCACGTGACACAGCAGCGCAATCATGATACCACTGCTGACTTTGACGTCTGTATTCAACATGATCATTCAAGTCAGGGTGGACAAGTGAGAGCATCGTCTTGAGCCCTCTCCATCAATAGTTCAACAGGGCGGGGTCTTGTCCTGTAACTAAGCAAAATGCGTGACAAGCAAGTCTGCAGTGAACCTTGAGTTACATGTTTCATACTCTGCTTGATGGTTTGGACAACATGCTCTGCTTGACCATTAGATGTGGGTTTGAATGGTGCTGATCTCACATGTTTGATACAATTGAGTTTCATGAACTCTTGAAATTCGAGACTAGTGTCACTTCTCACGATGTCGGGCAGACCATGAGTGGCAAACATGACACAAAGGCTCTCAATGGTAGCTGTGGATGTACTGGATGACATGATTATACACTCTATCCATTTGGAATATGCATCCACCACAATTAAAAACATCTTTCCCAGGTAGGGACCTGCAAAGTAGATGTGGATCCTGGACCATGGTTTAGATGGCCACGACCACAGAATCAGCGGCGATTCCGCTGGTGCTTTAATTAGCTGCATGCAAGTGTTGCACTGATGCACACATGATTCCAGATCAGAGTCAATTCCAGGCTACCATACATGAGACCTGGCAATGGCGTTCATCATGACAATACCGGGATGAGTGCCACGTAGATTATGTACAAATATCTCTCTGTCTTTCTTCGGCATAACAACACGATTACCCCACAGTAAACAATCTGACTGAATGGATAGTTTGTCTTTGCGACGGTTGTAAGGTTTGGTCTCATCACCCATTTGCTTGGGTATGGCAGACCAATCACCGCTAAGGACACAACGTTTCACAACTAATAATATCTGGTCCTGGCTGGTCCAGGTCTTGTCTTGTTGAGCCGTGACAGGGGTTCCATCACTTTCAAAAGCATCCATAACTAACAGTACATCTGCAGGTTGTGGCGTCTCCACCTCCGTATTGGGCAACAGCAGAAGGCTCAGTGCATCGGCACAATTCTCGGTGCCAGGTCGATGACGAATGACATAATCATAGGCAGATAATGTCAGCGCCTACGTCTGGATGTGGGACAATGCATTGGTATTTATACCTTTGTTTCCTGAAAACAATGAAATAAGTGGCTTGTGATCTGTTTCCAGTTCAAACCGAAGACCAAACTGATGCTAATGCATCTTTTTAACCCCATACACACAGACTAGTGCTTCTTTTTCTACGATGCTGCAGGCTCTTTCCGCCTTTGACAAACTTTTAGAAGCATACGCAACAGGTTGTAGTTTACCCGACTCATTAGCTTGTTGGAGCACGCAACCAACTCCATATGACGAAGCATCACAGGCCAATACTAGATGCTTACACGGATCATAATGTAACAGCAGCTTGTTACAGTAAAGCAGATTAGTAGCTTTCTCAAAAGCTCTATCTTGAGACTCACCCCAAACCCAGCTGTCGCCTTTTCTTAGCAGCATGTGCAGTGGCTCTAATGAAGTGCTCAATCTAGGTAGGAAATTACCAAAGTAGTTGAGTAGACCAAGGAACGAACGCAGCTCCATCACATTCTGAGACTTGGATGCATTTTTGATGGCTTTGGTTTTCGAGTAGGCCTGATGCCGTCAGCAGCAATTTTCCTCTCCAGGAATTCGACTTCTGGTGCCATGAAGACGCACTTCGAACGTTTCAGTCTGAGTTCCACTTTGTCCAGACGATGTAGCACCTCTTCCAGGTTGTTCAGATGTTCGGCGGTGTCACGACCTGTGACCATAGAAACATAGAAAATAGGTGCAGGAGTAAGCCATTCGGCCCTTCGAGCCTGCACCACCATTCAATAAGATCGTGGCTGATCATTCACCTCAGTACCCCTTCCCTGCTTTCTCTCCATACCCCTTGATCCCTTAAGCCGTAAGGGCCATATCTAACTCCCTCTTGAATATATCCAATGAACTGGCATCAGCCACGCTCTGCGGTCGAGAATTCCACAGGCTAACAACTCTCTGAGTGAAGAAGTTTCTCCTCATCTCGGTCCTAAATGGCTTACCCCTTATCCTTAGACTGTGTCCTCTGGTTCTGGACTTCCCCAACATTGGGAACATTCTTCCTGCATCTAACCTGTCCAGTCCCGTCAGAATTTTATGTTTCTTTGAGATCCCCTCTCATCCTCCTAAACTCCAGTGAATACAGGCCCAGTCGATCCAGTCTTTCCTTATATGTCAGTCCTGTCATCCCGGGAATCAGTCTGGTGAACCTTCGCTGCACTCCCTCAATAGCAAGAACGTCCTTCCTCAGATTAGGAGACCAAAACTGAGCACAATATTCCAGGTGAGGCCTCACCAAGGCCCTGTACAACTGCAGTAAGACCTCCTTGCTCCTATACTCAAATCCCCTAGCTATGAAGGCCAACATACCATTTTCTGCCTTCACCGCCTGCTGTACCTGCATGCCCACTTTCAAGGACTGATGTACCATGACACCCAGGTCTTGTTGCACCTTCCCTTTTCCTAATCTGCCACCATTCAGATAATATTCTGCCTTCGTGTTTTTGCCACCAAAATGGATAACCCCACATTTATCCACATTATACTGCATCTGCCAAGCATTTGCCCACTCACCTAACCTGTCCAAGTCACCCTGCAGCCTCTTAGCATCCTCCTCACAGATCACACCACCACCCAACTTAGTGTTATCTGCAAACTTGGAGATATTACACTTAATTACTTCATCTAAATCATTAATATATATTGTAAATAGCTGGGGTCCCAGCACTGAGCTCTGCAGCACCCCACTAGTCACTGCCTGCCATTCTGAAAATAATCCATTTATCCTGACTCTCTGCTTCCTGTCTGCCAACCAGTTCTCTATCCACATCAGTACATTACCTCCAATACCATGTGCTGTAATTTTGCACACCAATCTCTTATGTGGGACCTTGTCAAAAGCATTTTGAAAGTCCAAATACACCACATCCATTGGTTCTCCCTTGTCCACTCTACTAGTTACATCCTCAAAAAATTCTAGAAGATTTGTCAAGCATGATTTCCCCTTCTGACTTGCTGACTTGGACCAATCCTGTCACTGCTTTTCAAATGCGCTGCTATTTCATCCTTAATAATTGATTCCAACATTTTCCCCACTACTGATGTCAGACTAACTGGTCTATAATTACCCATTTTCTTACTCCCTCCTTTTTTAAAAAGTGGTGTTACATTAATTACCCTCCAGTCCATAGGAACTGATCCAGAGTCGATAGACTGTTGGAAAATGATCACCAATATAGCCACTATTTCTAGGGCCTCTTCCTTAAGTACTCTGGGATGCAGACTATCAGGCCCTGGGGATTTATCAGCCTTCAATCCCATCAATTTCCCTAACACAATTTCCCGCCTAATAAGGATTTCCTTCAGTTCCTCCTTCTCACTAGACCCTCGGTCCCCTAGTATTTCCAGAAGGTTATTTGTATCTTCCTTTGTGAAGACAGAACTAAAGTATTTGTTTTTCATCTTGGAACATGACGGTTCTGGGGATGGACTTCAGTAGACTCCCCATGTTCCTCTAAAAGATTGCTGCAGTCGAGCGAATTCCGAAAGGACACCTGTTGTAGATAAACAGTCCTTTGAGTGTTGATGCACGTAAGTATCTTCGACGTCTTGACCAGCTCCTGTCAGTGAACGACTTCCCCCCCCGGCTAGCATTGCAAACAGGTTCTCAGCCTTCGGTAATGGGTATTGATCCTGTTTCAAAACTCAGTTGATCGTAACCTTGTAGTCTCCACAAATCCTGAAAGTGCCAACACTCTTCAACACGGGAACAATGGGGCTGGCCCATTTGTTAAATTCGACCGGTGATTTGAGCCCTTCACGCTGGAGTCTGTCCAGTTCGATTTCGACTTTCTCCCTCATCATGTATGGAACTGCCCAAGCTTTACGATGGATGGGTCTTGCATCTGAGTCCACGTGGATCTGCACCTTGGCTCCCGTGAAATTTCTGATGCCTGATTCAAACAGCGAGGGGAACTTGCTCAGCACTTGAGCACATCAAGTATCATCCTCTGTCTGCAACGTTTTGATATCATTCCAATTCCAGTTGATTTTTTCTAGAGAATTCCTGCTGAATAGCATTGGAGCATTGCCTGGAACAATCCATAAAGGTAAATCATGAACCATACCATCATACAACACCTTGACTACTGCACTGCCAATCACCGTTATGAGTTTTTTAGTGTGCGTACACAACTTGGCATTAACTAGACTCTGCTTAGGTCTCACAGTCTTACTATCCCACAGCTTGTGGAATGTCCTCTGGCTCAGTATTGATTGACTCACACCTGTGTCCAATTCCATCGGTACCGGCACACCGCTAGGTTTCACATTAATCATTATCGGTTGGCTCTTTGTTAGGAACAAATACAGTCCATGCACTTCCTCCTTTGGTATCTTGGATTGCATATCCGGATCTGTGCTATACTGGTCATCATCCTCCATGTGGTATGTCACAGCATGCTTGCTCAGTTGCGGGCACATGTGCTGGAGATGCCCCACTCTCGAACAGCCTTTACAAATGTACTGTTTAAACTGACACTGATGAGGCCGATTATTGCCCCCACAATGCCAACACGGTGAAATCAGATTCATTCCCATTGGCGGACTTTGGGCAGCCACAGATTTCGCACACGCAGTCGAGTCGGCCCTGCCATATGCAGCTCTGCCTAACGATGACACAATCTTGTTTACAGTATTTGCCGAGTTCCGAATTTTCGATTTCTGCTTTAAGTTTTTATCCGTCGTCATGCATGCCTGGGCAATCGTGATGGCCTTGCTCAAATCCAGTGTCTCCGCCGCCAGTAGCTTACGCAGGATCACCTCGTGGTTGATGCCAATTACAAAGAAGTTCTGCAGCATGTCTCCCAATGTATTTTCGAACTTACATGGTCCAGCTAGCCATCTTAGGTCAGTAATGAATTCCGACACATCCTGGCCCTCAGAACGAACATGCTTGTAGAATCGATATCGTGTGATGATGATGCCGCCTTCTGGTTTGTGATGGTCACGGACCACAGCACATATTTCCTCATAGTCCTTGTCCATTGGACTTGCAGGTGAGAGAAAATTCTTTGAGTCCATAGATTTTCAGACCGCAAACCATGAGGAAGACTGCCCTGTGTCTAACTATGTCAGTGGGCTCCTCCATTTTGTTGGCCATGAAGTACTGGTCCAGGTGAGCAACAAAATCTGTCCGGTCCTCTCCCTCCGCGATCTCTCCAGAATTCCGATTGTGCTCATTTTTGCATGCGAAGGTTCTTAAGTTACCTCGTCGCCAAATGTTATGTATGTAATAACTGAGAGACTGAGTACTGTAAACTAACACAGGTACAAACCTGGCTCTGCTTTATTAGGGCCCAAAGTGATCACATTACATGATGGCTTTCCTTTTATACCTGGGCCGCACACACGTGCGTACAGCTCAATAACCTCCGACAGTGGCGCCACCAAGTGGCTAATAACCCCAAGCATACATACAAGACCTGTCCTTATGACGTTTCCACTGCCCACCTTTGGCTCGTTTTTTAACGAAAATATCTGGTATGTTAATTCAGTTAGTATTCAAACATCCTTTGCTGTATGCTCACTCATTGCTCCAGCATATATTCCCCTGGTGCGAATGAGCACTCCAATGGCTCAGGTACACACTCATTCAGTGAATCCGTGTGTCACCGTGGCTCAGTTGGTAGCACTCGCACCTCTGAGTCAGAAGTTTGTGGCTTTAAATCACATTCCAGGATTCAGGCCTTGTAACTAGGGACCATTGCAAGCTTTTGGATAAGATGTTAAACTGCGGCCCAGCCTTCCAGTTCAGATGGGTATTAAAAGATCCGATGGCACTATTTGAAGAAAAGCAGGGACTCATTCCTCCCTCAGCCAACATTACCAAAAACTCCTTGGCTGATTATTCGTTTCATTTCCTAATGCATAGTACCTTGCTGAGTGCAAAATTGGCTGCTGAGTTTCCCCCTACATAACAACGGTGATTGCATTTCACGAACTTTTCAAAAAATAAATGTGATATGTTTTTGGACATTAAAAGCCCAATATAAAAATGTTTTCTTTCCTCGCAGAAAGGATGTAATTGTACTGCTAGATCAAGGCTAAGTACTCACTCAGAGCCCAGAGACCCAACAGTTCACCAGCCCGATACATTCCTCTGTGGCTCAGGATTGCTAGTTACATAGCAGGACAGAGAATGATCCTCAGCCGACCTTGGAGACAGAAACACAAAAATGGCTGCCAAGTGTGCTGATATGTCAGCAGTCACTTCACTTTCATAATTAATTCTTTGGATGTGAAGTGTTTGAGATAATTCCGTTAGATTTGCATAAATGGAACCCTGTCTTTCTTTCCTCAAGGTAATACCTTCTGCTGACAAGACTGCCCCATCACAAAGTAGAGGTTGGGCCCTCTCAAATTCAACACAATGAACCAAATGCCTGCATACTTATGGCCATGATCCTGGACTCCAGACTGGACTTAATATACCCTGGACAAGTCCACTGAAACAAAAACAAAGCTCAAATGAGACTCCCTCTTTTGAAAAGGTTGCCAATGATGAAACTCCCTCTTTAGAAAGTGTTATGAATGGCAAGAGTCCTTATTTACAGGTAGTTCAGATTGTGTGAATCATTGTACTAAACAGGGTCCTTTTGGCAAAAGTTTAAATGGGGTTCTTGGGGCAAGATTCCCTTTTTAAAGATGGCCCATTTGGTGCGGCTCTGTCTTTAAATGTGTCCTCAATGGTGAGGCTCCCTCTTTTAACATAGCCCCGATGGTGAGGTTCCCTCTTTATAAAAAAAGGGGGTTCCTTAAGCAAACCTGTCGTTAACCCATTTATTAAAAGGCTTTCATGTTTGGGCAGAAATTTTGTCTGCCATTCTTATCACAATGTTGTTTGGGACGTTTTCAGAAAATGATCTCATCAAACGTGGTTTTGTGAAGATTGGAAAGATATCAACTTTGAAGGTCATGATAACTTTGAAGTTTATTCTGCGCTCTGGGTAGATCAGATTCTAATCCCCAATGGAGAATAGTGTTGCTTGCAGCCCAAGAGTTTGATTTCACCTCTGCCAAGCCTCCATTTTGACAGTCTGCTCGCTTGTTCTAAATAGATCCGAATGATTGATGAACTAATCATCTTGTTGCTTTAATTTATTAATGAGATTAGCATCGAAATAATGAGTCATATGGTTAACTGCAAAGTGAAGTAATACTGTCCATCAGTGTTCTTGCCATCCAACTCAGCTAAACATTTCAATATGATCATTTTACTTCTGTCTTCATCTCGTGTTTTTAACTCTTCCAGGGCAATGAAAAATTGATTTTCCTATCAACCAGTCAATTCTCTATAAAACTAAATCTATCTCTGAATTGAATGCGGCTCCCATATCTGGAGGAGGCTGATTTCTGATCATACCCCTCACACACTTGTGGGTCTTTGATCCTCTCATTGATGGGTTTCAACCACTATTTCCTTGCCCCGATCTTTCTTGTGCCATCCAGTTCTACTCATACTATCGTCAGTGATCTTAACTTTCCTCCCTTGTTTCTTACAAATCACTGAAAGTTAACATGCAGATACAGCAAACAATTAAGAAAGCAAATGGTATGTTAGCCTTTCTTACAACAGGATTTGAGTATAAGAGTAAAGACGTCTTACTGCAATTATATAGGGCCCTGGTGAGACCGCACCTAGAGTATTGTGTACAGTTTTGGTCTCCTTACCTAAGGAAGGATATACTTGCCATTGAGGGAGTGCAACGAAGGTTCACCAAACTGATTTATGGGTTGGGGGTATTGAGTAGACTAGGCCCATATTCTCTAGAGTTTAGAAGAGTGAGGGGTGATCTCATTAAAACATACAAAATTCTTACAGGGCTTGATAGGGTACATGTAGGGAGGATGTTCCCCCTGGCTGGGGAGTCTAGAACCAGGGGTCACAGTCTCAGAATAAGGGTCGGCCATTTTGGACTGAGACGAGGAGAAACTTCTTCACTCAGAGGGTGGTGAATCTTTGGAATTCTCTACACCAGAGGGCTGTGGAGGCTCAGTCTTTGAGTATATTCAAGACAGAGATTGATAGATTTTGGATATTAAGGGAATCAAGGGATATGGGGATAGTGCAGGAAAGTGGAGTTGTAAAAAATCAGCCATGATATTGAATGGCGGAGCAGGTTCGAGGGGCCGAATGCCCTACTCCTGCTCCTAATTCTTATGTTCTTGTGTTATCTGTTCCAATTATGCTCTCCTCATCACATCCCCAAAGTGTTGAAATGAAGACTCATCACAAAGTCTGCTACGTGAACTCATTCCTTTCTGGGACATCGCAACTGTGGGACTGACCTCTGTCAATCTTCTCTTCCCACATTATAACAGTGACTACACTCCAAAAGCACTTCGCTGGCTATAAAGCGCTTTGAGTTGTCCGGTGGTCATGAAAGGCACTATATAAATGCAAGTCTTTAAGTCTTTCTTTTCTCCTTCAACAATCAGACTTTCAACACCCAAGTTCGGCATCACCTAACCGCGACCTTTGGTTTATTTAATTTTTTAAAATTCTTTCAGACCTTAATGCTGTCCTGCACTCAAGCTTGTTATGATGGGTGTAATTTTTAACACTGAATTAACCCAGTTACGCTAAATGAATCGACATTGTCGTTAAAGTAACAGTCATTTGTAGATCTAGGCTGATGGATTTTGTCCTTTCACCTCCACTTCTAAATTTGCACATTAAGCTTAGTTATTGCAACTTTTAAATATCATTAATCTTACTTCGCTGATTCAATTTTGTTAATAGATTTGAAAAATTTGTTAAAGTTATTTAAAATGTCCTGATTTCAACTATATTTACATTTCACTTGCCCTGAACTATCTTCTTACGTTCAGATTGGTGTTGAGACTAAACAGGACAAGATAACTGCTGTTGGCCTGGTTGGACTGACTGACAATGGTGAACTCAAATTCAATAACAATTGTGTATTGAGGTGGGAAAGTAAATCGCTGCAGTGTTGGGATCTGCCTTGCATAAAATATGGGGAGAGTATGCACTTGTGACCAACATATGGCACTGATAATCCTCAGGGAACTAAGTTATCTAGTGCAACCTATTATAATTATCACAGAGCTCAAGTTAAACTCTGATATAATGGTAAATTTTTCCTTATATATCTAGACCTGGTTATATTCCTATATACCCGTATAGCTATCCTGATATATCTAGGCCTGGTTATAGTCCTGTATACCAATATAGCTATCCTGATATGTCCAGTCAGGCAGCATCTGTGGAGAGAGAAGCGAGAGTTAGCGTTTCGGGTCGATGTCCCTTCGTCAAAACTGTTGCGACGAAGGATCATCGACCTGAAATGTTAACTATGTCTCTCTCCACAGATGCTGCCTGTCCCGCTGAGATTTCCAGCATTTTCTGTTTTTATTTAAGATTCCAGCAGCCGCAGTATTTTGATTTTGTGTTGTGTCCTGGCTATATACCAGTGTACCTGTCCTGATGTATCCAAGCCCGGTTAGATTCCTATATTTCCTACATTACAACAGGGATGACACTTCAAAAGTACTTCAGTGGCTGTAAAGCACTTTGGAATGTCCTGAGGTCATAAAAGGCGCTACATAAATGCAAGTTTTTACTTTCTTGTATAATGCTCTAACTATCTGGGGGTGCTTATTCTCCTATATAATGCTAAACTATCCTGATCTATGGGGCCAAAATTGCTCCTTTGTATAAGGCCTCTGGCCGCCTGAAAGCAGCTGCCATGGGTTGGTGCGGACTGGCCGCCGAGTCTCCGTGGAGGGGTCGCCATTTTGAAAATTGCCCTTCCTCAGGTTTGGAGCGGTGTAGGGGAACACTCCGTCTGTTTCCCTGACCACTGTCGGGGACCCATTCATGAAATTGCCCCTCGGGAAATTGCTCTTGCTGTCGGTACCCTCTCTGTGACTTGGCAGCGCAGCCGACCAATAATTATGGCCCCGGGTTCGGCCGGGCTGCCAACAGGCAGCCTGGCACCACCCTCATGGGTGTCAAGCTGCTGACCCGGCCAAAATCCTCCCTGGTGGCCCAGCGTTTGCCACTAAAATGGCTGCAGAGTTCGCAGCGGCCCTCCCATTTAACTGAAGGAGAGAGACGTTGTGACGCCCCAGCACGATGACGTCATCAGCACGGCGCTGATGTCTGACTCTGCCCTGCTAGTGACGGTCACTCTGCCCCACCCCATCGATGAGGCCACTTCCGTCCCGCTCCAAAAAAATCCCCGAAGTACTGAATTTCGAATGTTAAGATGCCTCATGCCTTGGGGCCGCCAGAACACATCGAAAATGGTAGGTGCGCCTCAATTCGGGCGGTGGGCAATTTTGGCCCCTATATGTCTGCATTTTCCCAAGGTCTGTAATTTCTCATAAACCAACTAATTTAGTGTCTAAAAATGGATGATAGTTATTTACAGTGCTTACAATAGGGAAGGAAGAACTTGCATTCATATAGCACCTTCTCACATCTGTGGACATTCAAAAGCGTTTTGTAACTGGGGAATGACTTTGAAGTGCCACCACTTTAGACAGATATATCATAACCTCCTTCACATAAAGGGATAGAAATTGAGGCCCGCCGCAAACCTGGCGCGACTACCGTTTATAAAGAGTTTTTTCCACCACGCTGGACGAGGTGGCCTCTTTCGCGAAATTTGGCGCTTTGTCATTTTTTTTCAGGCGGAACAGAAGTGGGTCCTAATGGGGCAGTGAGCAGAAGATCGACAACGAGAGGGGCGGAAGTGGAGGCGCGATGGAGTCACCGCCGCTGTCAATCATCAGCGGAGTGGTGATGACGTCACGACACGTGTGCGTCACCGCAGCTCTCCCCTTCACTTAAAGGGGGAGAGCCTTCGCCATTTTAAAACTTCGGTCCACTGGGCCACCAGGGATGGTTTTAGCCGGGCCAGAGGCCTGGCACCCAAGAGGGGGTGCCAGTCTGCCTGTTGGTGACCCGGCTGACCCCTGGGAGGGGCATAATTGTCGGCCTGACCTGCCAGTCGGCCGACAAAAAAAAACATGGCGACCGCGGCAGTGCGCCCTGCCCTTGAATAATCGCAGTGCTGCCATGTCGCACACACTGAAACTAAGATGGACCGACAGAAAAAACTGTCGGGGGCACCGCTCGGTGGAACGAAGATTTTTCATGCTGAATTTGGCTGAAGGTGCGGGAGATCGGCGGTGCGGACTTTGATGACACACTTAGGACCGGTCGGCAGCAGCGGGGTGGAAATGGTGAATTTCGCTGGCGGTGGCCATTGGACCGCAAATCTGCGGCCATTCGACTCTGGCACATGGCCGCCGCTTTCCAATAGTGAGAGGCTGAATTTCGGCCCCAAAGAGTCAACCATGCTGAAATCAGCTGAATTTTGCAGAGGGATGAAGGTATGAAAATTTGAGATAGTACCTGAATGCTGGTGTACCAACTCATTGGGCCTGGAGCTTTTTATTTTTCTTGATATTTGGTGAGGCTGGCAAGGTTGTGTTTATTGGCCATCCCCTGTAGCCCTGAGAAGGTGGTAGTGGGCCTTCCCACTGAATTGCTGCTGTCCTTGTAGTGATGAGGCTCCCACAATTATACTAGGTAATCAGTTCCAGGATTTTGAGCCAGTGATGATGTACATCCAAGTTAGGCTGGTGTGGAACATGATGGAGAACTTTGAGATAATGGTATTCCAATTAAGTTGCTGCTTTTGTCCTTCTTGGTGACAGAGGTCAGAGGGCTGGGAGGTGCTGGTGAAGTTGACATGATGTCAGAGGTCAGAGGGCTGGGAGGTGCTGGTGAAGTTAACGTGATGTGAAGTAAACTTGGTGAGTTGCTATCCTGTAGATAATATGTCTTGCAGCCACACTGAACCGCTGTTGGAGGGACTGGATAATGAGTTCAGTGGCAGAGCACCAATCAAGCAGGCTGCTTGCTCTGTCCCTAGTTGGTGTGTTTTTTGACTTTTGTTGTGGCTGCCCTCATCCATGCAAGTGGTGGGTATTCTATCATGCTCCCGACTTGTGCCTTGTCGTGAGGTTAGAAAGTCTTCACGGAGTGACCAGCCTCTGACCTGCGCTTGTAGCCAGAGATTTGATGGTAACTGTAATGTGTTTGTTTCATGGGTTCTTTGCTTAAGAATTCATAGAAACACATTGCTATTAAGACCGAGTTGGTTAATTAGCAAAGGTTTACATAAGAACATAAGAAATAGGAGCAGGAGTAGGCCATACAGCCCCTCGAGTCTGCCCTGCCATTTAATATGATCATGGACTCGGGTCCACTTTCCTGCCTGCTCCCCATAACCCCTTAATCCCTTATCGGTTAAGAAATTGTCTATCTCTGTCTTAAATTTATTCAATGTCCCGGCTTCCACAGCTCTCTGAGGCAGCAAATTCCACATTTACAACCCTCTGCAAGAAGAAATTCATTCTCATCTCAGTTTTAAATGAACGGCCCTTTATTCTAAGATTATGCCCCCTAGTTCTAGTCTCCCTCATCAGTGGAAACATCCTCTCTGCATCCACCCTCAAAATCTTATATGTTTCGATAAGATCACCTCTTATTCTTCTGAATGCCAATGAGTAAGACCCAATCTACTCAACCTTTCCTCATCAGTCAACCCCTCATCCCCGGAATCAACCTAGTGAACCTTCTCTGAACTGCCTCCAAAGCAAGTATATCCTTTCGTAAATATGGAAACCAAAACTGCATGCAGTATTCCAGGTGTGGCCTCACCAATACCCTGTATAGCTGTAGCAAGACTTCCCTGCTTTTATACTCCATCCCCTTTGCAATAAAGACCAAGATTCCATTGGCCTTCCTGATCACTTGCTGTACCTGCATACTATCCTTTTGTGTTTCATGCACAAGTGTCCCCCCATGTCCCGCTGTACTGCAGAACTTTGCAATTTTTCTCCATTTAAATAATAATTTGCTCTTTGATTTTTTTTCTGCCAAAGTGCATGATCTCACACTTTCCAACATTATATTCCATCTGCCAAATTTTTGCCTAGTCACTTAGCCTGTCTATGTCCTTTTGCAGATTTTTTGTGTCCTCCTCACACATTGCTTTTCCTCCCATCTTTGTATCATCAGCAAACTTGGCCACGTTACACTCAGTTTCTTCATCCAAGTCGTTAATATAGATTGTAAATAGTTGGGGTCCCAGCACTGATCCCTGCTGCACCCCACTAGTTACTGGTTGCCAACCCGAGAATGAATCATTTATCCCGACTCTCTGTTTTCTGTTAGTTAGCCAATCCTCTATCGATGCTAATATCTTACCCCCAACCCCATGAACTTTTATCTTGTGCAGTAACCTTTTATGTGGCACCTTGTCAAATGCCTCTTGAAGTCCAAATACATCACATCCACTGGTTTCCCTTTATCTACCCTGTTCATTACATCCTCAAAGAATTCCAGCAAATTTGTCAAACATGACTTCCCCTTCATAAATCCATGCTGACTCTGCCTGACCGAATTATGCTTTTCCAAATGTCCTGCTACTGCTTCTTTAATAATGGACTCCACACTACACATTACCAGTTCATCCACCAGGTTCACAACCACCTGCCTCATTGTGGACCCCCTGAACCCAACTAACTGGAGTTTCATTGAGTCTTGTGAACATCATGTGACTGGCTAAGTCACTCACAACTCAACAGCTCAACCAACCTGTGAGCATACTCATCGTGCATACAGTTCAGTAACCCCTAGCTTGAACACATAATCCTCTACGTCAAAGCTGAGACAGCCAGCAACTGAGCAAGGTTTACAGAGGAAGCAAGAGAATAGGGTTGTCCTCTTGGCTAGGAGAAGATGAGTGGTTCTAGTGGGCTTGGGCCTAAAACAGAGAAGAAAGTAACCAAAAAACTATTGGATTTAAAACAATCTAGAGAGGTGGTAAATAAATGTCGTCTTGAGACAGAACTAATCTTGTACAGGTGACCTCATCACAACAAGTTATTCATAAAGCACCTTTGAAGTAAAGAAACATACCAAGGCACTTCATGAGGGCAACTGAAAACAGTCCCCAAGCTGAGAAGGGAGAGATTAGGCCAGGTGGCTGTAAACTTGGGTGAAGAGATGAACTTTGAGAAGGTTTTTAAAGGTAGAGAAGGTAAGAAGTTTTCCAGGGAGTAGGGCCGAAGCAGTTGAACTTTCTGATCAATGATGAGATGAAGGCAGGGGTTGCACAGAGAGCCATAGTCAGATGGCCAGAGCATTTGGGTGACGATAAAAGGGCTGGAAGAGTTTACAGTAATGGGGCAAGGGAGTCATAGATGAGGGTAAGGATTTGGAATTGAATAGGGTGCTGGTGTAGGTCAATGAAGATGGGGTGTTGGGCCAGCATGTCAGGGTACATGAGGTCGGATTTTGGACATGATGGAGTTTTATGGAAGGATGAAGATGGGCAGACAGCAACGAGACCATTAGTCACGTCTGTAGGTGACAAAGGCACACGTCAGAACTTCAGTCGCTGAGGTACAGTGCCGCAGGTGAGCAGTGTGATAAAGTTTGAAATAAGCTGTCTTGGTGATGGAGAATAATCATGGTTCAATGCTGAGCTCTGGGTTGACGATGCATCAAGATTGCAAGCAGCCTGCTTCAGCCTGAGGCGGTGACCAGGGAAGGGGATGGAATCAATGGCAAGGGAGCAAAGTTTGTGACGGATGCAGCAGTACCAATTTCACAACTTGCCACAGTGACATTTGAACTGACGACCTCTCGGTTGCTAGACCAGTACCATTTGCTCTTCCTGATATTGAAATGGAGGAAGTTGTGACTCACTTATTTTTAAAAATATTTGTAAGGGCCCGATATTGGTGGCCTTACCGCCACTGCTGCCGGGTTTTGTTGCCGTTTTCCTCTCTTTGCCATTTTCCACTTGGGCTGGAACGGGCGGGAGGAGAATACAGCAGGAACTGCCTGCTGACGGCCTCTGGCGGCCAAGTAGCGTAAGTGACCTCCCGCCCAGCGAGCTGCCAGATTGGTGCCGGCGGGAGTCGGCGGAAGTCGGGCCAACAGGGGGAGGACTGCTGCGTGGAGGCTGTTTTAAGCCCGACAGTAAGTACAAAGACCTGCAAAAAAAGTTATTGAAAATAATGAATTTGTTTTTTACAGCGACTTACCTGGATGGGGTCCCCTGAAGGTGTTACGTTTTTTTTTTCTTGCTATGATTTTAATTTCAGGTCTTCTACCCTCCCTGGGCTAGACTCCATCATTGGTGGCACTTGGGCGGCAAGAGCCTTTGCCACCGCGATTGAGAGCTCCTGCCCGCTGCCACCCAGATTGACTGTGTAAGCCATTGATTGGTCGCCGGGCAGTACTGCCACCTCTTTTAGAAGAATTTTGCAGGCAAAGTATGGCCTGGTCTCTCGGCGGTCCTTTGGGCGGCACTTGGGTGGGCCTTTGGTTCGACCGAGTTCGGGTCCTTGGTCTTGGGATGTGGGAAATGCTGGCCAGGCGATATTTATTGCCAATCACTGGTTGTCCTGAGGGTGCTACGAATGAACCACAGAGTGTGGGGCTGAAGTTATTGTAAACCAGGCTAGTTATGGGTGTTACGTACCTATCCTGAAGTATATTAATGAATCAGTTGGGTTTTTACAACAATCCACAAACTTATGTTTCATAGTCAGCTCATGGTGATTATCCAAAATTTACCAGATTTATTGAATTTAATTTCACAACTCACCATGGGTGGGGTTTGAACCCACGACCTCTGAGTTGCTAATTCAGTACCATATGGCTCAAGGCTGGATATCAGACAACCAGCTCAGATGGGGTCGAAAGAAGTGATGTTGAGGTACAGCCAGGTATCATCAGCGTACATATGAAAACTAACGGCATGTCTGCAAATGATGTTGTCGAGGGGAAGCAGGTAGATGAGAAGGAGGAGGATCCCTAGGATAGCTCCTTGGGGGCTTCTGGAGGTGACGGTACAGGGGGAGGGGGACAAAGAGGAGCCTTTGCGGAAGATGCACTGATTGGAACGCCGCAAGGGCAGTCACGTGGAGTTGGATACCAGAGCAGAGGTGTTGGGAGCAAGGTGCCATGGTTAAGATGGTTTCTCTGTTGCGACGATTACCCGAATGAATTGTGCTTCAGTATTCATAACCCAGTTTCGAGAGGGTTAATCCTTTCTAAAGGAGGTCATAGGTTCCATTTTATATTCAGAATAATTTGCAGCAGATGGTGAAGATGATGATAGAAGGTGGCTGTGCGCAAGTAGGTAATGTTTTGGATGTGGGTTCCGTGCCAAATGAGCTGATGGTCATAGTGCCTGCAGATGTTTTCTGGGCCATATCGCTCGCTGTCTCTTGGATCCGAAACTAGGTCTCTCTAACTGCAAACATGTGCATGTATTTAACTTACAAAACCATACTAACCACATTAGCCTGGGCCAGGTTACAGCAATATAGTAAGATTAGTGTCTGCAGAGTTTTTGATGTTGTCATGAGGCAAGAGAGACTTTGACCTCCCTTTTATAAAGTTGGCATCAAAGAATGATTTTTCGGCATTGATAATTCATCATTTATTCAGATTCTGGGAGGTAGCCATTGAGCTGCTGGCCAACTGCAATTGGGGTATAGTGCAAACCAGTAGCATCGCAATTTAGAAGTCGGTTTGACACAGTGAGGCTATTGAGAGTCCTTCTCATTGTTATTTACGAAATAGAAATACTGTAATTGAATAAGCCTCCCTGATGGCTTAGGTGGTAAATGCACACCACTGGTATGTCGCTGAGCCAAACAGACCAGGAGGGTCCCAGGTTCAGTGCCCGCACTGTCCATCAGCAAGGGCAAAATTAGGATGCTATCACTAGTCCCCATGCGTCTGGGGCAGGGAGAGGAACGTTTAGTCATGGTTCCTGTTCCTGGTCGCTATGCAGTGTCTCCTCCCAGAAAGTGCAGGTTGCTTGATGCAATCTATTTGCTTCATGGCTTCTTGGGTTCTTTGCTTAAGAATTCACACCAACACATTGCCATTAAGAACTAGTTGGTTTATTAACCAAGGTTTAACAATCACACTACACATTCCCAGTTCATCCATTAGACTCACAACTGCATACCTCATCGTGGATCCCCTAAACCCAACTGACTGGGGTTTTATTGAGTCTTGTGAACATCACGTGACTGGCTAAGCCACTCACAATTCAACAGCTCTACAGATATTTTTTAAGGACGTTTAAATTAAGTACCCTTTTTTTTAAAAAGGGCATTAGAACATATAATCCAAATTAACATGGGAACTTTATCAAATCCTGTTCCTGGGGGTGATGATGCATTCCAGTCCCTCCGGCACCCACCTCTCAAGGAAGGCCACGAGCGTATCAGTGGACACCGAGAGCTCCATCTCCAGGGACACCCTGGCTTGAATGTAACCGCGGAAGAGAGGCAGGCCGTCAGGCTGAATGACCCCCTTGACCGCCCGCTGCCTGGACCGGCTGATGGCCACCTTGGCCGTGCCCAGGAGCAATCCTACGAGGAGGCCTTCTGACCTGCCCGCTCCCCTCCGCACAGGGTGCCCAAAGATCAGGAGCATGGGACTGAAGTGCAACCAGAATTTGAGGAGCAAGCCAGTAATTGGCTCAGATATCCTTAATAGCCTGTTTATGCACAATATCTCGGCTTGCACATGAAGGCCATTTGGGTGGGTTACTAGCCAATGCCATTGGAAGCTGTACAACAGCGCTTTAAGGAGAATGGATCAATGTTGGGAACTTAACAACAAAATGGAATCACTAAGGAACTGGAAAGGGGACAGAAAGAGAAGCCAGAAAGAAGTGAAAACAATCTGAACAGATTAACAAATTAATTCTATTTACAGGGTATTCCTGTGTGGTCGTGATAAACCAAGCAGCATTCACACCAAGGCACCGCAGCACTATTTACTCGGCACACAGCTGTTCTGGATTATAAAACATAAAGAATATTAAAAAGTTAATATCTTTGAATCCTGCTGAAATACTAGATTATGGTCTGAAATTACTATTCTTGTAGATCATTCAAATTAATTATAACACACCTTGTAATTAGAGAAAAGGGTTTGGAAATGAAATTGCCCTTCGGTCCGATCGGGGCTTTTATTGCCCGGCCAGGAGGTCCCGACCCCGACATGGAATTGGGCCGTGTGCCCCGCAAAGAAAGCAGAGCTCTATCCTCGGCATTTCGCTTCCTTCCAGGGGTGCTCCTCCCCGGAGCAGCAGTGCAGAGCTGATTGTGGTGCCGCGCTGAGGAGGCCAGCGTTACATGGATCATCCGTGTAACATTGACGCGCTACAATGCCCCTCCCCTTCACATAAAGGGGAGGGCCGCAGCACCCTCTGCAGGCCCTTTAGTGGCCAGCCGCTGGGCCGCCAGGGACGCGATCGACCGGGCCAGTGGACCGACACCCAAATCGGAGTGCCGGGCCGCATGATGGCAGTTTAGTCAACCCAAGGGCCGCCATTATTGGGCCCATGCAATAGTCTGCTGACAAAATTAAAATGGTGGCCCAGGATGGTAAAGGCCTCCTCATTAAGGGGTGCCCCAGCGGCGGATGTCCGCCAGCTTCGCAATTTCCCCTGCAGGGCGTGAAGGGGTCGGCGCGCACAACCGTGGGGTGTGGCGCTAGTGTCACAGCAGCCCCCTAAACCTCTGGGCCAATTTCCCCGGAGGCGTTATCGCCCCCTCCTCCTCCTCTGGGCAAAAACACCATTGCGCCCCATCAGCCCCCGAAGGCGCGAAAGGGCTGTAAAAAGGAGCAATTTCTGCACCTTTTCCTTTCTCTGTTTTTCTTTTTCTCTCTCTCTCTCGCTCTCTCTCAGCACATATCATCTATATTGTAGACATTACCTAAACCATTTAATTGGAGCCCAGCAGCAAAGTATGATCCAACTGGGCAAGTGTTCAAAAGTGCATCAGAAACAGTCCATACATTAAGCAACAGGTTGTGGAAAGGCATAGTCCAGAACATTGACATATTTCACAGAGTATTTGCAAGCTTAACACATTTGCGATCTTTAACAACAGTGCATGCAGTGAAGTCCCATACCAATTGGTGAGAGGAGGTGGAGTTGAAGGTGTGGTCTCGTTTTAGGCTTCCTTGGCATGCTGAACTAGAATTTCACTCTGGTCAAAAACACATGCCCCAGTGTTTAATAATGACTCAGAATTGTCACTGCATTCTCCATAAATGCTGATTAATTCAAGTGCCTGTGACCTTCTCACTCTTTTTTGAATATTTTTATGTGGGGATCGGGGGGCAAGGGAGGGGGGGCTATTTATTAAATTATATAGCCAAGCTCAGTTCTATTCTCACTCAACATTTGCATACATTATTTGCAACCAGGTTTCTGGAATGCAACCAAGACAGGGAACCTTGACTGATTTTCCTTATCTCACCTGGCCTCCATCCCCCCCCCCCTCCCTCCCGCTTTAAAGAGGAAGTCTCACCATCAAGACCATTTGTAAATAGAATGCAGAGCTCGGAAGGTAAATGGGGGAGAGCAGTGTTTGTTGGTCTGAGACCCGCTCTCCACTGGAGGTTTCAGTTTGCTGCAACAGGCTCATTCACACTGACCAATCTGTCATTCTTAAATAGGTGGCTATTTAACAAACACCTATTTAAGGAATTGGGCACCTAACTTCAAAGGCTAACTTTGCCCTAGCTGGAGAATTGCCCTTTTCATAGGCATTTGTTTCATGCAAGTCTCACATGTCACTTAACATGGTGTAATCCTGAACTTCTTGTGTTGTTAACTTTCCCGACTCTTCCAGAAAATCAAGATTATTTATGTTTCGCAAAGTAGTTTAATACTCCACTATCATCTTTAAATGCACAACACTTCACTTTCTGTCTCAAGCAAAGGACAGTAGAGTGTAGATATGCTGCATTATTCTAGTTAACAACAAGAACTTGTGTTTATATAGCGCTTTTAACGTAGACAAACGTCCCAAAGCGCTTCACAGGAGTATTATGAGATAAAACAATTTGACACCGAGCCATATAAGTAGAAATTAACACAGGTGACCAGGAGCTTGGTCAAAGAGGTAGGTTTTAAGAGAGGCGGAGAGGTTTAGGCAGGGAGTTCCAGAACTTGGGGCCTAGGCAACAGAAGGCACGGCCACCGATGGTTGAGCGATTATAATCAGGGATGCTCAAGAAGGCAGAATTAGAGGAGCACAGACATCTCAGAGGGTTGTGGGGTTGGAGGAGATTACAGAGATAGGTAGAAGCAAGGCCATGGAGGGATTTGAAAATAAGGATGAGAATTTTGTAATCGAGGTGTTGCTTAACCGGAAGCCAATGTAGGTTAGTGAGCACAGGGCTGATGGGTGAGCGGGACTTGGTACGAGTTAGGACACGGGCAGCCGAGTTTTGGATCACCTCTAGTTTATGTAGGGTAGTTAAAGGCATTTGGTTAGATTAGGGCAATAAACGTTTGATGGAGAGTCACCTTATATATAGCTAGCTCACATACCTGCAGAGATTCTTGGAAAATGTCAATGTAGCACAATGGATAGTTTGTGCCAGTGGCCTTGGAAACAGAAATATTATTGCCAATCTTGCAGAGGATGACAGCAACATTAACAACAACAACTTGCACTTATATAATGCCTTAAATATTGTAAAACATCCCAAGTAACGTCGCAGGAGCACAACCAGGCAACAATTGACACCGAGCCAAAGAAGGATACATTAGGACTGGTGACCAAACATTTGGTCAAAGAGGTAAAAGAAAGAAAGACTTGTGGATTTATATAGCGCCTTTCACGACCACCGGACATCTCAAAAAGCTTTACAGCCAATGAAGTACTTTTTGGAGTATAGTCGCTGTTGTAATGTGGGTAATGGTGGGTTTTAAGCAACATCTTAAAGGAGGAGAGAGAGGGAGCGAGACAACAAGGTTTGGGGAGGGAATTCTAAAGCTTTAGGGCCTAGACAGCGGAAGGGATGGCCACCAATGATGGGACGAAGGAAGTGAGGGACGTACCAGAGGCCAGAGCTGGTGGAGCATATATTCCTCGGAGGATTGTAGGGCTAAAGGGGGTAAGAAGTAGGGAAGGGCGAGGCCATGGATGGATGGATTGGAACACGAAAATGAGAATTTTAAGATTGAAGCGGTGGTGGACTGGGAGCCAATGAAAGTCAGCTAGTACAAGGGTAATGGGTGAACAGGACTTGGTGCGGGTTAGATTAATGGGCAGCAAGCAGAGTTTTATCTGAGCTCAGATTTATGGAGGGTGGAAGCTGGCAGGCTGGCCAGAAGGGCATTGGAATATTCGAGACTGAAGGTAACAGTGGCTTTGAGGGAAATGCAGCCATACTTGGAGATGGCATCATTAGTCAACCTTATGAGGAAAGTGTAGACAGCCTTGGTGAAGATGATGGGGGTGATTTTTGTATATACAGTATTCTGTTTGGCTCAAAAAGCAGACCGGCGTGGGTGGAAAACAATGGCTGTTGCTCCCAACCTCTTATTGCAGACTCACTGGTGTCGCTGGTAGCTCCCTGTGCTAACCTAGATAGGATCCAGTTGCAAACAAGTTCAAGGCGTCTATCCTTCTGTTCAAATCCCTCTGTGGCCTCGCTCCTTCCTATCTCTCTAACCTCCTTCCTATCTCTCTAACCTCCTTCCTATCTCTCCAACCTCCTTCCCTATCTCTCTAACCTCCTTCCCTATCTCTCTAACCTCCTTCCCTATCTCTCTAACCTCCTTCCCTATCTCTCTAACCTCCTTCCCTATCTCTCTACCCTCCTTCCCTATCTCTCTAACCTCCTTCCCTATCTCTCTAACCTCCTTCCTATCTCTCTAACCTCCTTCCTATCTCTCTAACCTCCTTCTGCCCTGCAACCCGCCGAGATTGCTGCGCTCCTCCAATCTGACCACCTGCACATCCCAGATTTTCTTCACACAGCTGCTGAAGCCATAAGCTCCAGAATTCCCTCTCTAAACCGAGTGCAGTTACTGTTAAAGTACGTTGTCCACTTGTGGATGATGTCTAGGCTAAAGGTATGTTTTTCTGCCACATTTTTTTCTAATCGGTTCTCAGTTCCAAGAATCGATTAGATCCCAGGTAATCACTGTCCTTCTCTGACATGTTATTCACTGCGTGTTCTCTATTTCTTCTCCCCTCCTTGAAGTCGCTCCTTAAAACCTACCTATTCTGAATTTTGTTTGATAATCGCTCCTGTGAAGCTCTGTATAAATGTAAGTTGTTATGAAGAGAAAGGTTAGTGTGTGTGAAACCAAAGGGAACACGAGATTGGACGATTGTCACGTTCTGGTCTGACTGCTGTCTGAGGCTCTGCTGATTCTTACAGGTGCAGTTTGCAGACTACCTGTTCTGCCAAAGTGGCTAAATATAAATCACTGGTCTGCTTCTGCACAGATGCTTGCCAACCCTATATCTGTTCTGAATTGAATTCCAGCTGAAGCCACAGCTGGTTTTAGTCTACCCAATGCTGCAGCAGCCGCACTTTACAGGTGCCAGTGCGTTCTTCTGCCCACATTTCAAAGATTAATACAACTACAATAACTTGTATTTATATAGCGCCTTTAACATAGTGAAACATCCCAAGGCGCTTCACAAAAGTGTTATGAGATACAAATTTGACACCGAACCGCATAATTAGAAATTAGTACAGGTGACCAAAAGCTTGGTCAAAGAGGTAGGTTTTAAGGAACGTCTTGAAGGAGGAAAGAGAGGCGGAGAGGTTTAGGGAAGAAGTTCCAGAACTTGGGGCCTAGGCAACAGAAGGCACGGCCACCAACGGTTGAGCGATTATAATCAGGGATGCTCAAGAGGGCAGAATTTGAGGAGCGCAAACATCTCGGGGGGCGGGGGGGAGGGGGGTTTGTGGGGCTAGAGGAGATTACAGAGATAGGGAGGGGTATTAGGTAACTGTACTGTGCAACGGCACAAAAACTAACTTCAAGGATTCTTGTGTTTTACCCAGGTTTACCTTGTGGGCAGTGGATAACACTGGAAGGCGCTCCAGACCGAGTGCAGTTACTGTTAAAGTACCTTGTCCACTTGTGGATGATGTCAAGGCTAAAGGTATGTTTTCCTGCCACATTTTTTTCTAACCGATTCTCAGTTCCAAGAATCAATTAGATCCCAGGTAATCACTGTCCTTATCTGACATGTTATTCACTGCGTGTTCTATGTAACCACTGTCCTTATCAGACACGTTATTCACTGTGTGTTCTGTGTACTCACTGTTCTTGCTGGACATGTTTTTCACTGTGTGTTCTATGTAATCACTGTCCTTATCAGACATGTTTTCACTGTGTGTTCTATGTAATCACTGTCCTTGCCAGACATGTTATTCACTGCGTGTTCTATGTAATCACTGTCCTTATCCGACATGTTATTCACCGCATGTTCTATGTAATCACTGTCCTTATCCGACATGTTATTCACCGCATGTTCTTTGTAATCACTGTCCTTATCCGACATGTTATTCACTGCGTGCTCTATGTAATCACTGTCCTTATCCGACATGTTATTCACTGCGTGTTCTATGTAATCACTGTCCTTATTGGACATGTTATTCACTGTGTGTCCCAGGTAAACACTGTCCACATCTCTTGATTATTGGGTTTTTATGTTGCTGTTGGAAATATTTACCTTGGGCTATTCATCACTATCCACTCCCTTAAGTGAACCTCTTGCTCTCTATGATAAAGTGCTACACTTTTTTACCACTGAATTTTTAGCTAAAGGATAGTGAGTCTTGGGGATATAACTAAGAACTCTTTCTCTGTACGCTGCCCATTGGAATGTAGCCTGTGTCACTATGTAACTCTCCTCTCCTTACAGAGCAGATCGAATAAACCTCCTTACAGACAGAGTCTGGGGGCTGGATTTTGGGTTTTGGGGCGGTAATGTCGGCGGGGTGGGAAAGTTAGCGCCCGGGAAAAGTTTGCGCCTCAGTAAGTAAGTTTGGGCAGCTGGGCCCTGAGTCAGAGGGTGCAGCGCTAAGGGAGGCGTTGTACACCTCTCTTAGGTCATTAGGATGGGAAACTCCCGAGCTAAAGAGACACCCAGGAGCGCTCCGAGAGACGCCGGGGGGGTCGGGGGCGTGGTGGGAAACACAAAAACATTCCCAAAACATTGCCAACACAATCGCAAAAAAAATCTTTTTAAAAATCACACATACCTTAGGAGTCCATTATTTACCTCTCCCGTCGGTATCGTTGCATCGCCCGATTTCCTAGTCGGTCACTGTGAGGTGCAGTGTGGGGCGGACAGGTGGGGCTAAAGTTCAAACTCGCGCCGGTGTCACAACCGGGGCGTTGCACAGCGGGCGCAGCTCTTCCGGGTGGTGCTGCTCCATGCCGCCGCAAAATCGGACCTGAAGATCACAACGGGGCGATGGAGGCTAACCACACGCCCAGAAGACCTCACCGCCGCCATTGCTGCTGCTCCGGGGTGAAAGACGGAATGCAGAAAACCCAAAAATCCAGCCCTAGACCTTGAACATGTGATTTCAATTATAAAAGAAGAAGAAAACAGCATAAAACAGTGAAATATACATTTCTCTACTCGGCCCGATAGCTGAAACAATAAAGATGCCACTTACTTGCTCTCTAAACGTGGACTTCAAACAGAAGTTTGCTGGCTACGGCTTCCAGTGGGTCAAGCTCACCTGCTGGGCCAGCAGCACAATTTAAAACATACCGCTCGTCAGCTGCTGTTTGCAAAATTCCAACATTGTACATAGCCTGCTCTCAGCAGAAATCCGCCTCCTGCTTATAGTTTGCTCAGTAGCTTGATTTGGAGAGCCTTAATCATGTTGATGGTCTTTCCATGAAGGGCAGACCCATCTGATCAAAGAAAAACCTGTGATATATTTACGGAATCAGCTTCCAGCACCTTTTCAGGTAGAGCATTCTAGTTCCCGACAACTCCTTGAGTGAAATCATTTCTCCTCATCTCCCCTCAAGATCTTTTGCCAATGATTTGGAATCTGTGACCTGTGGTTATTAACCCATTCGACAAAGGGAATCGTTTTTTCTCAATCTACTCTGTCAAAACCTCCCGTCATCTTGAAAACCTCTTAATGTCCTCTGTTCCTAGGAGAACAGTCCTAACTTTTCCAACCACTACAGTCGCTCATCCCTGGTAAACCTCCTCTGTACCCGTTCTAAGATCTTTACGTCTTTCCTGAAGTGTGAACATAAGAACATAAGAATTAGGAGCAGGAGGAGCCTGCTCTGCCATTCAATAAACTCATGTCTGAGTTTCAACCTCAACTCCACTTTCCCCTAGACTCCAAACATCTATCTATTTCAGCCTTAAATATACTCAACGACTCAGCATCCACACCACTTTGGAGTAGAGAATTCAAAGATTCACAACCCTCTCAGTGAAGAAATTCCTCCTCATCTCAGTCTTAAATGGCCGACCCCTTATCCTGAGACTGTGTCCACTAGTTCTAGACATTCCAGCCAGGGAAACAACCTCTCAGCATCTACCCTGTCAATCCTCCTCCAAATCTGATATGTTTCAATGAGATAATCTCTCATTCTTCTAAACTCCAGAGAGTATAGGCCCAATCTACTCAATCTCTCCTCATAGGACCACCCTCTCATCCCAGGAACCAATCCAGTGAACCTTTGTTGCACTCCCTTGAATTCCTGCATGTCATTTCTCATAAGGAAACCAAAACAGTGCACAGTACTCCAGGCATGGTCTTACCAAAGCTCTGTACAATTGTAGTAAGACTTCCTGGGGCCGAAATTCAGTGCTGCCAGAAAGCTGGCGGTGTTAAGGCCTTTTTCAATGTTTGCGGCGGCCATTGGATCCAAATTCAGTTTTTTGACCACAGAAAAGTGTCCAAGTCTTATTAGCCCTTCAAACCTGATAGTTTGCAGTCTTAACTGGGGTGTTATTCCCATGGGAAAATTCACCCTTGGGGTGATTGGCAGCCAATGACTCAGTTGCTTCCCGGCCTTCTTAAAGGCCAGGGTTTACAGCAAGGCCCTGAGGAGGGAAAGGGTGGTGTGGAATGATGGCTGGTACTGCTGTGTTAAGAAGGGCACGTAGGTTTGTGGATGCTGAGCTGGAGACCCTGATGCAGGGAGTGGAGGGAAGGAGGTAACTCCTCTATCTTGACATGGGGAGACCGACTCGCCAGCAGTTTAACAATGCCTGGAGGGAGATAGCAGAAGAGGTGTCGGGGACCTCCATCCATAATAGGACGGCGACTCAATGTCGAAAAAGGATGAACGACATTATTGCTTCGATGAAAGTGAGTACTTGTTCCACCAAAGCTAACTTCCATTTGTGAGTCTCTCCTTAAGCCTTCCCTTATTTCCCACTTTCACTCTTTAGTCACTGATGCAGCATTTCATTGCTCAGGCCTCTCTATCTATATACATATACATATATATATATATAAATATGTTATCTATGTTAACTGGGTTTTACCTGCCACCGGAGGGCGCGACTGTCGGAGTCCTAATGGTCACTGGCAGACACGTGCAAGCTGTGTATATAATGTTGGCAGCCATGTTGAATCCTCACTTTGAGAATAAATAAACTGAAGTAGGGTCATGCCTGAATTAGCTCACTATACTTAGCCTCATGGAGCTATTCTATACTTAATATATATAGATATAGTGATGTGTGTGTTTGCAATGAAGGCCCTCTCCTTTCATAAGAACATAAGAACATAAGCATTAGGAACAGGAGTAGGCCATCTAGCCCCTCGAGCCTGCTCTGCCATTCAACAAGATCATGGCTGATCTGGCCGTGGACTGAGCTCCACTTACCCGCCCGCTCCCCGTAACCCTTAATTCCCTTATTGATTAAAAATCTATCTATCTGTGATTTGAATACATTCAATGAGCTAGCCTCAACTGCTTCCTTGGGCAGAGAATTCCACAGATTCACAACCCTCTGGGAGAAGAAATTCCTTCTCAACTCGGTTTTAAATTGGCTCCCCCGTATTTTGAGGCTGTACCCCCTAGTTCTAGTCTCCCCGACCAGTGAAAACAACCTCTCTGCCTCTATCTTGTCTATCCTTTTCATTATTTTAAATGTTTCTATAAGATCACCCCTCATCCTTCTGAACTCCAAGGAGTAAAGACCCAGTCTACTCAATCTATCATCATAAGGTAACCCCCTCATCTCCGGAATCAGCCGAGTTAATCGTCTCTTTACCCCCTCCAAAGCTAGTATATTCTTCCTTAAGAAAGGTGTCCAAAACTGCATGCAGTACTCCAGGTGCGGCCTCACCAATACCCTGTACAGTTGCAGCAGGACCTCCCTGCTTTTGTACTCCATCCCTCTCGCAATGAAGGCCAACTTTCCATTCGCCTTCCTGATTACCTGCTGCAACTGCAAACTAACTTTTTGGGATTCATGCACAAGGAGCCCCCAGGTCCCTCTGCACCGCAGCATGTTGTAATTTCTCCCCATTCAAATAATATTCCCTTTTACTGTTTTTTTTTCCAAGATGGATGAGCTCACATTTTCCGACATTGTATTCCATCTGCCAAACCTTAGCCCATTCGCTTAACCTATCTAAATCTCTTTGCAGCCTCTCTGTGTCCTCTGCACAACCCGCTTTCCCACTAATCTTTGTGTCATCTGCAAATTTTGTTACACTACACTCTGTTCCCTCTTCCAGGTCATCGATGTATATTGTAAATAGTTGTGGTCCCAGCACCGATCCCTGTGGCACACCACTAACCACCGATTTCCAACCCGAAAAGGACCCATTTATCCCGACTCTCTGCTTTCTGTTAGCCAGCCAATTCTCTATCCATGCTAATACATTTCCTCTGACTCCGTGTACCTTTATCTTCTGCAGTAACCTTTTGTGTGGCACCTTATCGAATGACTTTTGGAAATCTAAATACACCACATTCCATCGGTACACCTCTATCCACCATGCTCGTTATATCCTCAAAAAATTCCAGTAAATTAGTTAAACATGATTTTCCCTTCATGAATCTATGCTGCATCTGCTTGGTTGCACTATTCATATCTAGATGTCCTGCTATTTCTTCCTTAATGATAGCTTCAAGCATTTTCCCCACTACAGATGTTAAACTAACATTGACAGCTGCATGTCACAGACACACACTTGCGCTCTCATTTCTGATGCATCACCACAGTGCTACAAACCAACCTTTCTTTGTTTTGCAGAAGAAACTTGCTTATAATTGGTTTGAGCAAAGGAGGACTGGTGGTGGATCAGTCGAGCTACAAGTCCTCACAGCCTTGGAGGCGAGGGTCGAGGCGCTTGTGGGCAGACATGATGCCTTCCCTGTGGCCCAGGGCACTGGCGATGCCGATGAGGGTGTGAAGGCCCTTCTTTAATGCTATCTCTCTCTGAATGCTGTAGCATCGACTGTGCCTTTGCCTCTAAAAGTGTGCTGCTTGCAGGCTCCATGCATAAATGCCCCACCTCCCCCTCACGGCAGCCCTTCTCCCATTTATGTTTGCTGTTAAAAGGCTGAGTGGCAGCCGAGGCGAGGGAGCAGCTCCTCCTGAGATATAGTCGCCAGGCCTGAAGCATACCCTTGCTAAGATCCAGCCAGATGAGCCTGATGACACCATTGAGGAGACTGAGGTGTCGAGCATTGCTGAGACCCTAGCTACATCTTTTGGCAACTTATGAGGAAGAGCAAGAGGAGGACAGTGCTGAGAGTACCGCGTCACTGCTTCCACTCACACGTGCTAGCTCAGATACTGGGAGTGCGCGGTCCGATGTAGCTATTATAGTAGAGGGGTCTGCACTGCGTGTTGCACCGGGGAATAGTGGGCTGCAGCATGGTGACGGTCATAGGCAACCTCGGGTGCCACCTCTCCAGGGGGCAAGTCCGCACCGGAGTTCTGCTGAGGAGAACTCAGATGAGCCCATCGATGTTACGGCTTACGAGACAAGGGTGGAGGCCATGCATTCCCAGATGTCGGGGGCACTGGCAAGGGTGCTGGAGAGGCTGTCGGAAGTGGTGAGTAGCGTGGAGGAGTCCACCTCCCGCATCGTCGACAGCTCTGCGCACTCCATGGCACCCATCATTGTCAGTGTGCAGGCGATGGTGGACTCCCAAGACCGTGCGGATCCAGTTGTGAGGCCGCAACTCGCAGGTGATGTGGCAGCTGCCATTGCAGCATAGGCGTGAGGGAACGAACGTATCAGTGCTAGTTTGGACAGGCTGGCCACGACTCTGCAATCGTCGACGGAGCGTCTAAGTGCTGTCATATCTGGTGGCTTTCAGACTATGGCTGCTCTCATGCAGTCTCAGCTGGATGCCCTCCAACACCTCGGTGTTGCCTTCGCAGCTGGGTCCACCAAGGGCCACAGAGGACCCTCCGGTGTGGGGCCACAGCACGACCTGAGCTCCCTCTGATTGGCGGTGGTGGTATTGTGCCTTCCCTGGTGAGTTATTCAGGCTCCTCGGGCCAGGATAGGGATGATGCGCTCCCTCCGGCTCGCAGCATTCCTGGTCCCAGACCTGTCACTCCATCAGTGGTTACACGCATGGCCTCGCCCAAGCCAAGCCAGACTGAACCCGCGCAGGTGGGTGCTGACCAGTCTCCAGCCGGCCCTTCCAGGGACAAAGCTGTTCGAGGGCATCCTCGGACATCTGTAGCTTCCACACAGGGAACACAGCAGCCTTCCCAGACCCGAGAGGCAGACACAGGGGAGACACTGAGGCAAAGTCGCAGGTTAGGCACGCATAAGAGGGATTATAAGGAAATGCACACGGGTGGTAAATTATGTTTATATTTTATTTTTCTGCACGGTTTATTGCTCTGTTAGTTGTTTGGAGTGATGTTGAGTATGGATTAAATCTTTATTTTTTGCACCTGTGTCTGGGCTGCTGTATAATGTGACAGTGGGCACTGCAGCCAGAAACACAGGAGAAACATCATAGCAGCATTAAAAAAAATAGTGGTTTTTGTTGCACTTTCTTATAATATTTGTTATTAGTTATTAAAAAATATTGAAAAAAGCCTGTTGGGGGCGATGTGATCACCCATGTGGTTATCTGATGAAACCTCCAGGAATACGTCCAACCTAAGTCGCTGGCCCTACATGGATATTGTTTGTGAGTCAGTGTACTATGTTCATTTCCCATTACTTCTACAAATTACCCCCCCCCGCGCCCCCCCCCCCCCCCGGCCAGCCCCCCCCCCCCCCCCCCCCACACACACACACGCACAACTCTAAAAACAGCAACAGTAAAAGCCGGAAATGCTCAGCAGGTCAGGTAGCCTTTGTGGAGAAACCGATGTCAGTCGATGTTTCAAGTCTAAAGATCCTTCCTCAGGGCTGCTCCTCAGTGCTCGCTGATCTCCTTTACATCTATTGTTTCCCCAGGGAACACTGCACATAACTTTTTGAAGTACACCATCATCCTGAGTAATCTCGGTGGTGTCCGCTGCTTCTGTCAACGAGCTTTGACAGGTTGACGTCAGAAGCCAAGGAAGCAGGAGAGTCATTTTTTTAATGAATCTGATCAGCTGTTGGTCTGGGGCAAAGAACTGTGAAACTGACCAAGTTTGACAAATGTCAGAAGTCAAATGTCAGGCACTGATTATTGACCTCGCAATGCTTTCAGAGCGAGTTCATATCCCAGGAACAGGACTGCACTCATAGGGAATCCACGAATAGCATTCATGGCTGTTCCTTTAAAAAATACATCCAGTCCTTACAGCTGTGCTCTCCTTTATTGTAAGAGGGAATGGAGTATAAAAGTATAAAATTAGGGAAGTCCTGCTACAACTGTACAGGGTGTAGGTGAGATCACACCTGGAGTACTGCGTACAGTTTTGGTCTCCTTATTTAAGGAGGGATATACTTGCACTGGAGGCAGTTCAAAAAAGGTTCATGAAGTTGATTCCTGAGATGAAGGGGTTGACTTATGAAGGGAGGTTGAGCAGGTTGGGCCTATACTCATTGGAGTTTAGAAGAACGAGAGGTGATCTTATTGAAACGTATAAGATTCTGAGGGGGCTTGACAGGGTAGATGTAGAGAGGATGTTTCCCCGCATGGGGGAATCTGGAACTGGGTCATAGTTTCGGAATAAGGGGTTGCCCAGTTAGAACTGAGATGAGGAGGAATTTCTTCTCTGAGGGTCGTGAATTCTTTAGAATATATTTAAGGTGGAAATAGACAGATTTTTGAACAATAAGGGAGTCAAGGGTTCTGGGGAGTGGGCAGGGAAGTGAAGTTGAGGCCGAGATCAGATCAGCCATGATGTTACTGAATAGCGGAGCAGGCTTGAGGGGCCAAATGGCCTACTCCTGCTCCTATTTCTTATGTTCTTATTAACTACTATGCTACCATTCGCATTATTGGCTATCTGAACGGATTCTGACACCTCATTGATCTCTGATATTAACTGCTATACTTGACTTCCTCTCCAGAAATTGCTGACAAAATCTATAACTTGTTCAATGGCTACACAAGTGGAAAGGAACAACAGACCGCATACAACACACTAATGGACCTGGGCTCGTCCACTCTGCACCGAGTCTATTACCACTACAATCAGGACTACGAACATTTTGGAGAATTCACCTGGCGTTGTGAGGATGAATTGGGACCAAGGTATGTGCATTCCAACCAGATACTGGGTGGAGTGATCCATATTATTCGATTTCACTCAATCTTGTTCCTTCAACCAGTTTGGAAGATAAAACATTATGGTGGGGGGGGGGATGTTCGATCCCGCCTCTGTTGCAGCGTTAACCCGGGCAGGGTGGTAAATTTTGCGCCGGGAAATGGTTTGCAATTTCAGCCGCAAAATACACCAGCTGGGCCCTGAGTGTGGGGCGGAGCACTAAGGGAGGCATTCCACACTTCGCTTAGGGCACTAGGCTGGCTGAACAACTGAAAATCCCAAGCTAAACAGCCAGCCTCCGAGCGCCCGAAGAGAGGCTTCCGTGAAAAGAAATCTGAAAAAAACCCACCAAAAACATTCCCAATGCTTTCCTGATGCTACACCCACAAGACTCGCAACAATAAAAAAATAAAACACAATCGCACTTACCTCAGGTAGACATTCCTTCCTTCACTGCGGCCGTTACAGCTTTTACTGGCGGTCCCACTAGGTGAGTTTCAAATTTCGAGTCGGTGTCGCAACCAGGAGCGATGCACAGCGGCTCGACTCTCCCGAGCGGTACTGCTCCACGCCCCCAGCAAACACGGCACCGAATGTCCCGGCAGGGCGCTGGAAACTGGCCACCCACCCGGAAATGTTCTCCGCCGACATTACCGCCCATCCGCGGCAAAAACAGAGACGGCAACGGACCGAAAATCCAAGCCATGGAGACTAACTCGAGCAAGCACAGGAGCAGTGTTGATGCTGACAGGCAATGCTGTTACTACCTGTAAGTAGTGATAATCATCGGCTGCTGTCGGCCTTATGATTGTCTTCTTTTGCCAAGCACCAGGAACAGGAACCTTCTCCCCAAGGCTCGGAGAAGGAAAAGGATTGGTGGATAAGTGGAACAGACTGATAAAACTGTAGACCAGCATGGCTTATTTGAGGGTCAAGTTACACCGACCAATTACTGGCTATGATTGTAGGGCTGTGTGTTCTTCACAAGCATCAGTATTGACCACACAGTGTATTACCACATTTCAAAATAGAAAAGAAATAAAGTTAAATACTCAGATTACATTGGAGAAAAAAAAGTTAATTTTCAACAAGACTGATGATGGAAAAGATTGGTGGGAAAGCAAATTGTGAGGACACCACAAAAAATCTGCAAAGGGATATAGACAGGCTAAGTGAGTGGGCAAAAATTTGGCAGATGGAGTATAATGTGGGAAAATGTAAGGTTATCCACTTTGGCAGAAATAATAGAAAAGCAAATTATAATTTAAATAGAGAAAAATTGCAAAGTGCTTCAGTACAGAGAGACCTGGGGTCCTTGTGCATGAAATCCAAAAAGTTAGTATGCAGGTACAGCAAGTAATCAGGAAGGCAAATGGAATGTTGGCCATTATTTCAAGGGGGATAGAGTATAAAAGCAGGGAAGTCCTGCTACAACTGTACAGGGTATTGGTGAGGCCACACCTGGAGTACTGCATACAGTTTTGGTCTCCGTATTTAAGGAAGGATATACTTGCATTGGAGGCTGTTCAGAGAAGGTTCACTTGGTTGATTCCGGAGATGAGGGGGTTGAGTAGGTTGGGCCTATACTCATTGGAGTTTAGAAGAATGAGGGGTGATCTCATTGAAACTTATAAGATAATGAGGGGACTCGACAAGGTGGATGCAGAGAGGATATTTCCACTCATAGGGGAAACTAAAACTAGGGGGCATAGTCTCAGAATAAGGGGCCAACCATTTAAACTGAGACGAGGAGGAATTTCTTCTGTCAGAGGGTTGTAAATCTAAGGAATTCTCTGCCCCAGAGAGATGTGGAGGCTGGGTCATTGAATATATTTAAGGAGGAGATCGACAGATTTTTGAGCGATAGGGGAATAAAGGGTTATGGGGAACGGGCAGGGAAGTGGAGCTGAGTCCATGATCAGGTCAACCCTGATCTTATTAAATGGTGGAGCAGGCTCGAGGGGGCAAATGGCCTACTCCTGCTCCTATTTCTTATGTTCTTATGTTCTTATATTCTTATTAAACCTTGAAAATCATTTGATTCTGACTGACCTTTGTAGACTGCATGCCTTGATAACTTCCTCACCTATGGAATTGTCTTGTCCATGCAGTTTGCTTGCCCCATATTTGTGAAGTTTTAGGCTTCTGTTGATGCACTGAAGAGTGGTTGGAACTGGGTGGAATTAAATCAATGAAAAAGAAAATTGGGTGTCAGGTAAAATGGGCTGCCAGTTTGCTGTAGTCTCTTCTGCGCTAGCGCCCAGGATTAATTTTGCTACAGCGTATCTGTGGCCTTAGACCAGTAAATACTGGCTGGCCAATTAGAGGGATTTGACACTGAGAGCACAGGCTGTTGGCACAGGAGAACAGAGGGTCCCAGCTTGAAGCCAGCCCAGCTTCACACCCCTGATTCCCCAAGTGGTTGACCTCCAGTATTCTTCGGGACTATTGCTGTAGTGCCTGGAATAAGCCTGATAATTCCACCTAAACCATGGAGATGCAACTAGATCAGGTGCGTCAACTGTCAAAGGTGCAAAGGCAAGTTGCTTGCTGACCTTTTAGCGTTGAGGATGGTATGTGTCCAAAGACAAGGAGCAAAATCATATCCGAGGAAAATCTAATTTAACGTGAGCCATGTATAATTTTCTCATTGCAACTATCGGTAAAAGTCATTATGCCTGGTCCTTTGGAAAACACAGTATGAATATTCCAGTTTAATTATTCTTACCCATATGGAAAATCAGGAATCCCTTGGGCTGCTATCATCCTTGATTATAGTTTACAAGCACTGATGTTTCTGGAAAAGGTCTCTAGTTAGAAAACAGTGCGTAACTTGAATCCTTTCCTTTACTCAGAAGCAGAATGTCATTTTAATCCTCGACTGCCAGAAACTCCGGAGAATTCCAGACAGGCTCCTGGGCAGGCCATTTTTTTTTTATTTCTGCATTACACGCTATGGCTCTGAAACAAATAGCAATTAAGTGACTTAAATATGAGCAGTGCTTTTATTATTGCAGCATTAATTCTCTACACTGAAGTCCGTGTAAGTGCACCTTGGCTAAATGCACATAACAGATAAATGGTCAGGAAACCCAGATTCAATACAGGAATAGGCAAAGTTAATCAAAGAATATACTTCAGTGATGAAGTTGAGCAAGCTGATTGTGTTTATAGTTCTTTCCTGATCTCGAGGTAGAAGGCTGCCCCGTGACCTGAAGGCTTTGTGCTGTGGCTATGTTGCTATGTTCAAATGAAATACAATTTTCTCCACAAATGAATAAAGAAATGAAGAAACTAACAAATCTGCTGTAAGAAAAAAAATCTATTTGAAGCAAATCACTCCACGGCAAGCGATAATCTTTTCAAACATTACATTTTAACGAGATGACAAGTGCATTTTAGGAATCCAAATCTGTCCACATCTAACCTATTGCTAAAACTCTTTCTGTCAGTAAGTTTGAGCTTCAAGTCCTATAAATCTTGATGGATATTCCAGTGAGGTACTGAGAGAATGCTATTATCCTTTGGAGCAGATTCCAATTAAGGTCCCATATTAAAGAAAGAAAGAATTACATTTATATAGCACCTTTCACAACCACCGACATCTCAAAGCACTTTACAGCCAAGAAGTACTTTTGGAGTGTAGTCACTGTTGTAATGTGGCAGCCAATTTGCGCACAGCAAGCTCCCACAAACAGCAACAGCAATGGGACAATGACCAGATAATCTGTTTTTATTATGTTGATTGAGGGATAAATTTTGTCCTGGACACCAGGGATAACTCCCCTACTCTTCTTCAAAATTGTGCCATGGGATTTTTTGTGTCCACCTGAGAGAGCAGACTGGGCCTCAGTTTAATGTCTCACCTGAAAGACAACACCTCTGACAAGTGCAGCATTCCCTCAGCACTGCACTGGAGTGTCAACCTAGATTTATATGCTGCATAAGGGTCCCTGGAGTAGGACTTGAACCCACAACCTTCTGACTCAGAGGTAAGGGTGCTTACCCACTGAGCCATAACAGTTAGGTCGATTTAAGTATATAAATCGTTGTCCTTGTGACTTGGCGGCTCTCGTCATCGACCGATTAACTTGGGTCATTCCTGTCATTACTGTTTGTAGTGTGTTGCTGGTGCAAAATACCTATTGTGTTCACCTACAAAACAACAGTCATTGAGCTCCAAAAGTAATTCACCATGAAAAATACTTTGAGGCATTTCAATCATGTAACAATGCACTATGTAAATACCGGCATATTTTCCCTTCATTCCAATACACTTCATCCGCCCCCTCAACAATTCTAAGTATACCCGAGACTTGAATAATGCTTCCAATCTGAGACAGACTTTCAACACCTCAGTCATATTTGTGGACAAGATTCAAGAGAAAGGTGGCCAGCTCATAGAACATCCTACTATCACTGGCCACCTCCAACTTCTCTCTTTCTCTCCCACACTGCCTTTCTTGTTTTTCTTTTTGTATTTTATTGATGCTATTATGGTCAACATTCTCTGAACTTTAGCCTGTTAGCTTTTCAAAATCAAACTTAGTGTCACTTAACCACTATTTTCTGATTTGCTTAATTTTCTCTTTTAGATTTCTCCACCGTGGTGACATTGTGCTGAAGGGCCCCATGGCTCTTCACTGAACCATTCTTCCTTAAAAAATACATAACCATGCTCGCGTCTTGTCAGGTAGAAAATGTTTCCTGAGGTCATTCCTAAATGGCCAACTTTGAATTTAAAGGTTATGTCCCTTATTCTGGATCTCGCCCACTAGTATCTACCCTATTGAATCCCTACTTAATATCTGCCCTATTAAATCATTTTAAATACCTCAATTACATCACCTTCTGAACTTGAGGGAATATAAATATAGTTTATCCAACTTGAATTCATCATTTAACCCTTTTAGCCCTGGTATAATTCTGGTGAATCTGCACTGCACCCACTCCAAGGCCAATATATCTTCCACAAAAACATAAGAAGTAGGAGCAGGAGAAGGCCATAAGACCCCTTGAGCCTGCTCTGCAATTCAATAAGATCATGGCTGATTTTTGACGTCTTTCCTGTCCTATTCCCTTGATTCCTTTATAGTCCAAAAAGCTATCTATCTCAGCCTTGAATATGCTCAACGACTTAGCATCCACAACCCTTTGGGGTAGAGAGTTCCAAAGATTCACAACCCTTGAAGTGAAGAAATTCCTTTTCATCTCAGTCTTAAATGGTTGTCCCCTTATCCTGAGACTGTGCCCCCTAGTTTTAGACTCTCAAGCCAAGGGAAACAACCTCTCAGCATCTAGCCTGTCAATCCCCCTCGGAATCTTGTATGTTTCAATGGGCTTATCTCTCATTCTTCTAAACTCCAGAGAGTATCGGCCCAATCTACCCAATCTCTCCTCATAGGACAGCCCTCTCATCCCAGGGATCAATCAAGTGAACCTTTCCTGAACATTGTGCCCCAAACTGAACACAATCATCTAAATGAGGTCGGACTAAGACTCTACACAACTGAAGCAGACCTTTCTCACTCCTGTTGAGAGAAAGGCAAACAATTCATTAGCTTTTTTGATTATTTTTTGTTCCTGTGCACTTGCTTTTAGTGATTTGTGTGCATACAAATATGGGAAATAGATGGGGGAATGCTTGACCATTAAGAATTATTGAAATAAAATCAGAAATGCTGGAAACACGCAGCAGGTCAGACAGCATATGTGGAGAGAGAAACAGAGTTAATGTTTCAGGTCAATGACCTTGCATAAGAACTGTATGATGTTGGAGGTGAACAGTTTTTAAGCAAATATAGAGCCAGGCAAAAGATCTAAGGCAAAAGAGGGTAATAATGGGACAAGTAAAGAAGCAAGAGATTATCCAGAGGAGGTGCCAAAGGTTACTGCAGAGTAGTAGAGTGGGGGGAAAGCATGGAAAATGTGATAAAGATGAAAGGGCTCCCGTGGCCTGGGAATATGATGGAGAAAAGTGGGTAGCACCCAGGAGTGTGTGGACCACCCTCCAGACATGGGTATCCCTACCCGAAACACCAGTCCACAAGTCCTCCCGTCCCAGTGGCTCTGGTCCTCCAGTCCCAGTGGCTCTGGTCCTCCAGTCCCAGTGGCTCTAGTCCTCCTCCAGTCCCAGTGGCTCTGGTCCTCCTCCAGTCCCAGTGGCTCTGGTCCTCCAGTCCCAGTGGCTCTGGTCCTTACCATCCCCAGTGGCTCTGGTCCTCCTCCAGTCCCAGTGGCTCTGGTCCTCCTCCAGTCCCAGTGGCTCTGGTCCTCCTCCAGTCCCAGTGGCTCTGGTCCTCCTCCAGTCCCAGTGGCTCTGGTCCTTACCATCCCCAGTGGCTCTGGTCCTCCTCCAGTCCCAGTGGCTCTGGTCCTCCAGTCCCAGTGGCTCTGGTTCTCCTCCAGTCCCAGTGGCTCTGGTCCTGCAGTCCCAGTGGCTCTGGTCCTCCCAGTCCCAGTGGCTCTGGTTCTCCCAGTCCCAGTGGCTCTGGTCCTCCAGTACCCAGTGGCTCTGGTCCTCCCCCAGTCCCAGTGGCTCTGGTCCTCCTCCAGTCCCAGTGGCTCTGGTCCTCCTCCAGTCCCAGTGACTCTGGCCCTCCAGTACCCAGTGGCTCTGGTCCTCCCAGTCCCAGTGGCTCTGGTCCTCTCAGTCCCAGTGGCTCTGGTCCTCCCAGTCCCAGTGGCTCTGGTCCTCCAGTCCCAGTGGCTCTGGTCCTCCAGTCCCAGTGGCTCTGGTTCTCCAGTCCCAGTGGCTCTGGTCCTCCCAGTCCCAGTGGCTCTGGTCCTCCAGTACCCAGTGGCTCTGGTCCTCCCAGTCCCAGTGGCTCTGGTCCTCCTTGTGGTGTCCCTGCACCTTGCTACAAAATCACACGAGGCATGTACTGCAGACACAGTCACTACGTGACCTTAACCTTTATTCCCAGGACCAAGAAGTGATGATCCTGCATGGGACCTCCCTTTAAATATCTGAATGCCCAGGTGAGGGGTGTCTCCCACAATTTCACCCTCTGTGGTCAAGGTGCGCATTTCTAGGATATATGTGCAGTGTGCAGTGGTTACATGAAGGTTACAGTTGTGTGATGGTTACATTCATGACATCACCTCCCCCTCACGTCTTTTTGTGTCAAAGGTCAAGTCTTTCAGGTGGTCGATGCTCTCTCGTGGAGCGCCGCAGTTGGGGCTCTGGTGGCTGAGCCTTGGCATGCGTCTCTGTCACCTGAGGTGATTCCGGCCTGTCTGGGCTGGCCGCAGGGACTGTGCATGCTGGTGAATGTCCTTGTTGCTCGTCCACTGGCAGTGGTGTGGGTGACATCTCAAGCACTTCCTCAGGTTCCTCAGTGTCTGTGCTGAACCTTTTCTTTACTCGGTTTGTTGCCCATTGTTGCATCTGACCACTATGACCCTATTCCCCTCTTTGCCAATTACGGTGCCCTCAAGCCACTTGGGTCCCAAAGCATGGTTAAGAACAAATACCGGGTCATCCATTTCTATGCACCTTTCCCTTGAGTTTCGATCATGGCACATCATGCCTTCAACAATGTCTGCCAGGGCTGGATGAATGAGGAACAGCCGCGTTTTAAGCGTGCGTTTCATGAGGAGTTCCGCTGGCGGGACTCCCATGAGCGAGTGCGGGCAGAACCTATAGGCCAGCAGGAGGCGCGATAGGCGGTACTGAAGGGAGAGTCCTTGGATACGGAGCATGCCTTGTTTTATGACTTGGACCGCATGTTCTGCCTAGCCATTGGAAGCCGGCTTGAATGCCGCTATCCGGACGTGTTTGATACCATTACCCGACATAAATCCCTGGAATTCATGGCTGGTGAAGCACGGGCCATTGTCGCTGACCAGAATGTCCGGCAAGCCGTGGGTCGCGAAAACCGTACGTAGACTCTCCACGGTGATGGATGTCATGCACGAGTTCAATATGATGCACTCGATCCATTTCGAGTATGCATCGACAACAATCAGGAACATTTTTCCCATGAACGGGCCCCCGTAGTCTACGTGAATACATGACCATGGCCTGGTGGGCCAGGGCCATGGGCTGAGTGGGGCCTCCCTGGGGGCATTGCCCAGCTGGGTGCATGTCGTGCACCTGTGAACCCAGTGTTCCAGGTCTGAGTCAATTCCCGGCCACCATACATGTGACCGGGCAATGGCCTTCATTAGCACGATGCCAGGGTGCTCGCTGTGGAGTTCCTTGATGAATGCTTCCTTTCATTTCTGGGGATTGACTACCCAGCTGCCCCATAGCACGCAGTTGGTTTGGATGGAGAGCTCATCCATCCGTCTGTGAAACGGTCTGACCTCCTCTGGGCACGCCCCGTGTGCGGGCGCCCAATCCCCAGTCAAAACATATTTCTTTATCATGGACAGAAGGGGGTCTCGATTGGTCCAGATTTTGATCTGACGGGCTGTGATAGGGGAGCCTGCGGTGTTAAAAGCCTCAACGGCCATGACCATCTCAGTGCTTTGCTCCGACGCCCTCTCCGTGGTGGCCACTGGGAGCCTGCTGAGCGCGTCAGCACAATTTTCGGTGCCTGGCCAGTGCCGTATGGTGTAGTCATACGCAGCCAGCGTGAGAGCGCATCGCTGTATGCGAGCTGACGCATTGGCATTGACAGCCTTGCTGTCGGACAACAGGGATATTAACGGCTTGTAGTCCGTTTCTAACTCGAACCGTCTACCGAAAAGGTACTGGTGCATCTTTTTCACCCTGTAAACACAAGCGAGTGCTTCCTTTTCGACCATGCCGTATCCACACTCTGCCTGGGAGAGCGACCGGGAGGCATAAGTCACCGGTTGGCGTCGGCCTTCATTACCCTGCTGCAACATGCACTCAACCCCATAGGATGATGCATCACACGTTAAAACCAGTTTTTTACAGGGGTCGTACAAGGTCAACAGCTTGTTAGAACAAAGCAGGTTCCTCGCCCGATTGAAAGCCCGTTCTTGACAGTCCCCCCAAAACCATTCACAACCTTTACGCAGGAGCACGTGTAATGGCTCCAACAATGTGCTTAAGTTCGGCAGAAAGTTCCCGAAATATTCAAAAGTCCCAGGAATTATCGCAACTCCGATGTGTTGCCGGGCCTCGGCGCACAACGGATCGCCTCCGTTTTAGATTCGGTGGGCCGGATCCCGCCTGCGGCAACCCTCCTGCCCAAAAACTCGACCTCTGGGGCCAAAAACACAAACTTGGCCTTTTTCAGCTGCAAGCCTGCCTGGTCCAGTCAGCGTAGCACCTCCTCCAGGTTGTGGAGATGTTCCTCGGTGTCTCGTCCTGTTATTAGGATGTCGTCTTGGAATACGATTGTTCCAGGAATAGATTTGAGCAAGCTTGGATTCTTCAGCCAGTTCCTGAGTCATGTCGGCCGAAGTGAGGTCCAACTTAGTGAACAGCTTGCCACCTGCCAGCGTGGCAAAAAGGTCCTCCGTTCTCGGATGCGGGTATTGGTCCTGCAGGGACACTCGGTTGATGGTGGCCTTGTAGTCGCCACAAATCCTGACCGAGCCATCCGCTTTAAGGACAGGAACGATGGGGCTTGCCCAGTCACTGAATTCCTCGGCCGAAATTATGGTACCCTCTTTGAGCAGCCTGTCCAATTCACATTCAATTTTCTCACGCATCACATACGGCACCACTCTGGCTTTGTGGTGCACTGGTCTGGCATCCGGGGTGATGCGTATCACTACTTTGGTGCCCTTGAAAGTTCTGACACCGGGTTGAAACAGTGACCCGAATTTTTGTAGGACCTGTGAGCATGAACTTCGCTCCACAGATGAAATGGCGTGCACATCCCCCCATTTCCAGTTCATCTCGGCCAGCCAGCTCCTCCCCAAAAGCGCGGGGTCATTTCCCGGGCCAATCCAGAGTAGCAGCCGGTTCTGTGATCCATTGTGTGTGACCACCAAGTTTGCACTGCCTAGCACAGGGATGATCTCTTTGGTGTACGTCCGTAGCTGCGTGTCAATGCGTTCCAGTTTGGGCCTGCTGGTTCTGTGTGGCCATAGTCTCTCAAATTGTTGGACGCTCATAAGTGACTGGCTGGCTCCTGTGTCCAGCTCCATGTGCACCGGGATGCCATTCAATAAAACTTTCATCATCATGGGTGGCGTTTTGGTGTATGAGCTGTGGACTTCAGCTACATGAACCTGCTGAACGTCCGCATCCATGGTTTTGCCCCAAGCATCATCCTGCATTGCAGACCCCTCGTCTGGTTCCTCTGTCTCGTAGATTAGCCTCGCTACAGCCTTTCTGCACATTCTGGCCAAATGTCCACTGAGGTTACAATTCCTACAGATAAATTGCTGGAACCTGCAGTTTTTCGCAGTATGTCTACCCCCGCATCTCCAGCATGAGCTGAGATTGTTGTTAACAAAAGGACTGTTACCAGACATTCCTCTCTGATTGTCCCTTTGGTTGTTTCTAAGTACTCTGGTAGTGGGTGTTAATGGTCCCATCATGGGACGCATTGTTCCTCGTGATGGCGTGAATTGCCGATGCCCTTTCCATTGTCCCTGTTGCGGGCCCACCCTAGAGTCTGTTGCTGCCTGGGCGGTTTTGAATTGCCCTTGCCTGCCTGCGGGGTCCTGAGCTGCGTTCACCATGCTAACTCCCTGGTCCATCGCCACGTTGGAACCAGGGCTGCGTGCATAAATTAGCTTAGTCTCCTCTTCCCCTGCCATGAAGGTCTGAGCTATCAATGCCACCCTTTCTAAAGTCAAGTCCTTGGTCTCTATGAGCTTCCTGAAAATACCAGCATGACTAATGCCCTCAATGAAGAAATCTCTTAACATCTCCCCCCTGCAGTGAACTTACAGAAGCTGGTCAAGCGCCGCAGGTCCGCAACGAAGTCCGAGATGTTTTGTCCCTCCCGACGCCGGTGTGTATAGAACCGGTACCGGGCCATGTGTACGCTACTCGCCTGTTTGAGATGCTCACTGATCAGCTGGCTGAGCTCTTCAAAGGACTTGTCCGCCGGCTTTTGGGGTGCGAGCAGGTCTTTCATCAGTGCATACGTCTGTGATCCGCAGCTGGTCAGTAGATGCGCCCTCCGTTTGTCAGCCGCAGCCGCTCCCAGCCAGTCCTTCGTGACAAAGCTCTGCTGGAGTCTCTCCACGAAATCGTCCCAGCCCTCACCCACACAGTAACGTTCCTCTGTGCCACCGGTGGCCATCCTTGTGGTTCGGTGATTCCCATTTCTCGTCGCCAAATGTGGTGTCCCTGCACCTTGCTACAAAATCACACGAGGCATGACCCTGCGTGGGACCTCCCTTTAAATACCTGAATGCCCAGGTGAGGAGTGTCTCCCACAAGTTCACCCCCTGTGGTCAAGGTGTGCATTTCTAGGATATATGTACAGTGTGCAGTGGTTACATGAAGGTTACAGTTGTGTGATGGTTACATACATGATACTCCTCCAGTCACAGTGGCTCTGCTCCTCCTCCAGTCCCAGTGGCCAACATTCATAGCCAGCAGCTGCAGTCGGAGGAAATGGGAGCATTGGTTAAGATCTAAATTTGTTAAACTCAGTGTTTAGGCCAGAAGGTTGTAAAGTGCCTAGTAGAAAGATGTGATGTTCCTTGAGATTGCATTGAGATTTGATGCCTCAGCCCATCTGCTGCTGAAAACCTCATCCATGCCTTTGTTACCACTGGACTCGACTATTCCATCATCATCATCATAGGCAGTCCCTTGAACAAGGATGACTTGCTTCCACACCAAAAGGCATGAGTTTGCAGATGTTTCAATGGAGGACCCGATATTCCAGTTCTGAACTCCAGGGGTGGAAGATGCCTGTGCTTGGAGTTTTTAACGTGTGATGACTGTTGCACATCAGCCAACACACAGGCTTGACAGAGCTAGGCCTTTATCTAGTGGCAAGGGTAAACCAGGACGACTGGAGACCTGCTCTGCTGCATGGACCTAGTGCGCACACATATCACACTGTGGGCTGGCCCGTGCTGCCCCTGGGCCCTCAGCTCTTCTGGGTCCCGCACCTCCGCCGTGATCTCTCGCCGCTCCTCCACCACGATCTCTCACCGCTCCTCCGCCACAATCTCTCACCGCTCATCCGCCCCGACATTCCCGCCCTTCCGCTGTGCCTGGGCCCGCCGATGTTCCTGCTCACGCTCCAAACGGCGACCTGGGCCTTGATGATGCCACCTTGTCGCCCACCTCGAAGTCGTCAAAACCTTGGGACGACTAGCGCTAGAAGTTGTAGTGGTATGCACTTTTATCCTCCCGACCTGCGGTGGTGTCCCCTCGCAGGTTGGGGTGGCTGACTATTCCAATACTCTTCTCACTAGCCTCCCACCTTGTACCGTCAGTAAACTTGAGCTCATCCAAAACTCTTCTGCCCGTGCCCTAAATCACACCAAGTCCCATTTACCCATCACCCCTGTGCATGCTCTTGGTCCGGCCATGCCTTAAATTTAAAATTCTTCTTCTCAAATGCTCCCATGGTCTTACCCCTCTCTATCTCTGTAACCTCTTCCAGCCCTACAACTATTTCAGATCGTGGCGCTCCTCTAACTCTGGCCTCTTGCACATCCCTGATTTTAATCACTACACCATTGTTGGCTGTGCCTTCAGCTGCCTGGGCCCTAATCTCTGGAATTCCCACCATAAACCTTTCCACCTCTCTACCTCTCTTTCCTCCTTTAAGATGCTCCTTAAAATCTACCTCTTTGACCAAGCTTTTGGTCATCTGCCCTAATATTAAAAGGCAAGTTGTTATTGTCATTGTTGTCTTGGTATATACAGTCTATAGTGGCAATGTCAGTCCTTTTATTGACACAGTCAATAATTGAGAGTTAATCCTATTATGTGCAATCAGGAGTGGAACATTCAGTCTTGTTATATACAATAAGTGGGATAGACAGGCCCACTTTTCACAGTCGCTATTGGGACAGCCAGTCGTGTTGATTTTGGACAGTCAGTTTTAATATTTATAACCTGTAACGAGGCAGTCAGGCCGGTCATATACAATCTGCAGCGAAACTTTCAGCCCTATTCTATACAATCTATAGTGAATCTGTCAGTCTATTTGTCGACCTTGGTTTAGCGACTCATCTGAAAGATGGGACCTCCAACAGTGTAGCACTCACTCAGCACTGCACTGAAGTGTCAGCCTAAATTATGCACTCAAGTCTCTGGAATGGGGTTGAAACCACAGCCTTCTGACTCAGTGAGTGCTACCACTAAGCCAAGGCTGACACCTTGTTGGCCCGTTCATCCTGTTATACTCAGTCTAGTGGGATACTCAGTTGTGTTAATGACGCAGGCTATAATGGAATATTTTTTACATTTCGCTTAAAAGCATGAAGAGAAATATCAAGGCTCCAAAGCAGAGCAGAGCTTTGGGTAAAAATAAGCAGAGTGTGTCAGGAAGGGACAGCGAGAAAGTAACAAAGATAATCGGGCATCAATGACTAAAGTGACATCAGGGAAAAATAGAAAAAAGTCAAAACTAAAGGCACTAAATCTGAATGTGCGAAGCATTCGCAACAAAATCGATGAATTAATAGCGCAGATAGAAATGAACAGGTTTGATCTAATAGCCATTACAGAGACATGTTGCAAAGTGACCAAGGTTGGGAACTAAATATTCCAGGATACTTAACTTTTAGAAGAGACAGGCAAAATGGAAAAGGAGGAGGGGTAGCCCTCATAATCAAGGATGGGATAAAGACAGTAGACAGAAAGAATCTTGGTTCCGAAAATCAAAGAAGTAGAATCAGTTTGGGTGGAGCTAAGAAACAGCAAGGTGTTGGTGGCAGTTGTTTATTGGCCCCCAAACAGTAGTTGTAATGTAGGGCAGGGTATAAATCAGTACATTAGAGGTGTGTGTAACACGGGTAATATAGTAATCATGGAGGACTTTAATCTACATATAGACTGGACAAACCAAATTTGAAGTAATACTGTGGAGGACGAATTCATGGAATGTATACATGATGGTTTTCTAGATCAGGATGTTGAGGAATCAACTGGGGAACAGGCTATTTTAGATCTAGTATTGTGCAATGAGAAAGGGTGAATTAATAACCTGTAGTAAATGGACCTTAGGGAAGAGTGACCATAATATGATAGAATTTCATATTATGTTTGAAAGTGATTTAGTGAAATCCGAAAATAGGGTCTTAAATCTAAACAAAGCAAACTATGTCGATATGAGGGGCGGGTTGACGAAGGTAGATTGGAAACGACATTAAAAGGTATGATGGTAAACAAGCAATGGCTAGCATTTAAAGAATTAATACATAATTTACAACAAATATACATTCCTTTAAGGCACAAAAATCCCACAGGTAAAGTGACCCAATTGTGGGTAACAAGAGCAGTTCAAGATAGTATTAGATAAAAGGAAGAGGCTTTTAATGTTGCCAAAATGTGCAGTAAGTCTGAGGATTGGGAGCATTTTAGAATTCAGCAATGGAGGACAAAGAAATTGAGAAAGAAAGGGAAAATAGAATATTAGAGTAAACTAGCGAGAGTCATAAAAACAGACTGTAAAAGCTTCTCTGGCTTTGTAAAAAGGGAAAGATTAGCGAAAGTAAATGTGGTATCACGGAGACATGGCTTCAGGGTGACCAAGGCTGGGAACTCAACATCCAGGGGTATTCAACATTCAGGAAGGATAGACAGGAAGGAAAAGGAGGTGGGGTGGCATTGCTGGTTAAAGAGGAAATTAACGCAATAGTCAGGAAGGACATTAGCTTGGATGATGTGGAGCTACGGAATACCAAAGGGCAGAAAATGCTTTGGGAGTTGTGTACAGACCATCAAACAGTAGTAGTGAGGTTGGGGACAGTGTCAAACAAGAAATTAGGGATGCGTGCAATAAAGGTACAGCAGTTATCATGGGTGACCTTAATCTACATATTGATTGGGCTAACCAAACTGGTAGCAATGCGATGGAGGAGGATTTCTTGGAGTGTATTAGGGATGGTTTTCTAGACCAATATGTCAAGGAACCAACTAGAGGGCTGGCCATTCTAGACTGGGTGATGTGTAATGAGAAAGGACTAATTAGCAATCTTGTTGTGCGAGGCCCCTTGGGGAAGAATGCCCAAAGTATGGTAGAATTCTTTATTAAGATGGAGAGTGACACAGTTAATTCAGAGACTAGGGTCCTGAACTTAAGGAAAGGTAACTTCGATGGTATGAGACGTGAATTGGCTAGATTAAACTGGTGAGTGACACTTAAAGGGTTGACAGTGGATAGACCATGGCAAACATTTAAAGATCATATGGATGAACTTCAACAATTGTACATCCCTGTCAGGAGTAAAAATAAAACAGGGAAGGTGGCTCAACCGTGGCTAACAAGGGAAATTAAGGATAGTGTTAAATCCAAGGAAGAGCCATATAACTTGGCCAGAAAAAGCAGCAAACCTGAGGACTGGGAGAATTTTATAATTCAGCAGAGGAGGACAAAGGGTTTAATTACGAGGGGGAAAATAGAGTATGAGAGGAAGCTTGCTGGGAACATAAAAACGGACTGCAAAAGCTTCTATAGATATGTGAAGAGAAAAAGATTAGTGAAGACAAACGTGGGTCCCTTGCAGTCAGATTCCGGTGAATTTATAATGGGGAACAAAGAAATGGCGGACCAGTTAAACAAATACTTTGGTTCTGTCTTCATGAAGGAAGACACAAATAACCTTCTGGAAATATGCGGGGACCGAGGGTCTAGTGAGAAGGAGGAACTGAAGGAAATCCTTATTAGGCTTGAAATTGTATTCGGGAAATTGATGGGACTGAAGGCCAATAAATCCCCGCGGCCTGATCATCTGCATCCCAGAGTACTTAAGGAAGTGGCCCTAGAAATAGTGGATGCATTGGTGATCATTTTTCGACAGTTTATCGACTCTGGATCAGTTTCTATGGACTGGAGGGTAGCTAATATAACACCACTTTTTAAGAAAGGAGGGAGATAGAAAATGGGTAATTATAGACTGGTTAGCCTGACATCAGTAATGAGGAAAATGTTGGACTCAATTATTAAAGATGAAATAGCAGCGCATTTGGAAAGCAGTGACAGGATCGGTCCAAGTCAGCATGGATTTATGAAAGGGAAATCATGCTTGACAAATCTTCTAGAATTTTTTGAGGATGTCCACTCTACGAGTTACCAAGGAGAACCAGTGGGTGTATTTGGACGTTCAAAAGACTTTTGACAAGGTCCCACATGAGATTGGTGTGCAAAATTAAAGCACATGGTATTGGAGGTAATGTACTGACGTGGATAGAGAACTGGTTGGCAGACAGGAAGCAGAGAGTCGGCATAAACGGGTCCTTTTCAGAATGGCAGGCAGTGACTAGTGGGGTGCCACAGGGCTCAGTGCTGGGCCCCCAGCTATTTACAATATACATTAATGATTTAGATGAAGGAATTGAGTGTAATATCTCCAAGTTTGCAGATGACACTAAACTAGGTGGCGGTGTGAACTATGAGGAGGAAGCTAAGCGGCTGCAGGGTGACTTGAACAGGTTAGGTGAATGGGCAAACGTGTGGCAGATGCAGTATAATATGGATAAATGTGAGGTTATCCACTTTGGTGGCAAAAACACGAAGGCAGAATATTATCTGAATGGCGGCAGATTAGGAAAAGGGGAGGTGCAACGAGACCTGGGTGTCATGGTACATCAGTCATTGAAAGTTGGCATGCAGATACAGCAGGCATTGAAGAAGGCATATGTATTGTTGGCCTTCATAGCTAGGGGATTTGAGTATAGGAGCAGGGAGGTCTTACTGCAGTTGTACAGGGGCTTAGTTAGGCCTCACCTGGAATATTGTGTTCAGTTTTGGTCTGCTAATCTGAGGAAAGATGTTCTTGCTATTGAGGGAGTGCAGCGAATATTCACCAGACTGATTCCCGGGATGACAGGACTGACATATGAGAAGAGACTGGATCGACTGGGCCTGTATTCACTGGAGTTTAAAAGGATGAGATGGGATCTCATAGAAACATATAAAATCCTGACGGGACTGAACAGGTTAGATGCAGGAAGAATGTTCCCAATGTTGGGGAAGTCCAGAACCAGGGGACATAGTCTAAGGATAAGGGGTAAGCCATTTAGTACTGAGATGAGGGGAAACTTCTTCACTCAGAGAGTTGTTAACCTGTGGAATTCCCTATCGCAGAGAGTTGTTGATGCCAGTTCATTGGATATGTTCAAGAGGGAGTTGCTTATGGCCGTTACAGCTAAAGGGATCAAGGGGTATGGAGAGAAAGCAGGAAAGGTGTACTGAGGTGAATGATCAGCCATGATCTTATTGAATGGTGGTGCAGGCTCGAGGGGCCGAATGGCCTATTCCTGCACCTATTTTCTATGTTTCTATGTTCCTTACAGGCTGAGACAGGAGAAATTATAATGGGGAATAAGGAAATGGCAGAGAAATTAAACAAATATTTTGTATCTGTCTTCACGGAAGAAGACGCAAAAAACCTCCTGGAAATAGTGGAGAACCAAGGGTCTCGCGAGAATGAGGAGCTGATAGAAATTAGTATTAGTAAAAAAATAGTACTGGAGAAATTAATGGGACTGAAAGATGATAAATCCCCTGGACCCCTAATGGCCGACAACCTCGGGGTTTCAAAGAGGTGGCTATAGAGATAATGGATGTATTGGTTGTCATCTTCCAAAATTCCATAGATTCTAGAACGGTTCCCGCGGATTAGAAGGTAGCAAATGTAACTCCACTATTTAAGAAAAGAGGGAGAGAGAAAACAGGGAACTACAGATCAGTTAGCCTGACATCAGGGAAATGGTAAAATCTATTATTAAGGACGTGGTAACAGAAGGACTTAGAAAATAATAATAGGATTGGGCAATTAACACAGATTTATGAAAGGGAAATCATGTTTGACAAATCTATTAGAGTTTTTTGCAGTTGTAACGAGCAGAATAGATAAGGGAGGACCAGTGGATGTGGTGTATTTGGATTTTCAGAAGGCATTCAATAAGGTGCCACACAAGAGGTTATTAAACAAAATTAAGGCTCATGGGATAGGGGGTAATGTACTAGCATGGATTGAGGATTTGTTAACGGACAGCAAACAGAGAGTAGGAATAAACGGGTCATTTTCGGGTTGGCAGGCTGTAATTAGTGGGGTACTGCAAGACTCTGTGCTTGGGCCTTAGCTATTCATAATCTATATCAATGTTTTGGATAAGGGGACTAAATATAATATATCCAAGCTAGGTGGGAATGGTGTTCAAAGGGACCTGGGTGTCCTTTTGCACGAATCACTGAAAGTTAACATGCAGGTACAGCAAGCAATTAAGAAAGCAAATGGTATATTAACCTTTATTACAAGACGATTTGAGTATAAGAATAAAGACGTCTTGCTGCAATTATATAGGGCTCCAGTGAGACCGCACCTGGGGTATTGTGCACAGTTTTGGTCTCCTTACCTAAGGAAGGATATACTTACCATAGAGGGAATGCAATGAAAGCACCAGACTGATTCCTGGGATGGGGGGATTGTCCTATGAGGAGCGATTGAGATTGAATAGACTAGGCCTAAATTCTCTTGTTTAGAAGAATGAGAGGTGATCTCCTCTCATTGAAACATACAAAATTCTTACAGGGCTTGACAGGGTGGATGCAGTAAGGATGTTTCCCCTGGCTGAGGAGTCTGGAACCAGGGGTTATAGACTCAGAATAATGGGTCGGCCATTTAGGACTGAGATGAGGAGAAATGTCTTCACTCAGAGGGTGGTGAATCTTTGGAATTCTCTACCACAGACAGCTCTGGAGGCTTAGTCGTTGAGTATATTCAATACAGAGTTCAATAGATTTTTGGATATTAAGGAAATCAAGGGATATGGGGATAGTGCAGGAAAGTGGAGTTGAGGTAGAAGATCAGCCATGATCTTATTGAATGGTGGAGAAGGCTCAAGGGGCCGAATAGCCTATTCCTGCTCCTATTTCTTATGTTCTTACATCATTAATAAAACATGTGCACCCGACAATTTGAAGCAATTATATATCATAAAATCTTTGAATTTGAAACTTAAAGGAATAGTATTTTGTTGAACTCCCATCTGTATTAATAGTCTTTTCTTCACTATTTGGTGTAAATTCCTAGTCCTGTACATGTGAACAAAAGTGACTTCAAAGTAACTGTAAAACTAACCTCTCTCATTCTTCCCCTCTCTTTCCCCCTCTCATTCTTCCCTGTGCTCTTTCTCGGTTCGTTCTTCCTCTTTTTCTCCCTCTTTCTTATCCCTCCATCTGTTTCTTCCCCTCTTTGCATCTTCTTTTCACTCTTTCCCCTCTTTTCACTCTCTCTCTCCTTGCCTCTTTCTCTTCCCTTCTCCATCTCTCTTCTCCCATTCCTCTTCCCCATCTCTTACTCTCCCCTTCTCGCTCTGATTTTCCCCTTCTCCACTTATGTTTGTGGTCCACTTCTCTTTTTCTACCCCTCCTCTCCTTTCTCCCACCCACTCCTCCATTGTCTTTCTTTCTCTTTCTCAATTTCTCTCTCTCCCTCACTCTTCATTCCGTTTTTTCCTTTTCTCTCTCTCCCTCTTCCCCTTTCTCTCTCTCTCTCTCTCTCTCTCTCCATCTTGTCTGTCATACACACACACGCACGCACGCACGCGCACACACACACCTTCCCGTTCTTTCACCTGCAGGAAGGCTGGCCTGGTCCTGTCCAAGTTGGAAGAGCTCAGCAGCTGGTGCAGGAGCCTGCTGCGGGAGCCCAAGATTGTCCTGCGTCGGCTCTCCTTCAAGTACCTCTCATGCCGCTACAGTGAAATGAAGCCTTCAGGAATAAACTGGCAAGAGCTGAGCACAGAGGTCAAAAAGATTTGCGATGAGCAGCTCCTGACGGTGCTGTACAATGACTATGGAGAGCACAAAGAGTTCTGACAGAGGAATGCACTTCATGTCCATCCCTCCACCCGCCCCCCATCCCCCAGCCCCCCGCACCACCTCCGGCAGCTGTTTTACACACAGTCCACACGGCCTTCTGGGTAAAAATGTTGCTTGGCCCTCCGCGCAGTTGTTTTGTGGAGCTCATTAAACCCCAGGCTCACTTTGGTCCAGCTGTAAAACTTTGAGTCTGTTTGAATAGTGTCAGCCAAACATGTGGATCGTTTGATTTTAACTTCTTCGCTGGAAGCTGGAAGAATTGGAGAAGGAATCGGCTGGGGCTGACCCTGTTTGCATTACGTGAATCTCCATAGCTGAGTCTATTCCTCTGCTGTCTTAGGGCCCACAAACTATTGATATTGTTTAGTTTGTAAACATTCAATCATTGTTGCAAATTGGAAATGTTTCATTTAACGCTCAATGACACTTAAGGCCTATTGTCAAGTCCAACACTGCACAAGCAGTGGGATCGTGGTTGTGTTTTGGGGTGGGATCATGCATTTAGTTCAGGAGTTTGCTGCACTGATGATGATAAACTCTCCCATGTTAACATAGCACCTCGTGTCATTCTTAGAGATAGTCTGCTATTGCTCCTAATGTCAGCCTTATAAAGAGGGTTTGCTGTGGTATTGGTTCCCTAAGGCAGAGCACTGAGTTACCCATGACGGAGGGGTTACTGTGGTACCTAGTGTTCCATTGTAAAAAGATGTTACTATTATGCACAGTGCCCCAGGGATGAAGAGATTTTACCATAACATCTGATGCCCTCACACAACAAGGGGTTCTATGGTTCCTTGTGGCCCCTTCTATAAGGGGTTTCGAACTAATCACTCCATACCATGAGAGGCAGAAGTAAATGAAGACATTTGATGAGCTTCTAGTACCGTGTTTATATTTTGGGAAGTTTACAACAGCTTACTTAAAAATCCAACTATGATCCAATACTGGATGGTTGGCAATCCTAGTGGCACCAAACCATATACCTAACACGCATGCACACACACCCAAATATAATCCCCAGCTTCTCTTCCCCACTACAAACCATCTTCTTAAACCCCTCGCCCCTGCCTCCTCCACCCTCACCTCCAACAACAAGTGCGAAGAGCTCACGGACTTCTTTGTCACTAAGATTGAGACCAACCATTTTAGCTGCCTCTGCCGCTTTCCTCTCTTCCCCTAGCCCACCAGGCTAAGACTCCCCCTGCTCTTGCCCTGAACTCGCATCTTTCTCCAGTTTCTCTCCTATCTCCCCATCCTGCCATCTTGTGCATGAGACCCACCTCCTGCTCCTTCAAACCTATTTCCACCAAACTGCTGACTGCCCAACTTCTATTCCTGGCTCCCTAGTTGACATTGTTAATGGTTCTCTCTCCTCAGGTACTGATCCCCTCCCCTTCAAATCTGCTGTCATCACCCCTCTTTTTTTTAAAAACTTACCATTGATCCTTCTGTCCTTGCAAACGACACCCCTTCTTCAACCTCCCTTTCCTCTGCAAAGTCCTTGAGCATGCATTTGCCTCCCAAATCCATGCGCATCTTACCCTCAACTCCATGTTTGAATCCATCCAATAAGGGTTCTGCCATAGTACAGAAACAGCTCTTATCAAAGTCACAAAATGACATCCTCTATAACTGTGACAATGCTAAACTATCCCTCCTGATCCCGCTCAACTTGTCTGCAGCCTTTGACATGGTTGACCACACCATCCTCCTCCAACGCCTCTCCACCGTCAACCAGCTGGGTGGGACTGCACTCGCCTGGTTCCGTTCTTATCTATCCAGTCATAGCCAGAGAATCACCTGCAATGGATTATCTTCCCATCTCTGTACCATTACCTCTGGAGTCCCCCAAGGATCTATCCTTGGACCTCTCCTATTTCTCATCTAAATACTGTCTTTCGGCGACATCATCCGAAAACACAATATCAGGTTCCTTATGTACGCTGACGACACCCAGCTCTACCTCACCACCACCTCACTCTCGACACCTCCACAGTCTCTGAATTGTCCCACTACTTGTCCGACATCCAGTACTGGATGAGCAGAAATTTTCTCCAACTAAATATTAGGAAGACTGAAGCCATTGTCTTCAGCCTCAGCTCATCACTGCTGAAACCCTCATCCATGCCTTAGTTACCTCTGGATTTGTTTATTCCAATGCACTAGATGTCGGACTCCCATCTTACACCCTACATAAACTTGAGCTCATCCAAAACTCTGCTGCCTGTATCCTAACTCGCATCAAGTCCCGTTCACCCATCACCCCTGTGTTCGCTAACCTACGTAGTCTGGCAATGCCTCAAATTTAAAATTGTCATCCTTATTTTCAAATCCCTCCATGGCATCATTCTTCCCTATATCTGTAATCTCCCCCAGCCCAAAAATCCTCAGAGATCTCGGCACTTCTCTAATTCTGGCCTCTTACGCATTCCCAATTTTAATCACTCCACCATTGGCGGCCGTGCCTTCAGCTGCCTAGGCCCTGAGTTCTGGAATTCCCTCCCTAAACCTTTCTGCCTCTCTACCTCTCTCTCCACCTTTAAGACGCTGCTTAAAACCTACCTCTTTGGCCAAGCTTTTGGTCACCCATCCTAATATCTCCTTGTGTGGTTTGGTGTTAAATATTGTTTGATAACACTCCTGTGAAGCGCCTTGGGACGTTTTATGACTTTAAAGGCGCTATATAAATGCAAGTTGTTGTTGTTGTTACATGCACACTTACACACATGGTACATTTTATGCAAAAACAATCTGCTTCCTCTAAATGGTCTGATTCGTGATGGTTTCTGTAATATTAGCAACTGGTCTTAGTTCACTCGTTGCTGCGGCTTCAGAGACGGTGAATCAACAGTAAGAAACCGAGTGAGGCAGAGTGACCTATGGTAACTAATAGGTTGGGTCCCCCCCCGCTCATCAATATATACCTGTAAACTACAGCCGTGGTTGCTTAGATCCCTAGGAAATGACTGCACTTAATGCACCCAGAGTCAGGAGAGAGAGGAGCATCAGACAGGATGGCAAAGGGATCTAAGCAACCACGGCTGTAGTTTACAGGTATATATTGATGAGCGGGGGGGGACCCGACCTATTAGTTACCATAGGTCACTCTGCCTCACTCGGTTTCTTACTGTTGATTCACCGTCTCTGAAGCCGCAGCAACGAGTGAACTAAGACCAGTTGCTAATATTACAGAAACCATCACGGATCGGACCATTTAGAAGAAGCAGATTGTTTTTTTTTGCAGCATAGTAATATTAAAAACATCACAGGTTTGGCCTGCTCCTATGATTGATAAAGGGTAGGGTGGACTACCATGTCATCTGGCGCCCTCTTTTGGAAAGGTACCTGCTGGACTCACTTATAGAAATGGGATCAGTGGAGGAGTACTCCTATTATAGAAAGGATTTACCATGTCACCTAGTGCATTCCCTTAATGGGGTGATACTCCACTTGTAGTCTTAAGTCCAGTCCCTTGTTCAGTACCTCAGTCGACAGTGTTTGTTTGACACTATAGTCCTCTCCAAAAACTGCAGTAATCTATTGGATAGTGTTCCACATCTTGCCCTTGTATAATTGCAAACATATCCTGGCTGATTACTCACAATGAAACAATTCTTCAAGCATTCCCCAGCATGCAGATTAGATCAGAGTAGATTAGTAAATTCCTGCCCCACATTAGGTAGTGATATAAATCCATTGACTGATAGACAGGTGCATGGTCTGCAATTAAGTGTTTTAATATTTATTCAGAATAGGCTTTTTATATATAACAAAATCACTAACTTTTAAGAGTATTGTAGCAAAGGTATGGTTGTTAAAGGATGTGATGTAACATTTTACACTGCTCTTTGTTAAAACAGATTGACCGACTGCTATCACTTTATTAACCATCACAAAACAAACCAGTAAAAGCTGGTCATCTGGTTGTGCCGGCTAAAAGACAGCATTCCCCAAACCAGAGCTACACCACAATAATGAACATTTCAGCATGCAGCAAGGACCAGCAGATAGTCCTGTGACGTAAAGCTGAAACCAATTGCACATTGCGCCTTAATCATCTCTCTGCTCCATTCCAGTGTAAAACACCGTGATCCCCTCATTCAAACCTCACTCAGAGTCCTGTGCTTTAATTATCTCTCTTCCCTATTCCAATGTAAAACACACTGAAAGCCTTCATTCTGTCCCTATCCAGCTGCACAGCAAGCAACAGTTTGTTCTAGCTTTATTATTTTAATAGCTGGAAACACATTACCGTAACGCCCAAATCAACATACCGCACGTAGTCTCTAGGACATTGATAATGTGACAATTCCAGTGCTGTCCTTGTACACAACCTCTTTGTAGAATTCATAACTAGTCAACCCTTGTCGCTTCTTCCTGTATCTCTGTGCCCATTTACACTTCCAACTTGAGCTTAGGTCTGCTCCAATATTTGAGGTCTGGTTTCTGGTATACATTCCATGAATTGGCTCTGAGTGTTACCATGGTACAGTACAATACAATCCCCATCAGCATGTTTGGATAATCGCAACTCTTATGGACAGCCTGTCTGTGCATGTCATTCAGTTCAACTTGTTTGATTTCCATCCCCCCCTCCCCTACTTCTCTATCCCCTTGTGAACCCCTCACCCCATCCTCCCCTTCCTTCCCTCCAGGCCCCATTTCCACCATCTTCGTTCTCCTCTGCTACCTCTTCTCCTGTTCTTCCCTTCAATTATCACACTGGCTACCGGCAGCCACCTCTTGCCTATGGCCTCTCTCTGTGCATATGTCTCATTGATTGATGCATGGTTTCTTTGGCATCCATCCACAAGCCTGTAACCACTTTCCCGATCAGTAGAGCTATGGCTCCATCCTTGGTTATTGGTGTTTAACACTTGCATTACTCAAATCAGATATTGATGTATGAGTGAGATCTTTCACGCAATCAGGAACACTAAATTAACGGACAATGATCGAGTCCAAAGGGTGAATGTAAAGCCTTTTTTCGAAAGTCTTGAGCACTACAGTCTGCATGCGACCTGTGTCTGTGTATGTGTTTTAACATTGTGAATTTAAAATTAAATGGGGTTCTCAAAGCAGCTCTGCCCTGTGTCGGACTCTTAAAGCGGTGCTCAGACAAGCAACGAAGGCCGGCATTGTTCTCTGTTTGTCACCACACAGAAGAAAGCTTTTCAGGGGAGAGTGCATCTGCGCATCACCTTTTGATGTTCTGAAGTGTTACACACAGGAATTATTGCCCTGCAAAGCAAAACGAAAGTTCCGCAGCACTCCTTCATAAAATAAGGAAGTCCAAGTATAAAACTCCACACATCTCCCCACAATTCCCCCGCCAGTTAAACAAAGCAATAACACAAGAGTGCTGCATCACCTCCATTAGCAAGCACAGCATCAAAAGCCAAGTAAACCTCTCTCAGCGTCACTGTTCTGCCAACATAAGTCCTGCTATTTTGGCAGCAGCTCTTTAATAGCTGACAGTGTTGGCAGCATCTCGGATTGTGAACTTTCAACCTTTTTGCACTGCTGAATAATCAGGAATACTATACAGTGACCTGGTGCCTTCCTTCACCCCACAGAGTAAGCAGGTGCTGTATGGAGTGGACTTTGTTGCACCAATGGTGTGTTATCTCCAGGTGAGACCACACCTGCAGTACTGCACACAGTTTTTGTCTCCTTCTTTAAGGAGGGATAAACTTGCACTGGAGGCAGTACAGAGAAGGTTCACGAGGTTAATTCCTGAGATGAAGGGGTTGTCTTATGAAGAAAGGTTGAGCAGGTTGAGCCTATACTCATTGGAGTTCAGAAGAATGAGAGGTGATCTTATTGAAACATGTAAGATTCTGAAGGGGCTCGACAGGGTAGATGCAGAGAAGATGTTTCCCCTCATGGGGGAATCTAGAACTAGGGGACATAATTTCAGAATAAGGTGTCGCCCAGTTAAAACGGAAATGAGGAGGAATTTATTTTCTCAGAGGGTCGTGAATCTTTGGAATTCTCTACCCCAGAGAGCTGTGGAGGCTGGGTCATTGAAAATATTTAAGGTGGAGATAGACAGATTTTTGAATGATAAGGGAGTCAAGGGTTATGGGGAGCGGGCAGGGTAAGTGAAGTTGAGGCCAAGATCAGATCAGCCATGATGTTACTGAATGGTGGAGCAGGCTCGAGGGGCCAAATGGCCTTCTCCTGCTCCTATTTCTTATGTCAGCCGTGAGCTGATAGTTCCACTATCTCCCGCTACACATCCACTTTTTAACACATACTAGGGCAAAGGCTGCATTTGTACTTCCCTGTGACAAAAATCTAGCAAGTCAAAATAACACTCGACAGACGCAACAGGGTTATTTTATCCTCAGGCGCCCAAGACCCAATGGTTTCTTCATAAGACAATATATTGGTCAAGGTAAAAACAATGTTGCAGCAAACTTTTGATTCAGTTAGTGAGCACAGGCTGTTATTGGTAAGAATGTTAACTGTATTGTGTTTGTTCTGCACTGGAAGAAGCTGCACCAATCAGGAGAGCTGTGTCTATCTCAAAGGTGAAACAGCAGCTTTAAACATTTAACTTGTGAGCAAATGTGATTGAGATTTGCACTCAAATGCACAGTGGTATTAAAGTGGTATTTAGCTGCATGTACTGAGTTTTGATGAAGAAGTGTTATATGTGCTGATGTTAAAATGAGAGTTTGTGCTCTAGTATTGTGCACACATGTTGGTCATTGTAATTGAACCCATTGGCTGTGACAACATAAAGTATTGATTGTGAGACTGCCTGCTTCCTGATTTCTTGCGCGCTGCCATTCAGAATATAACTTGCTGGAGCTTGTGTCGAAGCTGCAGATCTCCAATAACAACTCCACCTGGGATCTCCTCGGGCCGCATCAGCAACCCCAAATGTGCTGGAGGGTGAATGTGGAACAGGTCCGGTGAGGAGACTCGAAGGAGAGTTTCCGAATGAGCCAGAAACTCCAGAGCTCCTGGCTTCTCCTTCTGTGCTGCTGTTTATGAAGGGATTGGAGTTTGGGATTAATCAAGCCCATGCTACAGGAGCTGACAACTTTGCCAGGAGGTGTTCGGGAAAGTGTCTTATGAATGATAATTGACACTAGGTGGCACTGCGAGACCTCGATTCAAATCTAGCTCACACAGGAGGAGAGACGGTTTCTCTTTCGCGGGAGAACTGCACGTGCCAGTGGATATTTTTATTTCCCCCCCGGGGGCCTGGAATGAGCCCCAGACTGGGTGTGGAGGGCAGTCCACCCCTCTCTCTGATGGAGAATGGATTTGTGCACACTGTCCTTCTACTTATTTTCAGATCCCTCCATGGCCTCGCCCCTCCCTATCTCCTCCAGTCCCACAGCGCCACCCCCCCCCGAGATGTCTGCGCTCCTCAAATTCTGCCCTTCTGAGCATCCCTGATTATAATCACTCAACTGTTCGTGGCCGTGCCTTCTGTTGCCGAGGCCCCAAGCTCTGGAACTCCCTGCCAAAACCTCTCCGCCTCTCTACCTCTCTCTCCTCCTTTTAAGATGTGCCTTAAAACATACCTCTTTGACCAGTCACCTGCCCTAATTTCTACTTATGCGACTCGGTGTCAAATTTTTATCTCATAACACTCCTGTGAAGCGCCTGGACATTTCACTATTTTAAAGGCGCTATATAAATACAAGTTGTTGTTGTACTGCCTTCTTTCCATTCCAGCTCACACAGAAGGGACAATGATCTCTGCTTTTTGATCCTGGGCTGGGTAGTGATCTCAATGTGATCTTGTGATGAAAGGAAGAACGTAATTACAAAAGAAATCTTGATAAATATTGTAGAATATTGTTTCTACGCTGTTCATTTTTAGATTCAATTTCAAGGTGTGAATGTCACTGGCAAGGCCAGCATTTATTGCCCATCCCTAGTTGTTCTCGAGAAGGTGGTGGTGAGCCTCCTTCTGGAACCGCTGTCGTCCATGTGGTGAAGGTTGTTCCACAGTGCTGTAAGGGAGGGAGTTCCAGGATTTTGACCCAGTGACGATGAAGGAACAGTGATATATTTCCAAGTCGGGATTCTGTGTGACGTGGAGGGGAACGTAGAGGTGATGGTGTTCCCACATGCCTGCTGCCCCTATCCTCCTAGGTGGTGGAGGTTTTGGGTTTGCGAGCAGCTGCCAAAGAAACCTTTGGTGAGTTGCTGCAGTGCATCTTGTTGGAAATACACACTGCAGACACTCCAATCTGTCTCACCGAAATCCAGTTCTCGCACAAATCCAAACAAGATACCTGGACCACATTTATGTATTTGGGAAATACTCTAGACCATCATTGTGCACCTCAGGCTATTTACCTAGCACTTAAGAGTGAGTCCTTTAGACAACCATAGTACATCTCGGCAGAATCACAACCACTCTCATTGATTTTCCTGGACTAGTTACAGAACACAATTTGCCTGGGACTAGTTACCGAGCAGTCGTGGCCTGGGACTAGTTGCTGAGCAGTCATGGCCTGGGACTAGTTACTGAGCAGTGTGAGACTAGTTACTGAGCAGTCGTGGCCTGGGACTAGTTACCGAGCAGTCCTGGCCTGGGACTAGTTACTGAGCAGTGGAGGCCTGGGACTAGTTACTGAGCAGTTGCAGTCTGGGACTAGTTACTGACCAGTCGTGGCTTGGGACGAGTTACTGAGCAGTTGTGGCCTGGGACAAGTTACTGAGCAGTGCAAGCCTGAGACTAGTTACTGAGCAGTTGTGGCCTGGGGCTAGTTACTGAGCAGTGGAGGCCTGGGACTAGTAACTGAGCAATTGTGGCCTGAGACTAGTTACTGAGCAATGGAGGCCTGCGACTAGTTACTGAGCAGTGGAGGCCTGGGACTAGTTACTGAGCAGTGGAGGCCTGGGGCGAGTTACTGAGCAGTGGAGCTCTGGGACTAGTTACTGAGCAGTCGTGGCCTGAAACTAGTTACTGAGCAGTGGAGGCCTGGGACTAGTTACTGAGCAGTCGTGGTCTGGGACTAGTTACGGAGCAATGGAGGCCTGGGACTAGTTACTGAGCAGTCGTGGTCTGAAACTAGTCACTGAGCAGTCGTGGCCTTAAATTAGTTACTGAGCAGTGGAGCCCTGGGCCTAGTTACTGAGCAGTTGTGGCCTGGGACTAGTTAATGAGCAGTTGTGCTCTGGGACTAGTTACTGAGCAGTGGAGGCCTGAGGCTAGTTACTGAGCAGTGGAGGCCTGGGACTAGTTACTGAGCAGTTGTGGCCTGGGGCTAGTTACTGAGCATGGAGGCCTGGGGCTAGTTACTGAGCAGTCATGGCCTGAGACTAGTTACTGAGCAGTGGAAGCCTGGGACTAGTTACTGAGCAGTCATGGCCTGGGGCTAGTTACTGAGCATGGAGGCCTGGGGTTAGTTACTGAGCAATGCAAGCCTGGGACTAGTTATTGAGCAGTCGTGGCCTGGGACTAGTTACTGAGCAGTGGAGGCCTCAGACTAGTTACTGAGCAGTCATGGACTGAGACTAGTTCCTGAGCAGTGGAGGCCTGAGACTAGTTGCTGAGCAGTGGAGACGTGGGACAAGTTACTGAGCAGTGGAGGCCTGGGGCTAGTTACTGAGCAGTCGTGGCCTGGGGCTAGTTACTGAGCAGTGGAGGCCTGGGGCTAGTTACTGAGCAGTTGTGGCCTGGGACTAGTTACTGAGCAGTGGAGTCCTGATGCTAGTTACTGAGTTAGCCGTGGTCTGGGACTAGTTACTGAGTAGTCATGGACTAAGACTAGTTACTGAGCAATGGAGGCCTGGGACTAGTTACTGAGCAGTGGAGGCCTGGGACTAGTTACTGAGCAATGGAGGCCTGGGAGTTGTTACTGAGCAGTTGTGGCCTGGGACTAGTGACTGAGCAATGGAGGCCTCGGACTAGTTACTGAGCAGTTGTGGCCTGGGACTAGTTACTGAGCAGTGGAGGCCTGTGACTAGTTTCTGAGCAGTTGTGGCCTGCGGCTAGTTCTGAGCAGTGATGCACTGAGACAAGTTACTCAGCAGTGGAGGCCTGGGACTAGTTACTGAGCAGTGGAGAACTGGGACTAGTCACTGAGCAGTTGTGGTCTGGGACTAGTTACTGAGCAGTGGAGGCCTGATGCTAGTTACTGAGCAGTCGTGGCCTGAGACTAGTTACTCAGCAGTTGTGGCCTGGGACTAGTTACTGAGCAGTGGAGGCCTGGAACTAGTTACTGAGCAGTCGTGGCCTGGGGCTAGTTACTGAGCAGTGGAGGCCTGGGGCTAGTTACTGAGCAGTTGTGGCCTGGGACTAGTTACTGAGCAGTGGAGGCCTGATGCTAGTTACTGAGCAGTCGTGGTCAGGGACTAGTTACTGAGCAGTCATGGACTGAGACTAGTTACTGAACAATGGAGGCCTGAGACTAGTTACTGAGCAGTGGAGGCCTGGGACTAGTTCCTGAGCAGCCGTGGCCTGAGACTAGTTACTGAGCAATGGAGGCCTGATGCTAGTTACTGAGCAATGGAGGCCTGATGCTAGTTACTGAGCAGTGGAGGCCTGGGCCTAGTTACTGAGCAATGGAGGCCTGGGACTAGTTACTGAGCAGTTGTGGCCTGGGATTAGTTACTGAGCAGTGGAGGCCTGGGACTAGTTACTGAGCAGTCGTGGCCTGAGACTAGTTACTGAGCAATGGAGGCCTGCGACTAGTTACTTAGCAGTGGAGGCCTGGGACTAGTTACTGAGCATGGAGGCCTGGGGCTAGTTACTGAGCAGTCGTGGCCTGAGACTAGTTACTGAGCAGTGGAAGCCTGGGACTAGTTACTGAGCAGTCGTGGCCTGGGGCTAATTACTGAGCATGGAGGCCTGGGGCTAGTTCCTGAGCAGTGCAGGCCTGGGACTAGTTACTGAGCAATGGAGGCCTGCGACTAGTTACTGAGCAGTGGAGGCCTGGGGCTAGTTACTGAGCAGTTGTGGCCTGGGACTAGTTACTGAGCAGTGGAGGCCTGATGCTAGTTACTGAGCAGTCGTGGTCAGGGACTAGTTACTGAGCAGTCATGGACTGAGACTAGTTACTGAACAATGGAGGCCTGAGACTAGTTACTGAGCAGTGGAGGCCTGGGACTAGTTCCTGAGCAGCCGTGGCCTGAGACTAGTTACTGAGCAATGGAGGCCTGATGCTAGTTACTGAGCAATGGAGGCCTGATGCTAGTTACTGAGCAGTGGAGGCCTGGGCCTAGTTACTGAGCAATGGAGGCCTGGGACTAGTTACTGAGCAGTTGTGGCCTGGGATTAGTTACTGAGCAGTGGAGGCCTGGGACTAGTTACTGAGCAGTCGTGGCCTGAGACTAGTTACTGAGCAATGGAGGCCTGCGACTAGTTACTTAGCAGTGGAGGCCTGGGACTAGTTACTGAGCATGGAGGCCTGGGGCTAGTTACTGAGCAGTCGTGGCCTGAGACTAGTTACTGAGCAGTGGAAGCCTGGGACTAGTTACTGAGCAGTCGTGGCCTGGGGCTAATTACTGAGCATGGAGGCCTGGGGCTAGTTCCTGAGCAGTGCAGGCCTGGGACTAGTTACTGAGCAATGGAGGCCTGCGACTAGTTACTGAGCAGTGGAGGCCTGGGACAAGTTACTGAGCAGTTGTGGCCTGGGACTAGTTACTGGGCAGTTGTGGCCTGGGACTAGTTACTGGGCAGTTGTGGCCTGGGGATAGTTACTGAGCAGTGGAGGCCTGGGGCTAGTTACTGAGCAGTCATGGACTGAGACTAGTTACTGAGCAGTGGAGCTCTGAGACTAGTTACTGAGCAGTGGAGCCGTGGGCTAGTTACTGAGCAATGGAGACCTGGGACTAGTTACTGAGCAGTGGAAACCTGGGACTAGTTACTGAGCAATTGTGGCCTGGGACTAGTTACTGAGCAGTTGTGGTCTGGGAACAGTAACTGAGCAGTCGTGGCCGAGGACTAGTTACTTAGCAGTGGAGACATGGGAATGGTTACTGATCAGTCATGGTCTGGGACTAGTTGCTGAGCAGTGGAGGCCTGGGACTAGTTACGGAGCAGTCGTGGCCTGGGACTTGTTTCTGAGCAGTGGAGGCCTGGGACTAGTTCCTGAGCAGTTGTGGCCTGGGACAAGTTACTGAGCAGTTGTGGCCTGGGACTAGTTACTGAGCAGTTGTGGCCTGGGTCTAGTTACTGAGCAGTTGTGGCCTGGGTCTAGTTACTGAGCATGGAGGCCTGGGGCTAGTTACTGAGCAGTCATGGCCTGAGACTAGTTACTGAGCAGTTGTGGCCTGGGACTAGTTACTGAGCAGTGGAGGTCTGGCGCTAGTTAATGAGCAGTTGTAGCCTGGGACTAGATACTGAGCAGTGGTGGCTTGGGACGAGTTACTGAGCAGTGGAGGCCTGGGACTAGTTACTGAGCAGTGGAGGCCTGAAACTAGTTACTGAGCAATGGAGACCTGGGGCTACTTCCTGCGAAGTGGAGGCCTGGGATTAGTTACTGAGCAGTGGATGCCTCGGGCTAGTTACTGAGCAGTTGTGGCCTGAGACTAGTTACTGAGCAATGGAGGACTGAGGTTAGTGACTGAGCAGTCGTGGCCTGAGACTAGTTACTGAGCAGTGGAGGACTGGGACCAGTTACTGAGCAGTCGTGGTCTGCGACTAGTTACTGAGCAGTGGAGGCCTGGGACTAGTTACGGAGCAGTCGTGGTCTGGGACTAGTTTCTGAGCAGTGGAGGCCTGGGACTAGTTACTTAGTAGTTGTGGCCTGGGACAAGTTACTGAGCAGTTGTGGCCTGGGACTAGTTACTGAGTAGTTATGGCCTGGGACAAGTTACTGAGCAGTTGTGGCCCGGGACTAGTTACTGAGCAGTTGTGGCCTGGGTCTAGCTACTGAGCATGGAGGCCTGGGGCTAGTTACTGAGCAGTCATGGACTGAGACTAGTTACTGAGCAGTGGAAGCCTGAGACTAATTACTGAGCAGTTGTGTTCTGGGACTCGTTACTGAGCAGTGGAGGCCTGGGGCTAGTTACTGAGCAGTGGAGGCCTGGGGCAAGTTACTGAGCATTTGTGGCCTTGGACTAGTTACTGAGCAGTGGAGGCCTGGGGCTAGTTACGGACCAGTCGTGGCCTGAGACTAGTTACTGAGCAGTGGAGGCCTGGGGCTTGTTACTGAGCAGTGGAGGCCTGGGACTAGTTACTGAGCAATTGTGGCCTGGGGCTAGTTACTGAGCATGGAGGCCTGGGGCTAGTTACTGAGCAGTTGTGGTCTGGGATTAGTTACTGAGCAGTTGTGGTCTGGGACTAGTTACTGAGCAGTGGAGGCCTGATGCTAGTTACTGAGCAGTGCAGGCCTGGGACTAGTTACTGAGCAGTCATGGTCTGGGACTAGTTACTGAGCAGTCGTGGCCTGGGATTATTACTGAGCAGTGGAGGCATGGGGCTAGTTACTGAGCAATGGAGGCCTGTTGCTAGTTACAGAACAGTGGAAGCCTGGGACTAGTTACTGAGCAATGGAGGCCTGGGACTTGTTACTGAGCAGTTGTGGCCTGGGACTCGTTACTGAGCAATGGAGTCCTGGGACTCGTTACTGAGCAATTGTGGCCTGGGATTGTTACTGAGCAGTGGAGGCCTGGGACTAGTTACTGAGCAGTTGTGGCCTGCGGCTACTTACTGAGCAGTGATACACTGAGACAAATAACTGAGCATTGGAGGCCTGGGGCTAGTTACTGAGCATGGAGGCCTGGGGCTAGTTACTGAGCAGTCATGGACTGAGACTACTTACTGAGTAGTGGAGGCCTGAGACCAGTTACTGAGCAGTAGTGTCCTGGGACTCGTTACTGAGCAGTGGAGGCCTGGGGCTAGTTACTGAGCAGTGGAGGCCTGGGGCAAGTTACTGAGCAATTGTGGCCTGGGGCTAGTTACTGAGCAGTGGAGGCCTGGGGCTAGTTACGGACCAGTCGTGGCCTGGGAGTAGTTACTGAGCAGTCGTGGCCTGAGACTAGTTACTGAGCAGTGGAGGCCTGGGACTAGTTACTGAACAGTGGAGGCCTGGGGCTAGTTACTGAGCAGTGGAGGCCTGAGGCTAGTTACTGAGCAATGGAGGCCTGGGACTAGTTACTGAGCAGTGGAGGCCTGGGACTAGTTACTGAGCAGTGGAGGCCTGGGGCTAGTTACTGAGCAGTTGTGGTATGTGACTAGTTACTGAGCAATGGAGGCCTGAGGCTAGTTACTGAGCAGTTGTGGTCTGGGACTAGTTCCTGAGCAGTGGAGGCCTGGGACTAGTTACTGAGCAGTGGAGGCCTGAGGTTAGTTACTGAGCAGTCATGCCCTGAGACTAGTTACTGAGCAGTGGAGGCCTGGGACTAGTTACTGAGCAGTCGTGGCCTGAGACTAGTTACTGAGCAGTGGAGGCCTCGGACTAGTTACTGAGCAGTCGTGCTCTGGGACTCGTTACTGAGCATTGGAGGCCTGGGACTAGTTACTGAGCAGTCGTGGCCTGGGACTAGTTACTGAGCAGTTGTGGCCTGGATCTAGTTACTGAGCATGGAGGCCTGGGGCTAATTACTGAGCAGTCATGGACTGAGACTAGTTACTGAGCAGTGGAGGCCTGAGACTAGTTACTGAGCAGTTGTGTCCTGGGACCCATTACTGAGCAGTTGTGGCCTGGGACTAGATACTGAGCAGTGGTGGCTTGGGACTAGTTACTGAGCAGTGGAGGCCTGGGGCTAGTTACTGAGCAGTGGAGGCCTGAGGCTAGTTACTGAGCAGTGGAGGCCTGGGGCTAGTTACTGAGCAGTGGAGGCCTGAAACTAGTTACTGAGCAATGGAGGCCTGGGACTAGTTACTGAGCAATGGAGGACTGAGGTTAGTGACTGAGCAGTCGTGGCCTGAGACTAGTTACTGAGCAGTGGAGGCCTGAGACTAGTTACTGAGCAATGGAGGACTGAGGTTAGTGACTGAGCAGTCGTGGCCTGAGACGAGTTACTGAGCAGTGGAGGCCTGGGACCAGTTACGGAGCAGTCGTGGTCTGGGACTAGTTACTGAGCAGTGGAGGCCTGGGACTAGTTACGGAGCAGTCGTGGCCTGGGACGAGTTTCTGAGCAGTGGAGGCCTGGGACTAGTTACTGAGTAGTTGTGGCCTGGGACTAGTGACTGAGCCGTTGTGGCCTGGGTCTAGTTACTGAGCATGGAGGCCTGGGGCTAGTTACTGAGCAGTCATGGACTGAGAGTACTTACTGAGTAGTGGAGGCCTGGGACTAGTTACTGAGTAGTTGTGGCCTGGGACAAGTTACTGAGCAGTTGTGGCCTGGGACTAGTGACTGAGCCGTTGTGGCCTGGGTCCAGTTACTGAGCATGGAGGCCTGGGGCTAGTTAATGAGCAGTCATGGACTGAGACTACTTACTGAGTAGTGGAGGCCTGAGACCAGTTACTGAGCAGTGGAGGCCTGGGGCAAGTTACTGAGCAATTGTGGCCTGGGACTAGTTACTGAGCAGTGGAGGCCTGGGGCTAGTTACGGACCAGTCGTGGCCTGGGACTAGTTACTGAGCAGTGGAGGCCTGGGGCTAGTTACTGAGCAGTGGAGGCCTGAGGCTAGTTACTGAGTAATGGAGGCCTGGGACTAGTTACTGAGCAGTGGAGGCCTGGGACTAGTTACTGAGCAGTGGAGGCCTGGGGCTAGTTACTGAGCAGTTGTGGTATGTGACTAGTTACTGAGCAATGGAGGCCTGAGGCTAGTTAATGAGCAGTTGTGGTCTGGGACTAGTTCCTGAGCAGTGGAGGCCTGGGACTAGTTACTGAGCAGTGGAGGCCTGAGGTTATTTACTGAGCAGTCATGCCCTGAGACTAGTTACTGAGCAGTGGAGGCCTGGGACTAGTTACTGAGCAGTCGTGGCCTGAGACTAGTTACTGAGCAGTGGAGGCCTCGGACTAGTTACTGAGCAGTCGTGGTCTGGGACTCGTTACTGAGCAGTGGAGGCCTGGGACTAGTTACTGAGCAGTCGTGGCCTGGGACTAGTTACTGAGCAGTTGTGGCCTGGATCAAGTTGCTGAGCATGGAGGCCTGGGGCTAGTTACTGAGCAGTCATGGACTGAGACTAGTTACTGAGCAGTGGAGGCCTGAGACTAGTTACTGAGCAGTTGTGTCCTGGGACCCATTACTGAGCAGTTGTAGCCTGGGACTAGATACTGAGCAGTGGTGGCTTGGGACTAGTTACTGAGCAGTGGAGGCCTGGGGCTAGTTACTGAGCAGTGGAGGCCTGAGGCTAGTTACTGAGCAGTGGAGGCCTGGGGCTAGTTACTGAGCAGTGGAGGCCTAAAACTAGTTACTGAGCAATGGAGGCCTGGGACTAGTTACTGAGCAATGGAGGACTGAGGTTAGTGACTGAGCAGTCGTGGCCTGAGACTAGTTACTGAGCAGTGGAGGCCTGAGACTAGTTACTGAGCAATGGAGGACTGAGGTTAGTGACTGAGCAGTCGTGGCCTGAGACGAGTTACTGAGCAGTGGAGGCCTGGGACCAGTTACGGAGCAGTCGTGGTCTGGGACTAGTTACTGAGCAGTGGAGGCCTGGGACTAGTTACGGAGCAGTCGTGGCCTGGGACGAGTTTCTGAGCAGTGGAGGCCTGGGACTAGTTACTGAGTAGTTGTGGCCTGGGACAAGTTACTGAGCAGTTGTGGCCTGGGACTAGTGACTGAGCCGTTGTGGCCTGGGACAAGTTACTGAGCAGTTGTGGCCTGGGACTAGTGACTGAGCCGTTGTGGCCTGGGTCTAGTTACTGAGCATGGAGGCCTGGGGCTAGTTACTGAGCAGTCATGGACTGAGACTACTTACTGAGTAGTGGAGGCCTGAGACCAGTTACTGAGCAGTAGTGTCCTGGGACTCGTTACTGAGCAGTGGAGGCCTGGGGCTAGTTACTGAGCAGTGGAGGCCTGGGGCAAGTTACTGAGCAATTGTGGCCTGGGACTAGTTACTGAGCAGTGGAGGCCTGGGGCTAGTTACGGACCAGTCGTGGCCTGGGACTAGTTACTGAGCAGTCGTGGCCTGAGACTAGTTACTGAGCAGTGGAGGCCTGGGACTAGTTACTGAACAGTGGAGGCCTGGGTCTAGTTTCTGAGCAGTGGAGGCCTGAGGCTAGTTACTGAGTAATGGAGGCCTGGGACTAGTTACTGAGCAGTGGAGGCCTGGGACTAGTTACTGAGCAGTGGAGGCCTGGGGCTAGTTACTGAGCAGTTGTGGTATGTGACTAGTTACTGAGCAATGGAGGCCTGAGGCTAGTTAATGAGCAGTTGTCGTCTGGGACTAGTTCCTGAGCAGTGGAGGCCTGGGACTAGTTACTGAGCAGTGGAGGCCTGAGGTTAGTTACTGAGCAGTCATGCCCTGAGACTAGTTACTGAGCAGTGGAGGCCTGGGACTAGTTACTGAGCAGTCGTGGCCTGAGACTAGTTACTGAGCAGTGGAGGCCTCGGACTAGTTACTGAGCAGTCGTGGTCTGGGACTCGTTACTGAGCAGTGGAGGCCTGGGACTAGTTACTGAGCAGTCGTGGCCTTGGACTAGTTACTGAGCAGTTGTGGCCTGGATCTAGTTACTGAGCATGGAGGCCTGGGGCTAGTTACTGAGCAGTTGTGGCCTGAGACTAGTTACTGAGCAATGGAGGACTGAGGTTAGTGACTGAGCAGTCATGGCCTGAGACTAGTTACTGAGCAGTGGAGGCCTGGGACTAGTTACTGAACAGTGGAGGCCTGGGGCTAGTTACTGAGCAGTGGAGGCCTGAGGCTAGTTACTGAGCAATGGAGGCCTGGGACTAGTTACTGAGCAGTGGAGGCCTGGGGCTAGTTACTGAGCAGTTGTGGTATGTGACTAGTTTCTGAGCAATGGAGGCCTGAGGCTAGTTAATGAGCAGTTGTCGTCTGGGACTAGTTCCTGAGCAGTGGAGGCCTGGGACTAGTTACTGAGCAGTGGAGGCCTGGGACTAGTTACTGAGCAGTGGAGGCCTGAGACTAGTTACTGAGCAATGGAGGACTGAGGTTAGTGACTGAGCAGTTGTGGCCTGAGACTAGTTACTGAGCAGTGGAGGCCTGGGACTAGTTACTGAGCAATTGTGGCCTGCGGCTACTTACTGAGCAGTGATGCACTGAGACAAATAACTGAGCATTGGAGGCCTGGGGCTAGTTACTGAGCATGGCGACCTGGGACTAGTTACTGAGCAGTGGAGGCCTGAGACTAGTTACTGAGCACTGGAGGCCTGGGACTAGTTACTGAGCAGTGGAGGCCTGGGGCTAGATACTGAGCAGTAGAGGCCAAAGGCTAGTTACTGAGCAGTTGTGGCCTGAGACTAGTTACTGACCAGTGGAGGCCTGGGGCTAGTTACTGAGCAGTGGAGGCCTGAGGCTAGTTACTGAGCAATGGAGGCCAGGGACTAGTTGCTGAGCAGTGGAGGCCTGAAACTAGTTACTGAATAATGGGGGCCTGGGACTAGTTCCTGAGCCGTGGAGGCCTGAGACTAGTTACTGAGCAATGGAGGCCTGAGGTTAGTTACTGAGCAGTCGTGGTCTGGGTCTAGTTACTGAGCAGTTGTGGCCTGGGGCTAGTTACTGAGCAGTGGAGGCCTGGGGCAAGTTACTGAGCAGTGGAGGCGTGGGACTAGTTACTGAGCAATGGAGGCCTGAGGTTAATTACTGAGCAGTCATGGCCTGGGACTAGTTACTGAGCAGTTGTGGCCTGGGGCTAGTTACTGAGCAGTGGAGGCCTGGGGCTAGTTACTGAGCAGTGGAGGCGTGGGACTAGTTACTGAGCAGTGGAGGCCTGAGACTAGTTACTGAGCAATGGAGGACTGAGGTTAGTGACTGAGCAGTCGTGGCCTGAGACTAGTTACTGAGCAGTGGAGGCCTGGGACCAGTTACTGAGCAGTCGTGGTCTGGGACTAGTTACTGAGCAGTGGAGGCCTGGGACTAGTTACGGAGCAGTCATGGCCTGGGACGAGTTTCTGAGCAGTGGAGGCCTGGGACTAGTTACTGAGTAGTTGTGGCCTGGGACTAGTTACTGAGCAGTTGTGGCCTGGGGCTAGTTACTGAGCAGTTGTGGCCTGGGTCTAGTTACTGAGCATGGAGGCCTGGGGCTAGTTACTGAGCAGTCATGGACTGAGACTAGTTACTGAGCAGTCGTGGCCTGAGACTAGTTACTGAGCAGTGGAGGCCTGGGACTAGTTACTGAACAGTGGAGGCCTGCGGCTAGTTACTGAGCAGTGGAGGCCTGAGGCTAGTTACTGAGTAATGGAGGCCTGGGACTAGTTACTGAGCAGTGGAGGCCTGGGACTAGTTACTGAGCAGTGGAGGCCTGGGGCTAGTTACTGAGCAGTTGTGGTATGTGACTAGTTACTGAGCAATGGAGGCCTGAGGCTAGTTAATGAGCTGTTGTCGTCTGGGACTAGTTCCTGAGCAGTGGAGGCCTGGGACTAGTTACTGAGCAGTGGAGGCCTGAGGTTAGTTACTGAGCAGTCATGCCCTGAGACTAGTTACTGAGCAGTGGAGGCCTGGGACTAGTTACTGAGCAGTCGTGGCCTGAGACTAGTTACTGAGCAGTGGAGGCCTCAGACTAGTTACTGAGCAGTCGTGGTCTGGGACTCGTTACTGAGCAGTGGAGGCCTGGGACTAGTTACTGAGCAGTCGTGGCCTTGGACTAGTTACTGAGCAGTTGTGGCCTGGATCTAGTTACTGAGCATGGAGGCCTGGGGCTAGTTACTGAGCAGTTGTGGCCTGAGACTAGTTACTGAGCAATGGAGGACTGAGGTTAGTGACTGAGCAGTCATGGCCTGAGACTAGTTACTGAGCAGTGGAGGCCTGGGACTAGTTACTGAACAGTGGAGGCCTGGGGCTAGTTACTGAGCAGTGGAGGCCTGAGGCTAGTTACTGAGCAATGGAGGCCTGGGACTAGTTACTGAGCAGTGGAGGCCTGGGACTAGTTACTGAGCAGTGGAGGCCTGGGGCTAGTTACTGAGCAGTTGTGGTATGTGACTAGTTTCTGAGCAATGGAGGCCTGAGGCTAGTTAATGAGCAGTTGTCGCCTGGGACTAGTTCCTGAGCAGTGGAGGCCTGGGACTAGTTACTGAGCAGTGGAGGCCTGGGACTAGTTACTGAGCAGTGGAGGCCTGAGACTAGTTACTGAGCAATGGAGGACTGAGGTTAGTGACTGAGCAGTCGTGGCCTGAGACTAGTTACTGAGCAGTGGAGGCCTGGGACTAGTTACTGAGCAATTGTGGCCTGCGGCTACTTACTGAGCAGTGATGCACTGAGACAAATAACTGAGCATTGGAGGCCTGGGGCTAGTTACTGAGCATGGCGACCTGGGACTAGTTACTGAGCAGTGGAGGCCTGAGACTAGTTACTGAGCACTGGAGGCCTGGGACTAGTTACTGAGCAGTGGAGGCCTGGGGCTAGATACTGAGCAGTAGAGGCCAAAGGCTAGTTACTGAGCAGTTGTGGCCTGAGACTAGTTACTGACCAGTGGAGGCCTGGGGCTAGTTACTGAGCAGTGGAGGCCTGAGGCTAGTTACTGAGCAATGGAGGCCAGGGACTAGTTGCTGAGCAGTGGAGGCCTGAAACTAGTTACTGAATAATGGGGGCCTGGGACTAGTTCCTGAGCCGTGGAGGCCTGAGACTAGTTACTGAGCAATGGAGGCCTGAGGTTAGTTACTGAGCAGTCGTGGTCTGGGTCTAGTTACTGAGCAGTTGTGGCCTGGGGCTAGTTACTGAGCAGTGGAGGCCTGGGGCAAGTTACTGAGCAGTGGAGGCGTGGGACTAGTTACTGAGCAATGGAGGCCTGAGGTTAATTACTGAGCAGTCATGGCCTGGGACTAGTTACTGAGCAGTTGTGGCCTGGGGCTAGTTACTGAGCAGTGGAGGCCTGGGGCTAGTTACTGAGCAGTGGAGGCGTGGGACTAGTTACTGAGCAGTGGAGGCCTGAGACTAGTTACTGAGCAATGGAGGACTGAGGTTAGTGACTGAGCAGTCGTGGCCTGAGACTAGTTACTGAGCAGTGGAGGCCTGGGACCAGTTACTGAGCAGTCGTGGTCTGGGACTAGTTACTGAGCAGTGGAGGCCTGGGACTAGTTACGGAGCAGTCATGGCCTGGGACGAGTTTCTGAGCAGTGGAGGCCTGGGACTAGTTACTGAGTAGTTGTGGCCTGGGACTAGTTACTGAGCAGTTGTGGCCTGGGACTAGTTACTGAGCAGTTGTGGCCTGGGTCTAGTTACTGAGCATGGAGGCCTGGGGCTAGTTACTGAGCAGTCATGGACTGAGACTAGTTACTGAGCAGTGGAGGCCTGAGACTAGTTACTGAGCAGTTGTGTCCTGGGACTCGTTACTGAGCAGTGGAGGCCTGGGACTAGTTACTGAGCAGTTGTGTCCTGGGACTAGTTACTGAGCAGTGGAGGCCTGGGGCTAGTTACTGAGCAGTGGAGGCCTGGGGCTAGTTACTGAGCAGTGGAGGCCTGAGACTAGTTACTGAGCAATGGAGGACTGAGGTTAGTGACTGAGCAGTCGTGGCCTGAGACTAGTTACTGAGCAGTGGAGGCCTGAGACTAGTTACTGAGCAATGGAGGACTGAGGTTAGTGACTGAGCAGTCGTGGCCTGAGATGAGTTACTGAGCAGTGGAGGCCTGGGACCAGTTACGGAGCAGTCGTGGCCTGGGACGAGTTTCTGAGCAGTGGAGGCCTGGGACTAGTTACGGAGCAGTCGTGGCCTGGGACGAGTTTCTGAGCAGTGGAGGCCTGGGACTAGTTACGGAGCAGTCGTGGCCTGGGACGAGTTTCTGAGCAGTGGAGGCCTGGGACTAGTTACTGAGCAGTTGTGGCCTGGGACTAGTGACTGAGCCGTTGTGGCCTGGGTCTAGTTACTGAGCATGGAGGCCTGGGGCTAGTTACTGAGCAGTCATGGACTGAGACTACTTACTGAGTAGTGGAGGCCTGAGACCAGTTACTGAGCAGTGGAGGCCTGGGGCAAGTTACTGAGCAATTGTGGCCTGGGACTAGTTACTGAGCAGTGGAGGCCTCGGGCTAGTTACTGAGCAGTTGTGGCCTGAGACTAGTTACTGAGCAATGGAGGACTGAGGTTACTGACTGAGCAGTCATGGCCTGAGATTAGTAGCAGTGGAGGCCTGGGACCAGTTACTGAGCAGTCGTGGTCTGGGACTAGTTACTGAGCAGTGGAGGCCTGGGACCAGTTACTGAGCAGTCGTGGCCTGAGACTAGTTACTGAGCAGAGGAGGCCTGGGACCAGTTACTGAGCAGTCGTGGTCTGGGACTAGTTACTGAGCAGTGGAGGCCTGGGACTAGTTACGGAGCAGTCGTGGCCTGGGACGAGTTTCTGAGCAGTGGAGGCCTGGGACTAGTTACTGAGCAGTTGTGGCCTGGGACTAGTTACTGAGCAGTGGAGGCCTGGGGCTAGTTACTGAGCAGTGGAGGCCTGAGGCTAGTTACTGAGCAGTTGTGACCTGAGACTAGTTACTGACCAGTGGAGGCCTGGGGCTAGTTACTGAGCAGTGGAGGCCTGGGGCTAGTTACTGAGCAGTGGAGGCCTGAGGCTAGTTACTGAGCAGTTGTGGCCTGGGACTAGTTACTGAGCAGTGGAGGCCTGGAACTAATTACTGAGCAGTGGAGAACTGGCGCTAGTTACTGAGCAGTTGTGGCCTGGGACTAGATACTGAGCAGTGGTGGCTTGGGACTAGTTACTGAGCAGTGGAGGCCTGGGGCTAGTTACTGAGCAGTGGAGGCCAGGGACTAGTTACTGAGAAGTGGAGGCCTGAAACTAGTTCCTGAGCAGTGGAGGCCTGGGGCTAGTTACTGAGTAGTGGAGGCCAGGGTCTAGTTACTGAGCAGTCATAGCCTGGGACTAGTTACTGAGCAGTTGTGGCCTGGGGCTAGTTACTGAGCAGTGGAGGCCTGAAACTAGTTCCTGAGCAATGGGGGACTGGGACTAGTTCCTGAGCTGCGGAGACCTGGGACTAATTACTGAGCAGTGGAGACCTGGGGCTAGTTACTGAGTAGTGGAGGCCTGGGTCTAGTTACTGAGCAGTCATAGCCTGGGACTAGTTACTGAGCAGTTGTGGCCTGGGGCTGGTTACTGAGCAGTGGAGGCCTGGGGCTAGTTACTGAGCAGTGGAGGCGTGGGACTAGTTACTGAGCAGTTGAGGCCTGGGGCTAGTTACTGAGCAGTGGAGGCCTGGGACTAGTTACTGAGCAGTGTTACTGAGCAGTGGAGGCCTGAGACTAGTTACTGAGCAGTGTTACTGAGCAGTGGAGGCCTGAGACTAGTTACTGAGCAGTGTTCCTGAGCAGTGGAGGCCTGGGACTAGTTACTGAGCAGTGTTCCTGAGCAGTGGAGGTCTGGGACTAGTTACTGAGCAGTGTTACTGAGCAGTGGAGGCCTGAGACTAGTTACTGAGCAGTGTTCCTGAACAGTGGAGGCCTGAGACTAGTTACTGAGCAGTGGAGGCCTGGGACTAGTTACTGAGCAGTGGAGGCCTGGGACTAGTTCCTGAGCAGTCGTTGTCTGGGACTAGTTACTGAGCAGTCGTGGCCTGGGACTATTACTGAGCAGTGGAGGCCTGGGGCTAGTTGCTGAGCAATGGAGGCCTGGCGCTAGTTACTGAGCAATGGAGGCCTGATGCTAGTTACTGAGCAGTGGAGGTCTGAGACTTGTTACTGAGCAATGGAGTCCTGGGACTAGTTACTGAGCAGTCGTGGCCTGGGGCTAGTTACTGAGCAGTCATGGACTGAGACTAATTACTGAGCAGTTGTGGCCTGGAACTAGTTACTGAGCAGTGCAGGCCTGAGACTAGTTGCTGAAAGTTGTGGCCTGGGGCTAGTTACTGAGCAGTGGAGGACTGGGACTAGTTACTGAGCAGTCGTGGCCTGAGACTAGTTACTGAGCAGTGGAGGCCTGGGACTAGTTTCTGAGCAGTGGTGGAGGCCTGGGCTAGTTACTGAGCAGTGGAGGCCTGAGGCTAGTTACTGAGCAATGGAGGCCTGGGACTAATTACTGAGCAGTGGAGGCCTGAGACTAGTTGCTGAGCAATGGAGGCCTGGGACTAGTTACTGAGGAATGGAGGCCTGGGACTAGTTACTGAGCAGCGGAGGCCTGGGTCTAGTTACTGAGCAGTTGTGATATGTGACTAGTTACTGAGCAATGGTGGCCTGAGGCTAATTACTGAGCAGTTGTGGTCTGGGACTAGTTCCTGAGCAGTGGAGGCCTGGGACTAGTTACTGAGCAGTGGAGGCCTGAGGTTAGTTACTGAGCAGTCATGCCCTGAGACTAGTTACTGAGCAGTGGAGGCCTGGGGCTAATTACTGAGCAGTCGTGGCCTGAGACTAGTTACTGAGCAATGGAGGCCTCGGACTAGTTACTGAGCAGTCGTGGTCTGGGACTCGTTACTGGGCAGTGGAGGCCTGGGACTAGTTACTGAGCAGTCGTGGCCTGGGACTAGTTACTGAGCAGTTGTGGCCTGGGTCTAGTTACTGAGCATGGAGGCCTGGGGCTAGTTACTGAGCAGTCATGGACTGAGACTAGTTACTGAGCAGTGGAGGCCTGAGACTAGTTACTGAGCAGTTGTGTCCTGGGACCCGTTACTGAGCAGTGGTGGCTTGGGACTAGTTACTGAGCAGTGGAGGCCTGGGGCTAGTTACTGAGCAGTGGAGGCCTGAGGCTAGTTACTGAGCAGTGGAGGCCTGGGACTAGTTACTGAGCAGTGGAGGCCTGAAACTAGTTCCTGAGAAGTGGAGGCCTGGGATTAGTTACTGAGCAGTGGATGCCTCGGGCTAGTGACTGAGCAGTTGTGGCCTGAGACTAGTTACTGAGCAATGGAGGCCTGGGACCAGTTACTGAGCAGTCGTGGTCTGGGACTAGTTCCTGAGCAGTGGAGGCCTGGGACTAGTTCCGGAGCAGTCGTGGCCTGGGACAAGTTACTGAGCAGTTGTGGCCTGGGACTAGTTACTGAGCAGTTGTGGCCTGGGTCTAGTTACTGAGCATGGAGGCCTGGGACTAGTTACGGAGCAGTCATGGCCTGGGACGAGTTTCTGAGCAGTGGAGGCGTGGGACTAGTTACTGAGCAGTGGAGGCCTGAGACTAGTTACTGAGCAATGGAGGACTGAGGTTAGTGACTGAGCAGTCGTGGCCTGAGACTAGTTACTGAGCAGTGGAGGCCTGGGACCAGTTACTGAGCAGTCGTGGTCTGGGACTAGTTACTGAGCAGTGGAGGCCTGAAACTAGTTCCTGAGCAATGGGGGACTGGGACTAGTTCCTGAGCTGCGGAGACCTGGGACTAATTACTGAGCAGTGGAGACCTGGGGCTAGTTACTGAGTAGTGGAGGCCTGGGTCTAGTTACTGAGCAGTCATAGCCTGGGACTAGTTACTGAGCAGTTGTGGCCTGGGGCTGGTTACTGAGCAGTGGAGGCCTGGGGCTAGTTACTGAGCAGTGGAGGCGTGGGACTAGTTACTGAGCAGTTGAGGCCTGGGGCTAGTTACTGAGCAGTGGAGGCCTGGGACTAGTTACTGAGCAGTGTTACTGAGCAGTGGAGGCCTGAGACTAGTTACTGAGCAGTGTTACTGAGCAGTGGAGGCCTGAGACTAGTTACTGAGCAGTGTTCCTGAGCAGTGGAGGCCTGGGACTAGTTACTGAGCAGTGTTCCTGAGCAGTGGAGGCCTGGGACTAGTTACTGAGCAGTGTTACTGAGCAGTGGAGGCCTGAGACTAGTTACTGAGCAGTGTTCCTGAACAGTGGAGGCCTGAGACTAGTTACTGAGCAGTGGAGGCCTGGGACTAGTTACTGAGCAGTGGAGGCCTGGGACTAGTTCCTGAGCAGTCGTTGTCTGGGACTAGTTACTGAGCAGTCGTGGCCTGGGACTATTACTGAGCAGTGGAGGCCTGGGGCTACTTGCTGAGCAATGGAGGCCTGGCGCTAGTTACTGAGCAATGGAGGCCTGATGCTAGTTACTGAGCAGTGGAGGTCTGAGACTTGTTACTGAGCAATGGAGTCCTGGGACTAGTTACTGAGCAGTCGTGGCCTGGGGCTAGTTACTGAGCAGTCATGGACTGAGACTAATTACTGAGCAGTTGTGGCCTGGAACTAGTTACTGAGCAGTGCAGGCCTGAGACTAGTTGCTGAAAGTTGTGGCCTGGGGCTAGTTACTGAGCAGTGGAGGACTGGGACTAGTTACTGAGCAGTCGTGGCCTGAGACTAGTTACTGAGCAGTGGAGGCCTGGGACTAGTTACTGAGCAGTGGTGGAGGCCTGGGCTAGTTACTGAGCAGTGGAGGCCTGAGGCTAGTTACTGAGCAATGGAGGCCTGGGACTAATTACTGAGCAGTGGAGGCCTGAGACTAGTTGCTGAGCAATGGAGGCCTGGGACTAGTTACTGAGGAATGGAGGCCTGGGACTAGTTACTGAGCAGCGGAGGCCTGGGTCTAGTTACTGAGCAGTTGTGATATGTGACTAGTTACTGAGCAATGGTGGCCTGAGGCTAATTACTGAGCAGTTGTGGTCTGGGACTAGTTCCTGAGCAGTGGAGGCCTGGGACTAGTTACTGAGCAGTGGAGGCCTGAGGTTAGTTACTGAGCAGTCATGCCCTGAGACTAGTTACTGAGCAGTGGAGGCCTGGGGCTAATTACTGAGCAGTCGTGGCCTGAGACTAGTTACTGAGCAATGGAGGCCTCGGACTAGTTACTGAGCAATGGAGGCCTCGGACTAGTTACTGAGCAGTCGTGGTCTGGGACTCGTTACTGGGCAGTGGAGGCCTGGGACTAGTTACTGAGCAGTCGTGGCCTGGGACTAGTTACTGAGCAGTTGTGGCCTGGGTCTAGTTACTGAGCATGGAGGCCTGGGGCTAGTTACTGAGCAGTCATGGACTGAGACTAGTTACTGAGCAGTGGAGGCCTGAGACTAGTTACTGAGCAGTTGTGTCCTGGGACCCGTTACTGAGCAGTGGTGGCTTGGGACTAGTTACTGAGCAGTGGAGGCCTGGGGCTAGTTACTGAGCAGTGGAGGCCTGAGGTTAGTTACTGAGCAGTCATGCCCTGAGACTAGTTACTGAGCAGTGGAGGCCTGGGGCTAATTACTGAGCAGTCGTGGCCTGAGACTAGTTACTGAGCAATGGAGGCCTCGGACTAGTTACTGAGCAGTCGTGGTCTGGGACTCGTTACTGGGCAGTGGAGGCCTGGGACTAGTTACTGAGCAGTCGTGGCCTGGGACTAGTTACTGAGCAGTTGTGGCCTGGGTCTAGTTACTGAGCATGGAGGCCTGGGGCTAGTTACTGAGCAGTCATGGACTGAGACTAGTTACTGAGCAGTGGAGGCCTGAGACTAGTTACTGAGCAGTTGTGTCCTGGGACCCGTTACTGAGCAGTGGTGGCTTGGGACTAGTTACTGAGCAGTGGAGGCCTGGGGCTAGTTACTGAGCAGTGGAGGCCTGAGGCTAGTTACTGAGCAGTGGAGGCCTGGGACTAGTTACTGAGCAGTGGAGGCCTGAAACTAGTTCCTGAGAAGTGGAGGCCTGGGATTAGTTACTGAGCAGTGGATGCCTCGGGCTAGTGACTGAGCAGTTGTGGCCTGAGACTAGTTACTGAGCAATGGAGGCCTGGGACCAGTTACTGAGCAGTCGTGGTCTGGGACTAGTTCCTGAGCAGTGGAGGCCTGGGACTAGTTCCGGAGCAGTCGTGGCCTGGGACAAGTTACTGAGCAGTTGTGGCCTGGGACTAGTTACTGAGCAGTTGTGGCCTGGGTCTAGTTACTGAGCATGGAGGCCTGGGACTAGTTACGGAGCAGTCATGGCCTGGGACGAGTTTCTGAGCAGTGGAGGCGTGGGACTAGTTACTGAGCAGTGGAGGCCTGAGACTAGTTACTGAGCAATGGAGGACTGAGGTTAGTGACTGAGCAGTCGTGGCCTGAGACTAGTTACTGAGCAGTGGAGGCCTGGGACCAGTTACTGAGCAGTCGTGGTCTGGGACTAGTTACTGAGCAGTGGAGGCCTGAAACTAGTTCCTGAGCAATGGGGGACTGGGACTAGTTCCTGAGCTGCGGAGACCTGGGACTAATTACTGAGCAGTGGAGACCTGGGGCTAGTTACTGAGTAGTGGAGGCCTGGGTCTAGTTACTGAGCAGTCATAGCCTGGGACTAGTTACTGAGCAGTTGTGGCCTGGGGCTGGTTACTGAGCAGTGGAGGCCTGGGGCTAGTTACTGAGCAGTGGAGGCGTGGGACTAGTTACTGAGCAGTTGAGGCCTGGGGCTAGTTACTGAGCAGTGGAGGCCTGGGACTAGTTACTGAGCAGTGTTACTGAGCAGTGGAGGCCTGAGACTAGTTACTGAGCAGTGTTACTGAGCAGTGGAGGCCTGAGACTAGTTACTGAGCAGTGTTCCTGAGCAGTGGAGGCCTGGGACTAGTTACTGAGCAGTGTTCCTGAGCAGTGGAGGCCTGGGACTAGTTACTGAGCAGTGTTACTGAGCAGTGGAGGCCTGAGACTAGTTACTGAGCAGTGTTCCTGAACAGTGGAGGCCTGAGACTAGTTACTGAGCAGTGGAGGCCTGGGACTAGTTACTGAGCAGTGGAGGCCTGGGACTAGTTCCTGAGCAGTCGTTGTCTGGGACTAGTTACTGAGCAGTCGTGGCCTGGGACTATTACTGAGCAGTGGAGGCCTGGGGCTAGTTGCTGAGCAATGGAGGCCTGGCGCTAGTTACTGAGCAATGGAGGCCTGATGCTAGTTACTGAGCAGTGGAGGTCTGAGACTTGTTACTGAGCAATGGAGTCCTGGGACTAGTTACTGAGCAGTCGTGGCCTGGGGCTAGTTACTGAGCAGTCATGGACTGAGACTAATTACTGAGCAGTTGTGGCCTGGAACTAGTTACTGAGCAGTGCAGGCCTGAGACTAGTTGCTGAAAGTTGTGGCCTGGGGCTAGTTACTGAGCAGTGGAGGACTGGGACTAGTTACTGAGCAGTCGTGGCCTGAGACTAGTTACTGAGCAGTGGAGGCCTGGGACTAGTTACTGAGCAGTGGTGGAGGCCTGGGCTAGTTACTGAGCAGTGGAGGCCTGAGGCTAGTTACTGAGCAATGGAGGCCTGGGACTAATTACTGAGCAGTGGAGGCCTGAGACTAGTTGCTGAGCAATGGAGGCCTGGGACTAGTTACTGAGGAATGGAGGCCTGGGACTAGTTACTGAGCAGCGGAGGCCTGGGTCTAGTTACTGAGCAGTTGTGATATGTGACTAGTTACTGAGCAATGGTGGCCTGAGGCTAATTACTGAGCAGTTGTGGTCTGGGACTAGTTCCTGAGCAGTGGAGGCCTGGGACTAGTTACTGAGCAGTGGAGGCCTGAGGTTAGTTACTGAGCAGTCATGCCCTGAGACTAGTTACTGAGCAGTGGAGGCCTGGGGCTAATTACTGAGCAGTCGTGGCCTGAGACTAGTTACTGAGCAATGGAGGCCTCGGACTAGTTACTGAGCAGTCGTGGTCTGGGACTCGTTACTGGGCAGTGGAGGCCTGGGACTAGTTACTGAGCAGTCGTGGCCTGGGACTAGTTACTGAGCAGTTGTGGCCTGGGTCTAGTTACTGAGCATGGAGGCCTGGGGCTAGTTACTGAGCAGTCATGGACTGAGACTAGTTACTGAGCAGTGGAGGCCTGAGACTAGTTACTGAGCAGTTGTGTCCTGGGACCCGTTACTGAGCAGTGGTGGCTTGGGACTAGTTACTGAGCAGTGGAGGCCTGGGGCTAGTTACTGAGCAGTGGAGGCCTGAGGCTAGTTACTGAGCAGTGGAGGCCTGGGACTAGTTACTGAGCAGTGGAGGCCTGAAACTAGTTCCTGAGAAGTGGAGGCCTGGGATTAGTTACTGAGCAGTGGATGCCTCGGGCTAGTGACTGAGCAGTTGTGGCCTGAGACTAGTTACTGAGCAATGGAGGCCTGGGACCAGTTACTGAGCAGTCGTGGTCTGGGACTAGTTCCTGAGCAGTGGAGGCCTGGGACTAGTTCCGGAGCAGTCGTGGCCTGGGACAAGTTACTGAGCAGTTGTGGCCTGGGACTAGTTACTGAGCAGTTGTGGCCTGGGTCTAGTTACTGAGCATGGAGGCCTGGGACTAGTTACGGAGCAGTCATGGCCTGGGACGAGTTTCTGAGCAGTGGAGGCGTGGGACTAGTTTCTGAGCAGTGGAGGCCTGAGACTAGTTACTGAGCAATGGAGGACTGAGGTTAGTGACTGAGCAGTCGTGGCCTGAGACTAGTTACTGAGCAGTGGAGGCCTGGGACCAGTTACTGAGCAGTCGTGGTCTGGGACTAGTTACTGAGCAGTGGAGGCCTGGGACCAGTTACTGAGCAGTCGTGGCCTGAGACTAGTTACTGAGCAGTGGAGGCCTGGGACCAGTTACTGAGCAGTCGTGGTCTGGGACTAGTTACTGAGCAGTGGAGGCCTGGGACTAGTTACGGAGCAGTCGTGGCCTGGGACGAGTTTCTGAGCAGTGGAGGCCTGGGACTAGTTACTGAGCAGTTGTGGCCTGGGACTAGTTACTGAGCAGTGGAGGCCTGGGGCTAGTTACTGAGCAGTGGAGGCCTGAGGCTAGTTACTGAGCAGTTGTGACCTGAGACTAGTTACTGACCAGTGGAGGCCTGGGGCTAGTTACTGAGCAGTGGAGGCCTGGGGCTAGTTACTGAGCAGTGGAGGCCTGAGGCTAGTTACTGAGCAGTTGTGGCCTGGGACTAGTTACTGAGCAGTGGAGGCCTGGAACTAATTACTGAGCAGTGGAGAACTGGCGCTAGTTACTGAGCAGTTGTGGCCTGGGACTAGATACTGAGCAGTGGTGGCTTGGGACTAGTTACTGAGCAGTGGAGGCCTGGGGCTAGTTACTGAGCAGTGGAGGCCAGGGACTAGTTACTGAGAAGTGGAGGCCTGAAACTAGTTCCTGAGCAGTGGAGGCCTGGGGCTAGTTACTGAGTAGTGGAGGCCAGGGTCTAGTTACTGAGCAGTCATAGCCTGGGACTAGTTACTGAGCAGTTGTGGCCTGGGGCTAGTTACTGAGCAGTGGAGGCCTGAAACTAGTTCCTGAGCAATGGGGGACTGGGACTAGTTCCTGAGCTGCGGAGACCTGGGACTAATTACTGAGCAGTGGAGACCTGGGGCTAGTTACTGAGTAGTGGAGGCCTGGGTCTAGTTACTGAGCAGTCATAGCCTGGGACTAGTTACTGAGCAGTTGTGGCCTGGGGCTGGTTACTGAGCAGTGGAGGCCTGGGGCTAGTTACTGAGCAGTGGAGGCGTGGGACTAGTTACTGAGCAGTTGAGGCCTGGGGCTAGTTACTGAGCAGTGGAGGCCTGGGACTAGTTACTGAGCAGTGTTACTGAGCAGTGGAGGCCTGAGACTAGTTACTGAGCAGTGTTACTGAGCAGTGGAGGCCTGAGACTAGTTACTGAGCAGTGTTCCTGAGCAGTGGAGGCCTGGGACTAGTTACTGAGCAGTGTTACTGAGCAGTGGAGGCCTGAGACTAGTTACTGAGCAGTGTTCCTGAACAGTGGAGGCCTGAGACTAGTTACTGAGCAGTGGAGGCCTGGGACTAGTTACTGAGCAGTGGAGGCCTGGGACTAGTTCCTGAGCAGTCGTTGTCTGGGACTAGTTACTGAGCAGTCGTGGCCTGGGACTATTACTGAGCAGTGGAGGCCTGGGGCTAGTTGCTGAGCAATGGAGGCCTGGCGCTAGTTACTGAGCAATGGAGGCCTGATGCTAGTTACTGAGCAGTGGAGGTCTGAGACTTGTTACTGAGCAATGGAGTCCTGGGACTAGTTACTGAGCAGTTGTGGCCTGGGGCTAGTTACTGAGCAGTCATGGACTGAGACTAATTACTGAGCAGTTGTGGCCTGGAACTAGTTACTGAGCAGTGCAGGCCTGAGACTAGTTGCTGAAAGTTGTGGCCTGGGGCTAGTTACTGAGCAGTGGAGGACTGGGACTAGTTACTGAGCAGTCGTGGCCTGAGACTAGTTACTGAGCAGTGGAGGCCTGGGACTAGTTACTGAGCAGTGGTGGAGGCCTGGGCTAGTTACTGAGCAGTGGAGGCCTGAGGCTAGTTACTGAGCAATGGAGGCCTGGGACTAATTACTGAGCAGTGGAGGCCTGAGACTAGTTGCTGAGCAATGGAGGCCTGGGACTAGTTACTGAGGAATGGAGGCCTGGGACTAGTTACTGAGCAGCGGAGGCCTGGGTCTAGTTACTGAGCAGTTGTGATATGTGACTAGTTACTGAGCAATGGTGGCCTGAGGCTAATTACTGAGCAGTTGTGGTCTGGGACTAGTTCCTGAGCAGTGGAGGCCTGGGACTAGTTACTGAGCAGTGGAGGCCTGAGGTTAGTTACTGAGCAGTCATGCCCTGAGACTAGTTACTGAGCAGTGGAGGCCTGGGGCTAATTACTGAGCAGTCGTGGCCTGAGACTAGTTACTGAGCAATGGAGGCCTCGGACTAGTTACTGAGCAGTCGTGGTCTGGGACTCGTTACTGGGCAGTGGAGGCCTGGGACTAGTTACTGAGCAGTCGTGGCCTGGGACTAGTTACTGAGCAGTTGTGGCCTGGGTCTAGTTACTGAGCATGGAGGCCTGGGGCTAGTTACTGAGCAGTCATGGACTGAGACTAGTTACTGAGCAGTGGAGGCCTGAGACTAGTTACTGAGCAGTTGTGTCCTGGGACCCGTTACTGAGCAGTGGAGGCCTGGGGCTAGTTACTGAGCAGTGGAGGCCTGAGGCTAGTTACTGAGCAGTGGAGGCCTGGGACTAGTTACTGAGCAGTGGAGGCCTGAAACTAGTTCCTGAGAAGTGGAGGCCTGGGATTAGTTACTGAGCAGTGGATGCCTCGGGCTAGTGACTGAGCAGTTGTGGCCTGAGACTAGTTACTGAGCAATGGAGGCCTGGGACCAGTTACTGAGCAGTCGTGGTCTGGGACTAGTTCCTGAGCAGTGGAGGCCTGGGACTAGTTACTGAACAGTGGAGGCATGGGAATGGTTACTGATCAGTCGTGGTCTGGGACTAGTTACTGAGCAGTGGAGGCCTGGGACTAGTTACGGAGCAGTCGTGGCCTGGGACTTGTTTCTGAGCAGTGGAGGCCTGGGACTAGTTCCTGAGCAGTTGTGGCCTGGGACAAGTTACTGAGCAGTTGTGGCCTGGGACTAGTTGCTGAGCAGTTGTGGCCTGGGTCTAGTTACTGAGCATGGAGGCCTGGGGCTAGTTACTGAGCAGTCATGGACTGCGACTAGTTACTGAGCAGTGGAGGCCTGAGACTAGTTACTGAGCAGTTGTGGCCTGGGACTCGTTACTGAGCAGTGGAGGTCTGGCGCTAGTTACTGAGCAGTTGTGGCCTGGGACTAGTTACTGAGCAGTGGAGGCCTGAAACTACTTACTGAGCAATGGAGAACTGGGACTACTTCCTGCAAAGTGGAGGCCTGGGATTAGTTACTGAGCAGTGGATGCCTCGGGCTAGTTACTGAGCAGTTGTGGCCTGAGACTAGTTACTGAGCAATGGAGGACTGAGGTTAGTGACTGAGCAGTCATGGCCTGAGATTAGTAGCAGTGGAGGCCTGGGACCAGTTACTGAGCAGTCGTGGTCTGGGACTAGTTACTGAGCAGTGGAGGCCTGGGACCAGTTACTGAGCAGTGGAGGCCTGGGGCAAGTTACTGAGCAATTGTGGCCTGGGACTAGTTACTGAGCAGTGGAGGCCTGGGGCTAGTTACGGACCAGTCGTGGCCTGGGACTAGTTACTGAGCAGTCGTGGCCTGAGACTAGTTGCTGAGCAGTGGAGGCCTGGGACTAGTTACTGAACAGTGGAGGCATGGGAATGGTTACTGATCAGTCGTGGTCTGGGACTAGTTACTGAGCAGTGGAGGCCTGGGACTAGTTACGGAGCAGTCGTGGCCTGGGACTTGTTTCTGAGCAGTGGAGGCCTGGGACTAGTTCCTGAGCAGTTGTGGCCTGGGACAAGTTACTGAGCAGTTGTGGCCTGGGACTAGTTGCTGAGCAGTTGTGGCCTGGGTCTAGTTACTGAGCATGGAGGCCTGGGGCTAGTTACTGAGCAGTCATGGACTGCGACTAGTTACTGAGCAGTGGAGGCCTGAGACTAGTTACTGAGCAGTTGTGGCCTGGGACTCGTTACTGAGCAGTGGAGGTCTGGCGCTAGTTACTGAGCAGTTGTGGCCTGGGACTAGTTACTGAGCAGTGGAGGCCTGAAACTACTTACTGAGCAATGGAGAACTGGGACTACTTCCTGCAAAGTGGAGGCCTGGGATTAGTTACTGAGCAGTGGATGCCTCGGGCTAGTTACTGAGCAGTTGTGGCCTGAGACTAGTTACTGAGCAATGGAGGACTGAGGTTACTGACTGAGCAGTCATGGCCTGAGATTCGTAGCAGTGGAGGCCTGGGACCAGTTACTGAGCAGTCGTGGTCTGGGACTAGTTACTGAGCAGTGGAGGCCTGGGACCAGTTACTGAGCAGTCGTGGCCTGAGACTAGTTACTGAGCAGTGGAGGCCTGGGACCAGTTACTGAGCAGTCGTGGTCTGGGACTAGTTACTGAGCAGTGGAGGCCTGGGACTAGTTACGGAGCAGTCGTGGCCTGGGACGAGTTTCTGAGCAGTGGAGGCCTGGGACTAGTTACTGAGCAGTTGTGGCCTGGGACTAGTTACTGAGCAGTGGAGGCCTGGGGCTAGTTACTGAGCAGTGGAGGCCTGAGGCTAGTTACTGAGCAGTTGTGACCTGAGACTAGTTACTGACCAGTGGAGGCCTGGGGCTAGTTACTGAGCAGTGGAGGCCTGGGGCTAGTTACTGAGCAGTGGAGGCCTGAGGCTAGTTACTGAGCAGTTGTGGCCTGGGACTAGTTACTGAGCAGTGGAGGCCTGGAACTAATTACTGAGCAGTGGAGAACTGGCGCTAGTTACTGAGCAGTTGTGGCCTGGGACTAGATACTGAGCAGTGGTGGCTTGGGACTAGTTACTGAGCAGTGGAGGCCTGGGGCTAGTTACTGAGCAGTGGAGGCCAGGGACTAGTTACTGAGAAGTGGAGGCCTGAAACTAGTTCCTGAGCAGTGGAGGCCTGGGGCTAGTTACTGAGTAGTGGAGGCCAGGGTCTAGTTACTGAGCAGTCATAGCCTGGGACTAGTTACTGAGCAGTTGTGGCCTGGGGCTAGTTACTGAGCAGTGGAGGCCTGAAACTAGTTCCTGAGCAATGGGGGACTGGGACTAGTTCCTGAGCTGCGGAGACCTGGGACTAATTACTGAGCAGTGGAGACCTGGGGCTAGTTACTGAGTAGTGGAGGCCTGGGTCTAGTTACTGAGCAGTCATAGCCTGGGACTAGTTACTGAGCAGTTGTGGCCTGGGGCTGGTTACTGAGCAGTGGAGGCCTGGGGCTAGTTACTGAGCAGTGGAGGCGTGGGACTAGTTACTGAGCAGTTGAGGCCTGGGGCTAGTTACTGAGCAGTGGAGGCCTGGGACTAGTTACTGAGCAGTGTTACTGAGCAGTGGAGGCCTGAGACTAGTTACTGAGCAGTGTTACTGAGCAGTGGAGGCCTGAGACTAGTTACTGAGCAGTGTTCCTGAGCAGTGGAGGCCTGGGACTAGTTACTGAGCAGTGTTACTGAGCAATGGAGGCCTGAGACTAGTTACTGAGCAGTGTTCCTGAACAGTGGAGGCCTGAGACTAGTTACTGAGCAGTGGAGGCCTGGGACTAGTTACTGAGCAGTGGAGGCCTGGGACTAGTTCCTGAGCAGTCGTTGTCTGGGACTAGTTACTGAGCAGTCGTGGCCTGGGACTATTACTGAGCAGTGGAGGCCTGGGGCTAGTTGCTGAGCAATGGAGGCCTGGCGCTAGTTACTGAGCAATGGAGGCCTGATGCTAGTTACTGAGCAGTGGAGGTCTGAGACTTGTTACTGAGCAATGGAGTCCTGGGACTAGTTACTGAGCAGTTGTGGCCTGGGGCTAGTTACTGAGCAGTCATGGACTGAGACTAATTACTGAGCAGTTGTGGCCTGGAACTAGTTACTGAGCAGTGCAGGCCTGAGACTAGTTGCTGAAAGTTGTGGCCTGGGGCTAGTTACTGAGCAGTGGAGGACTGGGACTAGTTACTGAGCAGTCGTGGCCTGAGACTAGTTACTGAGCAGTGGAGGCCTGGGACTAGTTACTGAGCAGTGGTGGAGGCCTGGGCTAGTTACTGAGCAGTGGAGGCCTGAGGCTAGTTACTGAGCAATGGAGGCCTGGGACTAATTACTGAGCAGTGGAGGCCTGAGACTAGTTGCTGAGCAATGGAGGCCTGGGACTAGTTACTGAGGAATGGAGGCCTGGGACTAGTTACTGAGCAGCGGAGGCCTGGGTCTAGTTACTGAGCAGTTGTGATATGTGACTAGTTACTGAGCAATGGTGGCCTGAGGCTAATTACTGAGCAGTTGTGGTCTGGGACTAGTTCCTGAGCAGTGGAGGCCTGGGACTAGTTACTGAGCAGTGGAGGCCTGAGGTTAGTTACTGAGCAGTCATGCCCTGAGACTAGTTACTGAGCAGTGGAGGCCTGAGACTAGTTACTGAGCAGTTGTGTCCTGGGACCCGTTACTGAGCAGTGGTGGCTTGGGACTAGTTACTGAGCAGTGGAGGCCTGGGGCTAGTTACTGAGCAGTGGAGGCCTGAGGCTAGTTACTGAGCAGTGGAGGCCTGGGACTAGTTACTGAGCAGTGGAGGCCTGAAACTAGTTCCTGAGAAGTGGAGGCCTGGGATTAGTTACTGAGCAGTGGATGCCTCGGGCTAGTGACTGAGCAGTTGTGGCCTGAGACTAGTTACTGAGCAATGGAGGCCTGGGACCAGTTACTGAGCAGTCGTGGTCTGGGACTAGTTCCTGAGCAGTGGAGGCCTGGGACTAGTTACTGAACAGTGGAGGCATGGGAATGGTTACTGATCAGTCGTGGTCTGGGACTAGTTACTGAGCAGTGGAGGCCTGGGACTAGTTACGGAGCAGTCGTGGCCTGGGACTTGTTTCTGAGCAGTGGAGGCCTGGGACTAGTTCCTGAGCAGTTGTGGCCTGGGACAAGTTACTGAGCAGTTGTGGCTTGGGACTAGTTGCTGAGCAGTTGTGGCCTGGGTCTAGTTACTGAGCATGGAGGCCTGGGGCTAGTTACTGAGCAGTCATGGACTGCGACTAGTTACTGAGCAGTGGAGGCCTGAGACTAGTTACTGAGCAGTTGTGGCCTGGGACTCGTTACTGAGCAGTGGAGGTCTGGCGCTAGTTACTGAGTAGTTGTGGCCTGGGACTAGTTACTGAGCAGTGGAGGCCTGAAACTACTTACTGAGCAATGGAGAACTGGGACTACTTCCTGCAAAGTGGAGGCCTGGGATTAGTTACTGAGCAGTGGATGCCTCGGGCTAGTTACTGAGCAGTTGTGGCCTGAGACTAGTTACTGAGCAATGGAGGACTGAGGTTAGTGACTGAGCAGTCATGGCCTGAGATTAGTAGCAGTGGAGGCCTGGGACCAGTTACTGAGCAGTCGTGGTCTGGGACTAGTTACTGAGCAGTGGAGGCCTGGGACCAGTTACTGAGCAGTGGAGGCCTGGGGCAAGTTACTGAGCAATTGTGGCCTGGGACTAGTTACTGAGCAGTGGAGGCCTGGGGCTAGTTACGGACCAGTCGTGGCCTGGGACTAGTTACTGAGCAGTCGTGGCCTGAGACTAGTTGCTGAGCAGTGGAGGCCTGGGACTAGTTACTGAACAGTGGAGGCATGGGAATGGTTACTGATCAGTCGTGGTCTGGGACTAGTTACTGAGCAGTGGAGGCCTGGGACTAGTTACGGAGCAGTCGTGGCCTGGGACTTGTTTCTGAGCAGTGGAGGCCTGGGACTAGTTCCTGAGCAGGTGTGGCCTGGGACAAGTTACTGAGCAGTTGTGGCCTGGGACTAGTTGCTGAGCAGTTGTGGCCTGGGTCTAGTTACTGAGCATGGAGGCCTGGGGCTAGTTACTGAGCAGTCATGGACTGCGACTAGTTACTGAGCAGTGGAGGCCTGAGACTAGTTACTGAGCAGTTGTGGCCTGGGACTCGTTACTGAGCAGTGGAGGTCTGGCGCTAGTTACTGAGCAGTTGTGGCCTGGGACTAGTTACTGAGCAGTGGAGGCCTGAAACTACTTACTGAGCAATGGAGAACTGGGACTACTTCCTGCAAAGTGGAGGCCTGGGATTAGTTACTGAGCAGTGGATGCCTCGGGCTAGTTACTGAGCAGTTGTGGCCTGAGACTAGTTACTGAGCAATGGAGGACTGAGGTTACTGACTGAGCAGTCATGGCCTGAGATTCGTAGCAGTGGAGGCCTGGGACCAGTTACTGAGCAGTCGTGGTCTGGGACTAGTTACTGAGCAGTGGAGGCCTGGGACCAGTTACTGAGCAGTCGTGGCCTGAGACTAGTTACTGAGCAGTGGAGGCCTGGGACCAGTTACTGAGCAGTCGTGGTCTGGGACTAGTTACTGAGCAGTGGAGGCCTGGGACTAGTTACGGAGCAGTCGTGGCCTGGGACGAGTTTCTGAGCAGTGGAGGCCTGGGACTAGTTACTGAGCAGTTGTGGCCTGGGACTAGTTACTGAGCAGTGGAGGCCTGGGGCTAGTTACTGAGCAGTGGAGGCCTGAGGCTAGTTACTGAGCAGTTGTGACCTGAGACTAGTTACTGACCAGTGGAGGCCTGGGGCTAGTTACTGAGCAGTGGAGGCCTGGGGCTAGTTACTGAGCAGTGGAGGCCTGAGGCTAGTTACTGAGCAGTTGTGGCCTGGGACTAGTTACTGAGCAGTGGAGGCCTGGAACTAATTACTGAGCAGTGGAGAACTGGCGCTAGTTACTGAGCAGTTGTGGCCTGGGACTAGATACTGAGCAGTGGTGGCTTGGGACTAGTTACTGAGCAGTGGAGGCCTGGGGCTAGTTACTGAGCAGTGGAGGCCAGGGACTAGTTACTGAGAAGTGGAGGCCTGAAACTAGTTCCTGAGCAGTGGAGGCCTGGGGCTAGTTACTGAGTAGTGGAGGCCAGGGTCTAGTTACTGAGCAGTCATAGCCTGGGACTAGTTACTGAGCAGTTGTGGCCTGGGGCTAGTTACTGAGCAGTGGAGGCCTGAAACTAGTTCCTGAGCAATGGGGGACTGGGACTAGTTCCTGAGCTGCGGAGACCTGGGACTAATTACTGAGCAGTGGAGACCTGGGGCTAGTTACTGAGTAGTGGAGGCCTGGGTCTAGTTACTGAGCAGTCATAGCCTGGGACTAGTTACTGAGCAGTTGTGGCCTGGGGCTGGTTACTGAGCAGTGGAGGCCTGGGGCTAGTTACTGAGCAGTGGAGGCGTGGGACTAGTTACTGAGCAGTTGAGGCCTGGGGCTAGTTACTGAGCAGTGGAGGCCTGGGACTAGTTACTGAGCAGTGTTACTGAGCAGTGGAGGCCTGAGACTAGTTACTGAGCAGTGTTACTGAGCAGTGGAGGCCTGAGACTAGTTACTGAGCAGTGTTCCTGAGCAGTGGAGGCCTGGGACTAGTTACTGAGCAGTGTTACTGAGCAGTGGAGGCCTGAGACTAGTTACTGAGCAGTGTTCCTGAACAGTGGAGGCCTGAGACTAGTTACTGAGCAGTGGAGGCCTGGGACTAGTTACTGAGCAGTGGAGGCCTGGGACTAGTTCCTGAGCAGTCGTTGTCTGGGACTAGTTACTGAGCAGTCGTGGCCTGGGACTATTACTGAGCAGTGGAGGCCTGGGGCTAGTTGCTGAGCAATGGAGGCCTGGCGCTAGTTACTGAGCAATGGAGGCCTGATGCTAGTTACTGAGCAGTGGAGGTCTGAGACTTGTTACTGAGCAATGGAGTCCTGGGACTAGTTACTGAGCAGTTGTGGCCTGGGGCTAGTTACTGAGCAGTCATGGACTGAGACTAATTACTGAGCAGTTGTGGCCTGGAACTAGTTACTGAGCAGTGCAGGCCTGAGACTAGTTGCTGAAAGTTGTGGCCTGGGGCTAGTTACTGAGCAGTGGAGGACTGGGACTAGTTACTGAGCAGTCGTGGCCTGAGACTAGTTACTGAGCAGTGGAGGCCTGGGACTAGTTACTGAGCAGTGGTGGAGGCCTGGGCTAGTTACTGAGCAGTGGAGGCCTGAGGCTAGTTACTGAGCAATGGAGGCCTGGGACTAATTACTGAGCAGTGGAGGCCTGAGACTAGTTGCTGAGCAATGGAGGCCTGGGACTAGTTACTGAGGAATGGAGGCCTGGGACTAGTTACTGAGCAGCGGAGGCCTGGGTCTAGTTACTGAGCAGTTGTGATATGTGACTAGTTACTGAGCAATGGTGGCCTGAGGCTAATTACTGAGCAGTTGTGGTCTGGGACTAGTTCCTGAGCAGTGGAGGCCTGGGACTAGTTACTGAGCAGTGGAGGCCTGAGGTTAGTTACTGAGCAGTCATGCCCTGAGACTAGTTACTGAGCAGTGGAGGCCTGGGGCTAATTACTGAGCAGTCGTGGCCTGAGACTAGTTACTGAGCAATGGAGGCCTCGGACTAGTTACTGAGCAGTCGTGGTCTGGGACTCGTTACTGGGCAGTGGAGGCCTGGGACTAGTTACTGAGCAGTCGTGGCCTGGGACTAGTTACTGAGCAGTTGTGGCCTGGGTCTAGTTACTGAGCATGGAGGCCTGGGGCTAGTTACTGAGCAGTCATGGACTGAGACTAGTTACTGAGCAGTGGAGGCCTGAGACTAGTTACTGAGCAGTTGTGTCCTGGGACCCGTTACTGAGCAGTGGTGGCTTGGGACTAGTTACTGAGCAGTGGAGGCCTGGGGCTAGTTACTGAGCAGTGGAGGCCTGGGACTAGTTACTGAGCAGTGGAGGCCTGAAACTAGTTCCTGAGAAGTGGAGGCCTGGGATTAGTTACTGAGCAGTGGATGCCTCGGGCTAGTGACTGAGCAGTTGTGGCCTGAGACTAGTTACTGAGCAATGGAGGCCTGGGACCAGTTACTGAGCAGTCGTGGTCTGGGACTAGTTCCTGAGCAGTGGAGGCCTGGGACTAGTTACGGAGCAGTCGTGGCCTGGGACAAGTTACTGAGCAGTTGTGGCCTGGGACTAGTTACTGAGCAGTTGTGGCCTGGGTCTAGTTACTGAGCATGGAGGCCTGGGACTAGTTACGGAGCAGTCATGGCCTGGGACGAGTTTCTGAGCAGTGGAGGCGTGGGACTAGTTACTGAGCAGTGGAGGCCTGAGATTAGTTACTGAGCAGTTGTGATATGTGACTAGTTACTGAGCAATGGTGGCCTGAGGCTAATTACTGAGCAGTTGTGGTCTGGGACTAGTTCCTGAGCAGTGGAGGCCTGGGACTAGTTACTGAGCAGTGGAGGCCTGAGGTTAGTTACTGAGCAGTCATGCCCTGAGACTAGTTACTGAGCAGTGGAGGCCTGAGACTAGTTACTGAGCAGTTGTGTCCTGGGACCCGTTACTGAGCAGTGGTGGCTTGGGACTAGTTACTGAGCAGTGGAGGCCTGGGGCTAGTTACTGAGCAGTGGAGGCCTGAGGCTAGTTACTGAGCAGTGGAGGCCTGGGACTAGTTACTGAGCAGTGGAGGCCTGAAACTAGTTCCTGAGAAGTGGAGGCCTGGGATTAGTTACTGAGCAGTGGATGCCTCGGGCTAGTGACTGAGCAGTTGTGGCCTGAGACTAGTTACTGAGCAGTGGAGGCCTGGGACCAGTTACTGAGCAGTCGTGGTCTGGGACTAGTTCCTGAGCAGTGGAGGCCTGGGACTAGTTACTGAACAGTGGAGGCATGGGAATGGTTACTGATCAGTCGTGGTCTGGGACTAGTTACTGAGCAGTGGAGGCCTGGGACTAGTTACGGAGCAGTCGTGGCCTGGGACTTGTTTCTGAGCAGTGGAGGCCTGGGACTAGTTCCTGAGCAGTTGTGGCCTGGGACAAGTTACTGAGCAGTTGTGGCTTGGGACTAGTTGCTGAGCAGTTGTGGCCTGGGTCTAGTTACTGAGCATGGAGGCCTGGGGCTAGTTACTGAGCAGTCATGGACTGCGACTAGTTACTGAGCAGTGGAGGCCTGAGACTAGTTACTGAGCAGTTGTGGCCTGGGACTCGTTACTGAGCAGTGGAGGTCTGGCGCTAGTTACTGAGCAGTTGTGGCCTGGGACTAGTTACTGAGCAGTGGAGGCCTGAAACTACTTACTGAGCAATGGAGAACTGGGACTACTTCCTGCAAAGTGGAGGCCTGGGATTAGTTACTGAGCAGTGGATGCCTCGGGCTAGTTACTGAGCAGTTGTGGCCTGAGACTAGTTACTGAGCAATGGAGGACTGAGGTTAGTGACTGAGCAGTCATGGCCTGAGATTAGTAGCAGTGGAGGCCTGGGACCAGTTACTGAGCAGTCGTGGTCTGGGACTAGTTACTGAGCAGTGGAGGCCTGGGACCAGTTACTGAGCAGTGGAGGCCTGGGGCAAGTTACTGAGCAATTGTGGCCTGGGACTAGTTACTGAGCAGTGGAGGCCTGGGGCTAGTTACGGACCAGTCGTGGCCTGGGACTAGTTACTGAGCAGTCGTGGCCTGAGACTAGTTGCTGAGCAGTGGAGGCCTGGGACTAGTTACTGAACAGTGGAGGCATGGGAATGGTTACTGATCAGTCGTGGTCTGGGACTAGTTACTGAGCAGTGGAGGCCTGGGACTAGTTACGGAGCAGTCGTGGCCTGGGACTTGTTTCTGAGCAGTGGAGGCCTGGGACTAGTTCCTGAGCAGTTGTGGCCTGGGACAAGTTACTGAGCAGTTGTGGCCTGGGACTAGTTGCTGAGCAGTTGTGGCCTGGGTCTAGTTACTGAGCATGGAGGCCTGGGGCTAGTTACTGAGCAGTCATGGACTGCGACTAGTTACTGAGCAGTGGAGGCCTGAGACTAGTTACTGAGCAGTTGTGGCCTGGGACTCGTTACTGAGCAGTGGAGGTCTGGCGCTAGTTACTGAGCAGTTGTGGCCTGGGACTAGTTACTGAGCAGTGGAGGCCTGAAACTACTTACTGAGCAATGGAGAACTGGGACTACTTCCTGCAAAGTGGAGGCCTGGGATTAGTTACTGAGCAGTGGATGCCTCGGGCTAGTTACTGAGCAGTTGTGGCCTGAGACTAGTTACTGAGCAATGGAGGACTGAGGTTACTGACTGAGCAGTCATGGCCTGAGATTCGTAGCAGTGGAGGCCTGGGACCAGTTACTGAGCAGTCGTGGTCTGGGACTAGTTACTGAGCAGTGGAGGCCTGGGACCAGTTACTGAGCAGTCGTGGCCTGAGACTAGTTACTGAGCAGTGGAGGCCTGGGACCAGTTACTGAGCAGTCGTGGTCTGGGACTAGTTACTGAGCAGTGGAGGCCTGGGACTAGTTACGGAGCAGTCGTGGCCTGGGACGAGTTTCTGAGCAGTGGAGGCCTGGGACTAGTTACTGAGCAGTTGTGGCCTGGGACTAGTTACTGAGCAGTGGAGGCCTGGGGCTAGTTACTGAGCAGTGGAGGCCTGAGGCTAGTTACTGAGCAGTTGTGACCTGAGACTAGTTACTGACCAGTGGAGGCCTGGGGCTAGTTACTGAGCAGTGGAGGCCTGGGGCTAGTTACTGAGCAGTGGAGGCCTGAGGCTAGTTACTGAGCAGTTGTGGCCTGGGACTAGTTACTGAGCAGTGGAGGCCTGGAACTAATTACTGAGCAGTGGAGAACTGGCGCTAGTTACTGAGCAGTTGTGGCCTGGGACTAGATACTGAGCAGTGGTGGCTTGGGACTAGTTACTGAGCAGTGGAGGCCTGGGGCTAGTTACTGAGCAGTGGAGGCCAGGGACTAGTTACTGAGAAGTGGAGGCCTGAAACTAGTTCCTGAGCAGTGGAGGCCTGGGGCTAGTTACTGAGTAGTGGAGGCCAGGGTCTAGTTACTGAGCAGTCATAGCCTGGGACTAGTTACTGAGCAGTTGTGGCCTGGGGCTAGTTACTGAGCAGTGGAGGCCTGAAACTAGTTCCTGAGCAATGGGGGACTGGGACTAGTTCCTGAGCTGCGGAGACCTGGGACTAATTACTGAGCAGTGGAGACCTGGGGCTAGTTACTGAGTAGTGGAGGCCTGGGTCTAGTTACTGAGCAGTCATAGCCTGGGACTAGTTACTGAGCAGTTGTGGCCTGGGGCTGGTTACTGAGCAGTGGAGGCCTGGGGCTAGTTACTGAGCAGTGGAGGCGTGGGACTAGTTACTGAGCAGTTGAGGCCTGGGGCTAGTTACTGAGCAGTGGAGGCCTGGGACTAGTTACTGAGCAGTGTTACTGAGCAGTGGAGGCCTGAGACTAGTTACTGAGCAGTGTTACTGAGCAGTGGAGGCCTGAGACTAGTTACTGAGCAGTGTTCCTGAGCAGTGGAGGCCTGGGACTAGTTACTGAGCAGTGTTACTGAGCAGTGGAGGCCTGAGACTAGTTACTGAGCAGTGTTCCTGAACAGTGGAGGCCTGAGACTAGTTACTGAGCAGTGGAGGCCTGGGACTAGTTACTGAGCAGTGGAGGCCTGGGACTAGTTCCTGAGCAGTCGTTGTCTGGGACTAGTTACTGAGCAGTCGTGGCCTGGGACTATTACTGAGCAGTGGAGGCCTGGGGCTAGTTGCTGAGCAATGGAGGCCTGGCGCTAGTTACTGAGCAATGGAGGCCTGATGCTAGTTACTGAGCAGTGGAGGTCTGAGACTTGTTACTGAGCAATGGAGTCCTGGGACTAGTTACTGAGCAGTTGTGGCCTGGGGCTAGTTACTGAGCAGTCATGGACTGAGACTAATTACTGAGCAGTTGTGGCCTGGAACTAGTTACTGAGCAGTGCAGGCCTGAGACTAGTTGCTGAAAGTTGTGGCCTGGGGCTAGTTACTGAGCAGTGGAGGACTGGGACTAGTTACTGAGCAGTCGTGGCCTGAGACTAGTTACTGAGCAGTGGAGGCCTGGGACTAGTTACTGAGCAGTGGTGGAGGCCTGGGCTAGTTACTGAGCAGTGGAGGCCTGAGGCTAGTTACTGAGCAATGGAGGCCTGGGACTAATTACTGAGCAGTGGAGGCCTGAGACTAGTTGCTGAGCAATGGAGGCCTGGGACTAGTTACTGAGGAATGGAGGCCTGGGACTAGTTACTGAGCAGCGGAGGCCTGGGTCTAGTTACTGAGCAGTTGTGATATGTGACTAGTTACTGAGCAATGGTGGCCTGAGGCTAATTACTGAGCAGTTGTGGTCTGGGACTAGTTCCTGAGCAGTGGAGGCCTGGGACTAGTTACTGAGCAGTGGAGGCCTGAGGTTAGTTACTGAGCAGTCATGCCCTGAGACTAGTTACTGAGCAGTGGAGGCCTGGGGCTAATTACTGAGCAGTCGTGGCCTGAGACTAGTTACTGAGCAATGGAGGCCTCGGACTAGTTACTGAGCAGTCGTGGTCTGGGACTCGTTACTGGGCAGTGGAGGCCTGGGACTAGTTACTGAGCAGTCGTGGCCTGGGACTAGTTACTGAGCAGTTGTGGCCTGGGTCTAGTTACTGAGCATGGAGGCCTGGGGCTAGTTACTGAGCAGTCATGGACTGAGACTAGTTACTGAGCAGTGGAGGCCTGAGACTAGTTACTGAGCAGTTGTGTCCTGGGACCCGTTACTGAGCAGTGGTGGCTTGGGACTAGTTACTGAGCAGTGGAGGCCTGGGGCTAGTTACTGAGCAGTGGAGGCCTGGGACTAGTTACTGAGCAGTGGAGGCCTGAAACTAGTTCCTGAGAAGTGGAGGCCTGGGATTAGTTACTGAGCAGTGGATGCCTCGGGCTAGTGACTGAGCAGTTGTGGCCTGAGACTAGTTACTGAGCAATGGAGGCCTGGGACCAGTTACTGAGCAGTCGTGGTCTGGGACTAGTTCCTGAGCAGTGGAGGCCTGGGACTAGTTACGGAGCAGTCGTGGCCTGGGACAAGTTACTGAGCAGTTGTGGCCTGGGACTAGTTACTGAGCAGTTGTGGCCTGGGTCTAGTTACTGAGCATGGAGGCCTGGGACTAGTTACGGAGCAGTCATGGCCTGGGACGAGTTTCTGAGCAGTGGAGGCGTGGGACTAGTTACTGAGCAGTGGAGGCCTGAGATTAGTGACTGAGCAGTCGTGGCCTGAGACTAGTTACTGAGCAGTGGAGGCCTGGGACCAGTTACTGAGCAGTCGTGGTCTGGGACTAGTTACTGAGCAGTGGAGGCCTGGGACTAGTTACGGAGCAGTCATGGCCTGGGACGAGTTTCTGAGCAGTGGAGGCCTGGGACTAGTTACTGAGTAGTTGTGGCCTGGGACTAGTTACTGAGCAGTTGTGGCCTGGGACTAGTTACTGAGCAGTTGTGGCCTGGGTCTAGTTACTGAGCATGGAGGCCTGGGGTTGGTTACTGAGCAGTCATGGACTGAGACTAGTTACTGTGCAGTGGAGGCCTGAGACTAGTTTCTGAGCAGTTGTGGCCTGGGACTAGTTACTGAGCAGTGGAGGCCTGGCGCTAGTTACTGAGCAGTTGTGGCCTGGGACTAGATACTGAGCAGTGGTGGCTTGGGACTAGTTACTGAGCAGTGGAGGCCTGGGGCTAGTTACTGAGTAGTGGAGGCCTGGGGCTAGTTACTGAGCAGTGGAGGCGTGGGACTAGTTACTGAGCAGTGGAGGCCTGAGACTAGTTACTGAGCAATGGAGGACTGAGGTTAGTGACTGAGCAGTCGTGGCCTGAGACTAGTTGCTGAGCAGTGGAGGCCTGGGACCAGTTACTGAGCAGTCGTGGTCTGGGACTAGTTACTGAGCAGTGGAGGCCTGGGACTAGTTACGGAGCAGTCGTGGCCTGGGACAAGTTACTGAGCAGTTGTGGCCTGGGACTAGTTACTGAGCAGTTGTGGCCTGGGTCTAGTTACTGAGCATGGAGGCCTGGGGCTAGTTACTGAGCAGTCATGGACTGAGACTAGTTACTGTGCAGTGGAGGCCTGAGACTAGTTTCTGAGCAGTTGTGGCCTGGGACTTGTTACTGAACAGTGGAGGCCTGGCGCTAGTTACTGAGCAGTTGTGGCCTGGGACTAGATACTGAGCAGTGGTGGCTTGGGACTATATACTGAGCAGTGGAGGCCTGGGGCTAGTTACTGAGCAGTGGAGGCCTGGGGCTAGTTACTGAGCAGTGGAGGCGTGGGACTAGTTACTGAGCAGTGGAGGCCTGAGACTAATTACTGAGCAATGGAGGACTGAGGTTAGTGACTGAGCAGTCGTGGCCTGAGACTAGTTGCTGAGCAGTGGAGGCCTGTGACCAGTTACTGAGCAGTCGTGGTCTGGGACTAGTTACTGAGCAGTGGAGGCCTGGGACTAGTTACGGAGCAGTCGTGGCCTGGGACTTGTTTCTGAGCAGTGGAGGCCTGGGACTAGTTCCTGAGCAGTTGTGGCCTGGGACAAGTTACTGAGCAGTGGAGGCCTGAGACTAGTTACTGAGCAGTTGTGGCCTGGGACTAGTTACTGAGCAGTGGAGGTCTGGCACTAGTTACTGAGCAGTTGTGGCCTGGGACTAGTTACTGAGCAGTGGAGGCCTGAAACTACTTACTGAGCAATGGAGACCTGGGACTACTTCCTGCAAAGTGGAGGCCTGGGATTAGTTACTGAGCAGTGGATGCCTCGGGCTAGTTACTGAGCAGTTGTGGCCTGAGACTAGTTACTGAGCAATGGAGGACTGAGGTTAGTGACTGAGCAGTCGTGGCCTGAGATTAGTTACTGAGCAGTGGAGGACTGAGGTTAGTGACTGAGCAGTCGTGGTCTGGGACTAGTTACTGAGCAGTGGAGGCCTGGGACCAGTTACTGAGCAGTCGTGGCCTGGGACTAGTTACGGAGCAGTGGAGGCCTGGGACCAGTTACTGAGCAGACGTGGTCTGGGACGAGTTACTGAGCAGTGGAGGCCTGGGACTAGTTACGGAGCAGTCGTGGCCTGGGACGCGTTTCTGAGCAGTGGAGGCCTGGGACTAGTTACTGAGCAGTGGAGGCCTGAGGCTAGTTACTGAGCAGTTGTGACCTGAGACTAGTTACTGACCAGTGGAGGCCTGGGGCTAGTTACTGAGCAGTGGAGGCCTGGGGCTAGTTACTGAGCAGTGGAGGCCTGAGGCTAGTTACTGACCAGTGGAGGCCTGGGGCTAGTTACTGAGCAGTGGAGGCCTGGGGCTAGTTACTGAGCAGTGGAGGCGTGGGACTAGTTACTGAGCAGTGGAGGCCTGAGACTAGTTACTGAGCAATGGAGGACTGAGGTTAGTGACTGAGCAGTCGTGGCCTGAGACTAGTTACTGAGCAGTGGAGGCCTGGGACCAGTTACTGAACAGTGGAGGCCTGGGGCTAGTTACTGAGCAGTGGAGGCCTGAGGCTAGTTACTGAGCAATGGAGGCCTGGGACTAGTTACTGAGCAGTGGAGGCCTGGGACTAGTTACTGAGCAGTGGAGGCCTGGGGCTAGTTACTGAGCAGTTGTGGTATGTGACTAGTTTCTGAGCAATGGAGGCCTGAGGCTAGTTAATGAGCAGTTGTCGTCTGGGACTAGTTCCTGAGCAGTGGAGGCCTGGGACTAGTTACTGAGCAGTGGAGGCCTGAGACTAGTTACTGAGCAATGGAGGACTGAGGTTAGTGACTGAGCAGTTGTGGCCTGAGACTAGTTACTGAGCATTGGAGGCCTGGGGCTAGTTACTGAGCATGGCGACCTGGGACTAGTTACTGAGCAGTGGAGGCCTGAGACTAGTTACTGAGCACTGGAGGCCTGGGACTAGTTACTGAGCAGTGGAGGCCTGGGGCTAGATACTGAGCAGTAGAGGCCAAAGGCTAGTTACTGAGCAGTTGTGGCCTGAGACTAGTTACTGACCAGTTGTGGCCTGGGACTAGTTACTGAGCAGTTGTGGCCTGGGTCTAGTTACTGAGCATGGAGGCCTGGGGCTCGTTACTGAGCAGTCATGGACTGAGACTAGTTACTGAGCAGTCGTGGCCTGAGACTAGTTACTGAGCAGTGGAGGCCTGGGACTAGTTACTGAACAGTGGAGGCCTGCGGCTAGTTACTGAGCAGTGGAGGCCTGAGGCTAGTTACTGAGTAATGGAGGCCTGGGACTAGTTACTGAGCAGTGGAGGCCTGGGACTAGTTACTGAGCAGTGGAGGCCTGGGGCTAGTTACTGAGCAGTTGTGGTATGTGACTAGTTACTGAGCAATGGAGGCCTGAGGCTAGTTAATGAGCAGTTGTCGTCTGGGACTAGTTCCTGAGCAGTGGAGGCCTGGGACTAGTTACTGAGCAGTGGAGGCCTGAGGTTAGTTACTGAGCAGTCATGCCCTGAGACTAGTTACTGAGCAGTGGAGGCCTGGGACTAGTTACTGAGCAGTCGTGGCCTGAGACTAGTTACTGAGCAGTGGAGGCCTCGGACTAGTTACTGAGCAGTCGTGGTCTGGGACTCGTTACTGAGCAGTGGAGGCCTGGGACTAGTTACTGAGCAGTCGTGGCCTTGGACTAGTTACTGAGCGGTTGTGGCCTGGATCTAGTTACTGAGCATGGAGGCCTGGGGCTAGTTACTGAGCAGTTGTGGCCTGAGACTAGTTACTGAGCAATGGAGGACTGAGGTTAGTGACTGAGCAGTCATGGCCTGAGACTAGTTACTGAGCAGTGGAGGCCTGGGACTAGTTACTGAACAGTGGAGGCCTGGGGCTAGTTACTGAGCAGTGGAGGCCTGAGGCTAGTTACTGAGCAATGGAGGCCTGGGACTAGTTACTGAGCAGTGGAGGCCTGGGACTAGTTACTGAGCAGTGGAGGCCTGGGGCTAGTTACTGAGCAGTTGTGGTATGTGACTAGTTTCTGAGCAATGGAGGCCTGAGGCTAGTTAATGAGCAGTTGTCGCCTGGGACTAGTTCCTGAGCAGTGGAGGCCTGGGACTAGTTACTGAGCAGTGGAGGCCTGGGACTAGTTACTGAGCAGTGGAGGCCTGAGACTAGTTACTGAGCAATGGAGGACTGAGGTTAGTGACTGAGCAGTCGTGGCCTGAGACTAGTTACTGAGCAGTGGAGGCCTGGGACTAGTTACTGAGCAATTGTGGCCTGCGGCTACTTACTGAGCAGTGATGCACTGAGACAAATAACTGAGCATTGGAGGCCTGGGGCTAGTTACTGAGCATGGCGACCTGGGACTAGTTACTGAGCAGTGGAGGCCTGAGACTAGTTACTGAGCACTGGAGGCCTGGGACTAGTTACTGAGCAGTGGAGGCCTGGGGCTAGATACTGAGCAGTAGAGGCCAAAGGCTAGTTACTGAGCAGTTGTGGCCTGAGACTAGTTACTGACCAGTGGAGGCCTGGGGCTAGTTACTGAGCAGTGGAGGCCTGAGGCTAGTTACTGAGCAATGGAGGCCAGGGACTAGTTGCTGAGCAGTGGAGGCCTGAAACTAGTTACTGAATAATGGGGGCCTGGGACTAGTTCCTGAGCCGTGGAGGCCTGAGACTAGTTACTGAGCAATGGAGGCCTGAGGTTAGTTACTGAGCAGTCGTGGTCTGGGTCTAGTTACTGAGCAGTTGTGGCCTGGGGCTAGTTACTGAGCAGTGGAGGCCTGGGGCAAGTTACTGAGCAGTGGAGGCGTGGGACTAGTTACTGAGCAATGGAGGCCTGAGGTTAATTACTGAGCAGTCATGGCCTGGGACTAGTTACTGAGCAGTTGTGGCCTGGGGCTAGTTACTGAGCAGTGGAGGCCTGGGGCTAGTTACTGAGCAGTGGAGGCGTGGGACTAGTTACTGAGCAGTGGAGGCCTGAGACTAGTTACTGAGCAATGGAGGACTGAGGTTAGTGACTGAGCAGTCGTGGCCTGAGACTAGTTACTGAGCAGTGGAGGCCTGGGACCAGTTACTGAGCAGTCGTGGTCTGGGACTAGTTACTGAGCAGTGGAGGCCTGGGACTAGTTACGGAGCAGTCATGGCCTGGGACGAGTTTCTGAGCAGTGGAGGCCTGGGACTAGTTACTGAGTAGTTGTGGCCTGGGACTAGTTACTGAGCAGTTGTGGCCTGGGACTAGTTACTGAGCAGTTGTGGCCTGGGTCTAGTTACTGAGCATGGAGGCCTGGGGCTAGTTACTGAGCAGTCATGGACTGAGACTAGTTACTGAGCAGTGGAGGCCTGAGACTAGTTACTGAGCAGTTGTGTCCTGGGACTCGTTACTGAGCAGTGGAGGCCTGGGACTAGTTACTGAGCAGTTGTGTCCTGGGACTAGTTACTGAGCAGTGGAGGCCTGGGGCTAGTTACTGAGCAGTGGAGGCCTGGGGCTAGTTACTGAGCAGTGGAGGCCTGAGACTAGTTACTGAGCAATGGAGGACTGAGGTTAGTGACTGAGCAGTCGTGGCCTGAGACTAGTTACTGAGCAGTGGAGGCCTGAGACTAGTTACTGAGCAATGGAGGACTGAGGTTAGTGACTGAGCAGTCGTGGCCTGAGATGAGTTACTGAGCAGTGGAGGCCTGGGACCAGTTACGGAGCAGTCGTGGCCTGGGACGAGTTTCTGAGCAGTGGAGGCCTGGGACTAGTTACGGAGCAGTCGTGGCCTGGGACGAGTTTCTGAGCAGTGGAGGCCTGGGACTAGTTACGGAGCAGTCGTGGCCTGGGACGAGTTTCTGAGCAGTGGAGGCCTGGGACTAGTTACTGAGCAGTTGTGGCCTGGGACTAGTGACTGAGCCGTTGTGGCCTGGGTCTAGTTACTGAGCATGGAGGCCTGGGGCTAGTTACTGAGCAGTCATGGACTGAGACTACTTACTGAGTAGTGGAGGCCTGAGACCAGTTACTGAGCAGTGGAGGCCTGGGGCAAGTTACTGAGCAATTGTGGCCTGGGACTAGTTACTGAGCAGTGGAGGCCTGGGGCTAGTTACGGACCAGTCGTGGCCTGGGACTAGTTACTGAGCAGTCGTGGCCTGAGACTAGTTACTGAGCAGTGGAGGCCTGGGACTAGTTACTGAACAGTGGAGGCATGGGAATGGTTACTGATCAGTCGTGGTCTGGGACTAGTTACTGAGCAGTGGAGGCCTGGGACTAGTTACGGAGCAGTCGTGGCCTGGGACTTGTTTCTGAGCAGTGGAGGCCTGGGACTAGTTCCTGAGCAGTTGTGGCCTGGGACAAGTTACTGAGCAGTTGTGGCCTGGGACTAGTTGCTGAGCAGTTGTGGCCTGGGTCTAGTTACTGAGCATGGAGGCCTGGGGCTAGTTACTGAGCAGTCATGGACTGCGACTAGTTACTGAGCAGTGGAGGCCTGAGACTAGTTACTGAGCAGTTGTGGCCTGGGACTCGTTACTGAGCAGTGGAGGTCTGGCGCTAGTTACTGAGCAGTTGTGGCCTGGGACTAGTTACTGAGCAGTGGAGGCCTGAAACTACTTACTGAGCAATGGAGAACTGGGACTACTTCCTGCAAAGTGAAGGCCTGGGATTAGTTACTGAGCAGTGGATGCCTCGGGCTAGTTACTGAGCAGTTGTGGCCTGAGACTAGTTACTGAGCAATGGAGGACTGAGGTTACTGACTGAGCAGTCATGGCCTGAGATTAGTAGCAGTGGAGGCCTGGGACCAGTTACTGAGCAGTCGTGGTCTGGGACTAGTTACTGAGCAGTGGAGGCCTGGGACCAGTTACTGAGCAGTCGTGGCCTGAGACTAGTTACTGAGCAGTGGAGGCCTGGGACCAGTTACTGAGCAGTCGTGGTCTGGGACTAGTTACTGAGCAGTGGAGGCCTGGGACTAGTTACGGAGCAGTCGTGGCCTGGGACGAGTTTCTGAGCAGTGGAGGCCTGGGACTAGTTACTGAGCAGTTGTGGCCTGGGACTAGTTACTGAGCAGTGGAGGCCTGGGGCTAGTTACTGAGCAGTGGAGGCCTGAGGCTAGTTACTGAGCAGTTGTGACCTGAGACTAGTTACTGACCAGTGGAGGCCTGGGGCTAGTTACTGAGCAGTGGAGGCCTGGGGCTAGTTACTGAGCAGTGGAGGCCTGAGGCTAGTTACTGAGCAGTTGTGGCCTGGGACTAGTTACTGAGCAGTGGAGGCCTGGAACTAATTACTGAGCAGTGGAGAACTGGCGCTAGTAACTGAGCAGTTGTGGCCTGGGACTAGATACTGAGCAGTGGTGGCTTGGGACTAGTTACTGAGCAGTGGAGGCCTGGGGCTAGTTACTGAGCAGTGGAGGCCAGGGACTAGTTACTGAGAAGTGGAGGCCTGAAACTAGTTCCTGAGCAGTGGAGGCCTGGGGCTAGTTACTGAGTAGTGGAGGCCAGGGTCTAGTTACTGAGCAGTCATAGCCTGGGACTAGTTACTGAGCAGTTGTGGCCTGGGGCTAGTTACTGAGCAGTGGAGGCCTGAAACTAGTTCCTGAGCAATGGGGGACTGGGACTAGTTCCTGAGCTGCGGAGACCTGGGACTAATTACTGAGCAGTGGAGACCTGGGGCTAGTTACTGAGTAGTGGAGGCCTGGGTCTAGTTACTGAGCAGTCATAGCCTGGGACTAGTTACTGAGCAGTTGTGGCCTGGGGCTGGTTACTGAGCAGTGGAGGCCTGGGGCTAGTTACTGAGCAGTGGAGGCGTGGGACTAGTTACTGAGCAGTTGAGGCCTGGGGCTAGTTACTGAGCAGTGGAGGCCTGGGACTAGTTACTGAGCAGTGTTACTGAGCAGTGGAGGCCTGAGACTAGTTACTGAGCAGTGTTACTGAGCAGTGGAGGCCTGAGACTAGTTACTGAGCAGTGTTCCTGAGCAGTGGAGGCCTGGGACTAGTTACTGAGCAGTGTTCCTGAGCAGTGGAGGCCTGGGACTAGTTACTGAGCAGTGTTACTGAGCAGTGGAGGCCTGAGACTAGTTACTGAGCAGTGTTCCTGAACAGTGGAGGCCTGAGACTAGTTACTGAGCAGTGGAGGCCTGGGACTAGTTACTGAGCAGTGGAGGCCTGGGACTAGTTCCTGAGCAGTCGTTGTCTGGGACTAGTTACTGAGCAGTCGTGGCCTGGGACTATTACTGAGCAGTGGAGGCCTGGGGCTAGTTGCTGAGCAATGGAGGCCTGGCGCTAGTTACTGAGCAATGGAGGCCTGATGCTAGTTACTGAGCAGTGGAGGTCTGAGACTTGTTACTGAGCAATGGAGTCCTGGGACTAGTTACTGAGCAGTCGTGGCCTGGGGCTAGTTACTGAGCAGTCATGGACTGAGACTAATTACTGAGCAGTTGTGGCCTGGAACTAGTTACTGAGCAGTGCAGGCCTGAGACTAGTTGCTGAAAGTTGTGGCCTGGGGCTAGTTACTGAGCAGTGGAGGACTGGGACTAGTTACTGAGCAGTCGTGGCCTGAGACTAGTTACTGAGCAGTGGAGGCCTGGGACTAGTTACTGAGCAGTGGTGGAGGCCTGGGCTAGTTACTGAGCAGTGGAGGCCTGAGGCTAGTTACTGAGCAATGGAGGCCTGGGACTAATTACTGAGCAGTGGAGGCCTGAGACTAGTTGCTGAGCAATGGAGGCCTGGGACTAGTTACTGAGGAATGGAGGCCTGGGACTAGTTACTGAGCAGCGGAGGCCTGGGTCTAGTTACTGAGCAGTTGTGATATGTGACTAGTTACTGAGCAATGGTGGCCTGAGGCTAATTACTGAGCAGTTGTGGTCTGGGACTAGTTCCTGAGCAGTGGAGGCCTGGGACTAGTTACTGAGCAGTGGAGGCCTGAGGTTAGTTACTGAGCAGTCATGCCCTGAGACTAGTTACTGAGCAGTGGAGGCCTGGGGCTAATTACTGAGCAGTCGTGGCCTGAGACTAGTTACTGAGCAATGGAGGCCTCGGACTAGTTACTGAGCAGTCGTGGTCTGGGACTCGTTACTGGGCAGTGGAGGCCTGGGACTAGTTACTGAGCAGTCGTGGCCTGAGACTAGTTACTGAGCAGTTGTGGCCTGGGTCTAGTTACTGAGCATGGAGGCCTGGGGCTAGTTACTGAGCAGTCATGGACTGAGACTAGTTACTGAGCAGTGGAGGCCTGAGACTAGTTACTGAGCAGTTGTGTCCTGGGACCCGTTACTGAGCAGTGGTGGCTTGGGACTAGTTACTGAGCAGTGGAGGCCTGGGGCTAGTTACTGAGCAGTGGAGGCCTGAGGCTAGTTACTGAGCAGTGGAGGCCTGGGACTAGTTACTGAGCAGTGGAGGCCTGAAACTAGTTCCTGAGAAGTGGAGGCCTGGGATTAGTTACTGAGCAGTGGATGCCTCGGGCTAGTGACTGAGCAGTTGTGGCCTGAGACTAGTTACTGAGCAATGGAGGCCTGGGACCAGTTACTGAGCAGTCGTGGTCTGGGACTAGTTCCTGAGCAGTGGAGGCCTGGGACTAGTTACTGAACAGTGGAGGCATGGGAATGGTTACTGATCAGTCGTGGTCTGGGACTAGTTACTGAGCAGTGGAGGCCTGGGACTAGTTACGGAGCAGTCGTGGCCTGGGACTTGTTTCTGAGCAGTGGAGGCCTGGGACTAGTTCCTGAGCAGTTGTGGCCTGGGACAAGTTACTGAGCAGTTGTGGCCTGGGACTAGTTGCTGAGCAGTTGTGGCCTGGGTCTAGTTACTGAGCATGGAGGCCTGGGGCTAGTTACTGAGCAGTCATGGACTGCGACTAGTTACTGAGCAGTGGAGGCCTGAGACTAGTTACTGAGCAGTTGTGGCCTGGGACTCGTTACTGAGCAGTGGAGGTCTGGCGCTAGTTACTGAGCAGTTGTGGCCTGGGACTAGTTACTGAGCAGTGGAGGCCTGAAACTACTTACTGAGCAATGGAGAACTGGGACTACTTCCTGCAAAGTGGAGGCCTGGGATTAGTTACTGAGCAGTGGATGCCTCGGGCTAGTTACTGAGCAGTTGTGGCCTGAGACTAGTTACTGAGCAATGGAGGACTGAGGTTAGTGACTGAGCAGTCATGGCCTGAGATTAGTAGCAGTGGAGGCCTGGGACCAGTTACTGAGCAGTCGTGGTCTGGGACTAGTTACTGAGCAGTGGAGGCCTGGGACCAGTTACTGAGCAGTGGAGGCCTGGGGCAAGTTACTGAGCAATTGTGGCCTGGGACTAGTTACTGAGCAGTGGAGGCCTGGGGCTAGTTACGGACCAGTCGTGGCCTGGGACTAGTTACTGAGCAGTCGTGGCCTGAGACTAGTTGCTGAGCAGTGGAGGCCTGGGACTAGTTACTGAACAGTGGAGGCATGGGAATGGTTACTGATCAGTCGTGGTCTGGGACTAGTTACTGAGCAGTGGAGGCCTGGGACTAGTTACGGAGCAGTCGTGGCCTGGGACTTGTTTCTGAGCAGTGGAGGCCTGGGACTAGTTCCTGAGCAGTTGTGGCCTGGGACAAGTTACTGAGCAGTTGTGGCCTGGGACTAGTTGCTGAGCAGTTGTGGCCTGGGTCTAGTTACTGAGCATGGAGGCCTGGGGCTAGTTACTGAGCAGTCATGGACTGCGACTAGTTACTGAGCAGTGGAGGCCTGAGACTAGTTACTGAGCAGTTGTGGCCTGGGACTCGTTACTGAGCAGTGGAGGTCTGGCGCTAGTTACTGAGCAGTTGTGGCCTGGGACTAGTTACTGAGCAGTGGAGGCCTGAAACTACTTACTGAGCAATGGAGAACTGGGACTACTTCCTGCAAAGTGGAGGCCTGGGATTAGTTACTGAGCAGTGGATGCCTCGGGCTAGTTACTGAGCAGTTGTGGCCTGAGACTAGTTACTGAGCAATGGAGGACTGAGGTTACTGACTGAGCAGTCATGGCCTGAGATTCGTAGCAGTGGAGGCCTGGGACCAGTTACTGAGCAGTCGTGGTCTGGGACTAGTTACTGAGCAGTGGAGGCCTGGGACCAGTTACTGAGCAGTCGTGGCCTGAGACTAGTTACTGAGCAGTGGAGGCCTGGGACCAGTTACTGAGCAGTCGTGGTCTGGGACTAGTTACTGAGCAGTGGAGGCCTGGGACTAGTTACGGAGCAGTCGTGGCCTGGGACGAGTTTCTGAGCAGTGGAGGCCTGGGACTAGTTACTGAGCAGTTGTGGCCTGGGACTAGTTACTGAGCAGTGGAGGCCTGGGGCTAGTTACTGAGCAGTGGAGGCCTGAGGCTTGTTACTGAGCAGTTGTGACCTGAGACTAGTTACTGACCAGTGGAGGCCTGGGGCTAGTTACTGAGCAGTGGAGGCCTGGGGCTAGTTACTGAGCAGTGGAGGCCTGAGGCTAGTTACTGAGCAGTTGTGGCCTGGGACTAGTTACTGAGCAGTGGAGGCCTGGAACTAATTACTGAGCAGTGGAGAACTGGCGCTAGTTACTGAGCAGTTGTGGCCTGGGACTAGATACTGAGCAGTGGTGGCTTGGGACTAGTTACTGAGCAGTGGAGGCCTGGGGCTAGTTACTGAGCAGTGGAGGCCAGGGACTAGTTACTGAGAAGTGGAGGCCTGAAACTAGTTCCTGAGCAGTGGAGGCCTGGGGCTAGTTACTGAGTAGTGGAGGCCAGGGTCTAGTTACTGAGCAGTCATAGCCTGGGACTAGTTACTGAGCAGTTGTGGCCTGGGGCTAGTTACTGAGCAGTGGAGGCCTGAAACTAGTTCCTGAGCAATGGGGGACTGGGACTAGTTCCTGAGCTGCGGAGACCTGGGACTAATTACTGAGCAGTGGAGACCTGGGGCTAGTTACTGAGTAGTGGAGGCCTGGGTCTAGTTACTGAGCAGTCATAGCCTGGGACTAGTTACTGAGCAGTTGTGGCCTGGGGCTGGTTACTGAGCAGTGGAGGCCTGGGGCTAGTTACTGAGCAGTGGAGGCGTGGGACTAGTTACTGAGCAGTTGAGGCCTGGGGCTAGTTACTGAGCAGTGGAGGCCTGGGACTAGTTACTGAGCAGTGTTACTGAGCAGTGGAGGCCTGAGACTAGTTACTGAGCAGTGTTACTGAGCAGTGGAGGCCTGAGACTAGTTACTGAGCAGTGTTCCTGAGCAGTGGAGGCCTGGGACTAGTTACTGAGCAGTGTTACTGAGCAGTGGAGGCCTGAGACTAGTTACTGAGCAGTGTTCCTGAACAGTGGAGGCCTGAGACTAGTTACTGAGCAGTGGAGGCCTGGGACTAGTTACTGAGCAGTGGAGGCCTGGGACTAGTTCCTGAGCAGTCGTTGTCTGGGACTAGTTACTGAGCAGTCGTGGCCTGGGACTATTACTGAGCAGTGGAGGCCTGGGGCTAGTTGCTGAGCAATGGAGGCCTGGCGCTAGTTACTGAGCAATGGAGGCCTGATGCTAGTTACTGAGCAGTGGAGGTCTGAGACTTGTTACTGAGCAATGGAGTCCTGGGACTAGTTACTGAGCAGTTGTGGCCTGGGGCTAGTTACTGAGCAGTCATGGACTGAGACTAATTACTGAGCAGTTGTGGCCTGGAACTAGTTACTGAGCAGTGCAGGCCTGAGACTAGTTGCTGAAAGTTGTGGCCTGGGGCTAGTTACTGAGCAGTGGAGGACTGGGACTAGTTACTGAGCAGTCGTGGCCTGAGACTAGTTACTGAGCAGTGGAGGCCTGGGACTAGTTACTGAGCAGTGGTGGAGGCCTGGGCTAGTTACTGAGCAGTGGAGGCCTGAGGCTAGTTACTGAGCAATGGAGGCCTGGGACTAATTACTGAGCAGTGGAGGCCTGAGACTAGTTGCTGAGCAATGGAGGCCTGGGACTAGTTACTGAGGAATGGAGGCCTGGGACTAGTTACTGAGCAGCGGAGGCCTGGGTCTAGTTACTGAGCAGTTGTGATATGTGACTAGTTACTGAGCAATGGTGGCCTGAGGCTAATTACTGAGCAGTTGTGGTCTGGGACTAGTTCCTGAGCAGTGGAGGCCTGGGACTAGTTACTGAGCAGTGGAGGCCTGAGGTTAGTTACTGAGCAGTCATGCCCTGAGACTAGTTACTGAGCAGTGGAGGCCTGGGGCTAATTACTGAGCAGTCGTGGCCTGAGACTAGTTACTGAGCAATGGAGGCCTCGGACTAGTTACTGAGCAGTCGTGGTCTGGGACTCGTTACTGGGCAGTGGAGGCCTGGGACTAGTTACTGAGCAGTCGTGGCCTGGGACTAGTTACTGAGCAGTTGTGGCCTGGGTCTAGTTACTGAGCATGGAGGCCTGGGGCTAGTTACTGAGCAGTCATGGACTGAGACTAGTTACTGAGCAGTGGAGGCCTGAGACTAGTTACTGAGCAGTTGTGTCCTGGGACCCGTTACTGAGCAGTGGTGGCTTGGGACTAGTTACTGAGCAGTGGAGGCCTGGGGCTAGTTACTGAGCAGTGGAGGCCTGGGACTAGTTACTGAGCAGTGGAGGCCTGAAACTAGTTCCTGAGAAGTGGAGGCCTGGGATTAGTTACTGAGCAGTGGATGCCTCGGGCTAGTGACTGAGCAGTTGTGGCCTGAGACTAGTTACTGAGCAATGGAGGCCTGGGACCAGTTACTGAGCAGTCGTGGTCTGGGACTAGTTCCTGAGCAGTGGAGGCCTGGGACTAGTTACGGAGCAGTCGTGGCCTGGGACAAGTTACTGAGCAGTTGTGGCCTGGGACTAGTTACTGAGCAGTTGTGGCCTGGGTCTAGTTACTGAGCATGGAGGCCTGGGACTAGTTACGGAGCAGTCATGGACTGAGACTAGTTACTGAGCAGTGGAGGCCTGAGACTAGTTTCTGAGCAGTTGTGGCCTGGGACTAGTTACTGAGCAGTGGAGGCCTGGCGCTAGTTACTGAGCAGTTGTGTCCTGGGACTAGATACTGAGCAGTGGTGGCTTGGGACTAGTTACTGAGCAGTGGAGGCCTGGGGCTAGTTACTGAGCAATGGAGGCCTGATGCTAGTTACTGAGCAGTGGAGGTCTGAGACTTGTTACTGAGCAATGGAGTCCTGGGACTAGTTACTGAGCAGTCGTGGCCTGGGGCTAGTTACTGAGCAGTCATGGACTGAGACTAATTACTGAGCAGTTGTGGCCTGGAACTAGTTACTGAGCAGTGCAGGCCTGAGACTAGTTGCTGAAAGTTGTGGCCTGGGGCTAGTTACTGAGCAGTGGAGGACTGGGACTAGTTACTGAGCAGTCGTGGCCTGAGACTAGTTACTGAGCAGTGGAGGCCTGGGACTAGTTACTGAGCAGTGGTGGAGGCCTGGGCTAGTTACTGAGCAGTGGAGGCCTGAGGCTAGTTACTGAGCAATGGAGGCCTGGGACTAATTACTGAGCAGTGGAGGCCTGAGACTAGTTGCTGAGCAATGGAGGCCTGGGACTAGTTACTGAGGAATGGAGGCCTGGGACTTGTTACTGAGCAGCGGAGGCCTGGGTCTAGTTACTGAGCAGTTGTGATATGTGACTAGTTACTGAGCAATGGTGGCCTGAGGCTAATTACTGAGCAGTTGTGGTCTGGGACTAGTTCCTGAGCAGTGGAGGCCTGGGACTAGTTACTGAGCAGTGGAGGCCTGAGGTTAGTTACTGAGCAGTCATGCCCTGAGACTAGTTACTGAGCAGTGGAGGCCTGGGGCTAATTACTGAGCAGTCGTGGCCTGAGACTAGTTACTGAGCAATGGAGGCCTCGGACTAGTTACTGAGCAGTCGTGGTCTGGGACTCGTTACTGGGCAGTGGAGGCCTGGGACTAGTTACTGAGCAGTCGTGGCCTGGGACTAGTTACTGAGCAGTTGTGGCCTGGGTCTAGTTACTGAGCATGGAGGCCTGCGGCTAGTTACTGAGCAGTCATGGACTGAGACTAGTTACTGAGCAGTGGAGGCCTGAGACTAGTTACTGAGCAGTTGTGTCCTGGGACCCGTTACTGAGCAGTGGTGGCTTGGGACTAGTTACTGAGCAGTGGAGGCCTGGGGCTAGTTACTGAGCAGTGGAGGCCTGGGACTAGTTACTGAGCAGTGGAGGCCTGAAACTAGTTCCTGAGAAGTGGAGGCCTGGGATTAGTTACTGAGCAGTGGATGCCTCGGGCTAGTGACTGAGCAGTTGTGGCCTGAGACTAGTTACTGAGCAATGGAGGCCTGGGACCAGTTACTGAGCAGTCGTGGTCTGGGACTAGTTCCTGAGCAGTGGAGGCCTGGGACTAGTTACGGAGCAGTCGTGGCCTGGGACAAGTTACTGAGCAGTTGTGGCCTGGGACTAGTTACTGAGCAGTTGTGGCCTGGGTCTAGTTACTGAGCATGGAGGCCTGGGACTAGTTACGGAGCAGTCATGGCCTGGGACGAGTTTCTGAGCAGTGGAGGCGTGGGACTAGTTACTGAGCAGTGGAGGCCTGAGATTAGTGACTGAGCAGTCGTGGCCTGAGACTAGTTACTGAGCAGTGGAGGCCTGGGACCAGTTACTGAGCAGTCGTGGTCTGGGACTAGTTACTGAGCAGTGGAGGCCTGGGACTAGTTACGGAGCAGTCATGGCCTGGGACGAGTTTCTGAGCAGTGGAGGCCTGGGACTAGTTACTGAGTAGTTGTGGCCTGGGACTAGTTACTGAGCAGTTGTGGCCTGGGACTAGTTACTGAGCAGTTGTGGCCTGGGTCTAGTTACTGAGCATGGAGGCCTGGGGTTGGTTACTGAGCAGTCATGGACTGAGACTAGTTACTGTGCAGTGGAGGCCTGAGACTAGTTTCTGAGCAGTTGTGGCCTGGGACTAGTTACTGAGCAGTGGAGGCCTGGCGCTAGTTACTGAGCAGTTGTGGCCTGGGACTAGATACTGAGCAGTGGTGGCTTGGGACTAGTTACTGAGCAGTGGAGGCCTGGGGCTAGTTACTGAGTAGTGGAGGCCTGGGGCTAGTTACTGAGCAGTGGAGGCGTGGGACTAGTTACTGAGCAGTGGAGGCCTGAGACTAGTTACTGAGCAATGGAGGACTGAGGTTAGTGACTGAGCAGTCGTGGCCTGAGACTAGTTGCTGAGCAGTGGAGGCCTGGGACCAGTTACTGAGCAGTCGTGGTCTGGGACTAGTTACTGAGCAGTGGAGGCCTGGGACTAGTTACGGAGCAGTCGTGGCCTGGGACAAGTTACTGAGCAGTTGTGGCCTGGGACTAGTTACTGAGCAGTTGTGGCCTGGGTCTAGTTACTGAGCATGGAGGCCTGGGGTTGGTTACTGAGCAGTCATGGACTGAGACTAGTTACTGTGCAGTGGAGGCCTGAGACTAGTTTCTGAGCAGTTGTGGCCTGGGACTTGTTACTGAACAGTGGAGGCCTGGCGCTAGTTACTGAGCAGTTGTGGCCTGGGACTAGATACTGAGCAGTGGTGGCTTGGGACTAGTTACTGAGCAGTGGAGGCCTGGGGCTAGTTACTGAGCAGTGGAGGCCTGGGGCTAGTTACTGAGCAGTGGAGGCGTGGGACTAGTTACTGAGCAGTGGAGGCCTGAGACTAGTTACTGAGCAATGGAGGACTGAGGTTAGTGACTGAGCAGTCGTGGCCTGAGACTAGTTGCTGAGCAGTGGAGGCCTGTGACCAGTTACTGAGCAGTCGTGGTCTGGGACTAGTTACTGAGCAGTGGAGGCCTGGGACTAGTTACGGAGCAGTCGTGGCCTGGGACTTGTTTCTGAGCAGTGGAGGCCTGGGACTAGTTCCTGAGCAGTTGTGGCCTGGGACAAGTTACTGAGCAGTGGAGGCCTGAGACTAGTTACTGAGCAGTTGTGGCCTGGGACTAGTTACTGAGCAGTGGAGGTCTGGCACTAGTTACTGAGCAGTTGTGGCCTGGGACTAGTTACTGAGCAGTGGAGGCCTGAAACTACTTACTGAGCAATGGAGACCTGGGACTACTTCCTGCAAAGTGGAGGCCTGGGATTAGTTACTGAGCAGTGGATGCCTCGGGCTAGTTACTGAGCAGTTGTGGCCTGAGACTAGTTACTGAGCAATGGAGGACTGAGGTTAGTGACTGAGCAGTCGTGGCCTGAGATTAGTTACTGAGCAGTGGAGGACTGAGGTTAGTGACTGAGCAGTCGTGGTCTGGGACTAGTTACTGAGCAGTGGAGGCCTGGGACCAGTTACTGAGCAGTCGTGGCCTGGGACTAGTTACGGAGCAGTGGAGGCCTGGGACCAGTTACTGAGCAGACGTGGTCTGGGACGAGTTACTGAGCAGTGGAGGCCTGGGACTAGTTACGGAGCAGTCGTGGCCTGGGACGCGTTTCTGAGCAGTGGAGGCCTGGGACTAGTTACTGAGCAGTGGAGGCCTGAGGCTAGTTACTGAGCAGTTGTGACCTGAGACTAGTTACTGACCAGTGGAGGCCTGGGGCTAGTTACTGAGCAGTGGAGGCCTGGGGCTAGTTACTGAGCAGTGGAGGCCTGAGGCTAGTTACTGACCAGTGGAGGCCTGGGGCTAGTTACTGAGCAGTGGAGGCCTGGGGCTAGTTACTGAGCAGTGGAGGCGTGGGACTAGTTACTGAGCAGTGGAGGCCTGAGACTAGTTACTGAGCAATGGAGGACTGAGGTTAGTGACTGAGCAGTCGTGGCCTGAGACTAGTTACTGAGCAGTGGAGGCCTGGGACCAGTTACTGAGCAGTCGTGGTCTGGGACTAGTTACTGAGCAGTGGAGGCCTGGGACTAGTTACGGAGCAGTCATGGCCTGGGACGAGTTTCTGAGCAGTGGAGGCCTGGGACTAGTTACTGAGTAGTTGTGGCCTGGGACTAGTTACTGAGCAGTTGTGGCCTGGGACTAGTTACTGAGCAGTTGTGGCCTGGGTCTAGTTACTGAGCATGGAGGCCTGGGGCTAGTTACTGAGCAGTCATGGACTGAGACTAGTTACTGAGCAGTCGTGGCCTGAGACTAGTTACTGAGCAGTGGAGGCCTGGGACTAGTTACTGAACAGTGGAGGCCTGCGGCTAGTTACTGAGCAGTGGAGACCTGAGGCTAGTTACTGAGTAATGGAGGCCTGGGACTAGTTACTGAGCAGTGGAGGCCTGGGACTAGTTACTGAGCAGTGGAGGCCTGGGGCTAGTTACTGAGCAGTTGTGGTATGTGACTAGTTACTGAGCAATGGAGGCCTGAGGCTAGTTAATGAGCAGTTGTCGTCTGGGACTAGTTCCTGAGCAGTGGAGGCCTGGGACTAGTTACTGAGCAGTGGAGGCCTGAGGTTAGTTACTGAGCAGTCATGCCCTGAGACTAGTTACTGAGCAGTGGAGGCCTGGGACTAGTTACTGAGCAGTCGTGGCCTGAGACTAGTTACTGAGCAGTGGAGGCCTCGGACTAGTTACTGAGCAGTCGTTGTCTGGGACTCGTTACTGAGCAGTGGAGGCCTGGGACTAGTTACTGAGCAGTCGTGGCCTTGGACTAGTTACTGAGCAGTTGTGGCCTGGATCTAGTTACTGAGCATGGAGGCCTGGGGCTAGTTACTGAGCAGTTGTGGCCTGAGACTAGTTACTGAGCAATGGAGAACTGAGGTTAGTGACTGAGCAGTCATGGCCTGAGACTAGTTACTGAGCAGTGGAGGCCTGGGACTAGTTACTGAACAGTGGAGGCCTGGGGCTAGTTACTGAGCAGTGGAGGCCTGAGGCTAGTTACTGAGCAATGGAGGCCTGGGACTAGTTACTGAGCAGTGGAGGCCTGGGACTAGTTACTGAGCAGTGGAGGCCTGGGGCTAGTTACTGAGCAGTTGTGGTATGTGACTAGTTTCTGAGCAATGGAGGCCTGAGGCTAGTTAATGAGCAGTTGTCGTCTGGGACTAGTTCCTGAGCAGTGGAGGCCTGGGACTAGTTACTGAGCAGTGGAGGCCTGGGACTAGTTACTGAGCAGTGGAGGCCTGAGACTAGTTACTGAGCAATGGAGGACTGAGGTTAGTGACTGAGCAGTCGTGGCCTGAGACTAGTTACTGAGCAGTGGAGGCCTGGGACTAGTTACTGAGCAATTGTGGCCTGCGGCTACTTACTGAGCAGTGATGCACTGAGACAAATAACTGAGCATTGGAGGCCTGGGGCTAGTTACTGAGCATGGCGACCTGGGACTAGTTACTGAGCAGTGGAGGCCTGAGACTAGTTACTGAGCACTGGAGGCCTGGGACTAGTTACTGAGCAGTGGAGGCCTGGGGCTAGATACTGAGCAGTAGAGGCCAAAGGCTAGTTACTGAGCAGTTGTGGCCTGAGACTAGTTACTGACCAGTGGAGGCCTGGGGCTAGTTACTGAGCAGTGGAGGCCTGAGGCTAGTTACTGAGCAATGGAGGCCAGGGACTAGTTGCTGAGCAGTGGAGGCCTGAAACTAGTTACTGAATAATGGGGGCCTGGGACTAGTTCCTGAGCCGTGGAGGCCTGAGACTAGTTACTGAGCAATGGAGGCCTGAGGTTAGTTACTGAGCAGTCGTGGTCTGGGTCTAGTTACTGAGCAGTTGTGGCCTGGGGCTAGTTACTGAGCAGTGGAGGCCTGGGGCAAGTTACTGAGCAGTGGAGGCGTGGGACTAGTTACTGAGCAATGGAGGCCTGAGGTTAATTACTGAGCAGTCATGGCCTGGGACTAGTTACTGAGCAGTTGTGGCCTGGGGCTAGTTACTGAGCAGTGGAGGCCTGGGGCTAGTTACTGAGCAGTGGAGGCGTGGGACTAGTTACTGAGCAGTGGAGGCCTGAGACTAGTTACTGAGCAATGGAGGACTGAGGTTAGTGACTGAGCAGTCGTGGCCTGAGACTAGTTACTGAGCAGTGGAGGCCTGGGACCAGTTACTGAGCAGTCGTGGTCTGGGACTAGTTACTGAGCAGTGGAGGCCTGGGACTAGTTACGGAGCAGTCATGGCCTGGGACGAGTTTCTGAGCAGTGGAGGCCTGGGACTAGTTACTGAGTAGTTGTGGCCTGGGACTAGTTACTGAGCAGTTGTGGCCTGGGACTAGTTACTGAGCAGTTGTGGCCTGGGTCTAGTTACTGAGCATGGAGGCCTGGGGCTAGTTACTGAGCAGTCATGGACTGAGACTAGTTACTGAGCAGTGGAGGCCTGAGACTAGTTACTGAGCAGTTGTGTCCTGGGACTCGTTACTGAGCAGTGGAGGCCTGGGACTAGTTACTGAGCAGTTGTGTCCTGGGACTAGTTACTGAGCAGTGGAGGCCTGGGGCTAGTTACTGAGCAGTGGAGGCCTGGGGCTAGTTACTGAGCAGTGGAGGCCTGAGACTAGTTACTGAGCAATGGAGGACTGAGGTTAGTGACTGAGCAGTCGTGGCCTGAGACTAGTTACTGAGCAGTGGAGGCCTGAGACTAGTTACTGAGCAATGGAGGACTGAGGTTAGTGACTGAGCAGTCGTGGCCTGAAATGAGTTACTGAGCAGTGGAGGCCTGGGACCAGTTACGGAGCAGTCGTGGCCTGGGACGAGTTTCTGAGCAGTGGAGGCCTGGGACTAGTTACGGAGCAGTCGTGGCCTGGGACGAGTTTCTGAGCAGTGGAGGCCTGGGACTAGTTACGGAGCAGTCGTGGCCTGGGACGAGTTTCTGAGCAGTGGAGGCCTGGGACTAGTTACTGAGCAGTTGTGGCCTGGGACTAGTGACTGAGCCGTTGTGGCCTGGGTCTAGTTACTGAGCATGGAGGCCTGGGGCTAGTTACTGAGCAGTCATGGACTGAGACTACTTACTGAGTAGTGGAGGCCTGAGACCAGTTACTGAGCAGTGGAGGCCTGGGGCAAGTTACTGAGCAATTGTGGCCTGGGACTAGTTACTGAGCAGTGGAGGCCTGGGGCTAGTTACGGACCAGTCGTGGCCTGGGACTAGTTACTGAGCAGTCGTGGCCTGAGACTAGTTGCTGAGCAGTGGAGGCCTGGGACTAGTTACTGAACAGTGGAGGCATGGGAATGGTTACTGATCAGTCGTGGTCTGGGACTAGTTACTGAGCAGTGGAGGCCTGGGACTAGTTACGGAGCAGTCGTGGCCTGGGACTTGTTTCTGAGCAGTGGAGGCCTGGGACTAGTTCCTGAGCAGTTGTGGCCTGGGACAAGTTACTGAGCAGTTGTGGCCTGGGACTAGTTGCTGAGCAGTTGTGGCCTGGGTCTAGTTACTGAGCATGGAGGCCTGGGGCTAGTTACTGAGCAGTCATGGACTGCGACTAGTTACTGAGCAGTGGAGGCCTGAGACTAGTTACTGAGCAGTTGTGGCCTGGGACTCGTTACTGAGCAGTGGAGGTCTGGCGCTAGTTACTGAGCAGTTGTGGCCTGGGACTAGTTACTGAGCAGTGGAGGCCTGAAACTACTTACTGAGCAATGGAGAACTGGGACTACTTCCTGCAAAGTGGAGGCCTGGGACTTGTTTCTGAGCAGTGGAGGCCTGGGACTAGTTCCTGAGCAGTTGTGGCCTGGGACAAGTTACTGAGCAGTTGTGGCCTGGGACTAGTTGCTGAGCAGTTGTGGCCTGGGTCTAGTTACTGAGCATGGAGGCCTGGGGCTAGTTACTGAGCAGTCATAGACTGCGACTAGTTACTGAGCAGTGGAGGCCTGAGACTAGTTACTGAGCAGTTGTGGCCTGGGACTCGTTACTGAGCAGTGGAGGTCTGGCGCTAGTTACTGAGCAGTTGTGGCCTGGGACTAGTTACTGAGCAGTGGAGGCCTGAAACTACTTACTGAGCAATGGAGAACTGGGACTACTTCCTGCAAAGTGGAGGCCTGGGATTAGTTACTGAGCAGTGGATGCCTCGGGCTAGTTACTGAGCAGTTGTGGCCTGAGACTAGTTACTGAGCAATGGAGGACTGAGGTTACTGACTGAGCAGTCATGGCCTGAGATTCGTAGCAGTGGAGGCCTGGGACCAGTTACTGAGCAGTCGTGGTCTGGGACTAGTTACTGAGCAGTGGAGGCCTGGGACCAGTTACTGAGCAGTCGTGGCCTGAGACTAGTTACTGAGCAGTGGAGGCCTGGGACCAGTTACTGAGCAGTCGTGGTCTGGGACTAGTTACTGAGCAGTGGAGGCCTGGGACTAGTTACGGAGCAGTCGTGGCCTGGGACGAGTTTCTGAGCAGTGGAGGCCTGGGACTAGTTACTGAGCAGTTGTGGCCTGGGACTAGTTACTGAGCAGTGGAGGCCTGGGGCTAGTTACTGAGCAGTGGAGGCCTGAGGCTAGTTACTGAGCAGTTGTGACCTGAGACTAGTTACTGACCAGTGGAGGCCTGGGGCTAGTTACTGAGCAGTGGAGGCCTGGGGCTAGTTACTGAGCAGTGGAGGCCTGAGGCTAGTTACTGAGCAGTTGTGGCCTGGGACTAGTTACTGAGCAGTGGAGGCCTGGAACTAATTACTGAGCAGTGGAGAACTGGCGCTAGTTACTGAGCAGTTGTGGCCTGGGACTAGATACTGAGCAGTGGTGGCTTGGGACTAGTTACTGAGCAGTGGAGGCCTGGGGCTAGTTACTGAGCAGTGGAGGCCAGGGACTAGTTACTGAGAAGTGGAGGCCTGAAACTAGTTCCTGAGCAGTGGAGGCCTGGGGCTAGTTACTGAGTAGTGGAGGCCAGGGTCTAGTTACTGAGCAGTCATAGCCTGGGACTAGTTACTGAGCAGTTGTGGCCTGGGGCTAGTTACTGAGCAGTGGAGGCCTGAAACTAGTTCCTGAGCAATGGGGGACTGGGACTAGTTCCTGAGCTGCGGAGACCTGGGACTAATTACTGAGCAGTGGAGACCTGGGGCTAGTTAATGAGTAGTGGAGGCCTGGGTCTAGTTACTGAGCAGTCATAGCCTGGGACTAGTTACTGAGCAGTTGTGGCCTGGGGCTGGTTACTGAGCAGTGGAGGCCTGGGGCTAGTTACTGAGCAGTGGAGGCGTGGGACTAGTTACTGAGCAGTTGAGGCCTGGGGCTAGTTACTGAGCAGTGGAGGCCTGGGACTAGTTACTGAGCAGTGTTACTGAGCAGTGGAGGCCTGAGACTAGTTACTGAGCAGTGTTACTGAGCAGTGGAGGCCTGAGACTAGTTACTGAGCAGTGTTCCTGAGCAGTGGAGGCCTGGGACTAGTTACTGAGCAGTGTTACTGAGCAGTGGAGGCCTGAGACTAGTTACTGAGCAGTGTTCCTGAACAGTGGAGGCCTGAGACTAGTTACTGAGCAGTGGAGGCCTGGGACTAGTTACTGAGCAGTGGAGGCCTGGGACTAGTTCCTGAGCAGTCGTTGTCTGGGACTAGTTACTGAGCAGTCGTGGCCTGGGACTATTACTGAGCAGTGGAGGCCTGGGGCTAGTTGCTGAGCAATGGAGGCCTGGCGCTAGTTACTGAGCAATGGAGGCCTGATGCTAGTTACTGAGCAGTGGAGGTCTGAGACTTGTTACTGAGCAATGGAGTCCTGGGACTAGTTACTGAGCAGTTGTGGCCTGGGGCTAGTTACTGAGCAGTCATGGACTGAGACTAATTACTGAGCAGTTGTGGCCTGGAACTAGTTACTGAGCAGTGCAGGCCTGAGACTAGTTGCTGAAAGTTGTGGCCTGGGGCTAGTTACTGAGCAGTGGAGGACTGGGACTAGTTACTGAGCAGTCGTGGCCTGAGACTAGTTACTGAGCAGTGGAGGCCTGGGACTAGTTACTGAGCAGTGGTGGAGGCCTGGGCTAGTTACTGAGCAGTGGAGGCCTGAGGCTAGTTACTGAGCAATGGAGGCCTGGGACTAATTACTGAGCAGTGGAGGCCTGAGACTAGTTGCTGAGCAATGGAGGCCTGGGACTAGTTACTGAGGAATGGAGGCCTGGGACTAGTTACTGAGCAGCGGAGGCCTGGGTCTAGTTACTGAGCAGTTGTGATATGTGACTAGTTACTGAGCAATGGTGGCCTGAGGCTAATTACTGAGCAGTTGTGGTCTGGGACTAGTTCCTGAGCAGTGGAGGCCTGGGACTAGTTACTGAGCAGTGGAGGCCTGAGGTTAGTTACTGAGCAGTCATGCCCTGAGACTAGTTACTGAGCAGTGGAGGCCTGGGGCTAATTACTGAGCAGTCGTGGCCTGAGACTAGTTACTGAGCAATGGAGGCCTCGGACTAATTACTGAGCAGTCATGGTCTGGGACTCGTTACTGGGCAGTGGAGGCCTGGGACTAGTTACTGAGCAGTCGTGGCCTGGGACTAGTTACTGAGCAGTTGTGGCCTGGGTCTAGTTACTGAGCATGGAGGCCTGGGGCTAGTTACTGAGCAGTCATGGACTGAGACTAGTTACTGAGCAGTGGAGGCCTGAGACTAGTTACTGAGCAGTTGTGTCCTGGGACCCGTTACTGAGCAGTGGTGGCTTGGGACTAGTTACTGAGCAGTGGAGGCCTGGGGCTAGTTACTGAGCAGTGGAGGCCTGAGGCTAGTTACTGAGCAGTGGAGGCCTGGGACTAGTTACTGAGCAGTGGAGGCCTGAAACTAGTTCCTGAGAAGTGGAGGCCTGGGATTAGTTACTGAGCAGTGGATGCCTCGGGCTAGTGACTGAGCAGTTGTGGCCTGAGACTAGTTACTGAGCAATGGAGGCCTGGGACCAGTTACTGAGCAGTCGTGGTCTGGGACTAGTTCCTGAGCAGTGGAGGCCTGGGACTAGTTACGGAGCAGTCGTGGCCTGGGACAAGTTACTGAGCAGTTGTGGCCTGGGACTAGTTACTGAGCAGTTGTGGCCTGGGTCTAGTTACTGAGCATGGAGGCCTGGGACTAGTTACGGAGCAGTCATGGCCTGGGACGAGTTTCTGAGCAGTGGAGGCGTGGGACTAGTTACTGAGCAATGGAGGACTGAGGTTAGTGACTGAGCAGTCGTGGCCTGAGACTAGTTACTGAGCAGTGGAGGCCTGGGACCAGTTACTGAGCAGTCGTGGTCTGGGACTAGTTACTGAGCAGTGGAGGCCTGGGACTAGTTACGGAGCAGTCATGGCCTGGGACGAGTTTCTGAGCAGTGGAGGCCTGGGACTAGTTACTGAGTAGTTGTGGCCTGGGACTAGTTACTGAGCAGTTGTGGCCTGGGACTAGTTACTGAGCAGTTGTGGCCTGGGTCTAGTTACTGAGCATGGAGGCCTGGGGTTGGTTACTGAGCAGTCATGGACTGAGACTAGTTACTGTGCAGTGGAGGCCTGAGACTAGTTTCTGAGCAGTTGTGGCCTGGGACTAGTTACTGAGCAGTGGAGGCCTGGCGCTAGTTACTGAGCAGTTGTGGCCTGGGACTAGATACTGAGCAGTGGTGGCTTGGGACTAGTTACTGAGCAGTGGAGGCCTGGGGCTAGTTACTGAGCAGTGGAGGCCTGGGGCTAGTTACTGAGCAGTGGAGGCGTGGGACTAGTTACTGAGCAGTGGAGGCCTGAGACTAGTTACTGAGCAATGGAGGACTGAGGTGAGTGACTGAGCAGTCGTGGCCTGAGACTAGTTGCTGAGCAGTGGAGGCCTGGGACCAGTTACTGAGCAGTCGTGGTCTGGGACTAGTTACTGAGCAGTGGAGGCCTGGGACTAGTTACGGAGCAGTCGTGGCCTGGGACAAGTTACTGAGCAGTTGTGGCCTGGGACTAGTTACTGAGCAGTTGTGGCCTGGGTCTAGTTACTGAGCATGGAGGCCTGGGGCTAGTTACTGAGCAGTCATGGACTGAGACTAGTTACTGTGCAGTGGAGGCCTGAGACTAGTTTCTGAGCAGTTGTGGCCTGGGACTTGTTACTGAACAGTGGAGGCCTGGCGCTAGTTACTGAGCAGTTGTGGCCTGGGACTAGATACTGAGCAGTGGTGGCTTGGGACTAGTTACTGAGCAGTGGAGGCCTGGGGCTAGTTACTGAGCAGTGGAGGCCTGGGGCTAGTTACTGAGCAGTGGAGGCGTGGGACTAGTTACTGAGCAGTGGAGGCCTGAGACTAGTTACTGAGCAATGGAGGACTGAGGTTAGTGACTGAGCAGTCGTGGCCTGAGACTAGTTGCTGAGCAGTGGAGGCCTGTGACCAGTTACTGAGCAGTCGTGGTCTGGGACTAGTTACTGAGCAGTGGAGGCCTGGGACTAGTTACGGAGCAGTCGTGGCCTGGGACTTGTTTCTGAGCAGTGGAGGCCTGGGACTAGTTCCTGAGCAGTTGTGGCCTGGGACAAGTTACTGAGCAGTGGAGGCCTGAGACTAGTTACTGAGCAGTTGTGGCCTGGGACTAGTTACTGAGCAGTGGAGGTCTGGCACTAGTTACTGAGCAGTTGTGGCCTGGGACTAGTTACTGAGCAGTGGAGGCCTGAAACTACTTACTGAGCAATGGAGACCTGGGACTACTTCCTGCAAAGTGGAGGCCTGGGATTAGTTACTGAGCAGTGGATGCCTCGGGCTAGTTACTGAGCAGTTGTGGCCTGAGACTAGTTACTGAGCAATGGAGGACTGAGGTTAGTGACTGAGCAGTCGTGGCCTGAGATTAGTTACTGAGCAGTGGAGGACTGAGGTTAGTGACTGAGCAGTCGTGGTCTGGGACTAGTTACTGAGCAGTGGAGGCCTGGGACCATTTACTGAGCAGTCGTGGCCTGGGACTAGTTACGGAGCAGTGGAGGCCTGGGACCAGTTACTGAGCAGACGTGGTCTGGGACTAGTTACTGAGCAGTGGAGGCCTGGGACTAGTTACGGAGCAGTCGTGGCCTGGGACGCGTTTCTGAGCAGTGGAGGCCTGGGACTAGTTACTGAGCAGTGGAGGCCTGAGGCTAGTTACTGAGCAGTTGTGACCTGAGACTAGTTACTGACCAGTGGAGGCCTGGGGCTAGTTACTGAGCAGTGGAGGCCTGGGGCTAGTTACTGAGCAGTGGAGGCCTGAGGCTAGTTACTGACCAGTGGAGGCCTGGGGCTAGTTACTGAGCAGTGGAGGCCTGGGGCTAGTTACTGAGCAGTGGAGGCCTGAGGCTAGTTACTGAGCAGTTGTGGCCTGGGACTAGTTACTGAGCAGTGGAGGCCTGGAACTAATTACTGAGCAGTGGAGAACTGGCGCTGGTTACTGAGCAGTTGTGACCTGAGACTAGTTACTGACCAGTGGAGGCCTGGGGCTAGTTACTGAGCAGTGGAGGCCTGGGGCTAGTTACTGAGCAGTGGAGGCCTGAGGCTAGTTACTGACCAGTGGAGGCCTGGGGCTAGTTACTGAGCAGTGGAGGCCTGGGGCTAGTTACTGAGCAGTGGAGGCCTGAGGCTAGTTACTGAGCAGTTGTGGCCTGGGACTAGTTACTGAGCAGTGGAGGCCTGGAACTAATTACTGAGCAGTGGAGAACTGGCGCTGGTTACTGAGCAGTTGTGGCCTGGGACTAGATACTGAGCAGTGATGGCTTGGGACTAGTTACTGAGCAGTGGAGGCCTGGGGCTAGTTACTGAGCAGTGTAGGCCAGGGACTAGTTACTGAGAAGTGGAGGCCTGAAACTAGTTCCTGAGCAATGGGGGACTGGGACTAGTTCGTGAGCTGCGGAGACCTGGGACTAATTACTGAGCAGTGGAGACCTGGGGCTAGTTACTGAGCAATTGTTTCCTGGGACTAATTACTGAGCAGTGGAGGCCTGGGGCTAGTTACTGAGTAGTGGAGGCCTGGGTCTAGTTACTGAGCAGTCATAGCCTGGGACTAGTTACTGAGCAGTTGTGGCCTGGGGCTAGTTACTGAGCAGTGGAGGCCTGGGGCTAGTTACTGAGCAGTGGAGGCGTGGGACTAGTTACTGAGCAGTTGAGGCCTGGGGCTAGTTACTGAGCAGTGGAGGCCTGGGACTAGTTACTGAGCAGTGTTACTGAGCAGTGGAGGCCTGAGACTAGTTACTGAGCAGTGTTCCTGAGCAGTGGAGGCCTGAGACTAGTTACTGAGCAGTGTTCCTGAGCAGTGGAGGCCTGAGACTAGTTACTGAGCAGTGTTACTGAGCAGTGGAGGCCTGAGACTAGTTACTGAGCAGTGGAGGCCTGGGACTAGTTACTGAGCAGTGGAGGCCTGGGACTAGTTGCTGAGCAATGGAGGCCTGGCGCTCGTTACTGAGCAATGGATGCCTGATGCTAGTTACTGAGCAGTGGAGGTCTGAGACTTGTTACTGAGCAATGGAGTCCTGGGACTAGTTACTGAGCAGTTGTGGCCTGGGGCTAGTTACTGAGCAGTCATGGACTGAGACTAATTACTGAGCAGTTGAGGCCTGGAACTAGTTACTGAGCAGTGCAGGCCTGAGACTAGTTGCTGAAAGTTGTGGCCTGGGGCTAGTTACTGAGCAGTGGAGGACTGGGACTAGTTACTGAGCAGTCGTGGCCTGAGACTAGTTACTGAGCAGTGGAGGCCTGGGACTAGTTACTGAGCAGTGGTGGAGGCCTGGGGCTAGTTACTGAGCAGTGGAGGCCTGACGTTAGTTACTGAGCAATGGAGGCCTGGGACTAATTACTGAGCAGTGGAGGCCTGAGACTAGTTGCTGAGCAATGGAGGCCTGGGACTAGTTACTGAGGACTGGAGGCCTGGGACTAGTTACTGAGCAGCGGAGGCCTGGGTCTAGTTACTGAGCAGTTGTGATATGTGACTAGTTGCTGAGCAATGGAGGCCTGAGGCTAATTACTGAGCAGTTGTGGTCTGGGACTAGTTCCTGAGCAGTGGAGGCCTGGGACTAGTTACTGAGCAGTGGAGGCCTGAGGTTAGTTACTGAGCAGTCATGCCCTGAGACTAGTTACTGAGCAGTGGAGGCCTGGGGCTAATTACTGAGCAGTCGTGGCCTGAGACTAGTTACTAAGCAATGGAGGCCTCGGACTAGTTACTGAGCAGTCGTGGTCTGGGACTCGTTACTGGGCAGTGGAGGCCTGGGACTAGTTACTGAGCAGTCGTGGCCTGGGACTAGTTACTGAGCAGTTGTGGCCTGGGTCTAGTTACTGAGCATGGAGGTCTGGGGCTAGTTACTGAGCAGTCATGGACTGAGACTAGTTACTGAGCAGTGGAGGCCTGAGACTAGTTACTGAGCAGTTGTGTCCTGGGACCCGTTACTGAGCAGTGGTGGCTTGGGACTAGTTACTGAGCAGTGGAGGCCTGGGGCTAGTTACTGAGCAGTGGAGGCCTGAGGCTAGTTACTGAGCAGTGGAGGCCTGGGACTAGTTACTGAGCAGTGGAGGCCTGAAACTAGTTCCTGAGAAGTGGAGGCCTGGGATTAGTTACTGAGCAGTGGATGCCTCGGGCTAGTTACTGAGCAGTTGTGGCCTGAGACTAGTTACTGAGCAATGGAGGACTGAGGTTAGTGATTGAGCAGTCGTGGCCTGAGACTAGTTACTGTGCAGTGGAGGCCTGGGACCAGTTACTGAGCAGTCATGGTCTGGGACTAGTTACTGAGCAGTGGAGGCCTGGGACTAGTTACGGAGCAGTCGTGGCATGGGACAAGTTACTGAGCAGTTGTGGCCTGGGACTAGTTACTGAGCAGTTGTGGCCTGGGTCTAGTTACTGAGCATGGAGGCCTGGGGCTAGTTACTGAGCAGTCATGGACTGAGACTAGTTACTGAGCAGTGGAGGCCTGAGACTAGTTTCTGAGCAGTTGTGGCCTGGGACTAGTTACTGAGCAGTGGAGGCCTGGCGCTAGTTACTGAGCAGTTGTGTCCTGGGACTAGATACTGAGCAGTGGTGGCTTGGGACTAGTTACTGAGCAGTGGAGGCCTGGGGCTAGTTACTGAGCAGTGGAGGCCTGGGGCTAGTTACTGAGCAGTGGAGGCGTGGGACTAGTTACTGAGCAGTGGAGGCCTGAGACTAGTTACTGAGCAATGGAGGACTGAGATTAGTGACTGAGCAGTCGTGGCCTGAGACTAGTTGCTGAGCAGTGGAGGCCTGGGACCAGTTACTGAGCAGTCGTGGTCTGGGACTAGTTACTGAGCAGTGGAGGCCTGGGACTAGTTACGGAGCAGTCGTGGCCTGGGACTTGTTTCTGAGCAGTGGAGGCCTGGGACTAGTTCCTGAGCAGTTGTGGCCTGGGACAAGTTACTGAGCAGTGGAGGCCTGAGACTAGTTACTGAGCAGTTGTGGCCTGGGACTAGTTACTGAGCAGTGGAGGTCTGGCGCTAGTTACTGAGCAGTTGTGGCCTGGGACTAGTTACTGAGCAGTGGAGGCCTGAGGTTAGTTACTGAGCAGTCATGCCCTGAGACTAGTTACTGAGCAGTGGAGGCCTGGGACCAGTTACTGAGTAGTCGTGGTCTGGGACTAGTTACTGAGCAGTGGAGGCCTAGGACTAGTTACTGAGCAGTCGTGGCCTGGGACTAGTTACAGAGAAGTCGTGGCCTGGGACAAGGTACTGATCAGTAGAGGCCTGTGACTAGTTACTGAGCAGTTGTGGCCTGGGACAAGTTACTGAGCAGTTGTGGCCTGGGACTAGTTACTGGGCAGTTGTGGCCTGGGACTAGTTACTGGGCAGTTGTGGCCTGGGGATAGTTACTGAGCAGTGGAGGCCTGGGACTAGTTACTGAGCAGTCATGGACTGAGACTAGTTACTGAGCAGTGGAGCTCTGAGACTAGTTACTGAGCAGTGGAGGCCTGGGCTAGTTACTGAGCAGTGAAGACCTGGGACTAGTTACTGAGCAGTGGAAACCTGGGACTAGTTACTGAGCAATTGTGGCCTGGGACTAGTTACTGAGCAATTGTGGTCTGGGAACAGTTACTGAGCAGTCGTGGCCTAGGACGAGTTACTTAGCAGTGGAGGCATGGGAATGGTTACTGATCAGTCGTGGTCTGGGACTAGTTACTGAGCAGTGGAGGCCTGGGACTAGTTCCTGAGCAGTTGTGGCCTGGGACTAGTTACTGAGCAGTTGTGGCCTGGGTCTAGTTACTGAGCATGGAGGCCTGGGGCTAGTTACTGAGCAGTCAAGGACTGCGACTAGTTACTGAGCAGTGGAGGCCCGAGACTAGTTGCTGAGCAGTTGTGGCCTGGGACTAGTTACTGAGCAGTGGAGGCCTGGGGCTAGTTACTGAGCAGTTGTGGTATGTGACTAGTTACTGAGCAATGGAGGCCTGAGGCTAGTTAATGAGCAGTTGTGGTCTGGGACTAGTTCCTGAGCAGTGGAGCCCTGGGACTAGTTACTGAGCAGTGGAGGCCTGAGGTTATTTACTGAGCAGTCATGCCCTGAGACTAGTTACTGAGCAGTGGAGGCCTGGGACTAGTTACTGAGCAGTCGTGGCCTGAGACTAGTTACTGAGCAGTGGAGGCCTCGGACTAGTTACTGAGCAGTCGTGGTCTGGGACTCGTTACTGAGCAGTGGAGGCCTGGGACTAGTTACTGAGCAGTCGTGGCCTGGGACTAGTTACTGAGCAGTTGTGGCCTGGGACTAGTTACTGAGCAATTGTGGTCTGGGAACAGTTACTGAGCAGTCGTGGCCTAGGACGAGTTACTGAGCAGTGGAGGCATGGGAATGGTTACTGATCAGTCGTGGTCTGGGACTAGTTACTGAGCAGTGGAGGCCTGGGACTAGTTACGGAGCAGTCGTGGCCTGGGACTTGTTTCTGAGCAGTGGAGGCCTGGGACTAGTTCCTGAGCAGTTGTGGCCTGGGACAAGTTACTGAGCAGTTGTGGCCTGGGACTAGTTGCTGAGCAGTTGTGGCCTGGGTCTAGTTACTGAGCATGGAGGCCTGGGGCTAGTTACTGAGCAGTCATGGACTGCGACTAGTTACTGAGCAGTGGAGGCCTGAGACTAGTTACTGAGCAGTTGTGGCCTGGGACTCGTTAATGAGCAGTGGAGGTCTGGTGCTAGTTACTGAGCAGTCATGCCCTGAGACTAGTTACTGAGCAGTGGAGGCCTGGGGCTAATTACTGAGCAGTCGTGGCCTGAGACTAGTTACTGAGCAATGGAGGCCTCGGACTAGTTACTGAGCAGTCGTGGTCTGGGACTCGTTACTGGGCAGTGGAGGCCTGGGACTAGTTACTGAGCAGTCGTGGCCTGGGACTAGTTACTGAGCAGTTGTGGCCTGGGTCTAGTTACTGAGCATGGAGGCCTGGGGCTAGTTACTGAGCAGTCATGGACTGAGACTAGTTACTGAGCAGTGGAGGCCTGAGACTAGTTACTGAGCAGTTGTGTCCTGGGACCCGTTACTGAGCAGTGGTGGCTTGGGACTAGTTACTGAGCAGTGGAGGCCTGGGGCTAGTTACTGAGCAGTGGAGGCCTGAGGCTAGTTACTGAGCAGTGGAGGCCTGGGACTAGTTACTGAGCAGTGGAGGCCTGAAACTAGTTCCTGAGAAGTGGAGGCCTGGGATTAGTTACTGAGCAGTGGATGCCTCGGGCTAGTGACTGAGCAGTTGTGGCCTGAGACTAGTTACTGAGCAGTGGAGGCCTGGGACTAGTTACGGAGCAGTCGTGGCCTGGGACTTGTTTCTGAGCAGTGGAGGCCTGGGACTAGTTCCTGAGCAGTTGTGGCCTGGGACAAGTTACTGAGCAGTTGTGGCCTGGGACTAGTTGCTGAGCAGTTGTGGCCTGGGTCTAGGTACTGAGCATGGAGGCCTGGGGCTAGTTACTGAGCAGTCATGGACTGCGACTAGTTACTGAGCAGTGGAGGCCTGAGACTAGTTACTGAGCAGTTGTGGCCTGGGACTCGTTACTGAGCAGTGGAGGTCTGGCGCTAGTTACTGAGCAGTTGTGGCCTGGGACTAGTTACTGAGCAGTGGAGGCCTGAAACTACTTACTGAGCAATGGAGAACTGGGACTACTTCCTGCAAAGTGGAGGCCTGGGATTAGTTACTGAGCAGTGGATGCCTCGGGCTAGTTACTGAGCAGTTGTGGCCTGAGACTAGTTACTGAGCAATGGAGGACTGAGGTTAGTGACTGAGCAGCCATGGCCTGAGATTAGTAGCAGTGGAGGCCTGGGACCAGTTACTGAGCAGTCGTGGTCTGGGACTAGTTACTGAGCAGTGGAGGCCTGGGACCAGTTACTGAGCAGTCGTGGCCTGAGACTAGTTACTGAGCAGTGGAGGCCTGGGACCAGTTACTGAGCAGTCGTGGTCTGGAACTAGTTACTGAGCAGTGGAGGCCTGGGACTAGTTACGGAGCAGTCGTGGCCTGGGACGAGTTTCTGAGCAGTGGAGGCCTGGGACTAGTTACTGAGCAGTTGTGGCCTGGGACTAGTTACTGAGCAGTGGAGGCCTGGGGCTAGTTACTGAGCAGTGGAGGCCTGAGGCTAGTTACTGAGCAGTTGTGACCTGAGACTAGTTACTGACCAGTGGAGGCCTGGGGCTAGTTACTGAGCAGTGGAGGCCTGGGGCTAGTTACTGAGCAGTGGAGGCCTGAGGCTAGTTACTGAGCAGTTGTGGCCTGGGACTAGTTACTGAGCAGTGGAGGCCTGGAACTAATTACTGAGCAGTGGAGAACTGGCGCTAGTTACTGAGCAGTTGTGGCCTGGGACTAGATACTGAGCAGTGGTGGCTTGGGACTAGTTACTGAGCAGTGGAGGCCTGGGGCTAGTTACTGAGCAGTGGAGGCCAGGGACTAGTTACTGAGAAGTGGAGGCCTGAAACTAGTTCCTGAGCAGTGGAGGCCTGGGGCTAGTTACTGAGTAGTGGAGGCCAGGGTCTAGTTACTGAGCAGTCATAGCCTGGGACTAGTTACTGAGCAGTTGTGGCCTGGGGCTAGTTAATGAGCAGTGGAGGCCTGAAACTAGTTCCTGAGCAATGGGGGACTGGGACTAGTTCCTGAGCTGCGGAGACCTGGGACTAATTACTGAGCAGTGGAGACCTGGGGCTAGTTACTGAGTAGTGGAGGCCTGGGTCTAGTTACTGAGCAGTCATAGCCTGGGACTAGTTACTGAGCAGTTGTGGCCTGGGGCTGGTTACTGAGCAGTGGAGGCCTGGGGCTAGTTACTGAGCAGTGGAGGCGTGGGACTAGTTACTGAGCAGTTGAGGCCTGGGGCTAGTTACTGAGCAGTGGAGGCCTGGGACTAGTTACTGAGCAGTGTTACTGAGCAGTGGAGGCCTGAGACTAGTTACTGAGCAGTGTTACTGAGCAGTGGAGGCCTGAGACTAGTTACTGAGCAGTGTTCCTGAGCAGTGGAGGCCTGGGACTAGTTACTGAGCAGTGTTACTGAGCAGTGGAGGCCTGAGACTAGTTACTGAGCAGTGTTCCTGAACAGTGGAGGCCTGAGACTAGTTACTGAGCAGTGGAGGCCTGGGACCAGTTACTGAGCAGTGGAGGCCTGGGACTAGTTCCTGAGCAGTCGTTGTCTGGGACTAGTTACTGAGCAGTGGAGGCCTGGGACTAGTTACTGAGCAGTGGAGGCCTGGGACTAGTTACGGAGCAGTCGTGGCCTGGGACTTGTTTCTGAGCAGTGGAGGCCTGGGACTAGTTCCTGAGCAGTTGTGGCCTGGGACAAGTTACTGAGCAGTTGTGGCCTGGGACTAGTTGCTGAGCAGTTGTGGCCTGGGTCTAGTTACTGAGCATGGAGGCCTGGGGCTAGTTACTGAGCAGTCATGGACTGCGACTAGTTACTGAGCAGTGGAGGCCTGAGACTAGTTACTGAGCAGTTGTGGCCTGGGACTCGTTAATGAGCAGTGGAGGTCTGGTGCTAGTTACTGAGCAGTCATGCCCTGAGACTAGTTACTGAGCAGTGGAGGCCTGGGGCTAATTACTGAGCAGTCGTGGCCTGAGACTAGTTACTGAGCAATGGAGGCCTCGGACTAGTTACTGAGCAGTCGTGGTCTGGGACTCGTTACTGGGCAGTGGAGGCCTGGGACTAGTTACTGAGCAGTCGTGGCCTGGGACTAGTTACTGAGCAGTTGTGGCCTGGGTCTAGTTACTGAGCATGGAGGCCTGGGGCTAGTTACTGAGCAGTCATGGACTGAGACTAGTTACTGAGCAGTGGAGGCCTGAGACTAGTTACTGAGCAGTTGTGTCCTGGGACCCGTTACTGAGCAGTGGTGGCTTGGGACTAGTTACTGAGCAGTGGAGGCCTGGGGCTAGTTACTGAGCAGTGGAGGCCTGAGGCTAGTTACTGAGCAGTGGAGGCCTGGGACTAGTTACTGAGCAGTGGAGGCCTGAAACTAGTTCCTGAGAAGTGGAGGCCTGGGATTAGTTACTGAGCAGTGGATGCCTCGGGCTAGTGACTGAGCAGTTGTGGCCTGAGACTAGTTACTGAGCAATGGAGGCCTGGGACCAGTTACTGAGCAGTCGTGGTCTGGGACTAGTTCCTGAGCAGTGGAGGCCTGGGACTAGTTACTGAACAGTGGAGGCATGGGAATGGTTACTGATCAGTCGTGGTCTGGGACTAGTTACTGAGCAGTGGAGGCCTGGGACTAGTTACGGAGCAGTCGTGGCCTGGGACTTGTTTCTGAGCAGTGGAGGCCTGGGACTAGTTCCTGAGCAGTTGTGGCCTGGGACAAGTTACTGAGCAGTTGTGGCCTGGGACTAGTTGCTGAGCAGTTGTGGCCTGGGTCTAGGTACTGAGCATGGAGGCCTGGGGCTAGTTACTGAGCAGTCATGGACTGCGACTAGTTACTGAGCAGTGGAGGCCTGAGACTAGTTACTGAGCAGTTGTGGCCTGGGACTCGTTACTGAGCAGTGGAGGTCTGGCGCTAGTTACTGAGCAGTTGTGGCCTGGGACTAGTTACTGAGCAGTGGAGGCCTGAAACTACTTACTGAGCAATGGAGAACTGGGACTACTTCCTGCAAAGTGGAGGCCTGGGATTAGTTACTGAGCAGTGGATGCCTCGGGCTAGTTACTGAGCAGTTGTGGCCTGAGACTAGTTACTGAGAAATGGAGGACTGAGGTTAGTGACTGAGCAGCCATGGCCTGAGATTAGTAGCAGTGGAGGCCTGGGACCAGTTACTGAGCAGTCGTGGTCTGGGACTAGTTACTGAGCAGTGGAGGCCTGGGACCAGTTACTGAGCAGTCGTGGCCTGAGACTAGTTACTGAGCAGTGGAGGCCTGGGACCAGTTACTGAGCAGTCGTGGTCTGGAACTAGTTACTGAGCAGTGGAGGCCTGGGACTAGTTACGGAGCAGTCGTGGCCTGGGACGAGTTTCTGAGCAGTGGAGGCCTGGGACTAGTTACTGAGCAGTTGTGGCCTGGGACTAGTTACTGAGCAGTGGAGGCCTGGGGCTAGTTACTGAGCAGTGGAGGCCTGAGGCTAGTTACTGAGCAGTTGTGACCTGAGACTAGTTACTGACCAGTGGAGGCCTGGGGCTAGTTACTGAGCAGTGGAGGCCTGGGGCTAGTTACTGAGCAGTGGAGGCCTGAGGCTAGTTACTGAGCAGTTGTGGCCTGGGACTAGTTACTGAGCAGTGGAGGCCTGGAACTAATTACTGAGCAGTGGAGAACTGGCGCTAGTTACTGAGCAGTTGTGGCCTGGGACTAGATACTGAGCAGTGGTGGCTTGGGACTAGTTACTGAGCAGTGGAGGCCTGGGGCTAGTTACTGAGCAGTGGAGGCCAGGGACTAGTTACTGAGAAGTGGAGGCCTGAAACTAGTTCCTGAGCAGTGGAGGCCTGGGGCTAGTTACTGAGTAGTGGAGGCCAGGGTCTAGTTACTGAGCAGTCATAGCCTGGGACTAGTTACTGAGCAGTTGTGGCCTGGGGCTAGTTACTGAGCAGTGGAGGCCTGAAACTAGTTCCTGAGCAATGGGGGACTGGGACTAGTTCCTGAGCTGCGGAGACCTGGGACTAATTACTGAGCAGTGGAGACCTGGGGCTAGTTACTGAGTAGTGGAGGCCTGGGTCTAGTTACTGAGCAGTCATAGCCTGGGACTAGTTACTGAGCAGTTGTGGCCTGGGGCTGGTTACTGAGCAGTGGAGGCCTGGGGCTAGTTACTGAGCAGTGGAGGCGTGGGACTAGTTACTGAGCAGTTGAGGCCTGGGGCTAGTTACTGAGCAGTGGAGGCCTGGGACTAGTTACTGAGCAGTGTTACTGAGCAGTGGAGGCCTGAGACTAGTTACTGAGCAGTGTTACTGAGCAGTGGAGGCCTGAGACTAGTTACTGAGCAGTGTTCCTGAGCAGTGGAGGCCTGGGACTAGTTACTGAGCAGTGTTACTGAGCAGTGGAGGCCTGAGACTAGTTACTGAGCAGTGTTCCTGAACAGTGGAGGCCTGAGACTAGTTACTGAGCAGTGGAGGCCTGGGACCAGTTACTGAGCAGTGGAGGCCTGGGACTAGTTCCTGAGCAGTCGTTGTCTGGGACTAGTTACTGAGCAGTCGTGGCCTGGGACTATTACTGAGCAGTGGAGGCCTGGGGCTAGTTGCTGAGCAATGGAGGCCTGGCGCTAGTTACTGAGCAATGGAGGCCTGATGCTAGTTACTGAGCAGTGGAGGTCTGAGACTTGTTACTGAGCAATGGAGTCCTGGGACTAGTTACTGAGCAGTTGTGGCCTGGGGCTAGTTACTGAGCAGTCATGGACTGAGACTAATTACTGAGCAGTTGTGGCCTGGAACTAGTTACTGAGCAGTGCAGGCCTGAGACTAGTTGCTGAAAGTTGTGGCCTGGGGCTAGTTACTGAGCAGTGGAGGACTGGGACTAGTTACTGAGCAGTCGTGGCCTGAGACTAGTTACTGAGCAGTGGAGGCCTGGGACTAGTTACTGAGCAGTGGTGGAGGCCTGGGCTAGTTACTGAGCAGTGGAGGCCTGAGGCTAGTTACTGAGCAATGGAGGCCTGGGACTAATTACTGAGCAGTGGAGGCCTGAGACTAGTTGCTGAGCAATGGAGGCCTGGGACTAGTTACTGAGGAATGGAGGCCTGGGACTAGTTACTGAGCAGCGGAGGCCTGGGTCTAGTTACTGAGCAGTTGTGATATGTGACTAGTTACTGAGCAATGGTGGCCTGAGGCTAATTACTGAGCAGTTGTGGTCTGGGACTAGTTCCTGAGCAGTGGAGGCCTGGGACTAGTTACTGAGCAGTGGAGGCCTGAGGTTAGTTACTGAGCAGTCATGCCCTGAGACTAGTTACTGAGCAGTGGAGGCCTGGGGCTAATTACTGAGCAGTCGTGGCCTGAGACTAGTTACTGAGCAATGGAGGCCTCGGACTAGTTACTGAGCAGTCGTGGTCTGGGACTCGTTACTGGGCAGTGGAGGCCTGGGACTAGTTACTGAGCAGTCGTGGCCTGGGACTAGTTACTGAGCAGTTGTGGCCTGGGTCTAGTTACTGAGCATGGAGGCCTGGGGCTAGTTACTGAGCAGTCATGGACTGAGACTAGTTACTGAGCAGTGGAGGCCTGAGACTAGTTACTGAGCAGTTGTGTCCTGGGACCCGTTACTGAGCAGTGGTGGCTTGGGACTAGTTACTGAGCAGTGGAGGCCTGGGGCTAGTTACTGAGCAGTGGAGGCCTGAGGCTAGTTACTGAGCAGTGGAGGCCTGGGACTAGTTACTGAGCAGTGGAGGCCTGAAACTAGTTCCTGAGAAGTGGAGGCCTGGGATTAGTTACTGAGCAGTGGATGCCTCGGGCTAGTGACTGAGCAGTTGTGGCCTGAGACTAGTTACTGAGCAATGGAGGCCTGGGACCAGTTACTGAGCAGTCGTGGTCTGGGACTAGTTCCTGAGCAGTGGAGGCCTGGGACTAGTTCCGGAGCAGTCGTGGCCTGGGACAAGTTACTGAGCAGTTGTGGCCTGGGACTAGTTACTGAGCAGTTGTGGCCTGGGTCTAGTTACTGAGCATGGAGGCCTGGGACTAGTTACGGAGCAGTCATGGCCTGGGACGAGTTTCTGAGCAGTGGAGGCGTGGGACTAGTTACTGAGCAGTGGAGGCCTGAGACTAGTTACTGAGCAATGGAGGACTGAGGTTAGTGACTGAGCAGTCGTGGCCTGAGACTAGTTACTGAGCAGTGGAGGCCTGGGACCAGTTACTGAGCAGTCGTGGTCTGGGACTAGTTACTGAGCAGTGGAGGCCTGGGACTAGTTACGGAGCAGTCATGGCCTGGGACGAGTTTCTGAGCAGTGGAGGCCTGGGACTAGTTACTGAGTAGTTGTGGCCTGGGACTAGTTACTGAGCAGTTGTGGCCTGGGACTAGTTACTGAGCAGTTGTGGCCTGGGTCTAGTTACTGAGCATGGAGGCCTGGGGTTGGTTACTGAGCAATCATGGACTGAGACTAGTTACTGTGCAGTGGAGGCCTGAGACTAGTTTCTGAGCAGTTGTGGCCTGGGACTAGTTACTGAGCAGTGGAGGCCTGGCGCTAGTTACTGAGCAGTTGTGGCCTGGGACTAGATACTGAGCAGTGGTGGCTTGGGACTAGTTACTGAGCAGTGGAGGCCTGGGGCTAGTTACTGAGCAGTGGAGGCCTGGGACTAGTTACTGAGCAGTTGTGGCCTGGGACTAGTTACTGAGCAGTGGAGGCCTGGGGCTAGTTACTGAGCAGTGGAGGCCTGAGGCTAGTTACTGAGCAGTTGTGACCTGAGACTAGTTACTGACCAGTGGAGGCCTGGGGCTAGTTACTGAGCAGTGGAGGCCTGGGGCTAGTTACTGAGCAGTGGAGGCCTGAGGCTAGTTACTGAGCAGTTGTGGCCTGGGACTAGTTACTGAGCAGTGGAGGCCTGGAACTAATTACTGAGCAGTGGAGAACTGGCGCTAGTTACTGAGCAGTTGTGGCCTGGGACTAGATACTGAGCAGTGGTGGCTTGGGACTAGTTACTGAGCAGTGGAGGCCTGGGGCTAGTTACTGAGCAGTGGAGGCCAGGGACTAGTTACTGAGAAGTGGAGGCCTGAAACTAGTTCCTGAGCAGTGGAGGCCTGGGGCTAGTTACTGAGTAGTGGAGGCCAGGGTCTAGTTACTGAGCAGTCATAGCCTGGGACTAGTTACTGAGCAGTTGTGGCCTGGGGCTAGTTACTGAGCAGTGGAGGCCTGAAACTAGTTCCTGAGCAATGGGGGACTGGGACTAGTTCCTGAGCTGCGGAGACCTGGGACTAATTACTGAGCAGTGGAGACCTGGGGCTAGTTACTGAGTAGTGGAGGCCTGGGTCTAGTTACTGAGCAGTCATAGCCTGGGACTAGTTACTGAGCAGTTGTGGCCTGGGGCTGGTTACTGAGCAGTGGAGGCCTGGGGCTAGTTACTGAGCAGTGGAGGCGTGGGACTAGTTACTGAGCAGTTGAGGCCTGGGGCTAGTTACTGAGCAGTGGAGGCCTGGGACTAGTTACTGAGCAGTGTTACTGAGCAGTGGAGGCCTGAGACTAGTTACTGAGCAGTGTTACTGAGCAGTGGAGGCCTGAGACTAGTTACTGAGCAGTGTTCCTGAGCAGTGGAGGCCTGGGACTAGTTACTGAGCAGTGTTACTGAGCAGTGGAGGCCTGAGACTAGTTACTGAGCAGTGTTCCTGAACAGTGGAGGCCTGAGACTAGTTACTGAGCAGTGGAGGCCTGGGACTAGTTACTGAGCAGTGGAGGCCTGGGACTAGTTCCTGAGCAGTCGTTGTCTGGGACTAGTTACTGAGCAGTCGTGGCCTGGGACTATTACTGAGCAGTGGAGGCCTGGGGCTAGTTGCTGAGCAATGGAGGCCTGGCGCTAGTTACTGAGCAATGGAGGCCTGATGCTAGTTACTGAGCAGTGGAGGTCTGAGACTTGTTACTGAGCAATGGAGTCCTGGGACTAGTTACTGAGCAGTTGTGGCCTGGGGCTAGTTACTGAGCAGTCATGGACTGAGACTAATTACTGAGCAGTTGTGGCCTGGAACTAGTTACTGAGCAGTGCAGGCCTGAGACTAGTTGCTGAAAGTTGTGGCCTGGGGCTAGTTACTGAGCAGTGGAGGACTGGGACTAGTTACTGAGCAGTCGTGGCCTGAGACTAGTTACTGAGCAGTGGAGGCCTGGGACTAGTTACTGAGCAGTGGTGGAGGCCTGGGCTAGTTACTGAGCAGTGGAGGCCTGAGGCTAGTTACTGAGCAATGGAGGCCTGGGACTAATTACTGAGCAGTGGAGGCCTGAGACTAGTTGCTGAGCAATGGAGGCCTGGGACTAGTTACTGAGGAATGGAGGCCTGGGACTAGTTACTGAGCAGCGGAGGCCTGGGTCTAGTTACTGAGCAGTTGTGATATGTGACTAGTTACTGAGCAATGGTGGCCTGAGGCTAATTACTGAGCAGTTGTGGTCTGGGACTAGTTCCTGAGCAGTGGAGGCCTGGGACTAGTTACTGAGCAGTGGAGGCCTGAGGTTAGTTACTGAGCAGTCATGCCCTGAGACTAGTTACTGAGCAGTGGAGGCCTGGGGCTAATTACTGAGCAGTCGTGGCCTGAGACTAGTTACTGAGCAATGGAGGCCTCGGACTAGTTACTGAGCAGTCGTGGTCTGGGACTCGTTACTGGGCAGTGGAGGCCTGGGACTAGTTACTGAGCAGTCGTGGCCTGGGACTAGTTACTGAGCAGTTGTGGCCTGGGTCTAGTTACTGAGCATGGAGGCCTGGGGCTAGTTACTGAGCAGTCATGGACTGAGACTAGTTACTGAGCAGTGGAGGCCTGAGACTAGTTACTGAGCAGTTGTGTCCTGGGACCCGTTACTGAGCAGTGGTGGCTTGGGACTAGTTACTGAGCAGTGGAGGCCTGGGGCTAGTTACTGAGCAGTGGAGGCCTGAGGCTAGTTACTGAGCAGTGGAGGCCTGGGACTAGTTACTGAGCAGTGGAGGCCTGAAACTAGTTCCTGAGAAGTGGAGGCCTGGGATTAGTTACTGAGCAGTGGATGCCTCGGGCTAGTGACTGAGCAGTTGTGGCCTGAGACTAGTTACTGAGCAATGGAGGCCTGGGACCAGTTACTGAGCAGTCGTGGTCTGGGACTAGTTCCTGAGCAGTGGAGGCCTGGGACTAGTTCCGGAGCAGTCGTGGCCTGGGACAAGTTACTGAGCAGTTGTGGCCTGGGACTAGTTACTGAGCAGTTGTGGCCTGGGTCTAGTTACTGAGCATGGAGGCCTGGGACTAGTTACGGAGCAGTCATGGCCTGGGACGAGTTTCTGAGCAGTGGAGGCGTGGGACTAGTTACTGAGCAGTGGAGGCCTGAGACTAGTTACTGAGCAATGGAGGACTGAGGTTAGTGACTGAGCAGTCGTGGCCTGAGACTAGTTACTGAGCAGTGGAGGCCTGGGACCAGTTACTGAGCAGTCGTGGTCTGGGACTAGTTACTGAGCAGTGGAGGCCTGGGACTAGTTACGGAGCAGTCATGGCCTGGGACGAGTTTCTGAGCAGTGGAGGCCTGGGACTAGTTACTGAGTAGTTGTGGCCTGGGACTAGTTACTGAGCAGTTGTGGCCTGGGACTAGTTACTGAGCAGTTGTGGCCTGGGTCTAGTTACTGAGCATGGAGGCCTGGGGTTGGTTACTGAGCAATCATGGACTGAGACTAGTTACTGTGCAGTGGAGGCCTGAGACTAGTTTCTGAGCAGTTGTGGCCTGGGACTAGTTACTGAGCAGTGGAGGCCTGGCGCTAGTTACTGAGCAGTTGTGGCCTGGGACTAGATACTGAGCAGTGGTGGCTTGGGACTAGTTACTGAGCAGTGGAGGCCTGGGGCTAGTTACTGAGCAGTGGAGGCCTGGGACTAGTTACTGAGCAGTTGTGGCCTGGGACTAGTTACTGAGCAGTGGAGGCCTGGGGCTAGTTACTGAGCAGTGGAGGCCTGAGGCTAGTTACTGAGCAGTTGTGACCTGAGACTAGTTACTGACCAGTGGAGGCCTGGGGCTAGTTACTGAGCAGTGGAGGCCTGGGGCTAGTTACTGAGCAGTGGAGGCCTGAGGCTAGTTACTGAGCAGTTGTGGCCTGGGACTAGTTACTGAGCAGTGGAGGCCTGGAACTAATTACTGAGCAGTGGAGAACTGGCGCTAGTTACTGAGCAGTTGTGGCCTGGGACTAGATACTGAGCAGTGGTGGCTTGGGACTAGTTACTGAGCAGTGGAGGCCTGGGGCTAGTTACTGAGCAGTGGAGGCCAGGGACTAGTTACTGAGAAGTGGAGGCCTGAAACTAGTTCCTGAGCAGTGGAGGCCTGGGGCTAGTTACTGAGTAGTGGAGGCCAGGGTCTAGTTACTGAGCAGTCATAGCCTGGGACTAGTTACTGAGCAGTTGTGGCCTGGGGCTAGTTACTGAGCAGTGGAGGCCTGAAACTAGTTCCTGAGCAATGGGGGACTGGGACTAGTTCCTGAGCTGCGGAGACCTGGGACTAATTACTGAGCAGTGGAGACCTGGGGCTAGTTACTGAGTAGTGGAGGCCTGGGTCTAGTTACTGAGCAGTCATAGCCTGGGACTAGTTACTGAGCAGTTGTGGCCTGGGGCTGGTTACTGAGCAGTGGAGGCCTGGGGCTAGTTACTGAGCAGTGGAGGCGTGGGACTAGTTACTGAGCAGTTGAGGCCTGGGGCTAGTTACTGAGCAGTGGAGGCCTGGGACTAGTTACTGAGCAGTGTTACTGAGCAGTGGAGGCCTGAGACTAGTTACTGAGCAGTGTTACTGAGCAGTGGAGGCCTGAGACTAGTTACTGAGCAGTGTTCCTGAGCAGTGGAGGCCTGGGACTAGTTACTGAGCAGTGTTACTGAGCAGTGGAGGCCTGAGACTAGTTACTGAGCAGTGTTCCTGAACAGTGGAGGCCTGAGACTAGTTACTGAGCAGTGGAGGCCTGGGACTAGTTACTGAGCAGTGGAGGCCTGGGACTAGTTCCTGAGCAGTCGTTGTCTGGGACTAGTTACTGAGCAGTCGTGGCCTGGGACTATTACTGAGCAGTGGAGGCCTGGGGCTAGTTGCTGAGCAATGGAGGCCTGGCGCTAGTTACTGAGCAATGGAGGCCTGATGCTAGTTACTGAGCAGTGGAGGTCTGAGACTTGTTACTGAGCAATGGAGTCCTGGGACTAGTTACTGAGCAGTTGTGGCCTGGGGCTAGTTACTGAGCAGTCATGGACTGAGACTAATTACTGAGCAGTTGTGGCCTGGAACTAGTTACTGAGCAGTGCAGGCCTGAGACTAGTTGCTGAAAGTTGTGGCCTGGGGCTAGTTACTGAGCAGTGGAGGACTGGGACTAGTTACTGAGCAGTCGTGGCCTGAGACTAGTTACTGAGCAGTGGAGGCCTGGGACTAGTTACTGAGCAGTGGTGGAGGCCTGGGCTAGTTACTGAGCAGTGGAGGCCTGAGGCTAGTTACTGAGCAATGGAGGCCTGGGACTAATTACTGAGCAGTGGAGGCCTGAGACTAGTTGCTGAGCAATGGAGGCCTGGGACTAGTTACTGAGGAATGGAGGCCTGGGACTAGTTACTGAGCAGTTGTGATATGTGACTAGTTACTGAGCAATGGTGGCCTGAGGCTAATTACTGAGCAGTTGTGGTCTGGGACTAGTTCCTGAGCAGTGGAGGCCTGGGACTAGTTACTGAGCAGTGGAGGCCTGAGGTTAGTTACTGAGCAGTCATGCCCTGAGACTAGTTACTGAGCAGTGGAGGCCTGGGGCTAATTACTGAGCAGTCGTGGCCTGAGACTAGTTACTGAGCAATGGAGGCCTCGGACTAGTTACTGAGCAGTCGTGGTCTGGGACTCGTTACTGGGCAGTGGAGGCCTGGGACTAGTTACTGAGCAGTCGTGGCCTGGGACTAGTTACTGAGCAGTTGTGGCCTGGGTCTAGTTACTGAGCATGGAGGCCTGGGGCTAGTTACTGAGCAGTCATGGACTGAGACTAGTTACTGAGCAGTGGAGGCCTGAGACTAGTTACTGAGCAGTTGTGTCCTGGGACCCGTTACTGAGCAGTGGTGGCTTGGGACTAGTTACTGAGCAGTGGAGGCCTGGGGCTAGTTACTGAGCAGTGGAGGCCTGAGGCTAGTTACTGAGCAGTGGAGGCCTGGGACTAGTTACTGAGCAGTGGAGGCCTGAAACTAGTTCCTGAGAAGTGGAGGCCTGGGATTAGTTACTGAGCAGTGGATGCCTTGGGCTAGTAACTGAGCAGTTGTGGCCTGAGACTAGTTACTGAGCAATGGAGGCCTGGGACCAGTTACTGAGCAGTCGTGGTCTGGGACTAGTTCCTGAGCAGTGGAGGCCTGGGACTAGTTACGGAGCAGTCGTGGCCTGGGACAAGTTACTGAGCAGTTGTGGCCTGGGACTAGTTACTGAGCAGTTGTGGCCTGGGTCTAGTTACTGAGCATGGAGGCCTGGGACTAGTTACGGAGCAGTCATGGCCTGGGACGAGTTTCTGAGCAGTGGAGGCGTGGGACTAGTTACTGAGCAGTGGAGGCCTGAGACTAGTTACTGAGCAATGGAGGACTGAGGTTAGTGACTGAGCAGTCGTGGCCTGAGACTAGTTACTGAGCAGTGGAGGCCTGGGACCAGTTACTGAGCAGTCGTGGTCTGGGACTAGTTACTGAGCAGTGGAGGCCTGGGACTAGTTACGGAGCAGTCATGGCCTGGGACGAGTTTCTGAGCAGTGGAGGCCTGGGACTAGTTACTGAGTAGTTGTGGCCTGGGACTAGTTACTGAGCAGTTGTGGCCTGGGACTAGTTACTGAGCAGTTGTGGCCTGGGTCTAGTTACTGAGCATGGAGGCCTGGGGTTGGTTACTGAGCAGTCATGGACTGAGACTAGTTACTGTGCAGTGGAGGCCTGAGACTAGTTTCTGAGCAGTTGTGGCCTGGGACTAGTTACTGAGCAGTGGAGGCCTGGCGCTAGTTACTGAGCAGTTGTGGCCTGGGACTAGATACTGAGCAGTGGTGGCTTGGGACTAGTTACTGAGCAGTGGAGGCCTGGGGCTAGTTACTGAGCAGTGGAGGCCTGGGGCTAGTTACTGAGCAGTGGAGGCGTGGGGTTGGTTACTGAGCAGTCATGGACTGAGACTAGTTACTGTGCAGTGGAGGCCTGAGACTAGTTTCTGAGCAGTTGTGGCCTGGGACTAGTTACTGAGCAGTGGAGGCCTGGCGCTAGTTACTGAGCAGTTGTGGCCTGGGACTAGATACTGAGCAGTGGTGGCTTGGGACTAGTTACTGAGCAGTGGAGGCCTGGGGCTAGTTACTGAGCAGTGGAGGCCTGGGGCTAGTTACTGAGCAGTGGAGGCGTGGGACTAGTTACTGAGCAGTGGAGGCCTGAGACTAGTTACTGAGCAATGGAGGACTGAGGTTAGTGACTGAGCAGTCGTGGCCTGAGACTAGTTGCTGAGCAGTGGAGGCCTGGGATCAGTTACTGAGCAGTCGTGGTCTGGGACTAGTTACTGAGCAGTGGAGGCCTGGGACTAGTTACGGAGCAGTCGTGGCCTGGGACAAGTTACTGAGCAGTTGTGGCCTGGGACTAGTTACTGAGCAGTTGTGGCCTGGGTCTAGTTACTGAGCATGGAGGCCTGGGGCTAGTTACTGAGCAGTCATGGACTGAGACTAGTTACTGTGCAGTGGAAGCCTGAGACTAGTTTCTGAGCAGTTGTGGCCTGGGACTTGTTACTGAACAGTGGAGGCCTGGCGCTAGTTACTGAGCAGTTGTGGCCTGGGACTAGATACTGAGCAGTGGTGGCTTGGGACTAGTTACTGAGCAGTGGAGGCCTGGGGCTAGTTACTGAGCAGTGGAGGCCTGGGGCTAGTTACTGAGCAGTGGAGGCCTGAGACTAGTTACTGAGCAATGGAGGACTGAGGTTAGTGACTGAGCAGTCGTGGCCTGAGACTAGTTGCTGAGCAGTGGAGGCCTGTGACCAGTTACTGAGCAGTCGTGGTCTGGGACTAGTTACTGAGCAGTGGAGGCCTGGGACTAGTTACGGAGCAGTCGTGGCCTGGGACTTGTTTCTGAGCAGTGGAGGCCTGGGACTAGTTCCTGAGCAGTTGTGGCCTGGGACAAGTTACTGAGCAGTGGAGGCCTGAGACTAGTTACTGAGCAGTTGTGGCCTGGGACTAGTTACTGAGCAGTGGAGGTCTGGCACTAGTTACTGAGCAGTTGTGGCCTGGGACTAGTTACTGAGCAGTGGAGGCCTGAAACTACTTACTGAGCAATGGAGACCTGGGACTACTTCCTGCAAAGTGGAGGCCTGGGATTAGTTACTGAGCAGTGGATGCCTCGGGCTAGTTACTGAGCAGTTGTGGCCTGAGACTAGTTACTGAGCAATGGAGGACTGAGGTTAGTGACTGAGCAGTCGTGGCCTGAGATTAGTTACTGAGCAGTGGAGGACTGAGGTTAGTGACTGAGCAGTCGTGGTCTGGGACTAGTTACTGAGCAGTGGAGGCCTGGGACCAGTTACTGAGCAGTCGTGGCCTGGGACTAGTTACAGAGCAGTGGAGGCCTGGGACCAGTTACTGAGCAGACGTGGTCTGGGACTAGTTACTGAGCAGTGGAGGCCTGGGACTAGTTACGGAGCAGTCGTGGCCTGGGACTTGTTTCTGAGCAGTGGAGGCCTGGGACTAGTTCCTGAGCAGTTGTGGCCTGGGACAAGTTACTGAGCAGTGGAGGCCTGAGACTAGTTACTGAGCAGTTGTGGCCTGGGACTAGTTACTGAGCAGTGGAGGTCTGGCACTAGTTACTGAGCTGTTGTGGCCTGGGACTAGTTACTGAGCAGTGGAGGCCTGAAACTACTTACTGAGCAATGGAGACCTGGGACTACTTCCTGCAAAGTGGAGGCCTGGGATTAGTTACTGAGCAGTGGATGCCTCGGGCTAGTTACTGAGCAGTTGTGGCCTGAGACTAGTTACTGAGCAATGGAGGACTGAGGTTAGTGACTGAGCAGTCGTGGCCTGAGATTAGTTACTGAGCAGTGGAGGACTGAGGTTAGTGACTGAGCAGTCGTGGTCTGGGACTAGTTACTGAGCAGTGGAGGCCTGGGACCAGTTACTGAGCAGTCGTGGCCTGGGACTAGTTACGGAGCAGTGGAGGCCTGGGACCAGTTACTGAGCAGACGTGGTCTGGGACTAGTTACTGAGCAGTGGAGGCCTGGGACTAGTTACGGAGCAGTCGTGGCCTGGGACGCGTTTCTGAGCAGTGGAGGCCTGGGACTAGTTACTGAGCAGTGGAGGCCTGAGGCTAGTTACTGAGCAGTTGTGACCTGAGACTAGTTACTGACCAGTGGAGGCCTGGGGCTAGTTACTGAGCAGTGGAGGCCTGGGGCTAGTTACTGAGCAGTGGAGGCCTGAGGCTAGTTACTGACCAGTGGAGGCCTGGGGCTAGTTACTGAGCAGTGGAGGCCTGGGGCTAGTTACTGAGCAGTGGAGGCCTGAGGCTAGTTACTGAGCAGTTGTGGCCTGGGACTAGTTACTGAGCAGTGGAGGCCTGGAACTAATTACTGAGCAGTGGAGAACTGGCGCTAGTTACTGAGCAGTTGTGGCCTGGGACTAGATACTGAGCAGTGATGGCTTGGGACTAGTTACTGAGCAGTGGAGGCCTGGGGCTAGTTACTGAGCAGTGTAGGCCAGGGACTAGTTACTGAGAAGTGGAGGCCTGAAACTAGTTCCTGAGCAATGGGGGACTGGGACTAGTTCGTGAGCTGCGGAGACCTGGGACTAATTACTGAGCAGTGGAGACCTGGGGCTAGTTACTGAGCAATTGTTGCCTGGGACTAATTACTGAGCAGTGGAGGCCTGGGGCTAGTTACTGAGTAGTGGAGGCCTGGGTCTAGTTACTGAGCAGTCATAGCCTGGGACTAGTTACTGAGCAGTTGTGGCCTGGGGCTAGTTACTGAGCAGTGGAGGCCTGGGGCTAGTTACTGAGCAGTGGAGGCGTGGGACTAGTTACTGAGCAGTTGAGGCCTGGGGCTAGTTACTGAGCAGTGGAGGCCTGGGACTAGTTACTGAGCAGTGTTACTGAGCAGTGGAGGCCTGAGACTAGTTACTGAGCAGTGTTCCTGAGCAGTGGAGGCCTGAGACTAGTTACTGAGCAGTGTTCCTGAGCAGTGGAGGCCTGGGACTAGTTACTGAGCAGTGTTACTGAGCAGTGGAGGCCTGAGACTAGTTACTGAGCAGTGGAGGCCTGGGACTAGTTACTGAGCAGTGGAGGCCTGGGACTAGTTCCTGAGCAGTCGTTGTGTGGGACTAGTTACTGAGCAGTCGTAGCCTGGGACTATTACTGAGCAGTGGAGGCCTGGGGCTAGTTGCTGAGCAATGGAGGCCTGGCGCTCGTTACTGAGCAATGGATGCCTGATGCTAGTTACTGAGCAGTGGAGGTCTGAGACTTGTTACTGAGCAATGGAGTCCTGGGACTAGTTACTGAGCAGTTGTGGCCTGGGGCTAGTTACTGAGCAGTCATGGACTGAGACTAATTACTGAGCAGTTGTGGCCTGGAACTAGTTACTGAGCAGTGCAGGCCTGAGACTAGTTGCTGAAAGTTGTGGCCTGGGGCTAGTTACTGAGCAGTGGAGGACTGGGACTAGTTACTGAGCAGTCGTGGCCTGAGACTAGTTACTGAGCAGTGGAGGCCTGGGACTAGTTACTGAGCAGTGGTGGAGGCCTGGGGCTAGTTACTGAGCAGTGGAGGCCTGAGGTTAGTTACTGAGCAATGGAGGCCTGGGACTAATTACTGAGCAGTGGAGGCCTGAGACTAGTTGCTGAGCAATGGAGGCCTGGGACTAGTTACTGAGGAATGGAGGCCTGGGACTAGTTACTGAGCAGCGGAGGCCTGGGTCTAGTTACTGAGCAGTTGTGATATGTGACTAGTTGCTGAGCAATGGAGGCCTGAGGCTAATTACTGAGCAGTTGTGGTCTGGGACTAGTTCCTGAGCAGTGGAGGCCTGGGACTAGTTACTGAGCAGTGGAGGCCTGAGGTTAGTTACTGAGCAGTCATGCCCTGAGACTAGTTACTGAGCAGTGGAGGCCTGGGGCTAATTACTGAGCAGTCGTGGCCTGAGACTAGTTACTGAGCAATGGAGGCCTCGGACTAGTTACTGAGCAGTCGTGGTCTGGGACTCGTTACTGGGCAGTGGAGGCCTGGGACTAGTTACTGAGCAGTCGTGGCCTGGGACTAGTTACTGAGCAGTTGTGGCCTGGGTCTAGTTACTGAGCATGGAGGTCTGGGGCTAGTTACTGAGCAGTCATGGACTGAGACTAGTTACTGAGCAGTGGAGGCCTGAGACTAGTTACTGAGCAGTTGTGTCCTGGGACCCGTTACTGAGCAGTGGTGGCTTGGGACTAGTTACTGAGCAGTGGAGGCCTGGGGCTAGTTACTGAGCAGTGGAGGCCTGAGGCTAGTTACTGAGCAGTGGAGGCCTGGGACTAGTTACTGAGCAGTGGAGGCCTGAAACTAGTTCCTGAGAAGTGGAGGCCTGGGATTAGTTACTGAGCAGTGGATGCCTCGGGCTAGTTACTGAGCAGTTGTGGCCTGAGACTAGTTACTGAGCAATGGAGGACTGAGGTTAGTGATTGAGCAGTCGTGGCCTGAGACTAGTTACTGAGCAGTGGAGGCCTGGGACCAGTTACTGAGCAGTCATGGTCTGGGACTAGTTACTGAGCAGTGGAGGCCTGGGACTAGTTACGGAGCAGTCGTGGCATGGGACAAGTTACTGAGCAGTTGTGGCCTGGGACTAGTTACTGAGCAGTTGTGGCCTGGGTCTAGTTACTGAGCATGGAGGCCTGGGGCTAGTTACTGAGCAGTCATGGACTGAGACTAGTTACTGAGCAGTGGAGGCCTGAGACTAGTTTCTGAGCAGTTGTGGCCTGGGACTAGTTACTGAGCAGTGGAGGCCTGGCGCTAGTTACTGAGCAGTTGTGTCCTGGGACTAGATACTGAGCAGTGGTGGCTTGGGACTAGTTACTGAGCAGTGGAGGCCTGGGGCTAGTTACTGAGCAGTGGAGGCCTGGGGCTAGTTACTGAGCAGTGGAGGCGTGGGACTAGTTACTGAGCAGTGGAGGCCTGAGACTAGTTACTGAGCAATGGAGGACTGAGATTAGTGACTGAGCAGTCGTGGCCTGAGACTAGTTGCTGAGCAGTGGAGGCCTGGGACCAGTTACTGAGCAGTCGTGGTCTGGGACTAGTTACTGAGCAGTGGAGGCCTGGGACTAGTTACGGAGCAGTCGTGGCCTGGGACTTGTTTCTGAGCAGTGGAGGCCTGGGTCTAGTTCCTGAGCAGTTGTGGCCTGGGACAAGTTACTGAGCAGTGGAGGCCTGAGACTAGTTACTGAGCAGTTGTGGCCTGGGACTAGTTACTGAGCAGTGGAGGTCTGGCGCTAGTTACTGAGCAGTTGTGGCCTGGGACTAGTTACTGAGCAGTGGAGGCCTGAGGTTAGTTACTGAGCAGTCATGCCCTGAGACTAGTTACTGAGCAGTGGAGGCCTGGGACCAGTTACTGAGTAGTCGTGGTCTGGGACTAGTTACTGAGCAGTGGAGGCCTAGGACTAGTTACTGAGCAGTCGTGGCCTGGGACTAGTTACAGAGAAGTCGTGGCCTGGGACAAGGTACTGATCAGTAGAGGCCTGTGACTAGTTACTGAGCAGTTGTGGCCTGGGACAAGTTACTGAGCAGTTGTGGCCTGGGACTAGTTACTGGGCAGTTGTGGCCTGGGACTAGTTACTGGGCAGTTGTGGCCTGGGGATAGTTACTGAGCAGTGGAGGCCTGGGACTAGTTACTGAGCAGTCATGGACTGAGACTAGTTACTGAGCAGTGGAGCTCTGAGACTAGTTACTGAGCAGTGGAGGCCTGGGCTAGTTACTGAGCAGTGAAGACCTGGGACTAGTTACTGAGCAGTGGAAACCTGGGACTAGTTACTGAGCAATTGTGGCCTGGGACTAGTTACTGAGCAATTGTGGTCTGGGAACAGTTACTGAGCAGTCGTGGCCTAGGACGAGTTACTTAGCAGTGGAGGCATGGGAATGGTTACTGATCAGTCGTGGTCTGGGACTAGTTACTGAGCAGTGGAGGCCTGGGACTAGTTCCTGAGCAGTTGTGGCCTGGGACTAGTTACTGAGCAGTTGTGGCCTGGGTCTAGTTACTGAGCATGGAGGCCTGGGGCTAGTTACTGAGCAGTCAAGGACTGCGACTAGTTACTGAGCAGTGGAGGCCCGAGACTAGTTGCTGAGCAGTTGTGGCCTGGGACTAGTTACTGAGCAGTGGAGGCCTGGGGCTAGTTACTGAGCAGTTGTGGTATGTGACTAGTTACTGAGCAATGGAGGCCTGAGGCTAGTTAATGAGCAGTTGTGGTCTGGGACTAGTTCCTGAGCAGTGGAGGCCTGGGACTAGTTACTGAGCAGTGGAGGCCTGAGGTTAGTTACTGATCAGTCATGCCCTGAGACTAGTTACTGAGCAGTGGAGGCCTGGGACTAGTTACTGAGCAGTCGTGGCCTGAGACTAGTTACTGAGCAGTGGAGGCCTCGGACTAGTTACTGAGCAGTCGTGGTCTGGGACTCGTTACTGAGCAGTGGAGGCCTGGGACTAGTTACTGAGCAGTCGTGGCCTGGGACTAGTTACTGAGCAGTTGTGGCCTGGGACTAGTTACTGAGCAATTGTGGTCTGGGAACAGTTACTGAGCAGTCGTGGCCTAGGACGAGTTACTGAGCAGTGGAGGCATGGGAATGGTTACTGATCAGTCGTGGTCTGGGACTAGTTACTGAGCAGTGGAGGCCTGGGACTAGTTACGGAGCAGTCGTGGCCTGGGACTTGTTTCTGAGCAGTGGAGGCCTGGGACTAGTTCCTGAGCAGTTGTGGCCTGGGACGTTACTGAGCAGTTGTGGCCTGGGACTAGTTGCTGAGCAGTTGTGGCCTGGGTCTAGTTACTGAGCATGGAGGCCTGGGGCTAGTTACTGAGCAGTCATGGACTGCGACTAGTTACTGAGCAGTGGAGGCCTGAGACTAGTTACTGAGCAGTTGTGGCCTGGGACTCGTTAATGAGCAGTGGAGGTCTGGTGCTAGTTACTGAGCAGTTGTGGCCTGGGACTAGTTACTGAGCAGTGGAGGCCTGAAACTACTTACTGAGCAATGGAGAACTGGGACTACTTCCTGCAAAGTGGAGGCCTGGGATTAGTTACTGAGCAGTGGATGCCTCGGGCTAGTTACTGAGCAGTTGTGGCCTGAGACTAGTTACTGAGCAATGGAGGACTGAGGTTAGTGACTGAGCAGTCATGGCCTGAGATTAGTTACTGAGCAGTGGAGGCCTGGGACCAGTTACTGAGCAGTCGTGGTCTGGGACTAGTTACTGAGCAGTGGAGGCCTGGGACCAGTTACTGAGCAGTCGTGGCCTGGGACTAGTTACTGAGCAGTGGAGGCCTGGGACCAGTTACTGAGCAGTCGTGGTCTGGGACTAGTTACTGAGCAGTGGAGGCCTGGGACTAGTTACGGAGCAGTCGTGGCCTGGGACGAGTTTCTGAGCAGTGGAGGCCTGGGACTAGTTACTGAGCAGTTGTGGCCTGGGACTAGTTACTGAGCAGTGGAGGCCTGGGGCTAGTTACTGAGCAGTGGAGGCCTGAGGCTAGTTACTGAGCAGTTGTGACCTGAGACTAGTTACTGACCAGTGGAGGCCTGGGGCTAGTTACTGAGCAGTGGAGGCCTGGGGCTAGTTACTGAGCAGTGGAGGCCTGAGGCTAGTTACTGAGCAGTTGTGGCCTGGGACTAGTTACTGAGCAGTGGAGGCCTGGAACTAATTACTGAGCAGTGGAGAACTGGCGCTAGTTACTGAGCAGTTGTGGCCTGGGACTCGATACTGAGCAGTGGTGGCTTGGGGCTAGTTACTGAGCAGTGTAGGCCAGGGACTAGTTACTGAGAAGTGGAGGCCTGAAACTAGTTCCTTAGCAATGGGGGACTGGGACTAGTTCCTGAGCTGCGGAGACCTGGACTAATTACTGAGCAGTGGAGACCTGGGGCTAGTTACTGAGCAATTGTTGCCTGGGACTAATTACTGAGCAGTGGAGGCCTGGGGCTAGTTACTGAGTAGTGGAGTCCTGGGTCTAGTTACTGAGCAGTCATAGCCTGGGACTATTACTGAGCAGTGGAGGCCTGGGACTCGTTACTGAGCAGTGTTACTGAGCAGTGGAGGCCTGAGACTAGTTACTGAGCAGTGTTCCTGAACAGTGGAGGCCTGAGACTAGTTACTGAGCAGTGGAGGCCTGGGACTAGTTACTGAGCAGTGGAGGCCTGGGACTAGTTCCTGAGCAGTCGTTGTCTGGGACTAGTTACTGAGCAGTCGTGGCCTGGGACTATTACTGAGCAGTGGAGGCCTGGGGCTAGTTGCTGAGCAATGGAGGCCTGGCGCTAGTTACTGAGCAATGGAGGCCTGATGCTAGTTACTGAGCAGTGGAGGTCTGAGACTTGTTACTGAGCAATGGAGTCCTGGGACTAGTTACTGAGCAGTTGTGGCCTGGGGCTAGTTACTGAGCAGTCATGGACTGAGACTAATTACTGAGCAGTTGTGGCCTGGAACTAGTTACTGAGCAGTGCAGGCCTGAGACTAGTTGCTGAAAGTTGTGGCCTGGGGCTAGTTACTGAGCAGTGGAGGACTGGGACTAGTTACTGAGCAGTAGTGGCCTGAGACTAGTTACTGAGCAGTGGAGGCCTGGGACTAGTTACTGAGCAGTGGTGGAGGCCTGGGGCTAGTTACTGAGCAGTGGAGGCCTGAGGCTAGTTACTGAGCAATGGAGGCCTGGGACTAATTACTGAGCAGTGGAGGCCTGAGACTTGTTGCTGAGCAATGGAGGCCTGGGACTAGTTACTGAGGAATGGAGGCCTGGGACTAGTTACTGAGCAGCGGAGGCCTGGGTCTAGTTACTGAGCAGTTGTGATATGTGACTAGTTACTGAGCAATGGAGGCCTGAGGCTAATTACTGAGCAGTTGTGGTCTGGGACTAGTTCCTGAGCAGTGGTGGCCTGGGACGAGTTACTGAGCAGTGGAGGCCTGAGGTTAGTTACTGAGCAGTCATGCCCTGAGACTAGTTACTGAGCAGTGGAGGCCTGGGGCTAATTACTGAGCAGTCGTGGCCTGAGACTAGTTACTGAGCAATGGAGGCCTCGGACTAGTTACTGAGCAGTCGTGGTCTGGGACTCGTTACTGAGCAGTGGAGGCCTGGGACTAGTTACTGAGCAGTCGTGGCCTGGGACTAGTTACTGAGCAGTTGTGGCCTGGGTCTAGTTACTGAGCATGGAGGCCTGGGGCTAGTTACTGAGCAGTCATGGACTGAGACTAGTTACTGAGCAGTGGAGGCCTGAGACTAGTTACTGAGCAGTTGTGTCCTGGGACCCGTTACTGAGCAGTGGAGGCCTGGGACTAGTTACTGAGCAGTGGAGGCCTGAAACTAGTTCCTGAGAAGTGGAGGCCTGGGATTAGTTACTGAGCAGTGGATGCCTCGGGCTAGTGACTGAGCAGTTGTGGCCTGAGACTAGTTACTGAGCATTGGAGGCCTGGGACCAGTTACTGAGCAGTCGTGGTCTGGGACTAGTTCCTGAGCAGTGGAGGCCTGGGACTAGTTACGGAGCAGTCGTGGCCTGGGACAAGTTACTGAGCAGTTGTGGCCTGGGACTAGTTACTGAGCAGTTGTGGCCTGGGTCTAGTTACTGAGCATGGAGGCCTGGGGCTAGTTACTGAGCAGTCATGGACTGAGACTAGTTACTGAGCAGCGGAGGCCTGAGACTAGTTTCTGAGCAGTTGTGGCCTAGGATTAGTTACTGAGCAGTGGAGGCCTGGCGCTAGTTACTGAGCAGTTGTGGCCTGGGACTAGATACTGAGCAGTGGTGGCTTGGGACTAGTTGCTGAGCAGTGGAGGCCTGGGGCTAGTTACTGAGCAGTGGAGGCCTGGGGCTAGTTACTGAGCAGTGGAGGCGTGGGACTAGTTACTGAGCAGTGGAGGCCTGAGACTAGTTACTGAGCAATGGAGGACTGAGGTTAGTGACTGAGCAGTCGTGGCCTGAGACTAGTTGCTGAGCAGTGGAGGCCTGGGACCAGTTACTGAGCAGTTGTGGCCTGGGACTAGTTACTGAGCAGTGGAGGCCTGGGACTAGTTACGGAGCAGTCGTGGCCTGGGACAAGTTACAGAGCAGTTGTGGCCTGGGACTAGTTACTGAGCAGTTGTGGCCTGGGTCTAGTTACTGAGCATGGAGGCCTGGGGCTAGTTACTGAGCAGTCATGGACTGAGACTAGTTACTGTGCAGTGGAGACCTGAGACTAGTTTCTGAGCAGTTGTGGCCTGGGACTAGTTACTGAGCAGTGGAGGCCTGGCGCTAGTTACTGAGCAGTTGTGGCCTGGGACTAGATACTGAGCAGTGGTGGCTTGGGACTAGTTACTGAGCAGTGGAGGCCTGGGGCTAGTTACTGAGCAGTGGAGGCCTGGGGCTAGTTACTGAGCAGTGGAGGCGTGGGATTAGTTACTGAGCAGTGGAGGCCTGAGACTAGTTCCTGAGCAATGGAGGACTGAGGTTAGAGACTGAGCAGTCGTGGCCTGGGACTAGTTACTGAGCAGTGGAGGCCTGGCGCTAGTTACTGAGCAGTTGTGGCCTGGGACTAGATACTGAGCAGTGGTGGCTTGGGACTAGTTACTGAGCAGTGGAGGCCTGGGACTAGTTACAGAGCAGTCGTGGCCTGGGACTAGTTCCTGAGCAGTTGTGGCCTGGGACAAGTTACTGAGCAGTGGAGGCCTGAGACTAGTTACTGAGCAGTTGTGGCCTGGGACTAGTTACTGAGCAGTGGAGGTCTGGCGCTAGTTACTGAGCAGTTGTGGCCTGGGTATAGTTACTGAGCAGTGGAGGCCTGAAACTACTTACTGAGCAATGGAGACCTGGGACTACTTCCTGCAAAGTGGAGGCCTGGGATTAGTTACTGAGCAGTGGATGCCTCGGGCTAGTTACTGAGCAGTTGTGGCCTGAGACTAGTTACTGAGCAATGGAGGACTGAGGTTACTGACTGAGCAGTCGTGGCCTGAGATTAGTTACTGAGCAGTGGAGGCCTGGGACCAGTTACTGAGCAGTCGTGGTCTGGGACTAGTTACTGAGCAGTGGAGGCCTGGGACCAGTTACTGAGCAGTCGTGGCCTGGGACTAGTTACTGAGCAGTGGAGGCCTGGGACCAGTTACTGAGCAGACGTGGTCTGGGACTAGTTACTGAGCAGTGGAGGCCTGGGACTAGTTACGGAGCAGTCGTGGCCTGGGACGAGTTTCTGAGCAGTGGAGGCCTGGGACTAGTTACTGAGCAGTGGAGGCCTGTGGCTAGTTACTGAGCAGTTGCGACCTGAGACTAGTTACTGACCAGTGGAGGCCTGGGGCTAGTTACTGAGCAGTGGAGGCCTGGGGCTAGTTACTGAGCAGTGGAGGCCTGAGGCTAGTTACTGAGCAGTTGTGACCTGAGACTAGTTACTGACCAGTGGAGGCCTGGGGCTAGTTACTGAGCAGTGGAGGCCTGGGGCTAGTTACTGAGCAGTGGAGGCCTGAGGCTAGTTACTGAGCAGTTGTGGCCTGGGACTAGTTACTGAGCAGTGGAGGCCTGGAACTAATTACTGAGCAGTGGAGAACTGGCGCTAGTTACTGAGCAGTTGTGGCCTGGGACTAGACACTGAGCAGTGATGGCTTGGGACTAGTTACTGAGCAGTGGAGGCCTGGGGCTAGTTACTGAGCAGTGTAGGCCAGGGACCAGTCACTGAGAAGTGGAGGCCTGAAACTAGTTCCTGAGCAATGGGGGACTGGGACGAGTTCCTGAGCTGCGGAGACCTGGGACTAATTACTGAGCAGTGGAGACCTGGGGCTAGTTACTGAGCAATTGTTGCCTGGGACTAATTACTGAGCAGTGGAGGCCTGGGGCTAGTTACTGAGTAGTGGAGGCCTGGGTCTAGTTACTGAGCAGTCATAGCCTGGGACTAGTTACTGAGCAGTTGTGGCCTGGGGCTAGTTACTGAGCAGTGGAGGCCTGGGGCTAGTTACTGAGCAGTGGAGGCGTGGGACTAGTTACTGAGCAGTTGAGGCCTGGGGCTAGTTACTGAGCAGTGGAGGCCTGGGACTAGTTACTGAGCAGTGTTACTGAGCAGTGGAGGCCTGAGACTAGTTACTGAGCAGTGTTCCTGAGCAGTGGAGGCCTGAGACTAGTTACTGAGCAGTGTTCCCGAGCAGTGGAGGCCTGGGACTAGTTACTGAGCAGTGTTACTGAGCAGTGGAGGCCTGAGACTAGTTACTGAGTAGTGGAGGCCTGGGACTAGTTACTGAGCAGTGGAGGCCTGGGACTAGTTCCTGAGCAGTGGTGGCCTGGGACGAGTTACTGAGCAGTGGAGGCCTGAGGTTAGTTACTGAGCAGTCATGCCCTGAGACTAGTTACTGAGCAGTGGAGGCCTGGGGCTAATTACTGAGCAGTCGTGGCCTGAGACTAGTTACTGAGCAATGGAGGCCTCGGACTAGTTACTGAGCAGTCGTGGTCTGGGACTCGTTACTGAGCAGTGGAGGCCTGGGACTAGTTACTGAGCAGTCGTGGCCTGGGACTAGTTACTGAGCAGTTGTGGCCTGGGTCTAGTTACTGAGCATGGAGGCCTGGGGCTAGTTACTGAGCAGTCATGGACTGAGACTAGTTACTGAGCAGTGGAGGCCTGAGACTAGTTACTGAGCAGTTGTGTCCTGGGACCCGTTACTGAGCAGTGGAGGCCTGGGACTAGTTACTGAGCAGTGGAGGCCTGAAACTAGTTCCTGAGAAGTGGAGGCCTAGGATTAGTTACTGAGCAGTGGATGCCTCGGGCTAGTGACTGAGCAGTTGTGGCCTGAGACTAGTTACTGAGCATTGGAGGCCTGGGACCAGTTACTGAGCAGTCGTGGTCTGGGACTAGTTCCTGAGCAGTGGAGGCCTGGGACTAGTTACGGAGCAGTCGTGGCCTGGGACAAGTTACTGAGCAGTTGTGGCCTGGGACTAGTTACTGAGCAGTTGTGGCCTGGGTCTAGTTACTGAGCATGGAGGCCTGGGGCTAGTTACTGAGCAGTCATGGACTGAGACTAGTTACTGAGCAGCGGAGGCCTGAGACTAGTTTCTGAGCAGTTGTGGCCTAGGATTAGTTACTGAGCAGTGGAGGCCTGGCGCTAGTTACTGAGCAGTTGTGGCCTGGGACTAGATACTGAGCAGTGGTGGCTTGGGACTAGTTGCTGAGCAGTGGAGGCCTGGGGCTAGTTACTGAGCAGTGGAGGCCTGGGGCTAGTTACTGAGCAGTGGAGGCGTGGGACTAGTTACTGAGCAGTGGAGGCCTGAGACTAGTTACTGAGCAATGGAGGACTGAGGTTAGTGACTGAGCAGTCGTGGCCTGAGACTAGTTGCTGAGCAGTGGAGGCCTGGGACCAGTTACTGAGCAGTTGTGGCCTGGGACTAGTTACTGAGCAGTGGAGGCCTGGGACTAGTTACGGAGCAGTCGTGGCCTGGGACAAGTTACAGAGCAGTTGTGGCCTGGGACTAGTTACTGAGCAGTTGTGGCCTGGGTCTAGTTACTGAGCATGGAGGCCTGGGGCTAGTTACTGAGCAGTCATGGACTGAGACTAGTTACTGTGCAGTGGAGACCTGAGACTAGTTTCTGAGCAGTTGTGGCCTGGGACTAGTTACTGAGCAGTGGAGGCCTGGCGCTAGTTACTGAGCAGTTGTGGCCTGGGACTAGATACTGAGCAGTGGTGGCTTGGGACTAGTTACTGAGCAGTGGAGGCCTGGGGCTAGTTACTGAGCAGTGGAGGCCTGGGGCTAGTTACTGAGCAGTGGAGGCGTGGGATTAGTTACTGAGCAGTGGAGGCCTGAGACTAGTTCCTGAGCAATGGAGGACTGAGGTTAGAGACTGAGCAGTCGTGGCCTGGGACTAGTTACTGAGCAGTGGAGGCCTGGCGCTAGTTACTGAGCAGTTGTGGCCTGGGACTAGATACTGAGCAGTGGTGGCTTGGGACTAGTTACTGAGCAGTGGAGGCCTGGGACTAGTTACAGAGCAGTCGTGGCCTGGGACTAGTTCCTGAGCAGTTGTGGCCTGGGACAAGTTACTGAGCAGTGGAGGCCTGAGACTAGTTACTGAGCAGTTGTGGCCTGGGACTAGTTACTGAGCAGTGGAGGTCTGGCGCTAGTTACTGAGCAGTTGTGGCCTGGGTATAGTTACTGAGCAGTGGAGGCCTGAAACTACTTACTGAGCAATGGAGACCTGGGACTACTTCCTGCAAAGTGGAGGCCTGGGATTAGTTACTGAGCAGTGGATGCCTCGGGCTAGTTACTGAGCAGTTGTGGCCTGAGACTAGTTACTGAGCAATGGAGGACTGAGGTTACTGACTGAGCAGTCGTGGCCTGAGATTAGTTACTGAGCAGTGAAGGCCTGGGACCAGTTACTGAGCAGTCGTGGTCTGGGACTAGTTACTGAGCAGTGGAGGCCTGGGACCAGTTACTGAGCAGTCGTGGCCTGGGACTAGTTACTGAGCAGTGGAGGCCTGGGACCAGTTACTGAGCAGACGTGGTCTGGGACTAGTTACTGAGCAGTGGAGGCCTGGGACTAGTTACGGAGCAGTCGTGGCCTGGGACGAGTTTCTGAGCAGTGGAGGCCTGGGACTAGTTACTGAGCAGTGGAGGCCTGTGGCTAGTTACTGAGCAGTTGCGACCTGAGACTAGTTACTGACCAGTGGAGGCCTGGGGCTAGTTACTGAGCAGTGGAGGCCTGGGGCTAGTTACTGAGCAGTGGAGGCCTGAGGCTAGTTACTGAGCAGTTGTGACCTGAGACTAGTTACTGACCAGTGGAGGCCTGGGGCTAGTTACTGAGCAGTGGAGGCCTGGGGCTAGTTACTGAGCAGTGGAGGCCTGAGGCTAGTTACTGAGCAGTTGTGGCCTGGGACTAGTTACTGAGCAGTGGAGGCCTGGAACTAATTACTGAGCAGTGGAGAACTGGCGCTAGTTACTGAGCAGTTGTGGCCTGGGACTAGACACTGAGCAGTGATGGCTTGGGACTAGTTACTGAGCAGTGGAGGCCTGGGGCTAGTTACTGAGCAGTGTAGGCCAGGGACCAGTCACTGAGAAGTGGAGGCCTGAAACTAGTTCCTGAGCAATGGGGGACTGGGACGAGTTCCTGAGCTGCGGAGACCTGGGACTAATTACTGAGCAGTGGAGACCTGGGGCTAGTTACTGAGCAATTGTTGCCTGGGACTAATTACTGAGCAGTGGAGGCCTGGGGCTAGTTACTGAGTAGTGGAGGCCTGGGTCTAGTTACTGAGCAGTCATAGCCTGGGACTAGTTACTGAGCAGTTGTGGCCTGGGGCTAGTTACTGAGCAGTGGAGGCCTGGGGCTAGTTACTGAGCAGTGGAGGCGTGGGACTAGTTACTGAGCAGTTGAGGCCTGGGGCTAGTTACTGAGCAGTGGAGGCCTGGGACTAGTTACTGAGCAGTGTTACTGAGCAGTGGAGGCCTGAGACTAGTTACTGAGCAGTGTTCCTGAGCAGTGGAGGCCTGAGACTAGTTACTGAGCAGTGTTCCCGAGCAGTGGAGGCCTGGGACTAGTTACTGAGCAGTGTTACTGAGCAGTGGAGGCCTGAGACTAGTTACTGAGTAGTGGAGGCCTGGGACTAGTTACTGAGCAGTGGAGGCCTGGGACTAGTTCCTGAGCAGTCGTTGTCTGGGACTAGTTACTGAGCAGTCGTGGCCTGGGACTATTACTGAGCAGTGGAGGCCTGGGGCTAGTTGCTGAGCAATGGAGGCCTGGCGCTCGTTACTGAGCAATGGAGGCCTGATGCTAGTTACTGAGCAGTGGAGGTCTGAGACTTGTTACTGAGCAATGGAGTCCTGGGACTAGTTACTGAGCAGTTGTGGCCTGGGGCTAGTTACTGAGCAGTCATGGACTGAGACTAATTACTGAGCAGTTGTGGCCTGGAACTAGTTACTGAGCAGTGCAGGCCTGAGACTAGTTGCTGAAAGTTGTGGCCTGGGGCTAGTTACTGAGCAGTGGAGGACTGGGACTAGTTACTGAGCAGTCGTGGCCTGAGACTAGTTACTGAGCAGTGGAGGCCTGGGACTAGTTGCTGAGCAGTGGTGGAGGCCTGGGGCTAGTTACTGAGCAGTGGAGGCCTGAGGTTAGTTACTGAGCAACGGAGGCCTGGGACTAATTACTGAGCAGTGGAGGCCTGAGACTAGTTGCTGAGCAATGGAGGCCTGGGACTAGTTACTGAGGAATGGAGGCCTGGGACTAGTTACTGAGCAGCGGAGGCCTGGGTCTAGTTACTGAGCAGTTGTGATATGTGACTAGTTACTGAGCAATGGAGGCCTGAGGCTAATTACTGAGCAGTTGTGGTCTGGGACTAGTTCCTGAGCAGTGGAGGCCTGGGACTAGTTACTGAGCAGTGGAGGCCTGAGGTTAGTTACTGAGCAGTCATGCCCTGAGACTAGTTACTGAGCAGTGGAGGCCTGGGGCTAATTACTGAGCAGTCGTGGCCTGAGACTAGTTACTGAGCAATGGAGGCCTCGGACTAGTTACTGATCAGTCGTGGTCTGGGACTCGTTACTGGGCAGTGGAGGCCTGGGACTAGTTACTGAGCAGTCGTGGCCTGGGACTAGTTACTGAGCAGTTGTGGCCTGGGTCTAGTTACTGAGCATGGAGGCCTGGGGCTAGTTACTGAGCAGTCATGGACTGAGACTAGTTACTGAGCAGTGGAGGCCTGAGACTAGTTACTGAGCAGTTGTGTCCTGGGACCCGTTACTGAGCAGTGGTGGCTTGGGACTAGTTACTGAGCAGTGGAGGCCTGGGGCTAGTTACTGAGCAGTGGAGGCCTGAGGCTAGTTACTGAGCAGTGGAGGCCTGGGACTAGTTACTGAGCAGTGGAGGCCTGAAACTAGTTCCTGAGAAGTGGAGGCCTGGGATTAGTTACTGAGCAGTGGATGCCTCGGGCTAGTTACTGAGCAGTTGTGGCCTGAGACTAGTTACTGAGCAATGGAGGACTGAGGTTAGTGACTGAGCAGTCGTGGCCTGAGACTAGTTACTGAGCAGTGGAGGCCTGGGACCAGTTACTGAGCAGTCGTGGTCTGGGACTAGTTCCTGAGCAGTGGAGGCCTGGGACTAGTTACGGAGAAGTCGTGGCCTGGGACAAGTTACTAAGCAGTTGTGGCCTGGGACTAGTTACTGAGCAGTTGTGGCCTGGGACTAGATACTGAGCAGTGGTGGCTTGGGACTAGTTACTGAGCAGTGGAGGCCTGGGGCTAGTTACTGAGCAGTGGAGGCCTGGGGCTAGTTACTGAGCAGTGGAGGCGTGGGATTAGTTACTGAGCAGTGGAGGCCTGAGACTAGTTCCTGAGCAATGGAGGACTGAGGTTAGAGACTGAGCAGTCGTGGCCTGGGACTAGTTACTGAGCAGTGGAGGCCTGGCGCTAGTTACTGAGCAGTTGTGGCCTGGGACTAGATACTGAGCAGTGGTGGCTTGGGACTAGTTACTGAGCAGTGGAGGCCTGGGACTAGTTACAGAGCAGTCGTGGCCTGGGACTAGTTCCTGAGCAGTTGTGGCCTGGGACAAGTTACTGAGCAGTGGAGGCCTGAGACTAGTTACTGAGCAGTTGTGGCCTGGGACTAGTTACTGAGCAGTGGAGGTCTGGCGCTAGTTACTGAGCAGTTGTGGCCTGGGTATAGTTACTGAGCAGTGGAGGCCTGAAACTACTTACTGAGCAATGGAGACCTGGGACTACTTCCTGCAAAGTGGAGGCCTGGGATTAGTTACTGAGCAGTGGATGCCTCGGGCTAGTTACTGAGCAGTTGTGGCCTGAGACTAGTTACTGAGCAATGGAGGACTGAGGTTACTGACTGAGCAGTCGTGGCCTGAGATTAGTTACTGAGCAGTGGAGGCCTGGGACCAGTTACTGAGCAGTCGTGGTCTGGGACTAGTTACTGAGCAGTGGAGGCCTGGGACCAGTTACTGAGCAGTCGTGGCCTGGGACTAGTTACTGAGCAGTGGAGGCCTGGGACCAGTTACTGAGCAGACGTGGTCTGGGACTAGTTACTGAGCAGTGGAGGCCTGGGACTAGTTACGGAGCAGTCGTGGCCTGGGACGAGTTTCTGAGCAGTGGAGGCCTGGGACTAGTTACTGAGCAGTGGAGGCCTGTGGCTAGTTACTGAGCAGTTGCGACCAGAGACTAGTTACTGACCAGTGGAGGCCTGGGGCTAGTTACTGAGCAGTGGAGGCCTGGGGCTAGTTACTGAGCAGTGGAGGCCTGAGGCTAGTTACTGAGCAGTTGTGACCTGAGACTAGTTACTGACCAGTGGAGGCCTGGGGCTAGTTACTGAGCAGTGGAGGCCTGGGGCTAGTTACTGAGCAGTGGAGGCCTGAGGCTAGTTACTGAGCAGTTGTGGCCTGGGACTAGTTACTGAGCAGTGGAGGCCTGGAACTAATTACTGAGCAGTGGAGAACTGGCGCTAGTTACTGAGCAGTTGTGGCCTGGGACTAGACACTGAGCAGTGATGGCTTGGGACTAGTTACTGAGCAGTGGAGGCCTGGGGCTAGTTACTGAGCAGTGTAGGCCAGGGACCAGTCACTGAGAAGTGGAGGCCTGAAACTAGTTCCTGAGCAATGGGGGACTGGGACGAGTTCCTGAGCTGCGGAGACCTGGGACTAATTACTGAGCAGTGGAGACCTGGGGCTAGTTACTGAGCAATTGTTGCCTGGGACTAATTACTGAGCAGTGGAGGCCTGGGGCTAGTTACTGAGTAGTGGAGGCCTGGGTCTAGTTACTGAGCAGTCATAGCCTGGGACTAGTTACTGAGCAGTTGTGGCCTGGGGCTAGTTACTGAGCAGTGGAGGCCTGGGGCTAGTTACTGAGCAGTGGAGGCGTGGGACTAGTTACTGAGCAGTTGAGGCCTGGGGCTAGTTACTGAGCAGTGGAGGCCTGGGACTAGTTACTGAGCAGTGTTACTGAGCAGTGGAGGCCTGAGACTAGTTACTGAGCAGTGTTCCTGAGCAGTGGAGGCCTGAGACTAGTTACTGAGCAGTGTTCCCGAGCAGTGGAGGCCTGGAACTAGTTACTGAGCAGTGTTACTGAGCAGTGGAGGCCTGAGACTAGTTACTGAGTAGTGGAGGCCTGGGACTAGTTACTGAGCAGTGGAGGCCTGGGACTAGTTCCTGAGCAGTCGTTGTCTGGGACTAGTTACTGAGCAGTCGTGGCCTGGGACTATTACTGAGCAGTGGAGGCCTGGGGCTAGTTGCTGAGCAATGGAGGCCTGGCGCTCGTTACTGAGCAATGGAGGCCTGATGCTAGTTACTGAGCAGTGGAGGTCTGAGACTTGTTACTGAGCAATGGAGTCCTGGGACTAGTTACTGAGCAGTTGTGGCCTGGGGCTAGTTACTGAGCAGTCATGGACTGAGACTAATTACTGAGCAGTTGTGGCCTGGAACTAGTTACTGAGCAGTGCAGGCCTGAGACTAGTTGCTGAAAGTTGTGGCCTGGGGCTAGTTACTGAGCAGTGGAGGACTGGGACTAGTTACTGAGCAGTCGTGGCCTGAGACTAGTTACTGAGCAGTGGAGGCCTGGGACTAGTTGCTGAGCAGTGGTGGAGGCCTGGGGCTAGTTACTGAGCAGTGGAGGCCTGAGGTTAGTTACTGAGCAACGGAGGCCTGGGACTAATTACTGAGCAGTGGAGGCCTGAGACTAGTTGCTGAGCAATGGAGGCCTGGGACTAGTTACTGAGGAATGGAGGCCTGGGACTAGTTACTGAGCAGCGGAGGCCTGGGTCTAGTTACTGAGCAGTTGTGATATGTGACTAGTTACTGAGCAATGGAGGCCTGAGGCTAATTACTGAGCAGTTGTGGTCTGGGACTAGTTCCTGAGCAGTGGAGGCCTGGGACTAGTTACTGAGCAGTGGAGGCCTGAGGTTAGTTACTGAGCAGTCATGCCCTGAGACTAGTTACTGAGCAGTGGAGGCCTGGGGCTAATTACTGAGCAGTCGTGGCCTGAGACTAGTTACTGAGCAATGGAGGCCTCGGACTAGTTACTGAGCAGTCGTGGTCTGGGACTCGTTACTGGGCAGTGGAGGCCTGGGACTAGTTACTGAGCAGTCGTGGCCTGGGACTAGTTACTGAGCAGTTGTGGCCTGGGTCTAGTTACTGAGCATGGAGGCCTGGGGCTAGTTACTGAGCAGTCATGGACTGAGACTAGTTACTGAGCAGTGGAGGCCTGAGACTAGTTACTGAGCAGTTGTGTCCTGGGACCCGTTACTGAGCAGTGGTGGCTTGGGACTAGTTACTGAGCAGTGGAGGCCTGGGGCTAGTTACTGAGCAGTGGAGGCCTGAGGCTAGTTACTGAGCAGTGGAGGCCTGGGACTAGTTACTGAGCAGTGGAGGCCTGAAACTAGTTCCTGAGAAGTGGAGGCCTGGGATTAGTTACTGAGCAGTGGATGCCTCGGGCTAGTTACTGAGCAGTTGTGGCCTGAGACTAGTTACTGAGCAATGGAGGACTGAGGTTAGTGACTGAGCAGTCGTGGCCTGAGACTAGTTACTGAGCAGTGGAGGCCTGGGACCAGTTACTGAGCAGTCGTGGTCTGGGACTAGTTCCTGAGCAGTGGAGGCCTGGGACTAGTTACGGAGCAGTCGTGGCCTGGGACAAGTTACTTAGCAGTTGTGGCCTGGGACTAGTTACTGAGCAGTTGTGGCCTGGGTCTAGTTACTGAGCATGGAGGCCTGGGGCTAGTTACTGAGCAGTCATGGACTGAGACTAGTTACTGAGCAGTGGAGGCCTGAGACTAGTTTCTGAGCAGTTGTGGCCTGGGACTAGTTACTGAGCAGTGGAGGCCTGGCGCTAGTTACTGAGCAGTTGTGGCCTGGGACTAGATACTGAGCAGTGGTGGCTTGGGACTAGTTACTGAGCAGTGGAGGCCTGGGGCTAGTTACTGAGCAGTGGAGGCCTGGGGCTAGTTACTGAGCAGTGGAGGCGTGGGACTAGTTACTGAGCAGTGGAGGCCTGAGACTAGTTACTGAGCAATGGAGGACTGAGATTAGTGACTGAGCAGTCGTGGCCTGAGACTAGTTGCTGAGCAGTGGAGGCCTGGGACCAGTTACTGAGCAGTCGTGGTCTGGGACTAGTTACTGAGCAGTGGAGGCCTGGGACTAGTTACGGAGCAGTCGTGGCCTGGGACTTGTTTCTGAGCAGTGGAGGCCTGGGACTAGTTCCTGAGCAGTTGTGGCCTGGGACAAGTTACTGAGCAGTTGTGGCCTGGGACTAGTTACTGAGCAGTGGAGGTCTGGCGCTAGTTACTGAGCAGTTGTGGCCTGGGACTAGTTACTGAGCAGTGGAGGCCTGAAACTACTTACTGAGCAATGGAGACCTGGGACTACTTCCTGAAAAGTGGAGGCCTGGGATTAGTTACTGAGCAGTGGATGCCTCGGGCTAGTTAATGAGCAGTTGTGGCCTGAGACTAGTTACTGAGCAATGGAGGACTGAGGTTAGTGACTGAGCAGTCGTGGCCTGAGACTAGTTACTGAGCAGTGGAGGCCTGGGATTAGTTACTGAGCAGTGGAGGCCTGGGACTAGTTCCTGAGCAGTCGTTGTCTGGGACTAGTTACTGAGCAGTCGTGGCCTGGGACTATTACTGAGCAGTGGAGGCCTGGGGCTAGTTGCTGAGCAATGCACGCCTGGGGCTAGTTACTGAGCAATGGATGCCTGATGCTAGTTGCTGAGCAGTGGAGGTCTGAGACTTGTTACTGAGCAATGGAGTCCTGGGACTAGTTACTGAGCAGTTGTGGCCTGGGGCTAGTTACTGAGCAGTCATGGACTGAGACTAGTTACTGAGCAGTGGAGGCCTGGGGCTAGTTACTGAGCAATGGAGGCCTGGGACTATTTACTGAGCAGTGGAGGTCTGGGACTAGTTACGGAGCAGTTGTGGCCTGGAACTAGTTACTGAGCAGTGCAGGCCTGAGACTAGTTGCTGAAAGTTGTGGCCTGGGGCTAGATACTGAGCAGTGGAGGACTGGGACTAGTTACTGAGCAGTCATGGCCTGAGACTAGTTGCTGAGCAGTGGAGGCCTGGGACTAGTTACTGAGCAGTGGAGGCCTAGGGCTAGTTACTGAGCAGTGGAGGCCTGAGGCTAGTTACTGATCAATGGAGGCCTGGGACTAATTACTGAGCAGTGGAGGCCTGAGACTAGTTACTGAGCAATGGAGGCCTTGGACTAGTTACTGAGCAGTGGAGGCCTGGGGCTAGTTACTGAGCAGTTGTGGTATGTGACTAGTTACTGAGCAATGGAGGCCTGAGGCTAGTTACTGAGCAGTTGTGTTCTGGGACTAGTTCCTGAGCAGTGGAGGCCTGGGACTAGTTACTGAGCAGTGGAGGCCTGAGGTTAGTTACTGAGCAGTCATGCCCTGAGACTAGTTACTGAGCAGTGGAGGCCTGGGACTAGTTACTGAGCAGTCATGGCCTGAGACTAGTTACTGAGCAGTGGAGGCCTCGGACTAGTTACTGAGCAGTCGTGGTCTGGGACTCGTAACTGAGAAGTGGAGGCCTGGGACTAGTTACTGAGCAGTCGTGGCCTGGGACTAGTTACTGAGCAGTTGTGGCCTGGGTCTAGTTACTGAGCATGGAGGCCTGATGCTAGTTACAGAACAGTGGAAGCCTGGGACTAGTTACTGAGCAATGGAGGCCTGGGACTTGTTACTGAGCAGTTGTGGCCTGGGACTCGTTACTGACCAATGGAGTCCTGGGACTAGTTACTGAGCAATTGTGGCCTGGGATTGTTACTGAGCAGTGGAGGCCTGGGGCTAGTTACTGAGCAATTGTTGCCTGGGACTAATTGCTGAGCAGTGGAGGCCTGGGGCGAGTTACTGAGTAGTGGAGGCCTGGGTCTAGTTACTGAGCAGTCATGGCCTGGGACTAGTTACTGAGCAGTTGTGGCCTGGCGCTAGTTACTGAGCAGTGGAGGCCTGGGGCCAGTTACTGAGCAGTGGAGGCGTGGGACTAGTTCCTGAGCAGTTGAGGCCTGGGGCTAGTTACTGAGCAGTGGAGGCCTGGGACTAGTTACTGAGCAGTGTTACTGAGCAGTGGAGGCCTGAGACTAGTTACTGAGCAGTGTTCCTGAGCAGTGGAGGCCTGAGACTAGTTACTGAGCAGTGGAGGCCTGGGATTAGTTACTGAGCAGTGGAGGCCTGGGACTAGTTCCTGAGCAGTCGTTGTCTGGGACTAGTTACTGAGCAGTCGTGGCCTGGGACTATTACTGAGCAGTGGAGGCCTGGGGCTAGTTGCTGAGCAATGCAGGCCTGGGGCTAGTTACTGAGCAATGGAGGCCTGATGCTAGTTACTGAGCAGTGGAGGTCTGAGACTTGTTACTGAGCAATGGAGTCCTGGGACTAGTTCCTGAGCAGTTGTGGCCTGGGGCTAGTTACTAAGCAGTCATGGACTGAGACTAGTGACTGAGCAGTGGAGGCCTGGGGCTAGTTACTGAGCAATGGAGGCCTGGGACTATTTACTGAGCAGTGGAGTTCTGGGACTAGTTACGGAGTAGTTGTGGCCTGGAACTAGTTACTGAGCAGTGCAGGCCTGAGACTAGTTGCTGAAAGTTGTGGCCTGGGGCTAGATACTGAGCAGTGGAGGACTGGGACTAGTTACTGAGCAGTCGTGGCCTGAGACTAGTTACTGAGCAGTGGAGGCCTGGGGCTAGTTACTGAGCAGTGGAGGCCTGAGGCTAGTTACTGAGCAATGGAGGCCTGGGACTAATTACTGAGCAGTGGAGGCCTGAGACTAGTTACTGAGCAATGGAGGCCTGGGACTAGTTACTGAGCAGTGGAGGCCTGGAACTAGTTACTGAGCAGCGGAGGCCTGGGGCTAGTTACTGAGCAGTTGTGGTATGTGACTAGTTACTGAGCAATGGAGGCCTGGGACTAGTTACTGAGCAGTGGAGGCCTGGGACTAGTTACTGAGCAGTGGAGGCCTGAGGTTAGTTACTGAGCAGTCATGCCCTGAGACTAGGTACTGAGCAGTGGAGGCCTGGGACTAGTTACTGAGCAGTCGTGGCCTGAGACTAGTTACTGAGCAGTGGAGGCCTCGGACTAGTTACTGAGCAGTCGTGGTCTGGGACTCGTTACTGAGAAGTGGAGGCCTGGGACTAGTTACTGAGCAGTCGTGGCCTGGGACTAGTTACTGAGCAGTTGTGGCCTGGGTCTAGTTACTGAGCATGGAGGCCTGATGCTAGTTACTGATCAATGGAGGCCTGTTGCTAGTTACAGAACAGTGGAAGCCTGGGACTAGTTTCTTAGCAATGGAGGCCTGGGACTTGTTACTGAGCAGTTGTGGCCTGGGACTCGTAACTGAGCAATCGAGTCCTGGGACTAGTTACTGAGCAATTGTGGCCTGGGATTTTTACTGAGCAGTGGAGGCCCGGGACTAGTTACTGAGCAGTTGTGGCCTGCGGCTACTTACTGAGCAGTGATGCACTGAGACAAATTACTGAGCAGTGGAGGCCTGGGGCTAGTTACTGAGCATGGCGACCTGGGACTAGTTACTGAGCAGTGGAGGCCTGAGACTAGTTACTGAGCAGTGGAGGCCTGGGACTAGTTACTGAGCAGTGGAGGCCTGGGGCTAGTTACTGAGCAGTTATGGCCTGGGACTAGTTACTGAGCAGTGGAGGCCTGGGGCTAGATACTGATCAGTGGAGGCCTGGGACTAGTTACTGAGCAGATGTGGCCTGAGACTAGTTACTGAGCAGTGGAGGCCTGGGGCTAGTTACTGAGCAGTGGAGGCCTGGAACTAATTACTGAGCAGTGGAGGACTGGCGCTAGTTACTGAGCAGTGGAGGCCTGGGACTAGTTACGGAGCAGTCGTGGCCTGGGACGAGTTTCTGAGCAGTGGAGGCCTGGGACTAGTTACTGAGTAGTTGTGGCCTGGGACAAGTTACTGAGCAGTTGTGGCCTGGGACTAGTTACTGAGCAGTCATGGACTGAGACTAGTTACTGAACAGTGGAGGCCTGAGACTAGTTACTGAGCAGTTGTGTCCTGGGACTCGTTGCTGAGCAGTGGAGGCCTGGGGCTAGTTACTGAGCAGTGGAGGCCTGGGGCAAGTTACTGAGCAATTGTGGCCTGGGACTAGTTGCTGAGCAGTGGAGGCCTGAGGCTTGTTACGGACCAGTCGTGGCCTGGGACTAGTTACTGAGCAGTGGAGGCCTGCGGCTTGTTACTGAGGAGTGGAGGCCTGGGACTAGTTACTGAGCAATTGTGGTCTGGGGCTAGTTACTGAGCATGGAGGCCTGGGGCTAGTTACTGAGCAGTTGTGGTCTGGGACTAGTTACTGAGCAGTGGAGGCCTGATGCTAGTTACTGAGCAGTGCAGGCCTGGGATTAGTTACTGAGCAGTCGTGGTCTGGGACTAGTTACAGAGCAGTCGTGGCCTGGGACTATTACTGAGCAGTGGAGGCCTGAGGCTTGTTACGGACCAGTCGTGGCCTGGGACTAGTTACTGAGCAGTGGAGGCCTGAGGCTTGTTACGGACCAGTCGTGGCCTGGGACTAGTTACTGAGTAGTTGTGGCCTGGGACAAGTTACTGAGCAGTTGTGGCCTGGGACTAGTTACTGAGCAGTCATGGACTGAGACTAGTTACTGAACAGTGGAGGCCTGAGCCTAGTTACTGAGCAGTTGTTTCCTGGGACTCGTTGCTGAGCGGTGGAGGCCTGGGGCTAGTTACTGAGCAGTGGAGGCCTGGGGCAAGTTACTGAGCAATTGTGGCCTGGGACTAGTTGCTGAGCAGTGGAGGCCTGAGGCTTGTTACGGACCAGTCGTGGCCTGGGACTAGTTACTGAGCAGTGGAGGCCTGCGGCTTGTTACTGAGGAGTGGAGGCCTGGGACTAGTTACTGAGCAATTGTGGTCTGGGGCTAGTTACTGAGCATGGAGGCCTGGGGCTAGTTACTGAGCAGTTGTGGTCTGGGACTAGTTACTGAGCAGTGGAGGCCTGATGCTAGTTACTGAGCAGTGCAGGCCTGGGACTAGTTACTGAGCAGTCGTGGTCTGGGACTAGTTACAGAGCAGTCGTGGCCTGGGACTATTACTGAGCAGTGGAGGCATGGGGCTAGTTACTGAGCAAGGGAGGCCTGATGCTAGTTACAGAACAGTGGAAGCCTGGGACTAGTTACTGAGCAATGGAGGCCTGGGACTTGTTACTGAGCAGTTGTGGCCTGGGACTCGTTACTGAGCAATGGAGTCCTGGGACTAGTTACTGAGCAATTGTGGCCTGGGATTGTTACTGAGGAGTGGAGGCCTGGGACTAGTTGCTGAGCAGTTGTGGCCTGCGGCTCCTTACTGAGTAGTGATGCACTGAGACAAATTACTGAGCAGTGGAGGCCTGGGGCTAGTTACTGAGCATGACGACCTGGGACTAGTTACTGAGCAGTGGAGGCCTGAGACTAGTTACTGAGCAGTGGAGGCCTGGGACTAGTTACTGAGCAGTGGAGGCCTGGGACTAGTTACAGAGCAGTCGTGGCCTGGGACAAGTTACGGAGCAGTGGAGGCCTGAGGCTAGTTACTGAGCAGTTGTGGCCTGGGACTAGTTACTGAGCAGTGGAGGCCTGGAACTAATTACTGAGCAGTGGAGGCCAGGGACTAGTTACTGAGCAGTGGAGGCCTGGGGCTAGTTACTGAGCAATTGTTGCCTGGGACTAATTACTGAGCAGTGGAGGCCTGGGGCTAGTTACTGAGTAGTGGAGGCCTGAGGCTAGTTACTGAGCAGTTGTGGCCTGGGACTAGTTACTGAGCAGTGGAGGCCTGGAACTAATTACTGAGCAGTGGAGGCCAGGGACTAGTTACTGAGCAGTGGAGGCCTGGGGCTAGTTACTGAGCAATTGTGGCCTGGGATTGTTACTGAGCAGTGGAGGCCTGGGACTAGTTACTGAGCAGTTGTGGCCTGCGGCTACTTACTGAGCAGTGATGCACTGAGACAAATTACTGAGCAGTGGAGGCCTGGGGCTAGTTACTGAGCATGGCGACCTGGGACTAGTTACTGAGCAGTGGAGGCCTGAGACTAGTTACTGAGCAGTGGAGGCCTGGGACTAGTTACTGAGCAGTGGAGGCCTGGGACTAGTTACTGAGCAGTGGAGGCCTGGGGCTAGTTACTGAGCAGTTATGGCCTGGGACTAGTTACTGAGCAGTGGAGGCCTGGGGCTAGATACTGAGCAGTGGAGGCCTGAGACTAGTTAATGAGCAGATGTGGCCTGAGACTAGTTACTGAGCACTGGAGGCCTGGGGCTAGTTACTGAGCAGTGGAGGCCTGAGGCTAGTTACTGAGCAGTGGAGGCCTGGAACTAATTACTGAGCAGTGGAGGACTGGCGCTAGTTACTGAGCAGTTGTGGCCTGGGACTAGATACTGAGCAGTGGTGGCTTGGGACTAGTTACTGAGCAGTGGAGGCCTGGGGCTAGTTACTGAGCAGCGGAGGCCTGAGGCTAGTTACTGAGCAGTGGAGGCCAGGGACTAGTTACTGAGCAGTGGAGGCCTGAAACTAGTTACTGAGCAATGGGGGCCTGGGACTAGTTCCTGAGCAGTGGAGGCCTGGGACTAGTTACTGAGCAGTGGAGGCCTCGGGCTAGTTACTGAGCAGTTGTGGCCTGAGACTAGTTACTGAGCAATGGAGGCCTGAGGTTAGTTCCTGAGCAGTCGTGGTCTGGGTCTAGTTACTGAGCAGTCATGGCCTGGGACTAGTTACTGAGCAGTTGTGGCCTGGGGCTAGTTACTGAGCAGTCGTGGCCTGGGACGAGTTTCTGAGCAGTTGTGGCCTGGGACTAGTTACTGAGTAGTTGTGGCCTGGACAAGTTACTGAGCAGTTGTGGCCTGGGACTAGTTACTGAGCAGTCATGGACTGAGACTAGTTACTGAGCAGTGGAGGCCTGGGGCAAGTTACTGAGCAATTGTGGCCTGGGACTAGTTGCTGAGCAGTGGAGGCCTGAGGCTTGTTACGGACCAGTCGTGGCCTGAGACTAGTTACTGAGCAGTGGAGGCCTGCGGCTTGTTACTGAGCAGTGGAGGCCTGGGACTAGTTACTGAGCAATTGTGGCCTGGGGCTAGTTACTGAGCATGGAGGCCTGGGGCTAGTTACTGAGCAGTTGTGGTCTGGGACTAGTTACTGAGCAGTGGAGGCCTGATGCTAGTTACTGAGCAGTGCAGGCCTGGGACTAGTTACTGAGCAGTCGTGGTCTGGTACTAGTTACTGAGCAGTCATGGCCTGGACTATTACTGAGCAGTGGAGGCATGGGGCTAGTTACTGAGCAATGGAGGCCTGATGCTAGTTACAGAACAGTGGAAGCCTGGGACTAGTTACTGAGCAATGGAGGACTGGGACTTGTTACTGAGCAGTTGTGGCCTGGGACTCATTACTGAGCAATGGAGTCCTGGGACTAGTCACTGAGCAATTGTGGCCTGGGATTGTTACTGAGCAGTGGAGGCCTGGGACTAGTTACTGAGCAGTTGTGGCCTGCGGCTCCTTACTGAGTAGTGATGCACTGAGACAAATTACTGAGCAGTGGAGGCCTGGGGCTAGTTACTGAGCATGGCGACCTGGGACAAGTTACTGAGCAGTGGAGGCCTGAGGCTAGTTACTGAGCAGTTGTGGCCTGGGACTAGTTACTGAGCAGTGGAGGCCTGGAACTAATTACTGAGCAGTGGAGGCCAGGGACTAGTTACCGAGCAGTTGTGTCCTGGGACTAGATACTGAGCAGTGGTGGCTTGGGACTAGTTACTGAGCAGTGGAGGCCTGGGGCGAGTTACTGAGCAATTGTTGCCTGGGACTAATTACTGAGCAGTGGAGGCCTGGGGCTAGTTAGTGAGTAGTGGAGGCCTGGGTCTAGTTACTGAGCAGTCATGGCCTGGGACTAGTTACTGAGCAGTTGTGGCCTGGCGCTAGTTACTGAGCAGTGGAGGCCTGGGGCTAGTTACTGAGCAGTGGAGGCGTGGGATTAGTTACTGAGCAGTGGAGGCCTGGGACTAGTTCCTGAGCAGTCGTTGTCTGGGACTAGTTACTGAGCAGACGTGGCCTGGGACTATTACTGAGCAGTGGAGGCCTGGGGCTAGTTGCTGAGCAATGCAGGCCTGGGGCTAGTTACTGAGCAATGGAGGCCTGATGCTAGTTACTGAGCTGTGGAGGTCTGAGACTTGTTACTGAGCAATGGAGTCCTGGGACTAGTTACTGAGCAGTTGTGGCCTAGGGCTAGTTACTGAGCAGTCATGGAATGAGACTAGTTACTGAGCAGTGGAGGCCTGGGGCTAGTTACTGAGCAATGGAGGCCTGGGACTATTTACTGAGCAGTGGAGGTCTGGGGCTAGTTACGGACCAGTCGTGGCCTGGGACTAGTTACTGAGCAGTGGAGGCCTGGGGCTTGTTACTGAGCAGTGGAGGCCTGGGGCTAGTTACTGACCAGTCGTGGCCTGGGACTAGTTACTGAGCAGTGGAGGCTTGGGGCTTGTTACTGAGCAGTGGAGGCCTGGGACTAGTTACTGAGCAATTGTGGCCTGGGACTAGTTACTGAGCAGTGGAGGCCTGGGGCTAGATACTGAGCAGTGGAGGCCAAAGGCTAGTTACTGAGCAGATGTGGCCTGAGACTAGTTACTGAGCAGTGGAGGCCTGGGGCTAGTTACTGAGCAGTGGAGGCCTGAGGCTAGTTACTGAGCAGTGGAGGCCTGGAACTAATTACTGAGCCGTGGAGGACTGGCGCTAGTTACTGAGCAGTTGTGGCCTGGGACTAGATACTGAGCAGTGGTGGCTTGGGACTAGTTACTGAGCAGTGGAGGCCTGGGGCTAGTTACTGAGCAGCGGAGGCCTGAGGCTTGTTACTGAGCAGTGGAGGCCAGGGACGAGTTACTGAGCAGTGGAGGCCTGAAACTAGTTACTGAGCAATGGGGGCCTGGGACTAGTTCCTGAGCAGTGGAGGCCTGGGACTAGTTACTGAGCAGTGGAGGCCTCGGGCTAGTTACTGAGCAGTTGTGGCCTGAGACTAGTTACTGAGCAAGGGAGGCCTGAGGTTAGTTACTGAGCAGTCGTGGTCTGGGTCTAGTGACTGAGCAGTCATGGCCTGGGACTAGTTACTGAGCAGTTGTGGCCTGGGGCTAGTTACTGAGCAGTGGAGGCCTGGGGCTAGTTAATGAGCAGTGGAGACGTGGGACTAGTTACTGAGCAGTGGAGGCCTGAGACTAGTTACTGAGCAATGGAGGACTGAGGTTAGTGTCTGAGCAGTCATGGCCTGAGACTAGTTACTGAGTAGTTGTGGCCTGGGACAAGTTACTGAGCAGTTGTGGCCTGGGACTAGTTACTGAGCAGTTGTGGCCTGGGTCTAGTTACTGAGCATGGAGGCCTGGGACTAGTTACTGAGCAATCATGGACTGAGACTAGTTACTGAGCAGTGGAGGCCTGAGACTAGTTACTGAGCAGTTGTATCCTGGGACCCGTTACTGAGCAGTGGAGGCCTGGGACTAGTTACTGAGTAATTGTGGCCTGGGGCAAGTTACTGAGCAATTGTGGCCTGGGACTAGTTACTGAGCAGTGGAGGCCTGGGGCTAGGTACTGAGCAATTGTTGCCTGGGACTAATTACTGAGCAGTGGAGGCCTGGGGCTAGTTACTGAGTAGTGGAGGCCTGGGTCTAGTTACTGAGCAGTCATGGCCTGGGACTAGTTACTGAGCAGTTGTGGCCTGGCGCTAGTTACTGAGCAGTGGTGTCCTGGGGCTAGTTACTGAGCAATTGTGGCCTGGGATTGTTACTGAGCAGTGGAGGCCTGGGACTAGTTACTGAGCAGTTGTGGCCTGCGGCGACTTACTGAGCAGTGATGCACTGAGACAAATTACTGAGCAGTGGAGGCCTGGGGCTAGTTACTGAGCATGGCGACCTGGGACTAGTTACTGAGCAGTGGAGGCCTGAGACTAGTTACTGAGCAGTGGAGGCCTGGGACTAGTTACTGAGCAGTGGAGGCCTGGGGCTAGTTACTGAGCAGTTATGGCCTGGGACTAGTTACTGAGCAGTGGAGGCCTGGGGCTAGATACTGAGCAGTGGAGGCCTGAGACTAGTTAATGAGCAGATGTGGCCTGAGACTAGTTACTGAGCAGTGGAGGCCTGGGGCTAGTTACTGAGCAGTGGAGGCCTGAGGCTAGTTACTGAGCAGTGGAGGCCTGGAACTAATTACTGAGCAGTGGAGGACTGGCGCTAGTTACTGAGCAGTTGTGGCCTGGGACTAGATACTGAGCAGTGGTGGCTTGGGACTAGTTACTGAGCAGTGGAAGCCTGGGGCTAGTTACTGAGCAGCGGAGGCCTGAGGCTAGTTACTGAGCAGTGGAGGCCAGGGACTAGTTACTGAGCAGTGGAGGCCTGAAACTAGTTACTGAGCAATGGAGGCCTGGGACTAGTTCCTGAGCAGTGGAGGCCTGGGACTAGTTACTGAGCAGTGGAGGCCTCGGGCTAGTTACTGAGCAGTTGTGGCCTGAGACTAGTTACTGAGCAATGGAGGCCTGAGGTTAGTTCCTGAGCAGTCGTGGTCTGGGTCTAGTTACTGAGCAGTCATGGCCTGGGACTAGTTACTGAGCAGTTGTGGCCTGGGGCTAGTTACTGAGCAGTCGTGGCCTGGGACGAGTTTCTGAGCAGTTGTGGCCTGGGACTAGTTACTGAGTAGTTGTGGCCTGGACAAGTTACTGAGCAGTTGTGGCCTGGGACTAGTTACTGAGCAGTCATGGACTGAGACTAGTTACTTAGCAGTGGAGGCCTGGGGCAAGTTACTGAGCAATTGTGGCCTGGGACTAGTTGCTGAGCAGTGGAGGCCTGAGGCTTGTTACGGACCAGTCGTGGCCTGAGACTAGTTACTGAGCAGTGGAGGCCTGCGGCTTGTTACTGAGCAGTGGAGGCCTGGGACTAGTTACTGAGCAATTGTGGCCTGGGGCTAGTTACTGAGCATGGAGGCCTGGGGCTAGTTACTGAGCAGTTGTGGTCTGGGACTAGTTACTGAGCAGTGGAGGCCTGATGCTAGTTACTGAGCAGTGCAGGCCTGGGACTAGTTACTGAGCAGTCGTGGTCTGGTACTAGTTACTGAGCAGTCGTGGCCTGGACTATTACTGAGCAGTGGAGGCATGGGGCTAGTTACTGAGCAATGGAGGCCTGATGCTAGTTACAGAACATTGGAAGCCTGGGACTAGTTACTGAGCAATGGTGGCCTGGGACTTGTTACTGAGCAGTTGTGGCCTGGGACTCGTTACTGAGCAATGGAGTCCTGGGACTAGTCACTGAGCAATTGTGGCCTGGGATTGTTACTGAGCAGTGGAGGCCTGGGACTAGTTACTGAGCAGTTGTGGCCTGCGTCTCCTTACTGAGTAGTGATGCACTGAGACAAATTACTGAGCAGTGGAGGCCTGGGGCTAGTTACTGAGCATGGCGACCTGGGACAAGTTACTGAGCAGTGGAGGCCTGAGGCTAGTTACAGAGCAGTTGTGGCCTGGGACTAGTTACTGAGCAGTGGAGGCCTGGAACTAATTACTGAGCAGTGGAGGCCAGGGACTAGTTACCGAGCAGTTGTGGCCTGGGACTAGATACTGAGCAGTGGTGGCTTGGGACTAGTTACTGAGCAGTGGAGGCCTGGGGCGAGTTACTGAGCAATTGTTGCCTGGGACTAATTACTGAGCAGTGGAGGCCTGGAGCTAGTTACTGAGTAGTGGAGGCCTGGGTCTAGTTACTGAGCAGTCATGGCCTGGGACTAGTTACTGAGCAGTTGTGGCCTGGCGCTAGTTACTGAGCAGTGGAGGCCTGGGGCTAGTTACTGAGCAGTGGAGGCGTGGGATTAGTTACTGAGCAGTGGAGGCCTGGGACTAGTTCCTGAGCAGTCGTTGTCTGGGACTAGTTACTGAGCAGACGTGGCCTGGGACTATTACTGAGCAGTGGAGGCCTGGGGCTAGTTGCTGAGCAATGCAGGCCTGGGGCTAGTTACTGAGCAATGGAGGCCTGATGCTAGTTACTGAGCTGTGGAGGTCTGAGACTTGTTACTGAGCAATGGAGTCCTGGGACTAGTTACTGAGCAGTTGTGGCCTAGGGCTAGTTACTGAGCAGTCATGGACTGAGACTAGTTACTGAGCAGTGGAGGCCTGGGGCTAGTTACTGAGCAATGGAGGCCTGGGACTATTTACTGAGCATTGGAGGTCTGGGGCTAGTTACGGACCAGTCGTGGCCTGGGACTAGTTACTGAGCAGTGGAGGCCTGGGGCTTGTTACTGAGCAGTGGAGGCCTGGGGCTAGTTACTGACCAGTCGTGGCCTGGGACTAGTTACTGAGCAGTGGAGGCTTGGGGCTTGTTACTGAGCAGTGGAGGCCTGGGACTAGTTACTGAGCAATTGTGGCCTGGGGCTAGTTACTGAGCATGGAGGCCTGCGGCTAGTTACTGAGCAGTTGTAGTCTGGGATTAGTTACTGAGCAGTTGTGGTCTGGGACTAGTTACTGAGCAGTGGAGGCCTGGGACTAGTTACTGAGCAGTTATGTCCTGGGACTAGTTACTGAGCAGTGGAGGCCTGGGGCTAGATACTGAGCAGTGGAGGCCAAAGGCTAGTTACTGAGCAGATGTGGCCTGAGACTAGTTACTGAGCAGTGGAGGCCTGGGGCTAGTTACTGAGCAGTGGAGGCCTGAGGCTAGTTACTGAGCAGTGGAGGCCTGGAACTAATTACTGAGCCGTGGAGGACTGGCGCTAGTTACTGAGCCGTTGCGGCCTGGGACTAGATACTGAGCAGTGGTGGCTTGGGACTAGTTACTGAGCAGTGGAGGCCTGGGGCTAGTTACTGAGCAGCGGAGGCCTGAGGCTTGTTACTGAGCAGTGGAGGCCAGGGACGAGTTACTGAGCAGTGGAGGCCTGAAACTAGTTACTGAGCAATGGGGGCCTGGGACTAGTTCCTGAGCAGTGGAGGCCTGGGACTAGTTACTGAGCAGTGGAGGCCTCGGGCTAGTTACTGAGCAGTTGTGGCCTGAGACTAGTTACTGAGCAAGGGAGGCCTGAGGTTAGTTACTGAGCAGTCGTGGTCTGGGTCTAGTTACTGAGCAGTGGAGGCCTGGGACCAGTTACTGAGCAGTCGTGGACTGGGACTAGTTACTGAGCAGTGGAGGCCTGGGACTAGTTACGGAGCAGTCGTGGCCTGGGACGAGTTTCTGAGCAGTGGAGGCCTGGGACTAGTTCCTGAGTAGTTGTGGCCTGGGACAAGTTACTGAGCAGTTGTGGCCTGGGACTAGTTACTGAGCAGTGGTGGCTTGGGACTAGTTACTGAGCAGTGGAGGCCTGGGGCTAGTTACTGAGCAGCGGAGGCCTGAGGCTTGTTACTGAGCAGTGGAGGCCAGGGACGAGTTACTGAGCAGTGGAGGCCTGAAACTAGTTACTGAGCAATGGGGGCCTGGGACTAGTTCCTGAGCAGTGGAGGCCTGGGACTAGTTACTGAGCAGTGGAGGCCTCGGGCTAGTTACTGAGCAGTTGTGGCCTGAGACTAGTTACTGAGCAAGGGAGGCCTGAGGTTAGTTACTGAGCAGTCGTGGTCTGGGTCTAGTTACTGAGCAGTCATGGCCTGGGACTAGTTACTGAGCAGTTGTGGCCTGGGGCTAGTTACTGAGCAGTGGAGGCCTGGGGCTAGTTAATGAGCAGTGAAGACGTGGGACTAGTTACTGAGCAGTGGAGGCCTGAGACTAGTTACTGAGCAATGGAGGACTGAGGTTAGTGTCTGAGCAGTCATGGCCTGAGACTAGTTACTGAGCAGTGGAGGCCTGGGACCAGTTACTGAGCAGTCGTGGTCTGGGACTCGTTACTGAGCAGTGGAGGCCTGGGACTAGTTACGGAGCAGTCGTGGCCTGGGACAAGTTACTGAGCAGTGGAGGCCTGGGACCAGTTACTGAGCAGTCGTGGACTGGGACTAGTTACTGAGCAGTGGAGGCCTGGGACTAGTTACGGAGTAGTTGTGGCCTGGGACAAGTTACTGAGCAGTTGTGGCCTGGGACTAGTTTCTGAGCAGTTGTGGCCTGGGTCTAGTTACTGAGCATGGAGGCCTGGGACTAGTTACTGAGCAGTCATGGACTGAGACTAGTTACTGAGCAGTGGAGGCCTGAGACTAGTTACTGAGCAGTTGTGTCCTGGGACCCGTTACTGAGCAGTGGAGGCCTGGGACTAGTTACTGAGTAATTGTGGCCTGGGGCAAGTTACTGAGCAATTGTGGCCTGGGACTAGTTGCTGAGCAGTGGAGGCCTGAGGCTAGTTACGGACCAGTCGTGGCCTGGGACTAGTTACTGAGCAGTGGAGGCCTGGGGCTTGTTACTGAGCAGTGGAGGCCTGGGACTAGTTACTGAGCAATGGAGTCCTGGGACTAGTTGCTTAGCAATTGTGGCCTGGGATTGTTACTGAGCAGTGGAGGCCTGGGACTAGTTACTGAGCAGTTGTGGCCTGAGACTAGTTACTGAGCAATGGAGGACTGAGGTTACTGACTGAGCAGTCGTGGCCTGAGATTAGTTACTGAGCAGTGGAGGCCTGGGACCAGTTACTGAGCAGTCGTGGTCTGGGACTAGTTACTGAGCAGTGGAGGCCTGGGACCAGTTACTGAGCAGTCGTGGCCTGGGACTAGTTACTGAGCAGTGGAGGCCTGGGACCAGTTACTGAGCAGACGCGGTCTGGGACTAGTTACTGAGCAGTGGAGGCCTGGGGCTTGTTACTGAGCAGTGGAGGCCTGGGACTAGTTACTGAGCAATGGAGTCCTGGGACTAGTTGCTTAGCAATTGTGGCCTGGGATTGTTACTGAGCAGTGGAGGCCTGGGACTAGTTACTGAGCAGTTGTGGCCTGAGACTAGTTACTGAGCAATGGAGGACTGAGGTTACTGACTGAGCAGTCGTGGCCTGAGATTAGTTACTGAGCAGTGGAGGCCTGGGACCAGTTACTGAGCAGTCGTGGTCTGGGACTAGTTACTGAGCAGTGGAGGCCTGGGACTAGTTACGGAGCAGTCGTGGCCTGGGACGAGTTTCTGAGCAGTGGAGGCCTGGGACTAGTTACTGAGCAGTGGAGGCCTGAGGCTAGTTACTGAGCAGTTGCGACCTGAGCCTAGTTACTGACCAGTGGAGGCCTGGGGCTAGTTACTGAGCAGTGGAGGCCTGGGGCTAGTTACTGAGCAGTGGAGGCCTGAGGCTAGTTACTGAGCAGTTGTGACCTGAGACTAGTTACTGACCAGTGGAGGCCTGGGGCTAGTTACTGAGCAGTGGAGGCCTGGGGCTAGTTACTGAGCAGTGGAGGCCTGAGGCTAGTTACTGAGCAGTTGTGGCCTGGGACTAGTTACTGAGCAGTGGAGGCCTGGAACTAATTACTGAGCAGTGGAGAACTGGCGCTAGTTACTGAGCAGTTGTGGCCTGGGACTAGATACTGAGCAGTGATGGCTTGGGACTAGTTACTGAGCAGTGGAGGCCTGGGGCTAGTTACTGAGCAGTGTAGGCCAGGGACCAGTTACTGAGAAGTGGAGGCCTGAAACTAGTTCCTGAGCAATGGGGGACTGGGACTAGTTCCTGAGCTGCGGAGACCTGGGACTAATTACTGAGCAGTGGAGACCTGGGGCTAGTTACTGAGCAATTGTTGCCTGGGACTAATTACTGAGCAGTGGAGGCCTGGGGCTAGTTACTGAGTAGTGGAGGCCTGGGTCTAGTTACTGAGCAGTCATAGCCTGGGACTAGTTACTGAGCAGTTGTGGCCTGGGGCGAGTTACTGAGCAGTGGAGGCCTGGGGCTAGTTACTGAGCAGTGGAGGCGTGGGACTAGTTACTGAGCAGTTGAGGCCTGGGGCTAGTTACTGAGCAGTGGAGGCCTGGGACTAGTTACTGAGCAGTGTTACTGAGCAGTGGAGGCCTGAGACTAGTTACTGAGCAGTGTTCCTGAGCAGTGGAGGCCTGAGACTAGTTACTGAGCAGTGTTCCCGAGCAGTGGAGGCCTGGGACTAGTTACTGAGCAGTGTTACTGAGCAGTGGAGGCCTGAGACTAGTTACTGAGTAGTGGAGGCCTGGGACTAGTTACTGAGCAGTGGAGGCCTGGGACTCGTTCCTGAGCAGTCGTTGTCTGGGACTAGTTACTGAGCAGTCGTGGCCTGGGACTATTACTGAGCAGTGGAGGCCTGAGGCTAGTTACTGAGCAATGGAGGCCTGGGACTAATTACTGAGCAGTGGAGGCCTGAGACTAGTTGCTGAGCAATGGAGGCCTGGGACTAGTTACTGAGGAATGGAGGCCTGGGACTAGTTACTGAGCAGCGGAGGCCTGGGTCTAGTTACTGAGCAGTTGTGATATGTGACTAGTTACTGAGCAATGGAGGCCTGAGGCTAATTACTGAGCAGTTGTGGTCTGGGACTAGTTCCTGAGCAGTGGAGGCCTGGGACTAGTTACTGAGCAGTGGAGGCCTGAGGTTAGTTACTGAGCAGTCATGCCCTGAGACTAGTTACTGAGCAGTGGAGGCCTGGGGCTAATTACTGAGCAGTCGTGGCCTGAGACTAGTTACTGAGCAATGGAGGCCTCGGACTAGTTACTGAGCAGTCGTGGTCTGGGACTCGTTACTGGGCAGTGGAGGCCTGGGACTAGTTACTGAGCAGTCGTGGCCTGGGACTAGTTACTGAGCAGTTGTGGCCTGGGTCTAGTTACTGAGCATGGAGGCCTGGGGCTAGTTACTGAGCAGTCATGGACTGAGACTAGTTACTGAGCAGTGGAGGCCTGAGACTAGTTACTGAGCAGTTGTGTCCTGGGACCCGTTACTGAGCAGTGGTGGCTTGGGACTAGTTACTGAGCAGTGGAGGCCTGAGGCTAGTTACTGAGCAGTGGAGGCCTGGGACTAGTTACTGAGCAGTGGAGGCCTGAAACTAGTTCCTGAGAAGTGGAGGCCTGGGATTAGTTACTGAGCAGTGGATGCCTCGGGCTAGTTACTGAGCAGTTGTGGCCTGAGCCTAGTTACTGAGCAATGGAGGACTGAGGTTAGTGACTGAGCAGTCGTGGCCTGAGACTAGTTACTGAGCAGTGGAGGCCTGGGACCAGTTACTGAGCAGTCGTGGTCTGGGACTAGTTCCTGAGCAGTGGAGGCCTGGGACTAGTTACGGAGCAGTCGTGGCCTGGGACAAGTTACTGAGCAGTTGTGGCCTGGGACTAGTTACTGAGCAGTTGTGGTCTGGGACTAGTTACTGAGCAGTTGTGGCCTGGGTCTAGTTACTGAGCATGGAGGCCTGGGGCTAGTTACTGAGCAGTCATGGACTGAGACTAGTTACTGAGCAGTGGAGGCCTGAGACAAGTTTCTGAGCAGTTGTGGCCTGGGACTAGTTACTGAGCAGTGGAGGCCTGGCGCTAGTTACTGAGCAGTTGTGGCCTGGGACTAGATACTGAGCAGTGGTGGCTTGGGACTAGTTACTGAGCAGTGGAGGCCTGGGGCTAGTTACTGAGCAGTGGAGGCCTGGGGCTAGTTACTGAGCAGTGGAGGCGCGGGACTAGTTACTGAGCAGTGGAGGCCTGAGACTAGTTACTGAGCAATGGAGGACTGAGATTAGTGACTGAGCAGTCGTGGCCTGAGACTAGTTGCTGAGCAGTGGAGGCCTGGGACCAGTTACGGAGCAGTCGTGGCCTGGGACTAGTTCCTGAGCAGTTGTGGCCTGGGACAAGTTACTGAGCAGTGGAGGCCTGAGACTAGTTACTGAGCAGTTGTGGCCTGGGACTAGTTACTGAGCAGTGGAGGTCTGGCGCTAGTTACTGAGCAGTTGTGGCCTGGGACGAGTTACTGAGCAGTGGAGGCCTGAAACTACTTACTGAGCAATGGAGACCTGGGACTACTTCCTGCAAAGTGGAGGCCTGGGATTAGTTACTGAGCAGTGGATGCCTCGGGCTAGTTACTGAGCAGTTGTGGCCTGAGACTAGTTACTGAGCAATGGAGGACTGAGGTTAGTGACTGAGCAGTCGTGGCCTGAGACTAGTTACTGAGCAGTGGAGGCCTGGGATTAGTTACTGAGCAGTGGAGGCCTGGGACTATTTCCTGAGCAGTCGTTGTCTGGGACTAGTTACTGAGCAGTCGTGGCCTGGGACTATTACTGAGCAGTGGAGGCCTGGGGCTAGTTGCTGAGCAATGCACGCCTGGGGCTAGTTACTGAGCAATGGAGGCCTGATGCTAGTTGCTGAGCAGTGGAGGTCTGAGACTTGTTACTGAGCAATGGAGTCCTGGGACTAGTTACTGAGCAGTTGTGGCCTGGGGCTAGTTACTGAGCAGTCATGGACTGAGACTAGTTACTGAGCAGTGGAGGCCTGGGGCTAGTTACTGAGCAATGGAGGCCTGGGACTATTTACTGAGCAGTGGAGGTCTGGGACTAGTTACGGAGCAGTTGTGGCCTGGAACTAGTTACTGAGCAGTGCAGGCCTGAGACTAGTTGCTGAAAGTTGTGGCCTGGGGCTAGATACTGAGCAGTGGAGGACTGGGACTAGTTACTGAGCAGTCATGGCCTGAGACTAGTTGCTGAGCAGTGGAGGCCTGGGACTAGTTACTGAGCAGTGGAGGCTGGGGCTAGTTACTGAGCAGTGGAGGCCTGAGGCTAGTTACTGATCAATGGAGGCCTGGGACTAATTACTGAGCAGTGGAGGCCTGAGACTAGTTACTGAGCAATGGAGGCCTTGGACTAGTTACTGAGCAGTGGAGGCCTGGGACTAGTTACTGAGCAGTGGAGGCCTGGGGCTAGTTACTGAGCAGTTGTGGTATGTGACTAGTTACTGAGCAATGGAGGCCTGAGGCTAGTTACTGAGCAGTTGTGTTCTGGGACTAGTTCCTGAGCAGTGGAGGCCTGGGACTAGTTACTGAGCAGTTGTGGCCTGAGGTTAGTTACTGAGCAGTCATGCCCTGAGACTAGTTACTGAGCAGTGGAGGCCTGGGACTAGTTACTGAGCAGTCATGGCCTGAGACTAGTTACTGAGCAGTGGAGGCCTCGGACTAGTTACTGAGCAGTCGTGGTCTGGGACTCGTAACTGAGAAGTGGAGGACTGGGACTAGTTACTGAGCAGTCGTGGCCTGGGACTAGTTACTGAGCAGTTGTGGCCTGGGTCTAGTTACTGAGCAGTCATGGACTGAGACTAGTTGCTGAGCAGTGGAGGCCTGAGGCTAGTTACGGACCAGTCGTGGCCTGGGACTAGTTACTGAGCAGTGGAGGCCTGGGGCTTGTTACTGAGCAGTGGAGGCCTGGGACTAGTTACTGAGCAATTGTGGCCTGGGGGTAGTTACTGAGCATGGAGGCCTGGGGCTAGTTACTGAGCAGTTGTGGTCTGGGATTAGTTACTGAGCAGTTGTGGTCTGGGACTAGTTACTGAGCAGTGGAGGCCTGATGCTAGTTACTGAGCAGTGCAGGCCTGGGACTAGTTACTGAGCAGTGGAGGCCTGGGGCTTGTTACTGAGCAGTGGAGGCCTGGGACTAGTTGCTGAGCAATTGTGGCCTGGGGGTAGTTACTGAGCATGGAGGCCTGGGGCTAGTTACTGAGCAGTTGTGGTCTGGGATTAGTTACTGAGCAGTTGTGGTCTGGGACTAGTTACTGAGCAGTGGAGGCCTGATGCTAGTTACTGAGCAGTGCAGGCCTGGGACTAGTTACTGAGCAGTCGTGGTCTGGGACTAGTTACTGAGCAGTCGTGGCCTGGGACTATTACTGAGCAGTGGAGGCATGGGGCTAGTTACTGAGCAATGGAGGCCTGATGCTAGTTACAGAACAGTGGAAGCCTGGGACTAGTTACTGAGCAATGGAGGCCTGGGACTTGTTACTGAGCAGTTGTGGCCTGGGACTCGTTACTGACCAATGGAGTCCTGGGACTAGTTACTGAGCAATTGTGGCCTGGGATTGTTACTGAGCAGTGGAGGCCTGGGGCAAGTTACTGAGCAATTGTTGCCTGGGACTAATTGCTGAGCAGTGGAGGCCTGGGGCTAGTTACTGAGTAGTGGAGGCCTGGGTCTAGTTACTGAGCAGTCATGGCCTGGGACTAGTTACTGAGCAGTTGTGGCCTGGCGCTAGTTACTGAGCAGTGTTCCTGAGCAGTGGAGGCCTGAGACTAGTTACTGAGCAGTGGAGGCCTGGGATTAGTTACTGAGCAGTGGAGGCCTGGGACTAGTTCCTGAGCAGTCGTTGTCTGGGACTAGTTACTGAGCAGTCGTGGCCTGGGACTATTACTGAGCAGTGGAGGCCTGGGGCTAGTTGCTGAGCAATGCAGGCCTGGGGCTAGTTACTGAGCAATGGAGGCCTGATGCTAGTTACTGAGCAGTGGAGGTCTGAGACTTGTTACTGAGCAATGGAGTCCTGGGACTAGTTCCTGAGCAGTTGTGGCCTGGGGCTAGTTACTAAGCAGTCATGGACTGAGACTAGTGACTGAGCAGTGGAGGCCTGGGGCTAGTTACTGAGCAATGGAGGCCTGGGACTATTTACTGAGCAGTGGAGTTCTGGGACTAGTTACGGAGTAGTTGTGGCCTGGAACTAGTTACTGAGCAGTGCAGGCCTGAGACTAGTTGCTGAAAGTTGTGGCCTGGGGCTAGATACTGAGCAGTGGAGTCCTGGGACTAGTTCCTGAGCAGTTGTGGCCTGGGGCTAGTTACTAAGCAGTCATGGACTGAGACTAGTGACTGAGCAGTGGAGGCCTGGGACTAGTTACTGAGCAGTCGTGGCCTGAGACTAGTTACTGAGCAGTGGAGGCCTGGGGCTAGTTACTGAGCAGTGGAGGCCTGAGGCTAGTTACTGAGCAATGGAGGCCTGGGACTAATTACTGAGCAGTGGAGGCCTGAGACTAGTTACTGAGCAATGGAGGCCTGGGACTAGTTACTGAGCAGTGGAGGCCTGGAACTAGTTACTGAGCAGTGGAGGCCTGGGGCTAGTTACTGAGCAGTTGTGGTATGTGACTAGTTACTGAGCAATGGAGGCCTGGGACTAGTTACTGAGCAGTGGAGGCCTGGGACTAGTTACTGAGCAGTGGAGGCCTGAGGTTAGTTACTGAGCAGTCATGCCCTGAGACTAGGTACTGAGCAGTGGAGGCCTGGGACTAGTTACTGAGCAGTCGTGGCCTGAGACTAGTTACTGAGCAGTGGAGGCCTCGGACTAGTTACTGAGCAGTCGTGGTCTGGGACTCGTTACTGAGAAGTGGAGGCCTGGGACTAGTTACTGAGCAGTCGTGGCCTGGGACTAGTTACTGAGCAGTTGTGGCCTGGGTCTAGTTACTGAGCATGGAGGCCTGATGCTAGTTACTGATCAATGGAGGCCTGTTGCTAGTTACAGAACAGTGGAAGCCTGGGACTAGTTTCTTAGCAATGGAGTCCTGGGACTTGTTACTGAGCAGTTGTGGCCTGGGACTCGTAACTGAGCAATCGAGTCCTGGGACTAGTTACTGAGCAATTGTGGCCTGGGATTGTTACTGAGCAGTGGAGGCCCGGGACTAGTTACTGAGCAGTTGTGGCCTGCGGCTACTTACTGAGCAGTGATGCACTGAGACAAATTACTGAGCAGTGGAGGCCTGGGGCTAGTTACTGAGCATGGCGACCTGGGACTAGTTACTGAGCAGTGGAGGCCTGAGACTAGTTACTGAGCAGTGGAGGCCTGGGACTAGTTACTGAGCAGTGGAGGCCTGGGGCTAGTTACTGAGCAGTTATGGCCTGGGACTAGTTACTGAGCAGTGGAGGCCTGGGGCTAGATACTGAGCAGTGGAGGCCTGGGACTAGTTACTGAGCAGATGTGGCCTGAGACTAGTTACTGAGCAGTGGAGGCCTGGGGCTAGTTACTGAGCAGTGGAGGCCTGGAACTAATTACTGAGCAGTGGAGGACTGGCGCTAGTTACTGAGCAGTGGAGGCTTGGGACTAGTTACGGAGCAGTCGTGGCCTGGGACGAGTTTCTGAGCAGTGGAGGCCTGGGACTAGTTACTGAGTAGTTGTGGCCTGGGACAAGTTACTGAGCAGTTGTGGCCTGGGACTAGTTACTGAGCAGTCATGGACTGAGACTAGTTACTGAACAGTGGAGGCCTGAGACTAGTTACTGAGCAGTTGTGTCCTGGGACTCGTTGCTGAGCAGTGGAGGCCTGGGGCTAGTTACTGAGCAGTGGAGGCCTGGGGCAAGTTACTGAGCAATTGTGGCCTGGGACTAGTTGCTGAGCAGTGGAGGCCTGAGGCTTGTTACGGACCAGTCGTGGCCTGGGACTAGTTACTGAGCAGTGGAGGCCTGCGGCTTGTTACTGAGGAGTGGAGGCCTGGGACTAGTTACTGAGCAATTGTGGTCTGGGGCTAGTTACTGAGCATGGAGGCCTGGGGCTAGTTACTGAGCAGTTGTGGTCTGGGACTAGTTACTGAGCAGTGGAGGCCTGATGCTAGTTACTGAGCAGTGCAGGCCTGGGATTAGTTACTGAGCAGTCGTGGTCTGGGACTAGTTACAGAGCAGTCGTGGCCTGGGACTATTACTGAGCAGTGGAGGCATGGGGCTAGTTACTGAGCAATGGAGGCCTGATGCTAGTTACAGAACAGTGGAAGCCTGGGACTAGTTACTGAGCAATGGAGGCCTGGGACTTGTTACTGAGCAGTTGTGGCCTGGGACTCGTTACTGAGCAATGGAGTCCTGGGACTAGTTACTGAGCAATTGTGGCCTGGGATTGTTACTGAGGAGTGGAGGCCTGGGACTAGTTGCTGAGCAGTTGTGGCCTGCGGCTCCTTACTGAGTAGTGATGCACTGAGACAAATTACTGAGCAGTGGAGGCCTGGGGCTAGTTACTGAGCATGGCGACCTGGGACTAGTTACTGAGCAGTGGAGGCCTGAGACTAGTTACTGAGCAGTGGAGGCCTGGGACTAGTTACTGAGCAGTGGAGGCCTGGGACTAGTTACAGAGCAGTCGTGGCCTGGGACAAGTTACGGAGCAGTGGAGGCCTGAGGCTAGTTACTGAGCAGTTGTGGCCTGGGACTAGTTACTGAGCAGTGGAGGCCTGGAACTAATTACTGAGCAGTGGAGGCCAGGGACTAGTTACTGAGCAGTGGAGGCCTGGGGCTAGTTACTGAGCAATTGTTGCCTGGGACTAATTACTGAGCAGTGGAGGCCTGGGGCTAGTTACTGAGTAGTGGAGGCCTGGGTCTAGTTACTGAGCAGTCATGGCCTGGGACTAGTTACTGAGCAGTTGTGGCCTGGCGCTAGTTACTGAGCAGTGGAGTCCTGGGGCTAGTTACTGAGCAATTGTGGCCTGGGATTGTTACTGAGCAGGGAGGCCTGGGACTAGTTACTGAGCAGTTGTGGCCTGCGGCTACTTACTGAGCAGTGATGCACTGAGACAAATTACTGAGCAGTGGAGGCCTGGGGCTAGTTACTGAGCATGGCGACCTGGGACTAGTTACTGAGCAGTGGAGGCCTGAGACTAGTTACTGAGCAGTGGAGGCCTGGGACTAGTTACTGAGCAGTGGAGGCCTGGGACTAGTTACTGAGCAGTTATGGCCTGGGACTAGTTACTGAGCAGTGGAGGCCTGGGGCTAGATACTGAGCAGTGGAGGCCTGAGACTAGTTAATGAGCAGATGTGGCCTGAGACTAGTTACTGAGCAGTGGAGGCCTGGGGCTAGTTACTGAGCAGTGGAGGCCTGAGGCTAGTTACTGAGCAGTGGAGGCCTGGAACTAATTACTGAGCAGTGGAGGACTGGCGCTAGTTACTGAGCAGTTGTGGCCTGGGACTAGATACTGAGCAGTGGTGGCTTGGGACTAGTTACTGAGCAGTGGAGGCCTGGGGCTAGTTACTGAGCAGCGGAGGCCTGAGGCTAGTTACTGAGCAGTGGAGGCCAGGGACGAGTTACTGAGCAGTGGAGGCCTGAAACTAGTTACTGAGCAATGGGGGCCTGGGACTAGTTCCTGAGCAGTGGAGGCCTGGGACTAGTTACTGAGCAGTGGAGGCCTCGGGCTAGTTACTGAGCAGTAGTGGCCTGAGACTAGTTACTGAGCAATGGAGGCCTGAGGTTAGTTCCTGAGCAGTCATGGTCTGGGTCTAGTTACTGAGCAGTCATGGCCTGGGACTAGTTACTGAGCAGTTGTGGCCTGGGGCTAGTTACTGAGCAGTCGTGGCCTGGGACGAGTTTCTGAGCAGTTGTGGCCTGGGACTAGTTACTGAGTAGTTGTGGCCTGGACAAGTTACTGAGCAGTTGTGGCCTGGGACTAGTTACTGAGCAGTCATGGACTGAGACTAGTTACTGAGCAGTGGAGGCCTGGGGCAAGTTACTGAGCAATTGCGGCCTGGGACTAGTTGCTGAGCAGTGGAGGCCTGAGGCTTGTTACGGACCAGTCGTGGCCTGAGACTAGTTACTGAGCAGTGGAGGCCTGCGGCTTGTTACTGAGCAGTGGAGGCCTGGGACTAGTTACTGAGCAATTGTGGCCTGGGGCTAGTTACTGAGCATGGAGGCCTGGGGCTAGTTACTGAGCAGATGTAGTCTGGGACTAGTTACTGAGCAGTGGAGGCCTGATGCTAGTTGCTGAGCAGTGCAGGCCTGGGACTAGTTACTGAGCAGTCGTGGTCTGGTACTAGTTACTGAGCAGTCGTGGCCTGGACTATTACTGAGCAGTGGAGGCATGGGGCTAGTTACTGAGCAATGGAGGCCTGATGCTAGTTACAGAACAGTGGAAGCCTGGGACTAGTTACTGAGCAATGGAGGCCTGGGACTTGTTACTGAGCAGTTATGGCCTGGGACTCGTTACTGAGCAATGGAGTCCTGGGACTAGTCACTGAGCAATTGTGGCCTGGGATTGTTACTGAGCAGTGGAGGCCTGGGACTAGTTACTGAGCAGTTGTGGCCTGCGGCTCCTTACTGAGTAGTGATGCACTGAGACAAATTACTGAGCAGTGGAGGCCTGGGGCTAGTTACTGAGCATGGCGACCTGGGACAAGTTACTGAGCAGTGGAGGCCTGAGGCTAGTTACTGAGCAGTTGTGGCCTGGGACTAGTTACTGAGCAGTGGAGGCCTAGAACTAATTACTGAGCAGTGGAGGCCAGGGACTAGTTACCGAGCAGTTGTGGCCTGGGACTAGATACTGAGCAGTGGTGGCTTGGGACTAGTTACTGAGCAGTGGAGGCCTGGGGCGAGTTACTGAGCAATTGTTGCCTGGGACTAATTACTGAGCAGTGGAGGCCTGGGGCTAGTTACTGAGTAGTGGAGGCCTGGGTCTAGTTACTGAGCAGTCATGGCCTGGGACTAGTTACTGAGCAGTTGTGGCCTGGCGCTAGTTACTGAGCAGTGGAGGCCTGGGGCTAGTTACTGAGCAGTGGAGGCGTGGGATTAGTTACTGAGCAGTGGAGGCCTGGGACTAGTTCCTGAGCAGTCGTTGTCTGGGACTAGTTACTGAGCAGACGTGGCCTGGGACTATTACTGAGCAGTGGAGGCCTGGGGCTAGTTGCTGAGCAATGCAGGCCTGGGGCTAGTTACTGAGCAATGGAGGCCTGATGCTAGTTACTGAGCTGTGGAGGTCTGAGACTTGTTACTGAGCAATGGATTCCTGGGACTAGTTACTGAGCAGTTGTGGCCTAGGGCTAGTTACTGAGCAGTCATGGACTGAGACTAGTTACTGAGCAGTGGAGGCCTGGGGCTATTTACTGAGCAGTGGAGGTCTGGGGCTAGTTACTGAGCAATTGTGGCCTGGGGCTAGTTACTGAGCAATGGAGGCCTGGGACTATTTACTGAGCAGTGGAGGTCTGGGGCTAGTTACGGACCAGTCGTGGCCTGGGACTAGTTACTGAGCAGTGGAGGCCTGGGGCTTGTTACTGAGCAGTGGAGGCCTGGGGCTAGTTACTGACCAGTCGTGGCCTTGGACTAGTTACTGAGCAGTGGAGGCTTGGGGCTTGTTACTGAGCAGTGGAGGCCTGGGACTAGTTACTGAGCAATTGTGGCCTGGGGCTAGTTACTGAGCATGGAGGCCTGCGGCTAGTTACTGAGCAGTTGTAGTCTGGGATTAGTTACTGAGCAGTTGTGGTCTGGGACTAGTTACTGAGCAGTGGAGGCCTGGGGCTAGTTACTGAGCAGTTATGGCCTGGGACTAGTTACTGAGCAGTGGAGGCCTGGGGCTAGATACTGAGCAGTGGAGGCCAAAGGCTAGTTACTGAGCAGTGGAGGCCTGAGGCTAGTTACTGAGCAGTGGAGGCCTGGAACTAATTACTGAGCCGTGGAGGACTGGCGCTAGTTACTGAGCAGTTGTGGCCTGGGACTAGATACTGAGCAGTGGTGGCTTGGGACTAGTTACTGAGCAGTGGAGGCCTGGGGCTAGTTACTGAGCAGCGGAGGCCTGAGGCTTGTTACTGAGCAGTGGAGGCCAGGGACGAGTTACTGAGCAGTGGAGGCCTGAAACTAGTTACTGAGCAATGGGGGCCTGGGACTAGTTCCTGAGCAGTGGAGGCCTGGGACTAGTTACTGAGCAGTGGAGGCCTCGGGCTAGTTACTGAGCAGTTGTGGCCTGAGACTAGTTACTGAGCAAGGGAGGCCTGAGGTTAGTTACTGAGCAGTCGTGGTCTGGGTCTAGTTACTGAGCAGTCATGGCCTGGGACTAGTTACTGAGCAGTTGTGGCCTGGGGCTATTTACTGAGCAGTGGAGGCCTGGGGCTAGTTAATGAGCAGTGGAGACGTGGGACTAGTTACTGAGCAGTGGAGGCCTGAGACTAGTTACTGAGCAATGGAGGACTGAGGTTAGTGTCTGAGCAGTCATGGCCTGAGACTAGTTACTGAGCAGTGGAGGCCTGGGACCAGTTACGGAGCAGTCGTGGTCTGGGACTAGTTACTGAGCAGTGGAGGCCTGGGACTAGTTACGGAGCTGTCGTGGCCTGGGACGAGTTTCTGAGCAGTGGAGGCCTGGGACTAGTTCCTGAGTAGTTGTGGTCTGGGACAAGTTACTGAGCAGTTGTGGCCTGGGACTAGTTACTGAGCAGTTGTGGCCTGGGTCTAGTTACTGAGCATGGAGGCCTGGGACTAGTTACTGAGCAGTCATGGACTGAGACTAGTTACTGAGCAGTGGAGGCCTGAGACTAGTTACTGAGCAGTTGTGTCCTGGGACCCGTTACTGAGCAGTGGAGGCCTGGGACTAGTTACTGAGTAATTGTGGCCTGGGGCAAGTTACTGAGCAATTGTGGCCTGGGACTAGTTACTGAGCAGTGGAGGCCTGGGGCTAGTTACTGAGCAATTGTTGCCTGGGACTAATTACTGAGCAGTGGAGGCCTGGGGCTAGTTACTGAGTAGTGGAGGCCTGGGTCTAGTTACTGAGCAGTCATGGCCTGGGACTAGTTACTGAGCAGTTGTGGCCTGGCGCTAGTTACTGAGCAGTGGAGTCCTGGAGCTAGTTACTGAGCAATTGTGGCCTGGGATTGTTACTGAGCAGTGGAGGCCTGGGACTAGTTACTGAGCAGTTGTGGCCTGCGGCTACTTACTGAGCAGTGATGCACTGAGACAAATTACTGAGCAGTGGAGGCCTGGGGCTAGTTACTGAGCATGGCGACCTGGGACTAGTTACTGAGCAGTGGAGGCCTGGGACTAGTTACTGAGCAGTGGAGGCCTGGGACTAGTTACTGAGCAGTGGAGGCCTGGGGCTAGTTACTGAGCAGTTATGGCCTGGGACTAGTTACTGAGCAGTGGAGGCCTGGGGCTAGATACTGAGCAGTGGAGGCCTGAGACTAGTTAATGAGCAGATGTGGCCTGAGACTAGTTACTGAGCAGTGGAGGCCTGGGGCTAGTTACTGAGCAGTGGAGGCCTGAGGCTAGTTACTGAGCAGTGGAGGCCTGGAACTAATTACTGAGCAGTGGAGGCCTGGGGCTAGTTACTGAGCAGTGGAGGCCTGAGGCTAGTTACTGAGCAGTGGAGGCCTGGAACTAATTACTGAGCAGTGGAGGACTGGCGCTAGTTACTGAGCAGTTGTGGCCTGGGACTAGATACTGAGCAGTGGTGGCTTGGGACTAGTTACTGAGCAGTGGAGGCCTGGGGCTAGTTACTGAGCAGCGGAGGCCTGAGGCTAGTTACTGAGCAGTGGAGGCCAGGGACTAGTTACTGAGCAGTGGAGGCCTGAAACTAGTTACTGAGCAATGGGGGCCTGGGACTAGTTCCTGAGCAGTGGAGGCCTGGGACTAGTTACTGAGCAGTGGAGGCCTCGGGCTAGTTACTGAGCAGTTGTGGCCTGAGACTAGTTACTGAGCAATGGAGGCCTGAGGTTAGTTCCTGAGCAGTCATGGTCTGGGTCTAGTAACTGAGCAGTCATGGCCTGGGACTAGTTACTGAGCAGTTGTGGCCTGGGGCTAGTTACTGAGCAGTCGTGGCCTGGGACGAGTTTCTGAGCAGTTGTGGCCTGGGACTAGTTACAGAGTAGTTGTGGCCTGGACAAGTTAATGAGCAGTTGTGGCCTGGGACTAGTTACTGAGCAGTCATGGACTGAGACTAGTTACTGAGCAGTGGAGGCCTGGGGCAAGTTACTGAGCAATTGTGGCCTGGGACTAGTTGCTGAGCAGTGGAGGCCTGAGGCTTGTTACGGACCAGTCGTGGCCTGAGACTAGTTACTGAGCAGTGGAGGCCTGCGGCTTGTTACTGAGCAGTGGAGGCCTGGGACTAGTTACTGAGCAATTGTGGCCTGGGGCTAGTTACTGAGCATGGAGGCCTGGGGCTAGTTACTGAGCAGTTGTGGTCTGGGACTAGTTACTGAGCAGTGGAGGCCTGATGCTAGTTACTGAGCAGTGCAGGCCTGGGACTAGTTACTGAGCAGTCGTGGTCTGGTACTAGTTACTGAGCAGTCGTGGCCTGGACTATTACTGAGCAGTGGAGGCATGGGGCTAGTTACTGAGCAATGGAGGCCTGATGCTAGTTACAGAACAGTGGAAGCCTGGGACTAGTTACTGAGCAATGGAGGCCTGGGACTTGTTACTGAGCAGTTATGGCCTGGGACTCGTTACTGAGCAATGGAGTCCTGGGACTAGTCACTGAGCAATTGTGGCCTGGGATTGTTACTGAGCAGTGGAGGCCTGGGACTAGTTACTGAGCAGTTGTGGCCTGCGGCTCCTTACTGAGTAGTGATGCACTGAGACAAATTACTGAGCAGTGGAGGCCTGGGGCTAGTTACTGAGCATGGCGACCTGGGACAAGTTACTGAGCAGTGGAGGCCTGAGGCTAGTTACTGAGCAGTTGTGGCCTGGGACTAGTTACTGAGCAGTGGAGGCCTGGAACTAATTACTGAGCAGTGGAGGCCAGGGACTAGTTACCGAGCAGTTGTGGCCTGGGACTAGATACTGAGCAGTGGTGGCTTGGGACCAGTTACTGAGCAGTGGAGGCCTGGGGCGAGTTACTGAGCAATTGTTGCCTGGGACTAATTACTGAGCAGTGGAGGCCTGGGGCTAGTTACTGAGTAGTGGAGGCCTGGGTCTAGTTACTGAGCAGTCATGGCCTGGGACTAGTTACTGAGCAGTTGTGGCCTGGCGCTAGTTACTGAGCAGTGGAGGCCTGGGGCTAGTTACTGAGCAGTGGAGGCGTGGGATTAGTTACTGAGCAGTGGAGGCCTGGGACTAGTTCCTGAGCAGTCGTTGTCTGGGACTAGTTACTGAGCAGACGTGGCCTGGGACTATTACTGAGCAGTGGAGGCCTGGGGCTAGTTGCTGAGCAATGCAGGCCTGGGGCTAGTTACTGAGCAATGGAGGCCTGATGCTAGTTACTGAGCTGTGGAGGTCTGAGACTTGTTACTGAGCAATGGAGTCCTGGGACTAGTTACTGAGCAGTTGTGGCCTAGGGCTAGTTACTGAGCAGTCATGGACTGAGACTAGTTACTGAGCAGTGGAGGCCTGGGGCTATTTACTGAGCAGTGGAGGTCTGGGGCTAGTTACTGAGCAATTGTGGCCTGGGGCTAGTTACTGAGCAATGGACGCCTGGGACTATTTACTGAGCAGTGGAGGTCTGGGGCTCGTTACGGACCAGTCGTGGCCTGGGACTAGTTACTGAGCAGTGGAGGCCTGGGGCTTGTTACTGAGCAGTGGAGGCCTGGGGCTAGTTACTGACCAGTCGTGGCCTGGGACTAGTTACTGAGCAGTGGAGGCTTGGGGCTTGTTACTGAGCAGTGGAGGCCTGGGACTAGTTACTGAGCAATTGTGGCCTGGGGCTAGTTACTGAGCATGGAGGCCTGCGGCTAGTTACTGAGCAGTTGTAGTCTGGGATTAGTTACTGAGCAGTTGTGGTCTGGGACTAGTTACTGAGCAGTGGAGGCCTGGGGCTAGTTACTGAGCAGTTATGGCCTGGGACTAGTTACTGAGCAGTGGAGGCCTGGGGCTAGATACTGAGCAGTGGAGGCCAAAGGCTAGTTACTGAGCAGATGTGGCCTGAGACTAGTTACTGAGCAGTGGAGGCCTGGGGCTAGTTACTGAGCAGTGGAGGCCTGAGGCTAGTTACTGAGCAGTGGAGGCCTGGAACTAATTACTGAGCCGTGGAGGACTGGTGCTAGTTACTGAGCAGTTGTGGCCTGGGACTAGATACTGAGCAGCGGAGGCCTGAGGCTTGTTACTGAGCAGTGGAGGCCTGGGGCTAGTTACTGAGCAGCGGAGGCCTGAGGCTTGTTACTGAGCAGTGGAGGCCAGGGACGAGTTACTGAGCAATTGTGGCCTGGGACAAGTTACTGAGCAGTTGTGGCCTGGGACTAGTTACTGAGCAGTGGAGGCCTCGGGCTAGTTACTGAGCAGTTGTGGCCTGAGACTAGTTACTGAGCAAGGGAGGCCTGAGGTTAGTTACTGAGCAGTCGTGATCTGGGTCTAGTTACTGAGCAGTCATGGCCTGGGACTAGTTACTGAGCAGTTGTGGCCTGGGGCTATTTACTGAGCAGTGGAGGCCTGGGGCTAGTTAATGAGCAGTGGAGACGTGGGACTAGTTACTGAGCAGTGGAGGCCTGAGACTAGTTACTGAGCAATGGAGGACTGAGGTTAGTGTCTGAGCAGTCATGGCCTGAGACTAGTTACTGAGCAGTGGAGGCCTGGGAGCAGTTACGGAGCAGTCGTGGTCTGGGACTAGTTACTGAGCAGTGGAGGCCTGGGACTAGTTACGGAGCAGTCGTGGCCTGGGACGAGTTTCTGAGCAGTGGAGGCCTGGGACTAGTTCCTGAGTAGTTGTGGTCTGGGACAAGTTACTGAGCAGTTGTGGCCTGGGACTAGTTACTGAGCAGTTGTGGCCTGGGTCTCGTTACTGAGCATGGAGGCCTGGGACTAGTTACTGAGCAGTCATGGACTGAGACTAGTTACTGAGCAGTGGAGGCCTGAGACTAGTTACTGAGCAGTTGTGTCCTGGGGCTTGTTACTGAGCAATGGAGGCCTGGGACTATTTACTGAGCAGTGGAGGTCTGGGGCTAGTTACGGACCAGTCGTGGCCTGGGACTAGTTACTGAGCAGTGGAGGCCTGGGGCTTGTTACTGAGCAGTGGAGGCCTGGGGCTAGTTACTGACCAGTCGTGGCCTGGGACTAGTTACTGAGCAGTGGAGGCTTGGGGCTTGTTACTGAGCAGTGGAGGCCTGGGACTAGTTACTGAGCAATTGTGGCCTGGGGCTAGTTACTGAGCATGGAGGCCTGCGGCTAGTTACTGAGCAGTTGTAGTCTGGGATTAGTTACTGAGCAGTTGTGGTCTGGGACTAGTTACTGAGCAGTGGAGGCCTGGGGCTAGTTACTGAGCAGTTATGGCCTGGGACTAGTTACTGAGCAGTGGAGGCCTGGGGCTAGATACTGAGCAGTGGAGGCCAAAGGCTAGTTACTGAGCAGATGTGGCCTGAGACTAGTTACTGAGCAGTGGAGGCCTGAGACTAATTACTGAGCAGTGGAGGCCTGGGGCTAGTTACTGAGTAGTGGAGGCCTGGGTCTAGTTACTGAGCAGTCATGGCCTGGGACTAGTTACTGAGCAGTTGTGGCCTGGCGTTAGTTACTGAGCAGTGGAGTCCTGGAGCTAGTTACTGAGCAATTGTGGCCTGGGATTGTTACTGAGCAGTGGAGGCCTGGGACTAGTTACTGAGCAGTTGTGGCCTGCGGCTACTTACTGAGCAGTGATGCACTGAGACAAATTACTGAGCAGTGGAGGCCTGGGGCTAGTTACTGAGCATGGCGACCTGGGACTAGTTACTGAGCAGTGGAGGCCTGAGACTAGTTACTGAGCAGTGGAGGCCTGGGACTAGTTACTGAGCAGTGGAGGCCTGGGACTAGTTACTGAGCAGTGGAGGCCTGGGGCTAGATACTGAGCAGTGGAGGCCTGAGACTAGTTAATGAGCAGATGTGGCCTGAGACTAGTTACTGAGCAGTGGAGGCCTGGGGCTAGTTACTGAGCAGTGGAGGCCTGAGGCTAGTTACTGAGCAGTGGAGGCCTGGAACTAATTACTGAGCAGTGGAGGACTGGCGCTAGTTACTGAGCAGTTGTGGCCTGGGACTAGATACTGAGCAGTGGTGGCTTGGGACTAGTTACTGAGCAGTGGAGGCCTGGGGCTAGTTACTGAGCAGCGGAGGCCTGAGGCTAGTTACTGAGCAGTGGAGGCCAGGGACTAGTTACTGAGCAGTGGAGGCCTGAAACTAGTTACTGAGCAGTGGAGGCCTCGGGCTAGTTACTGAGCAGTTGTGGCCTGAGACTAGTTACTGAGCAATGGAGGCCTGAGGTTAGTTCCTGAGCAGTCGTGGTCTGGGTCTAGTAACTGAGCAGTCATGGCCTGGGACTAGTTACTGAGCAGTTGTGGCCTGGGGCTAGTTACTGAGCAGTCGTGGCCTGGGACGAGTTTCTGAGCAGTTGTGGCCTGGGACTAGTTACTGAGTAGTTGTGGCCTGGACAAGTTAATGAGCAGTTGTGGCCTGGGACTAGTTACTGAGCAGTCATGGACTGAGACTAGTTACTGAGCAGTGGAGGCCTGGGGCAAGTTGCTGAGCAATTGTGGCCTGCGACTAGTTGCTGAGCAGTGGAGGCCTGAGGCTTGTTACGGACCAGTCGTGGCCTGAGACTAGTTACTGAGCAGTGGAGGCCTGCGGCTTGTTACTGAGCAGTGGAGGCCTGGGACTAGTTACTGAGCAATTGTGGCCTGGGGCTAGTTACTGAGCATGGAGGCCTGGGGCTAGTTACTGAGCATTTGTGGTCTGGGACTAGTTACTGAGCAGTGGAGGCCTGATGCTAGTTACTGAGCAGTGCAGGCCTGGGACTAGTTACTGAGCAGTCGTGGTCTGGTACTAGTTACTGAGCAGTCGTGGCCTGGACTATTACTGAGCAGTGGAGGCATGGGGCTAGTTACTGAGCAATGGAGGCCTGATGCTAGTTACAGAACAGTGGAAGCCTGGGACTAGTTACTGAGCAATGGAGGCCTGGGACTTGTTACTGAGCAGTTGTGGCCTGGGACTCGTTACTGAGCAATGGAGTCCTGGGACTAGTCACTGAGCAATTGTGGCCTGGGATTGTTACTGAGCAGTGGAGGCCTGGGACTAGTTACTGAGCAGTTGTGGCCTGTGGCTCCTTACTGAGTAGTGATGCACTGAGACAAATTACTGAGCAGTGGAGGCCTGGGGCTAGTTACTGAGCATGGCGACCTGGGACAAGTTACTGAGCAGTGGAGGCCTGAGGCTAGTTACTGAGCAGTTGTGGCCTGGGACTAGTTACTGAGCAGTGGAGGCCTGGAACTAATTACTGAGCAGTGGAGGCCAGGGACTAGTTACCGAGCAGTTGTGGCCTGGGACTAGATACTGAGCAGTGGTGGCTTGGGACTAGTTACTGAGCAGTGGAGGCCTGGGGCGAGTTACTGAGCAATTGTTGCCTGGGACTAATTACTGAGCAGTGGAGGCCTGGGGCTAGTTACTGAGTAGTGGAGGCCTGGGTCTAGCTACTGAGCAGTCATGGCCTGGGACTAGTTACTGAGCAGTTGTGGCCTGGCGCTAGTTACTGAGCAGTGGAGGCCTGGGGCTAGTTACTGAGCAGTGGAGGCGTGGGATTAGTTACTGAGCAGTGGAGGCCTGGGACTAGTTCCTGAGCAGTCGTTGTCTGGGACTAGTTACTGAGCAGACGTGGCCTGGGACTATTACTGAGCAGTGGAGGCCTGGGGCTAGTTGCTGAGCAATGCAGGCCTGGGGCTAGTTACTGAGCAATGGAGGCCTGATGCTAGTTACTGAGCTGTGGAGGTCTGAGACTTGTTACTGAGCAATGGAGTCCTGGGACTAGTTACTGAGCAGTTGTGGCCTAGGGCTAGTTACTGAGCAGTCATGGACTGAGACTAGTTACTGAGCAGTGGAGGCCTGGGGCTAGTTACTGAGCAATGGAGGCCTGGGACTATTTACTGAGCAGTGGAGGTCTGGGGCTAGTTACGGACCAGTCGTGGCCTGGGACTAGTTACTGAGCAGTGGAGGCCTGGGGCTTGTTACTGAGCAGTGGAGGCCTGGGGCTAGTTACTGACCAGTCGTGGCCTGGGACTAGTTACTGAGCAGTGGAGGCTTAGGGCTTGTTACTGAGCAGTGGAGGCCTGGGACTAGTTACTGAGCAATTGTGGCCTGGGGCTAGTTACTGAGCATGGAGGCCTGCGGCTAGTTACTGAGCAGTTGTAGTCTGGGATTAGTTACTGAGCAGTTGTGGTCTGGGACTAGTTACTGAGCAGTGGAGGCCTGGGGCTAGTTACTGAGCAGTTATGGCCTGGGACTAGTTACTGAGCAGTGGAGGCCTGGGGCTAGATACTGAGCAGTGGAGGCCTGGGGCTAGTTACTGAGCAGTTATGGCCTGGGACTAGTTACTGAGCAGTGGAGGCCTGGGGCTAGTTACTGAGCAGTGGAGGCCTGAGGCTAGTTACTGAGCAGTGGAGGCCTGGAACTAATTACTGAGCCGTGGAGGACTGGCGCTAGTTACTGAGCAGTTGTGGCCTGGGACTAGATACTGAGCAGTGGTGGCTTGGGACTAGTTAATGAGCAGTGGAGGCCTGGGGCTAGTTACTGAGCAGCGGAGGCCTGAGGCTTGTTACTGAGCAGTGGAGGCCAGGGACGAGTTACTGAGCAGTGGAGGCCTGAAACTAGTTACTGAGCAATGGGGGCCTGGGACTAGGTCCTGAGCAGTGGAGGCCTGGGACTAGTTACTGAGCAGTGGAGGCCTCGGGCTAGTTACTGAGCAGCTGTGGCCTGAGACTAGTTACTGAGCAAGGGAGGCCTGAGGTTAGTTACTGAGCAGTCGTGGTCTGGGTCTAGTTACTGAGCAGTCATGGCCTGGGACTAGTTACTGAGCAGTTGTGGCCTGGGGCTAGTTACTGAGCAGTGGAGGCCTGGGGCTAGTTAATGAGCAGTGGAGACGTGGGACTAGTTACTGAGCAGTGGAGGCCTGAGACTAGTTACTGAGCAATGGAGGACTGAGGTTAGTGTCTGAGCAGTCATGGCCTGAGACTAGTTACTGAGCAGTGGAGGCCTGGGACCAGTTACTGAGCAGTCGTGGTCTGGGACTCGTTGCTGAGCAGTGGAGGCCTGGGACTAGTTACGGAGCAGTCGTGGCCTGGGACAAGTTACTGAGCAGTTGTGGCCTGGGACTAGTTACTGAGCAGTTGTGGCCTGGGACTAGTTACTGAGCAGTTGTGGCCTGGGACAAGTTACTGAGCAGTTGTGGCCTGGGACTAGTTACTGAGCAGTTGTGGCCTGGGACTAGTTACTGAGCAGTTGTGGCCTGGGTCTAGTTACCGAGCATGGAGGCCTGGGACTAGTTACTGAGCAGTCATGGACTGAGACTAGTTACTGGTCAGTGGAGGCCTGAGACTAGTTACTGAGCAGTTGTGCCTGGGACCCGTTACTGAGCAGTTGTGGCCTGGGACTAGTTACTGAGCAGTTGTGGCCTGGGTCTAGTTACTGAGCATGGAGGCCTGGGACTAGTTACTGAGCAGTCATGGACTGAGACTAGTTACTGAGCAGTGGAGGCCTGAGACTAGTTACTGAGCAGTTGTGCCTGGGATTGTTACTGAGCAGTGGAGGCCTGGGACTAGTTACTGAGTAATTGTGGCCTGGGGCAAGTTACTGAGCAATTGTGGCCTGGGACTAGTTGCTGAGAAGTGGAGGCCTGAGGCTAGTTACGGACCAGTCGTGGCCTGGGACTAGTTACTGAGCAGTGGAGGCCTGGGGCTTGTTACTGAGCAGTGGAGGCCTGGGACTAGTTACTGAGCAATGGAGTCCTGGGACTAGTTGCTTAGCAATTGTGGCCTGGGATTGTTACTGAGCAGTGGAGGCCTGGGACTAGTTACTGAGCAGTTGTGGCCTGCGGCTCCTTACTGAGTAGTGATGCACTGAGACAAATTACTGAGCAGTGGAGGCCTGGGGCTAGTTACTGAGCATGGTGACCTGGGACAAGTTACTGAGCAGTGGAGGCCTGAGGCTAGTTACTGAGCAGTTGTGGCCTGGGACTAGTTACTGAGCAGTGGAGGCCTGATGCTAGTTACTGAGCAGTGCAGGCCTGGGACTAGTTACTGAGCAGTTGTGGTCTGGGACTAGTTACTGAGCAGTCGTGGCCTGGGACTATTACTGAGCAGTGGAGGCATGGGGCTAGTTACTGAGCAATGGAGGCCTGATGCTAGTTACAGAACAGTGGAAGCCTGGGACTAGTTACTGAGCAATGGAGGCCTGGGACTTGTTACTGAGCAGTTGTGGCCTGGGACTCGTTACTGACCAATGGAGTCCTGGGACTAGTTACTGAGCAATTGTGGCCTGGGATTGTTACTGAGCAGTGGAGGCCTGAGGCTAGTTACTGAGCAGTTGTGGCCTGGGACTAGTTACTGAGCAGTGGAGGCCTGGATCTAATTACTGAGCAGTGGTGGCTTGGGACTAGTTACTGAGCAGTGGAGGCCTGGGGCTAGTTACTGAGCAATTGTTGCCTGGGACTAATTGCTGAGCAGTGGAGGCCTGGGGCAAGTTACTGAGCAGTGGAGGCGTGGGACTAGTTACTGAGCAGTTGAGGCCTGGGGCTAGTTACTGAGCAGTGGAGGCCTGGGACTAGTTACTGAGCAGTGGAGGCCTGGGGCTAGTTACTGAGCAGTGGAGGCGTGGGACTAGTTACTGAGCAGTTGAGGCCTGGGGCTAGTTACTGAGCAGTGGAGGCCTGGGACTAGTTACTGAGCAGTGTTACTGAGCAGTGGAGGCCTGAGACTAGTTACTGAGCAGTGTTCCTGAGCAGTGGAGGCCTGAGACTAGTTACTGAGCAGTGGAGGCCTGGGATTAGTTACTGAGCAGTGGAGGCCTGGGACTAGTTCCTGAGCAGTCGTTGTCTGGGACTAGTTACTGAGCAGTCGTGGCCTGGGACTATTACTGAGCAGTGGAGGCCGGGGGCTAGTTGCTGAGCAATGCAGGCCTGGGGCTAGTAACTGAGCAATGGAGTCCTGATGCTAGTTACTGAGCAGTGGATGTCTGAGACTTGTTACTGAGCAATGGAGTCCTGGGACTAGTTCCTGAGCAGTTGTGGCCTGGGGCTAGTTACTGAGCAGTCATGGACTGAGACTAGTGACTGAGCAGTGGAGGCCTGGGGCTAGTTACTGAGCAATGGAGGCCTGGGACTATTTACTGAGCAGTGGAGTTCTGGGACTAGTTACGGAGTAGTTGTGGCCTGGAACAAGTTACTGAGCAGTGGAGGACTGGGACTAGTTACTGAGCAGTCGTGGCCTGAGACTAGTTACTGAGCAGTGGAGGCCTGGGGCTAGTTACTGAGCAGTGGAGGCCTGAGGCTAGTTGCTGAGCAATGGAGGCCTGGGACTAATTACTGAGCAGTGGAGGCCTGAGACTAGTTACTGAGCAATGGAGGCCTGGGACTAGTTACTGAGCAGTGGAGGCCTGGGACTTGTTACTGAGCAGTGGAGGCCTGGGGCTAGTTACTGAGCAGTTGTGGTATGTGACTAGTTACTGAGCAATGGAGGCCTGGGACTAGTTACTGAGCAGTGGAGGCCTGGGACTAGTTACTGAGCAGTGGAGGCCTGAGGTTAGTTACTGAGCAGTCATGCCCTGAGACTAGTTACTGAGCAGTGGAGGCCTCGGACTAGTTACTGAGCAGTCGTGGTCTGGGACTCGTTACTGAGAAGTGGAGGCCTGGGACTAGTTACTGAGCAGTCGTGGCCTGGGACTAGTTACTGAGCAGTTGTGGCCTGGGTCTAGTTACTGAGCATGGAGGCCTGATGCTAGTTACTGAGCAATGGAGGCCTGTTGCTAGTTACAGAACAGTGGAAGCCTGGGACTAGTTTCTTAGCAATGGAGGCCTGGGACTTGTTACTGAGCAATTGTGGCCTGGGACTCGTAACTGAGCAATCGAGTCCTGGGACTAGTTACTGAGCAATTGTGGCCTGGGATTGTTACTGAGCAGTGGAGGCCTGGGACTAGTTACTGAGCAGTTGTGGCCTGCGGCTACTTACTGAGCAGTGATGCACTGAGACAAATTACTGAGCAGTGGAGGCCTGGGGCTAGTTACTGAGCATGGCGACCTGGGACTAGTTACTGAGCAGTGGAGGCCTGAGACTAGTTACTGAGCAGTGGAGGCCTGGGACTAGTTACTGAGCAGTGGAGGCCTGGGGCTAGTTACTGAGCAGTTATGGCCTGGGACTAGTTACTGAGCAGTGGAGGCCTGGGGCTAGATACTGAGCAGTGGAGGCCTGGGACTAGTTACTGAGCAGATGTGGCCTGAGACTAGTTACTGAGCAGTGGAGGCCTGGGGCTAGTTACTGAGCAGTGGAGTCCTGAGGCTAGTTACTGAGCAGTGGAGGCCTGGAACTAATTACTGAGCAGTGGAGGACTGGCGCTAGTTACTGAGCAGTTTTGGCCTGGGACTAGATACTGAGCAGTGGTGGCTTGGGACTAGTTACTGAGCAGTGGAGGCCTGGGGCTAGTTACTGAGCAGCGGAGGCCTGAGGCTAGTTACTGAGCAGTGGAGGCCAGGGACTAGTTACTGAGCAGTGGAGGCCTGAAACTAGTTACTGAGCAATGGGGGCCTGGGACTAGTTCCTGAGCAGTGGAGGCCTGGGACTAGTTACTGAGCAGTGGAGGCCTCGGGCTAGTTACTGAGCAGTTGTGGCCTGAGACTAGTTACTGAGCAATGGAGGCCTGAGGTTAGTTACTGAGCAGTCGTGGTCTGGGTCTAGTTACTGAGCAGTCATGGCCTGGGACTAGTTACTGAGCAGTGGAGGCCTGGGGCTAGTTACTGAGCATGGCGACCTGGGACAAGTTACGGAGCAGTGGAGGCCTGAGGCTAGTTACTGAGCAGTTGTGGCCTGGGACTAGTTACTGAGCAGTGGAGGCCTGGAACTAATTACTGAGCAGTGGAGGCCAGGGACTAGTTACTGAGCAGTTGTGGCCTGGGCTAGATACTGAGCAGTGGTGGCTTGGGACTAGTTACTGAGCAGTGGAGGCCTGGGGCTAGTTACTGAGCAATTGTTGCCTGGGACTAATTACTGAGCAGTGGAGGCCTGGGGCTAGTTACTGAGTAGTGGAGGCCTGGGTCTAGTTACTGAGCAGTCATGGCCTGGGACTAGTTACTGAGCAGTTGTGGCCTGGCGCTAGTTACTGAGCAGTGGAGTCCTGGGGCTAGTTACTGAGCAATTGTGGCCTGGGATTGTTACTGAGCAGTGGAGGCCTGGGACTAGTTACTGAGCAGTTGTGGCCTGCGGCTACTTACTGAGCAGTGATGCACTGAGACAAATTACTGAGCAGTGGAGGCCTGGGGCTAGTTACTGAGCATGGCGACCTGGGACTAGTTACTGAGCAGTGGAGGCCTGAGACTAGTTACTGAGCAGTGGAGGCCTGGGACTAGTTACTGAGCAGTGGAGGCCTGGGGCTAGTTACTGAGCAGTTATGGCCTGGGACTAGTTACTGAGCAGTGGAGGCCTGGGGCTAGATACTGAGCAGTGGAGGCCTGAGACTAGTTAATGAGCAGATGTGGCCTGAGACTAGTTACTGAGCAGTGGAGGCCTCGGGCTAGTTACTGAGCAGTTGTGGCCTGAGCCTAGTTACTGAGCAATGGAGGCCTGAGGTTAGTTACTGAGCAGTCGTGGTCTGGGTCTAGTTACTGAGCAGTCATGGCCTGGGACTAGTTACTGAGCAGTGGAGGCCTGGGGCTAGTTACTGAGCAGTGGAGGCGTGGGACTAGTTACTGAGCAGTGGAGCCCTGAGACTGGTTACTGAGCAATGGAGGACTGAGGTTAGTGACTGAGCAGTCATGGCCTGAGACTAGTTACTGAGCAGTGGAGGCCTGGGACCAGTTACTGAGCAGTCGTGGTCTGGGACTCGTTACTGAGCAGTGGAGGCCTGGGACTAGTTACGGAGCAGTCGTGGCCTGGGACGAGTTTCTGAGCAGTGGAGGCCTGGGACTAGTTACTGAGCAGTCATGGACTGAGACTAGTTACTGAACAGTGGAGGCCTGAGACTAGTTACTGAGCAGTTGTGTCCTGTGACTCGTTGCTGAGCAGTGGAGGCCTGGGGCTAGTTACTGAGCAGTGGAGGCCTGGGGCAAGTTACTGAGCAATTGTGGCCTGGGACTAGTTGCTGAGCAGTGGCGGCCTGAGGCTTGTTACGGACCACTCGTGGCCTGGGACTAGTTACTGAGCAGTGGAGGCCTGCGGCTTGTTACTGAGGAGTGGAGGCCTGGGACTAGTTATTGAGCAATTGTGGCCTGGGGCTAGTTACTGAGCATGGAGGCCTGGGGCTAGTTACTGAGCAGTTGTGGTCTGGGACTAGTTACTGAGCAGTGGAGGCCTGATGCTAGTTACTGAGCAGTGCAGGCCTGGGACTAGTTACTGAGCAGTCGTGGCCTGGGACTATTACTGAGCAGTGGAGGCATGGGGCTAGTTACTGAGCAATGGAGGCCTGATGCTAGTTACAGAACAGTGGAAGCCTGGGACTAGTTACTGAGCAATGGAGGCCTGGGACTTGTTACTGAGCAGTTGTGGCCTGGGACTCGTTACTGAGCAATGGAGTCCTGGGACTAGTTACTGAGCAATTGTGGCCTGGGATTGTTACTGAGCAGTGGAGGCCTGGGACTAGTTGCTGAGCAGTTGTGGCCTGCGGCTCCTTACTGAGTAGTGATGCACTGAGACAAATTACTGAGCAGTGAAGGCCTGGGGCTAGTTACTGAGCATGGCGACCTGGGACAAGTTACGGAGCAGTGGAGGCCTGAGGCTAGTTACTGAGCAGTTGTGGCCTGGGACTAGTTACTGAGCAGTGGAGGCCTGGAACTAATTACTGAGCAGTGGAGGCCAGGGACTAGTTACTGAGCAGTTGTGGCCTGGGACTAGATACTGAGCAGTGGTGGCTTGGGACTAGTTACTGAGCAGTGGAGGCCTGGGGCTAGTTACTGAGCAATTGTTGCCTGGGACTAATTACTGAGCAGTGGAGGCCTGGGGCTAGTTACTGAGTAGTGGAGGCCTGGGTCTAGTTACTGAGCAGTCATGGCCTGGGACTAGTTACTGAGCAGTTGTGGCCTGGCGCTAGTTACTGAGCAGTGGAGTCCTGGGGCTAGTTACTGAGCAATTGTGGCCTGGGATTGTTACTGAGCAGTGGAGGCCTGGGACTAGTTACTGAGCAGTTGTGGCCTGCGGCTACTTACTGAGCAGTGATGCACTGAGACAAATTACTGAGCAGTGGAGGCCTGGGGCTAGTTACTGAGCATGGCGACCTGGGACTAGTTACTGAGCAGTGGAGGCCTGAGACTAGTTACTGAGCAGTGGAGGCCTGGGACTAGTTACTGAGCAGTGGAGGCCTGGGGCTAGTTACTGAGCAGTTATGGCCTGGGACTAGTTACTGAGCAGTGGAGGCCTGGGGCTAGATACTGAGCAGTGGAGGCCTGAGACTAGTTAATGAGCAGATGTGGCCTGAGACTAGTTACTGAGCAGTGGAGGCCTGGGGCTAGTTACTGAGCAGTGGAGGCCTGAGGCTAGTTACTGAGCAGTGGAGGCCTGGAACTAATTACTGAGCAGTGGAGGACTGGCGCTAGTTACTGAGCAGTTGTGGCCTGGGACTAGATACTGAGCAGTGGTGGCTTGGGACTAGTTACTGAGCAGTGGAGGCCTGGGGCTAGTTACTGAGCAGCGGAGGCCTGAGGCTAGTTACTGAGCAGTGGAGGCCAGGGACTAGTTACTGAGCAGTGGAGGCCTGAAACTAGTTACTGAGCAATGGGGGCCTGGGACTAGTTCCTGAGCAGTGGAGGCCTGGGACTAGTTACTGAGCAGTGGTGGCCTCGGGCTAGTTACTGAGCAGTTGTGGCCTGAGACTAGTTACTGAGCAATGGAGGCCTGAGGTTAGTTCCTGAGCAGTCGTGGTCTGGGTCTAGTTACTGAGCAGTCATGGCCTGGGACTAGTTACTGAGCAGTTGTGGCCTGGGGCTAGTTACTGAGCAGTCGTGGCCTGGGACGAGTTTCTGAGCAGTTGTGGCCTGGGACTAGTTACTGAGTAGTTGTGGCCTGGACAAGTTACTGAGCAGTTGTGGCCTGGGACTAGTTACTGAGCAGTCATGGACTGAGACTAGTTACTGAGCAGTGGAGGCCTGGGGCAAGTTACTGAGCAATTGTGGCCTGGGACTAGTTGCTGAGCAGTGGAGGCCTGAGGCTTGTTACGGACCAGTCGTGGCCTGGGACTAGTTACTGAGCAATTGTGGCCTGGGGCTAGTTACTGAGCATGGAGGCCTGGGGCTAGTTACTGAGCAGTTGTGGTCTGGGACTAGTTACTGAGCAGTGGAGGCCTGATGCTAGTTACTGAGTAGTGCAGGCCTGGGACTAGTTACTGAGCAGTCGTGGTCTGGTACTAGTTACTGAGCAGTCGTGGCCTGGGACTATTACTGAGCAGTGGAGGCATGGGGCTAGTTACTGAGCAATGGAGGCCTGATGCTAGTTACAGAACAGTGGAAGCCTGGGACTAGTTACTGAGCAATGGAGGCCTGGGACTTGTTACTGAGCAGTTGTGGCCTGGGACTCGTTACTGAGCAATGGAGTCCTGGGACTAGTCACTGAGCAATTGTGGCCTGGGATTGTTACTGAGCAGTGGAGGCCTGCGGCTCCTTACTGAGTAGTGATGCACTGAGACAAATTACTGAGCAGTGGAGGCCTGGGGCTAGTTACTGAGCATGGCGACCTGGGACAAGTTACTGAGCAGTGGAGGCCTGAGGCTAGTTACTGAGCAGTAGTGGCCTGGAACTAATTACTGAGCAGTGGAGGCCAGGGACTAGTTACCGAGCAGTTGTGGCCTGGGACTAGATACTGAGCAGTGGTGGCTTGGGACTAGTTACTGAGCAGTGGAGGCCTGGGCCTTGTTACTGAGCAATTGTTGCCTGGGACTAATTACTGAGCAGTGGAGGCCTGGGGCTAGTTACTGAGTAGTGGAGGCCTGGGTCTAGTTACTGAGCAGTCATGGCCTGGGACTAGTTACTGAGCAGTTGTGGCCTGGCGCTAGTTACTGAGCAGTGGAGGCCTGGGGCTAGTTACTGAGCAGTGGAGGCGTGGGATTAGTTACTGAGCAGTGGAGGCCTGGGACTAGTTCCTGAGCAGTCGTTGTCTGGGACTAGTTACTGAGCAGACGTGGCCTGGGACTATTACTGAGCAGTGGAGGCCTGGGGCTAGTTGCTGAGCAATGCAGGCCTGGGGCTAGTTACTGAGCAATGGAGGCCTGATGCTAGTTACTGAGCTGTGGAGGTCTGAGACTTGTTACTGAGCAATGGATTCCTGGGACTAGTTACTGAGCAGTTGTGGCCTAGTGCTAGTTACTGAGCAGTCATGGACTGAGACTAGTTACTGAGCAGTGGAGGCCTGGGGCTATTTACTGAGCAGTGGAGGTCTGGGGCTAGTTACTGAGCAATTGTGGCCTGGGGCTAGTTACTGAGCAATGGAGGCCTGGGACTATTTACTGAGCAGTGGAGGTCTGGGGCTAGTTACGGACCAGTCGTGGCCTGGGACTAGTTACTGAGCAGTGGAGGCCTGGGGCTTGTTACTGAGCAGTGGAGGCCTGGGGCTAGTTACTGACCAGTCGTGGCCTGGGACTAGTTACTGAGCAGTGGAGGCTTAGGGCTTGTTACTGAGCAGTGGAGGCCTGGGACTAGTTACTGAGCAATTGTGGCCTGGGGCTAGTTACTGAGCATGGAGGCCTGCGGCTAGTTACTGAGCAGTTGTAGTCTGGGATTAGTTACTGAGCAGTTGTGGTCTGGGACTAGTTACTGAGCAGTGGAGGCCTGGGGCTAGTTACTGAGCAGTTATGGCCTGGGACTAGTTACTGAGCAGTGGAGGCCTGGGGCTAGATACTGAGCAGTGGAGGCCTGGGGCTAGTTACTGAGCAGTTATGGCCTGGGACTAGTTACTGAGCAGTGGAGGCCTGGGGCTAGTTACTGAGCAGTGGAGGCCTGAGGCTAGTTACTGAGCAGTGGAGGCCTGGAACTAATTACTGAGCCGTGGAGGACTGGCGCTAGTTACTGAGCAGTTGTGGCCTGGGACTAGATACTGAGCAGTGGTGGCTTGGGACTAGTTAATGAGCAGTGGAGGCCTGGGGCTAGTTACTGAGCAGCGGAGGCCTGAGGCTTGTTACTGAGCAGTGGAGGCCAGGGACGAGTTACTGAGCAGTGGAGGCCTGAAACTAGTTACTGAGCAATGGGGGCCTGGGACTAGTTCCTGAGCAGTGGAGGCCTGGGACTAGTTACTGAGCAGTGGAGGCCTCGGGCTAGTTACTGAGCAGTTGTGGCCTGAGACTAGTTACTGAGCAAGGGAGGCCTGAGGTTAGTTACTGAGCAGTCGTGGTCTGGGTCTAGTTACTGAGCAGTCATGGCCTGGGACTAGTTACTGAGCAGTTGTGGCCTGGGGCTAGTTACTGAGCAGTGGAGGCCTGGGGCTAGTTAATGAGCAGTGGAGACGTGGGACTAGTTACTGAGCAGTGGAGGCCTGAGACTAGTTACTGAGCAATGGAGGACTGAGGTTAGTGTCTGAGCAGTCATGGCCTGAGACTAGTTACTGAGCAGTGGAGGCCTGGGACCAGTTACTGAGCAGTCGTGGTCTGGGACTCGTTGCTGAGCAGTGGAGGCCTGGGACTAGTTACGGAGCAGTCGTGGCCTGGGACAAGTTACTGAGCAGTTGTGGCCTGGGACTAGTTACTGAGCAGTTGTGGCCTGGGACAAGTTACTGAGCAGTTGTGGCCTGGGACTAGTTACTGAGCAGTTGTGGCCTGGGACTAGTTACTGAGCAGTTGTGGCCTGGGTCTAGTTACCGAGCATGGAGGCCTGGGACTAGTTACTGAGCAGTCATGGACTGAGACTAGTTACTGGTCAGTGGAGGCCTGAGACTAGTTACTGAGCAGTTGTGCCTGGGACCCGTTACTGAGCAGTTGTGGCCTGGGACTAGTTACTGAGCAGTTGTGGCCTGGGTCTAGTTACTGAGCATGGAGGCCTGGGACTAGTTACTGAGCAGTCATGGACTGAGACTAGTTACTGAGCAGTGGAGGCCTGAGACTAGTTACTGAGCAGTTGTGCCTGGGATTGTTACTGAGCAGTGGAGGCCTGGGACTAGTTACTGAGTAATTGTGGCCTGGGGCAAGTTACTGAGCAATTGTGGCCTGGGACTAGTTGCTGAGAAGTGGAGGCCTGAGGCTAGTTACGGACCAGTCGTGGCCTGGGACTAGTTACTGAGCAGTGGAGGCCTGGGGCTTGTTACTGAGCAGTGGAGGCCTGGGACTAGTTACTGAGCAATGGAGTCCTGGGACTAGTTGCTTAGCAATTGTGGCCTGGGATTGTTACTGAGCAGTGGAGGCCTGGGACTAGTTACTGAGCAGTTGTGGCCTGCGGCTCCTTACTGAGTAGTGATGCACTGAGACAAATTACTGAGCAGTGGAGGCCTGGGGCTAGTTACTGAGCATGGTGACCTGGGACAAGTTACTGAGCAGTGGAGGCCTGAGGCTAGTTACTGAGCAGTTGTGGCCTGGGACTAGTTACTGAGCAGTGGAGGCCTGATGCTAGTTACTGAGCAGTGCAGGCCTGGGACTAGTTACTGAGCAGTTGTGGTCTGGGACTAGTTACTGAGCAGTCGTGGCCTGGGACTATTACTGAGCAGTGGAGGCATGGGGCTAGTTACTGAGCAATGGAGGCCTGATGCTAGTTACAGAACAGTGGAAGCCTGGGACTAGTTACTGAGCAATGGAGGCCTGGGACTTGTTACTGAGCAGTTGTGGCCTGGGACTCGTTACTGACCAATGGAGTCCTGGGACTAGTTACTGAGCAATTGTGGCCTGGGATTGTTACTGAGCAGTGGAGGCCTGAGGCTAGTTACTGAGCAGTTGTGGCCTGGGACTAGTTACTGAGCAGTGGAGGCCTGGATCTAATTACTGAGCAGTGGTGGCTTGGGACTAGTTACTGAGCAGTGGAGGCCTGGGGCTAGTTACTGAGCAATTGTTGCCTGGGACTAATTGCTGAGCAGTGGAGGCCTGGGGCGAGTTACTGAGCAGTGGAGGCGTGGGACTAGTTACTGAGCAGTTGAGGCCTGGGGCTAGTTACTGAGCAGTGGAGGCCTGGGACTAGTTACTGAGCAGTGGAGGCCTGGGGCTAGTTACTGAGCAGTGGAGGCGTGGGACTAGTTACTGAGCAGTTGAGGCCTGGGGCTAGTTACTGAGCAGTGGAGGCCTGGGACTAGTTACTGAGCAGTGTTACTGAGCAGTGGAGGCCTGAGACTAGTTACTGAGCAGTGTTCCTGAGCAGTGGAGGCCTGAGACTAGTTACTGAGCAGTGGAGGCCTGGGATTAGTTACTGAGCAGTGGAGGCCTGGGACTAGTTCCTGAGCAGTCGTTGTCTGGGACTAGTTACTGAGCAGTCGTGGCCTGGGACTATTACTGAGCAGTGGAGGCCGGGGGCTAGTTGCTGAGCAATGCAGGCCTGGGGCTAGTAACTGAGCAATGGAGTCCTGATGCTAGTTACTGAGCAGTGGATGTCTGAGACTTGTTACTGAGCAATGGAGTCCTGGGACTAGTTCCTGAGCAGTTGTGGCCTGGGGCTAGTTACTGAGCAGTCATGGACTGAGACTAGTGACTGAGCAGTGGAGGCCTGGGGCTAGTTACTGAGCAATGGAGGCCTGGGACTATTTACTGAGCAGTGGAGTTCTGGGACTAGTTACGGAGTAGTTGTGGCCTGGAACAAGTTACTGAGCAGTGGAGGACTGGGACTAGTTACTGAGCAGTCGTGGCCTGAGACTAGTTACTGAGCAGTGGAGGCCTGGGGCTAGTTACTGAGCAGTGGAGGCCTGAGGCTAGTTGCTGAGCAATGGAGGCCTGGGACTAATTACTGAGCAGTGGAGGCCTGAGACTAGTTACTGAGCAATGGAGGCCTGGGACTAGTTACTGAGCAGTGGAGGCCTGGGACTTGTTACTGAGCAGTGGAGGCCTGGGGCTAGTTACTGAGCAGTTGTGGTATGTGACTAGTTACTGAGCAATGGAGGCCTGGGACTAGTTACTGAGCAGTGGAGGCCTGGGACTAGTTACTGAGCAGTGGAGGCCTGAGGTTAGTTACTGAGCAGTCATGCCCTGAGACTAGTTACTGAGCAGTGGAGGCCTCGGACTAGTTACTGAGCAGTCGTGGTCTGGGACTCGTTACTGAGAAGTGGAGGCCTGGGACTAGTTACTGAGCAGTCGTGGCCTGGGACTAGTTACTGAGCAGTTGTGGCCTGGGTCTAGTTACTGAGCATGGAGGCCTGATGCTAGTTACTGAGCAATGGAGGCCTGTTGCTAGTTACAGAACAGTGGAAGCCTGGGACTAGTTTCTTAGCAATGGAGGCCTGGGACTTGTTACTGAGCAATTGTGGCCTGGGACTCGTAACTGAGCAATCGAGTCCTGGGACTAGTTACTGAGCAATTGTGGCCTGGGATTGTTACTGAGCAGTGGAGGCCTGGGACTAGTTACTGAGCAGTTGTGGCCTGCGGCTACTTACTGAGCAGTGATGCACTGAGACAAATTACTGAGCAGTGGAGGCCTGGGGCTAGTTACTGAGCATGGCGACCTGGGACTAGTTACTGAGCAGTGGAGGCCTGAGACTAGTTACTGAGCAGTGGAGGCCTGGGACTAGTTACTGAGCAGTGGAGGCCTGGGGCTAGTTACTGAGCAGTTATGGCCTGGGACTAGTTACTGAGCAGTGGAGGCCTGGGGCTAGATACTGAGCAGTGGAGGCCTGGGACTAGTTACTGAGCAGATGTGGCCTGAGACTAGTTACTGAGCAGTGGAGGCCTGGGGCTAGTTACTGAGCAGTGGAGTCCTGAGGCTAGTTACTGAGCAGTGGAGGCCTGGAACTAATTACTGAGCAGTGGAGGACTGGCGCTAGTTACTGAGCAGTTTTGGCCTGGGACTAGATACTGAGCAGTGGTGGCTTGGGACTAGTTACTGAGCAGTGGAGGCCTGGGGCTAGTTACTGAGCAGCGGAGGCCTGAGGCTAGCTACTGAGCAGTGGAGGCCAGGGACTAGTTACTGAGCAGTGGAGGCCTGAAACTAGTTACTGAGCAATGGGGGCCTGGGACTAGTTCCTGAGCAGTGGAGGCCTGGGACTAGTTACTGAGCAGTGGAGGCCTCGGGCTAGTTACTGAGCAGTTGTGGCCTGAGACTAGTTACTGAGCAATGGAGGCCTGAGGTTAGTTACTGAGCAGTCGTGGTCTGGGTCTAGTTACTGAGCAGTCATGGCCTGGGACTAGTTACTGAGCAGTGGAGGCCTGGGGCTAGTTACTGAGCATGGCGACCTGGGACAAGTTACGGAGCAGTGGAGGCCTGAGGCTAGTTACTGAGCAGTTGTGGCCTGGGACTAGTTACTGAGCAGTGGAGGCCTGGAACTAATTACTGAGCAGTGGAGGCCAGGGACTAGTTACTGAGCAGTTGTGGCCTGGGCTAGATACTGAGCAGTGGTGGCTTGGGACTAGTTACTGAGCAGTGGAGGCCTGGGGCTAGTTACTGAGCAATTGTTGCCTGGGACTAATTACTGAGCAGTGGAGGCCTGGGGCTAGTTACTGAGTAGTGGAGGCCTGGGTCTAGTTACTGAGCAGTCATGGCCTGGGACTAGTTACTGAGCAGTTGTGGCCTGGCGCTAGTTACTGAGCAGTGGAGTCCTGGGGCTAGTTACTGAGCAATTGTGGCCTGGGATTGTTACTGAGCAGTGGAGGCCTGGGACTAGTTACTGAGCAGTTGTGGCCTGCGGCTACTTACTGAGCAGTGATGCACTGAGACAAATTACTGAGCAGTGGAGGCCTGGGGCTAGTTACTGAGCATGGCGACCTGGGACTAGTTACTGAGCAGTGGAGGCCTGAGACTAGTTACTGAGCAGTGGAGGCCTGGGACTAGTTACTGAGCAGTGGAGGCCTGGGGCTAGTTACTGAGCAGTTATGGCCTGGGACTAGTTACTGAGCAGTGGAGGCCTGGGGCTAGATACTGAGCAGTGGAGGCCTGAGACTAGTTAATGAGCAGATGTGGCCTGAGACTAGTTACTGAGCAGTGGAGGCCTCGGGCTAGTTACTGAGCAGTTGTGGCCTGAGCCTAGTTACTGAGCAATGGAGGCCTGAGGTTAGTTACTGAGCAGTCGTGGTCTGGGTCTAGTTACTGAGCAGTCATGGCCTGGGACTAGTTACTGAGCAGTGGAGGCCTGGGGCTAGTTACTGAGCAGTGGAGGCGTGGGACTAGTTACTGAGCAGTGGAGCCCTGAGACTGGTTACTGAGCAATGGAGGACTGAGGTTAGTGACTGAGCAGTCATGGCCTGAGACTAGTTACTGAGCAGTGGAGGCCTGGGACCAGTTACTGAGCAGTCGTGGTCTGGGACTCGTTACTGAGCAGTGGAGGCCTGGGACTAGTTACGGAGCAGTCGTGGCCTGGGACGAGTTTCTGAGCAGTGGAGGCCTGGGACTAGTTACTGAGCAGTCATGGACTGAGACTAGTTACTGAACAGTGGAGGCCTGAGACTAGTTACTGAGCAGTTGTGTCCTGTGACTCGTTGCTGAGCAGTGGAGGCCTGGGGCTAGTTACTGAGCAGTGGAGGCCTGGGGCAAGTTACTGAGCAATTGTGGCCTGGGACTAGTTGCTGAGCAGTGGCGGCCTGAGGCTTGTTACGGACCACTCGTGGCCTGGGACTAGTTACTGAGCAGTGGAGGCCTGCGGCTTGTTACTGAGGAGTGGAGGCCTGGGACTAGTTATTGAGCAATTGTGGCCTGGGGCTAGTTACTGAGCATGGAGGCCTGGGGCTAGTTACTGAGCAGTTGTGGTCTGGGACTAGTTACTGAGCAGTGGAGGCCTGATGCTAGTTACTGAGCAGTGCAGGCCTGGGACTAGTTACTGAGCAGTCGTGGCCTGGGACTATTACTGAGCAGTGGAGGCATGGGGCTAGTTACTGAGCAATGGAGGCCTGATGCTAGTTACAGAACAGTGGAAGCCTGGGACTAGTTACTGAGCAATGGAGGCCTGGGACTTGTTACTGAGCAGTTGTGGCCTGGGACTCGTTACTGAGCAATGGAGTCCTGGGACTAGTTACTGAGCAATTGTGGCCTGGGATTGTTACTGAGCAGTGGAGGCCTGGGACTAGTTGCTGAGCAGTTGTGGCCTGCGGCTCCTTACTGAGTAGTGATGCACTGAGACAAATTACTGAGCAGTGAAGGCCTGGGGCTAGTTACTGAGCATGGCGACCTGGGACAAGTTACGGAGCAGTGGAGGCCTGAGGCTAGTTACTGAGCAGTTGTGGCCTGGGACTAGTTACTGAGCAGTGGAGGCCTGGAACTAATTACTGAGCAGTGGAGGCCAGGGACTAGTTACTGAGCAGTTGTGGCCTGGGACTAGATACTGAGCAGTGGTGGCTTGGGACTAGTTACTGAGCAGTGGAGGCCTGGGGCTAGTTACTGAGCAATTGTTGCCTGGGACTAATTACTGAGCAGTGGAGGCCTGGGGCTAGTTACTGAGTAGTGGAGGCCTGGGTCTAGTTACTGAGCAGTCATGGCCTGGGACTAGTTACTGAGCAGTTGTGGCCTGGCGCTAGTTACTGAGCAGTGGAGTCCTGGGGCTAGTTACTGAGCAATTGTGGCCTGGGATTGTTACTGAGCAGTGGAGGCCTGGGACTAGTTACTGAGCAGTTGTGGCCTGCGGCTACTTACTGAGCAGTGATGCACTGAGACAAATTACTGAGCAGTGGAGGCCTGGGGCTAGTTACTGAGCATGGCGACCTGGGACTAGTTACTGAGCAGTGGAGGCCTGAGACTAGTTACTGAGCAGTGGAGGCCTGGGACTAGTTACTGAGCAGTGGAGGCCTGGGGCTAGTTACTGAGCAGTTATGGCCTGGGACTAGTTACTGAGCAGTGGAGGCCTGGGGCTAGATACTGAGCAGTGGAGGCCTGAGACTAGTTAATGAGCAGATGTGGCCTGAGACTAGTTACTGAGCAGTGGAGGCCTGGGGCTAGTTACTGAGCAGTGGAGGCCTGAGGCTAGTTACTGAGCAGTGGAGGCCTGGAACTAATTACTGAGCAGTGGAGGACTGGCGCTAGTTACTGAGCAGTTGTGGCCTGGGACTAGATACTGAGCAGTGGTGGCTTGGGACTAGTTACTGAGCAGTGGAGGCCTGGGGCTAGTTACTGAGCAGCGGAGGCCTGAGGCTAGTTACTGAGCAGTGGAGGCCAGGGACTAGTTACTGAGCAGTGGAGGCCTGAAACTAGTTACTGAGCAATGGGGGCCTGGGACTAGTTCCTGAGCAGTGGAGGCCTGGGACTAGTTACTGAGCAGTGGTGGCCTCGGGCTAGTTACTGAGCAGTTGTGGCCTGAGACTAGTTACTGAGCAATGGAGGCCTGAGGTTAGTTCCTGAGCAGTCGTGGTCTGGGTCTAGTTACTGAGCAGTCATGGCCTGGGACTAGTTACTGAGCAGTTGTGGCCTGGGGCTAGTTACTGAGCAGTCGTGGCCTGGGACGAGTTTCTGAGCAGTTGTGGCCTGGGACTAGTTACTGAGTAGTTGTGGCCTGGACAAGTTACTGAGCAGTTGTGGCCTGGGACTAGTTACTGAGCAGTCATGGACTGAGACTAGTTACTGAGCAGTGGAGGCCTGGGGCAAGTTACTGAGCAATTGTGGCCTGGGACTAGTTGCTGAGCAGTGGAGGCCTGAGGCTTGTTACGGACCAGTCGTGGCCTGAGACTAGTTACTGAGCAGTGGAGGCCTGCGGCTTGTTACTGAGCAGTGGAGGCCTGGGACTAGTTACTGAGCAATTGTGGCCTGGGGCTAGTTACTGAGCATGGAGGCCTGGGGCTAGTTACTGAGCAGTTGTGGTCTGGGACTAGTTACTGAGCAGTGGAGGCCTGATGCTAGTTACTGAGTAGTGCAGGCCTGGGACTAGTTACTGAGCAGTCGTGGTCTGGTACTAGTTACTGAGCAGTCGTGGCCTGGGACTATTACTGAGCAGTGGAGGCATGGGGCTAGTTACTGAGCAATGGAGGCCTGATGCTAGTTACAGAACAGTGGAAGCCTGGGACTAGTTACTGAGCAATGGAGGCCTGGGACTTGTTACTGAGCAGTTGTGGCCTGGGACTCGTTACTGAGCAATGGAGTCCTGGGACTAGTCACTGAGCAATTGTGGCCTGGGATTGTTACTGAGCAGTGGAGGCCTGCGGCTCCTTACTGAGTAGTGATGCACTGAGACAAATTACTGAGCAGTGGAGGCCTGGGGCTAGTTACTGAGCATGGCGACCTGGGACAAGTTACTGAGCAGTGGAGGCCTGAGGCTAGTTACTGAGCAGTAGTGGCCTGGAACTAATTACTGAGCAGTGGAGGCCAGGGACTAGTTACCGAGCAGTTGTGGCCTGGGACTAGATACTGAGCAGTGGTGGCTTGGGACTAGTTACTGAGCAGTGGAGGCCTGGGCCTAGTTACTGAGCAATTGTTGCCTGGGACTAATTACTGAGCAGTGGAGGCCTGGGGCTAGTTACTGAGTAGTGGAGGCCTGGGTCTAGTTACTGAGCAGTCATGGCCTGGGACTAGTTACTGAGCAGTTGTGGCCTGGCGCTAGTTACTGAGCAGTGGAGGCCTGGGGCTAGTTACTGAGCAGTGGAGGCGTGGGATTAGTTACTGAGCAGTGGAGGCCTGGGACTAGTTCCTGAGCAGTCGTTGTCTGGGACTAGTTACTGAGCAGACGTGGCCTGGGACTATTACTGAGCAGTGGAGGCCTGGGGCTAGTTGCTGAGCAATGCAGGCCTGGGGCTAGTTACTGAGCAGTTGTGGCCTGAGACTTGTTACTGAGCAATGGAGTCCTGGGACTAGTTACTGAGCAGTTGTGGCCTAGGGCTAGTTACTGAGCAGTAATGGACTGAGACTAGTTACTGAGCAGTGGAGGCCTGGGGCTAGTTACTGAGCAATGGAGGCCTGGGACTATTTACTGAGCAGTGGAGGTCTGGGGCTAGTTACGGACCAGTCGTGGCCTGGGACTAGTTACTGAGCAGTGGAGGCCTGGGGCTTGTTACTGAGCAGTGGAGGCCTGGGGCTAGTTACTGACCAGTCGTGGCCTGGGACTAGTTACTGAGCAGTGGAGGCTTGGGGCTTGTTACTGAGCAGTGGAGGCCTGGGACTAGTTACTGAGCAATTGTGGCCTGGGGCTAGTTACTGAGCATGGAGGCCTGCGGCTAGTTACTGAGCAGTTGTAGTCTGGGATTAGTTACTGAGCAGTTGTGGTCTGGGACTAGTTACTGAGCAGTGGAGGCCTGGGGCTAGTTACTGAGCAGTTATGGCCTGGGACTAGTTACTGAGCAGTGGAGGCCTGGGGCTAGATACTGAGCAGTGGAGGCCAAAGGCTAGTTACTGAGCAGATGTGGCCTGAGACTAGTTACTGAGCAGTGGAGGACTGGGGCTAGTTACTGAGCAGTGGAGGCCTGAGGCTAGTTACTGAGCAGTGGAGGCCTGGAACTAATTACTGAGCAGTGGAGGACTGGCGCTAGTTACTGAGCAGTTGTGGCCTGGGACTAGATACTGAGCAGTGGTGGCTTGGGACTAGTTACTGAGCAGTGGAGGCCTGGGGCTAGTTACTGAGCAGCGGAGGCCTGAGGCTAGTTACTGAGCAGTGGAGGCCAGGGACTAGTTACTGGGCAGTGGAGGCCTGAAACTAGTTACTGAGCAATGGGGGCCTGGGACTAGTTCCTGAGCAGTGGAGGCCTGGGACTAGTTACTGAGCAGTGGAGGCCTCGGGCTAGTTACTGAGCAGTTGTGGCCTGAGACTAGTTACTGAGCAAGGGAGGCCTGAGCTTAGTTACTGTGCAGTCGTGGTCTGGGTCTAGTTACTGAGCAGTCATGGCCTGGGACTAGTTACTGAGCAGTTGTGGCCTGGGGCTAGTTACTGAGCAGTGGAGGCCTGGGGCTAGTTAATGAGCAGTGGAGGCCTGAGACTAGTTACTGAGCAATGGAGGACTGAGGTTAGTGTCTGAGCAGTCATGGCCTGAGACTAGTTACTGAGCAGTGGAGGCCTGGGACCAGTTACTGAGCAGTCGTGGTCTGGGACTCGTTACTGAGCAGTTGTGGCCTGGGTCTAGTTACTGAGCAGTTGTGGCCTGGGTCTAGTTACTGAGCAGTTGTGGCCTGGGACTAGTTACTGAGCAGTTGTGGCCTGGGTCTAGTTACTGAGCATGGAGGCCTGGGGCTAATTACTGAGCAGTCATGGACTGAGACTAGTTACTGAGCAGTGGAGGCCTGAGACTAGTTACTGAGCAGTTGTGTCCTGGGACCCGTTACTGAGCAGTGGAGGCCTGGGACTAGTTACTGAGTAATTGTGGCCTGGGGCAAGTTACTGAGCAATTGTGGCCTGGGACTAGTTGCTGAGCAGTGGAGGCCTGAGGCTAGTTACGGACCAGTCGTGGCCTGGGACTAGTTACTGAGCAGTGGAGGCCTGGGGCTTGTTACTGAGGAGTGGAGGCCTGTGACTAGTTATTGAGCAATTGTGGCCTGGGGCTAGTTACAGAACAGTCGTGGTCTGGGATTAGTTACTGAGCAGTTGTGGTCTGGGACTAGTTACTGAGCAGTGGAGGCCTGGGACTCGTTACTGAGCAATGGAGTCCTGGGACTAGTTGCTGAGCAATTGTGGCCTGGGATTGTTACTGAGCAGTGGAGGCCTGGGACTAGTTACTGAGCAGTTGTGGCCTGCGGCTCCTTACTGAGTAGTGATGCACTGAGACAAATTACTGAGCAGTGGAGGCCTGGGGCTCGTTACTGAGCATGGCGACCTGGGACTAGTTACTGAGCAGTGGAGGCCTGAGACTAGTTACTGAGCAGTGGAGGCCTGGGACTAGTTACTGAGCAGTGGAGGCCTGGGGCTAGTTACTGAGCAGTTGTGGCCTGGGACTAGTTACTGAGCAGTGGAGGCCTGGGGCTAGTTACTGAGCAGTGAAGGCCTGAGGATAGTTACTGAGCAGTTGTGGCCTGAGACTAGTTACTGAGCAGTGGAGTCCTGGAGCTAGTTACTGAGCAATTGTGGCCTGGGATTGTTACTGAGCAGTGGAGGCCTGGGACTAGTTACTGAGCAGTTGTGGCCTGCGGCTACTTACTGAGCAGTGATGCACTGAGACAAATTACTGAGCAGTGGAGGCCTGGGGCTAGTTACTGAGCATGGCGACCTGGGACTAGTTACTGAGCAGTGGAGGCCTGGGACTAGTTACTGAGCAGTGGAGGCCTGGGACTAGTTACTGAGCAGTGGAGGCCTGGGGCTAGTTACTGAGCAGTTATGGCCTGGGACTAGTTACTGAGCAGTGGAGGCCTGGGGCTAGATACTGAGCAGTGGAGGCCTGAGACTAGTTAATGAGCAGATGTGGCCTGAGACTAGTTACTGAGCAGTGGAGGCCTGGGGCTAGTTACTGAGCAGTGGAGGCCTGAGGCTAGTTAC